>NC_088099.1:169612516-170262516 GCF_036370855.1 Dromaius novaehollandiae | reverse complement strand
TATATACTATGTATACTATTTGTCTATGTGCAGTTTTTGTGCATATATACATGCATAGACTGTGTAGTATATGTGTATAGTATGTGTGTACAGTGTGTATGTGTGGTATGTATAGTGAGTATATATTATATATAAAAAGAAAGAAAAATAATAAGTATAGAAAGGCTTAATTTGCATATTTAATGAATTCAGTAGCAGGGGTAGGATACTGGCTGGGAGCAAATAATTTTTTTTTTAAATGGTTAAATTATTATTATTTGCTCCCAGCCAGTATGCTAGAAAAAAGAAGAGGAAGAGAGGAGAAGAGGAAGAGAGGAGAAGAGGAAGAGAGGAGAAGAGGAAGAGAGGAGAAGAGGAAGAGAGGAGAAGAGGAAGAGAGGAGAAGAGGAAGAGAGGAGAAGAGGAAGAGAGGAGAAGAGGAAGAGGAAACAGAAGACAAAGACAAAGAGAGACAGAGACAGAGACAAAGAGAGACAAAGAGAGACAAAGACAAAGAGAGACAAAGACAAACAGAGACAAGACAAAGACAAACAGAGACAAGACAAAGACAAACAGAGACAAGACAAAGACAAACAGAGACAAGACAAACAGAGACAAGACAAAGACAAACAGAGACAAGACAAAGACAAACAGAGACAAGACAAAGACAAACAGAGACAAGACAAACAACAAAAGACAAACACAGGACAAACACAGAACAACAGAGGACAAAGACAACAAACAAAGACAAAGACAACAGAGGACAAAGACAGGACAACAGAGGACAAAGACAGAACAACAGAGACAACAAACAGAAAAAAGACAACAGAGAAGACAACCAGAGAGAACAAAGACAACCACAAAGAAGACAGAAAGCACAGAAAACAACAGAGAAAACAGAGAACAGAGCAAAAAGCACACACAGGAGAGCTGAGAGAGCAGAACAGAGAAAAGAGCAGAACACAGAGAACAGAACAAAGCAAAAAGCACAGCAAAGAGCACAGCAAAACAGAAAATACAGAGCAAAGCAGAACACAGCAGAACACAGAGAGCAAAGCAGAAAACACAAAGCTGAGGGCAGAGCACAGAATACAGAGAAAAGCACAGAGAGCAGAGCACCACAGTGCAGGCAGACTGAAAGAGTAAATAGTAAAGACAGAGAAAGGTAGAGAGAAACCTGCACAAAGTGAACATAGACAATCAGGGAAAAGGAGAAGAAAAAGGCATAAGAGACAGACAAAGAAAAAAGAATAGGAAACAGAACAGAGGACCAAAAAATTAAAATAAGAACAAGACAAAAACTTCTGCCTTCTTCTTATTTTAAAAGGTCAAAAGAGCAAGAGCAAAGAGGAAAAGGGTAAGAGCAAATGTGTGGCGCATGCAATTCAAATAAGACAACAGAAACAAACAGCAAAACCATCTTTATTTGAAAGGAGACACACACACCACCATCTTTATTGTTTTATTGCACAAAAAAAATCATCATCACAACATACAAAACATAACAAGCCCACACTCTACAAGAGCTGCACACACTCTTCAGCATTCACCTCTACATTCTCACCGCTACTACTCTCATCAGTCGGCAAGCGCCTCCAGTCTTTTGGACAGCTCCCAGTAACAACGTTACTGGACACCTCCAAAAACTGCCCTGCCTACAAAACCCCCGGTCCCCAGCCAAAGCTCCGCACCAACATTGGCGATGATCATCGCCTCGCAGAGCGGCCGGGACCGGGGGAAAAAAAACCCAGCCGGGGGAAAAAAAAAAAAATCCCCCAGCTGGGGTTTTTTTTAATTATTTTAAAATAAATTCTAACTACAACCTGGAAAAAGAAAAACACATGCATACAAAGTTAGACACACTCACCACCAAGCCCACCCAACAACCACACAGCTGCCCACTCACTCCCACCACAATCATTCTACCTCCCTACAGTAACAGGCAAGCGCCTCCAGTCTTCTGGACAGCTCCCAGTAACAGCATTACTGGACACCTCCAAAAACTGCCCTGCCTACAAAACCCCCAGTCCCCAGCCACAGCTCCGCACCAACATTGGCGATGATCATCGCCTCGCAGAGCGGCCGGGACCGGGGGAAAAAAAAACCAGCCGGGGGAAAAAAAAAAAAATCCCCCAGCTGGGGTTTTTTTTTAAATTATTTTAAAATAAATTCTAACTACAACCTGGAAAAAGAAAAACACATGCATACAAGGTTAGACACACGCACCACCAAGCCCACCCAACTGCCCACACACTCCCACCACAGACAGTCATCACAGCTACTAACAAAACCACATGCTTCCATCCTTATTTAAAGATAACACTATCCTGGCATGAATAGAACCCCCCCCCCACCCCCAAAATGGCCATCCCAATAAAAAAAATTAAAGAAAAAAACCTACTTTTATCTCTTACTGACACAACCCCCCCCCCCAAAAAAAAAAAGAAAAAACAAAATAAGTGTTTCATAGATACATTATTCTGCTCTGGCAACTACCATTACTACACCCACAGGCAAGGCAGCTCCAAACACACACACAGACACGTACACACAGACACGTACACACAGACACGTACACACAGACACGTACACACACCCTCCATGCAAAAAACAATGCCAGCACAGAAGATGCTGCCAGCCAGAAAGCCCTACAATGCCACGACCGTGCGGCTCTGGTGCTCTCCACGAGACCAGAAAAGAGTCAGATGCCACCATCTGTGATGGAAAGGGGCCAGCAAAGCGAGGAACGGCCATGCAGAAGAGGCCAGCAAGAAAGACCCGAGGTTCTGATGACACAGGGAAGAAAACCCTGAAAGGGCACCAGGAAGATGCAAAATAAGAGAGGCCTCAGAAAACACACGACCAACAAGACCTGAATGATGGCTGCCAAGATGATTGGCCAGAAACAATGCAGAATCACAGTGACAGACTGCTGCTTTCAGCTGCCTGCACAGAACAAGATGATCATTGGAGCAACACAGATGAGTCAGTCAAGACCAGACAAAAGACAGCAGATGCCTGTTGCACTAGCACTACAAAGCATATGCTGTGCTCCTTGAGCACAAAGAGCAAGGGCAACATCAAGACCTGAGCAAAAGATAGCACAGCTACAACACACACCACATACACTACACAACAACACAGACACAGGCTGGAGCTGCCCTGCCTGACACCCACCCTCACTTTCTGCCATGCACACCCCACTGCCTCTGCCTCACACACACCAACACACACACACACACCCCGCAACACCCTTTGCCCATGCACTTCGCTTTTGCAGTGCTCTGCATCACTGTTGCTCCTCAAGAGGCATCCTCAACAGCAGACACATCCTCTGCAGCAGCCGCACCCTCTGATCTTCTTTTGCTCACCACATTTGCCTTCATCATCTGCCAAACCAGAGCACAAGCAGTCACCCCCTTGCCAGTCAGCTCCATCCCCATCTGCAAGGGCACCCTCCACCAAAGCGCCATCGGCACTCCACTCACCTGCACCGCAACAACTCCAAACGCCAACATCCTGCCTGGGGGGAAGCCCGTGGCGCCTGGAAAAAAACAAAATAACAAAGTGACTCTTCTGCCAGGCAGCGCTCACCAGCCCTACAACATCCAGCTCCAATCCACTCACCTGAAAGTCTCAGCCACGCCTGGGAAAGGCCCACAGCAGACCTGAAAAAACAGAGAAAAAGGCATCACTGAGAGGCAGCCCAACACCACCCACACCACAATAAAATCAGACCCAACAGGCTGCCCCACGCACCTGCTCAGGCTCTTCTCAGCACTCAGCTGCTTCTCTCCACAACTTCCCGCAAAACCTGCAAGCACAGAGAGAAGTCACACACTCAGGCGATGCCCGCAACACCACCACTCCAGTCCATCACGGACACACTCCACACACCACCATGGCTAACACCCACAGGCAAGGCAGCTCCAGCCCCAAAAACACACAGACAAACAAACAGCAGACACAAACACAGAGGACAGCCCTACACAAAAAAAACCCTATTCCCACACATAAGACTGCCGGCCAGAAAGAGCCGCACGGTCGTGGCGTCGTAGGGCCGAGGCTCTGGACGAGCCCAGAAAAGAGTCAAACGTCAATGCCCAGGATGGAAAGGCACCGGCAAAGCTCAGAAGAGTGATGCAGAGGAGGCCGGCGAGAAAGACCCGAGGCCATGATGACGCAGGGAAGGAAACCCTGAAAGGGCGCCAGCGAGACGCAAGACAAGAGCGGCCCCGGAAGAGGTGTGGCCGATGAGGCCTCAACGGTGGCCACGACTATGACGGACCGCAAACGGCAACGATGCACAGTCAGAGTCACAGACCACCCCTTTCAGCTGCCTATGCAGAACAAGACGTAGTCCATTGGAGCAATGCTGATGAGTCTGGCCAGGCAAAAGACAATGGATGCCTGCCACGCTACTGCTGCAGAGCATAGGCTGTGCTCCTTGAGCACAAAGAGCAAGAGCAACATCAAGACCTGAGCAAAAGATAGCACAGCTACAACACACACCACATACACTACACAACAACACAGACACAGGCTGGAGCTGCCCTGCCTGACATCCACCCTCACTTTCTGCCATGCACACCCCACTGCCTCTGCCTCACACACACCACTCATCCAGAACAACCCTCCACTCTACACTGAACATCAGCACGCACACACACATACACAGAAACTGAGGATGCCCCAACACCCTTTGCCCCTCAACTTAACTGTGGCAGTGCTGTAGGTCACCGGTCCTCAAGAGCCATCCTCAGCAGCAGCCGCATCCACACTGATCTTCCTTTGCTCACCACATTTGCCTTCATCACCTGCAAAACCAGAGCACAAGCAGTCACTCTCTTGCCAGTCAGCTCCATCCCCATCTGCAAGGGCACCCTCCACCAAAGCGCCATCGGCACTCCACTCACCTGCACCACAACAACTCCAATGCCTGGGGAGGAAGCCCGTGGCACCTGGAAGAAAACAAAATAACAAAGTGACTCTTCTGCCAGGCAGCACTCACCAGCCCTACAACATCCAGCTCCAATCCACTCACCTGAAAGTCTCAGCCACGCCTGGGAAAGGCCCACAGCAGACCTGAAAAAACAGAGCAAAAGGCATCACCGACAGGCAGCCCAACACCACCCACACCACAATAAAATCAGACCGAAAAGCTCCCCCGCTCACCTGCTCAGGCTCTTCTCAGCACTCAGCTGCTTCTCTCCACAACTTCCCGCAAAACCTGCAAGCACAGAGAGAAATCACACACTCAGGCGATGCCTGCAACACCACCACTCCAGTCCATCACGGACACACTCCACACACCACCATGGCTAACACCCACAGGCAAGGCAGCTCCAGCCCCAAAAACACACAGACAAACAAACAGCAGACACAAACACAGAGGACAGCCCTACACAAAAAAAACCTGTTCCCACACATAAGACACTACTGGCCAGGAAGAGCCACACAGTGGTGGCATCGTAGGGCCTAGGCTCTGGACGAGCCCAGAAAAGAGTCAAACGTCAATGCCCAGGATGGAAAGGCACCGGCAAAGCTCAGAAGACTGACGCAGAGGAGGCTGGCGAGAAAGACCCGAGGCCATGATGACGCAGGGAAGGAAACCCTGAAAGGGCGCCAGCGAGACGCAAAACAAGAGCGGCCCCAGAAGAGGTGCGGCCGAGGAGGCCTCGACTATGACTACACTGCAAACGGCCACAATGCAGAGTCACAGTGACAGACTGCCCCTTTCAGCTGCCTGTGCAGAACAAGATGTAGTCCATTGGAGCAATGCTGATGAGTCTGGCCAGGCAAAAGACAATGGATGCCTGCCACGCTACCACTGCAGAGCATAGGCTGTGCTCTTTGAGCACAAAGAGCAAGAGCAACATCAAGACCTGAGCAAAAGATAGCACAGCTACAACACACACCACATACACTACACAACAACACAGACACAGGCTGGAGCTGCCCTGCCTGACACCCACCCTCGCTTTCTGCCATGCACACCCCACTGCCTCTGCCTCACACACACCACTCATCCAGAACAACCCTCCACTCTACACTGAACATCAGCACGCACACACACATACACAGAAACTGAGGATGCCCCAACACCCTTTGCCCCTCAACTTAACTGTGGCAGTGCTGTAGGTCACCGGTCCTCAAGAGCCATCCTCAGCAGCAGCCGCATCCACACTGATCTTCCTTTGCTCACCACATTTGCCTTCATCACCTGCAAAACCAGAGCACAAGCAGTCACCCCCTTGCCAGTCAGCTCCATCCCCATCTGCAAGGGCACCCTCCACCAAAGCGCCATCGGCACTCCACTCACCTGCACCGCAACAACTCCAAACGCCAACATCCTGCCTGGGGGGAAGCCCGTGGCGCCTGGAAAAAAACAAAATAACAAAGTGACTCTTCTGCCAGGCAGCGCTCACCAGCCCTACAACATCCAGCTCCAATCCACTCACCTGAAAGTCTCAGCCACGCCTGGGAAAGGCCCACAGCAGACCTGAAAAAGCAGAGCAAAAGGCATCACCAAGAGGCAGCCCAACACCACCCACCCCACAATAAAATCAGACCCAACAAGCTCCCCCGCTCACCTGCTCAGGCTCTTCTCAGCACTCAGCTGCTTCTCTCCACAACTTCCCGCAAAACCTGCTAGCACAGAGAGAAATCACGTGCTCAGGCGATGCCCGCAACACCACAGCCCATCCACATCAGGCATTCGCTCCCACACCTTTTCCTGCTCCGCTCTCCCATCCCAGCTGCTGGGCTATAGCTCCCCACACCGAGGTCCGCCACACACCTGTAAAACAGGAACAGCGCTGGGCGATGGGGACAGCGCCGACGAGGTGATGGCCCTACGCCGGGCTCTACGTCCGCTCCCGGACTGATGCTCACCTCACCCTGCTCCTCCTGGATGTGAGCGACCTGCTCCCCGCAAGGCTCCACGCCTACAAGCACAAAGCAAAAATTAACCGCGCAACCCACTGACCGCAACACTCTCCTTCCAACACCAAATCTCTAGCTCACCTTCTTGGGGCATGCCCCTTTCTTCCTCCAGCTCCCTTGGGCCCACTCAGAACACTGCTCAGCATCTGCAAAAAAACAACAAAACAAAACAACATAAAGTGGAGCACACAGACATTAACAAATCACCATTCCAGTCCATCACTGACACACTCCGCACACCACCATTCCTAACACCCACAAGCAAGGCAGCTCCAAACACACACAGACAGACCAAAAAAAAAAAAACATTAGACACAAACATGAAGGAAAGCCCTATGCAAAAAGAACTATTCCAATGCGTTCCACATGGTATCTGATGACACCACAGCCCTGCGGCTCTGATGCTCTGGACGAGCCCAGAAAAGACTAAGATGTCAACGCCCGGGATGGAAAGCGGCCGGCAAAGCGAGGAACGGCCATGCGGAAGAGGCCAGCGAGGAAGACCTGAGGCCGTGATGACGCAGGGAAGAAAACCCTGAAAGGGCACCGGTTAGACGCAAAACAAGAGCGGCCTCGGAACAAGAGCGGCCGACGAGGCCTCGACGGTGGCCGCAAAGATCGATGGGCACGATGCAAAGCCGGAGGCACGGACCGCCCCCTTCGGCTGCCTGCACGTGACGAGACACCATCCGTGGGTACGATACTGATGAGTCAAGCCAGCAAAACATGACAGAGGCCTACAATGCTAGCGCTCCACAGTGTAGGCCGTGCTCCTTGAGCACAAAGAGCAAGGGCGACATCAAGACCTGAGCAAAAGATAGCACAGCTACAACACACACCACATAGACTACACAACAACACAGACACAGGCTGGAGCTGCCCCGCCTACCGCACCCTCACTTTCTGCCATGCGCACCTCAGCACCTCTGCCTCACACATACCCCACTCATCCAGAACAGCCCTCCGCTCTACACTGAACATCAGCGTACACACACACACACACACACACACACACACACAGAGTTAAGACACCCCTGATACCCTTTGCCCCTCAACTTAACTGTTCAAATGCTGGCCATCACCATCGCTCCTCAAGAGCCATCCTCAATGGCAGCCGCATCCGCGCTGATCTCCCTTCAGTCACCACAGTTGCCTTTATCACCTGCCAAACCAGAGCACAAGCAGTGACCCCCTTGCCGGTCAGCTCCAGCCACATCTGCGAGAGCACCCTCCTCCAAACCACCATTGTCATCGCACTCACCTGTACTGTGCCAAAGCCACGCTCCAGCATTGTGGCTGTGACGCTGCCCGTGGCATCTGGAAAACGCAAAACAACAAAACTACTCTTCTGCTAGGCAGTGCAGACTAGCCCTACAACTACTGCCACACCATTATACGCACCCATTCCACTTCACCTCAAATCCTCAGCCTCGCCTGGGAAAGGCCCGCACCGTACCTGAAAAAGCAGAGCAAAACACATCACCGAGAGGCAGCCCAGCAGCACCCTACCGCATAATAAAACTCAGGCAGACAAGCTTCCCTTCTCACCTGCTCAGGCTCCTCGTTGCCGCTCAGCTTCTCCTCTCCAAAACTTCCTGCAATGCCTGCAAAACCAGCGAGAAGACCACACCTTGAGGTCATGCCAAAAACCACACCCCATGCACAACATTACCTCGCTACAACACCTTTACCTGCTCCGCTCTCCCGTCCCAACTGCCGGGCTACGGCTCCCCACGCCGAGGTCTGCCACACACCTGTAAAACAGGAACGGCGCCGGGCGATGGGGACGACACCGATGAGATGACGGCCCTACGCCGGGCTCTACGTCCTCACCCAGACTGATGCTCACCTCGCCCAGCTCCTCCTGGATGTGAGCGACCTGCTCCCCCCAAGGCTCCACACCTACAAGCACAAAGCAAAAATTAACCGGGCAACCCACTGACCGCAACACTCTCCTTCCAAAACCAAATCTCTAGCTCACCTTCTTGGGGCATGCCCCTTCCTTCCAGCTCCCTTGCACCCACTTGGAACACTGCTCTGCATCTGCAAAAAGCAACATAAACTGGAGCACACAGACACTGACCGATCACCATTCCGGGCCATCACTGCCACACTCCATACGCTACCATTGCTATTAACCGCAGGCAAAGCAGCTCCAGCCCCACACACACAGACAAGCATTAGACACAAAACAAACACACATAGGTACAAGCATCAGACACAAACATGCAGGAAAGCCGTACGCAAAAAGAACTATTCCCACGCATAAGATGCTACCAGCCAGAAAGCCCTACGATGCCATGACCGTGCAGCTCTGCTGCTCCGGATGAGCCCAGAAAAGAGTCAAACGCCACTGCCCGGGATGGAAAGCGGCCCGCAAAGCTGGGACGACCGATGCCGAAGCACCCGGCCGGGAAGACCCGAGGCTGCGGCGATACAGGGAAGAACCCTGAAAGCATGCCAAGAAGATGAAAAACAAGAGCAGAAACAGAAGAGGGGCAGGCAAAAAGGCCTCGACAATGGCCCCGAAGATGAGCGGCCGCAAATGGTCACGATGCAAAGCCGGAGCGACGGACCGCCCCTTTCAGCTGCCCGCACGGGACGAGACGCGATCCGCTGGAGCGATGCCGATGACTGAGGCCAGGCAAAAGACGGTGGATGCCTGCCGCGATGGCGCTGTGGAGCGTGGGCTGTGCTCCTTGAGCACAAAGATCAAGAGCAACATCAAGACCTGAGCAAAAGATAGCACAGCTATAACACACACCACATAGACTACACAACACAGACACAGGCTGGAGCTGCCCTACGTACCACACCCTCACTTTCTGCCATGCGCACCCCACCACCTCTGCCTCACACACCACTCATCCAGAGCAGCCCTCCCTACTACACTGAATATCAGCACGCATGCACAGAATGAAGACAACCCCAACACCCTTTGCCCCTCACCTTAGCTTTTCCAGGGCTGGGGGCGGAGGGGGGCGGTCAGGTCACTTTTTGATCCTTAAGAGGCATCACTCAATGGCAGCCACATCCTCTCTAATCTTCCTTCGCTCACCTTCATCACCTGCCAAACCAGAGCGCAAGCAGTCACACCCCATGCCGGGCACCTCCATGCTCATCTGCAAGAGCGTGCCTCTCCAAACCGCCATTGTCGCTCCATTCACCTGCACCGCGCCAAAGCGATACTCCCACATCCTGACTGAAAGTAATCCCATGACACCTGCAAAAAACAAAACAACAAAATTACTCTTCTCCTAGGCACTGCGGACTAGCCGTAAAACAACTGACACGCCATTACACTCACCCATTCTACCTCACCTCAAATCCTCAGGCATGCCTGGAAAAGGCCCGCAAGGTATCTGAAAAAGCAAAGCGGACAGCCCCAGAAGCCACGGTAGGAGTCAGAAGCAGAGCCACAAAAGAGCAGATGGCAGTGGGTTCGCAGGCACAGATGAAAGAAAAGAGCTGCCGGGCGAGACTGCAAACTGCTTCCTGCCGGTCCCGAGAAGGCCAGCAGTTTTTTTTCCTCTCTCAGCACTGAGGCTTGGACAAGAAAAGAGGTGAATTCGTTAGCTTGCAGGAGGTTGCTTTTTGACCCCTTCAGACACATGGACTTACTCACAGCTGCACTTAGTTTCCAAAGATGTGACTTCCTTTCTCATCATACTGCACTTCCAGGCAGGAAGAATGCTCACTTGGCTCTTCACACTCTTCACATAAAGTCTAGACTCTTCCATAACTCTGCATACTACAAAAAAAACTTACTCACTTCCTCTTGGAACAGAGCTGACAATATTTCTGAGGAGCAGCAGAACATCCGGCAAGCAAGCCGGAAACCACAGTAGCTGACGAGAACGATATCTCACATGCATCCACATTACTGGACATAAGGCACACAAGCACTACGTAGAGCAGAAACGTAGATGGAAATGTTTTCCGGGGACCCCTGTTCTGTCCTTTTCTCTGCAATCCAGCTGAGGGACAAACAATTCTTCGAGTGTCATCATCTTCAAAGAGCCGAGCGATGAAGCTGCATCCCTTCCGCAATAAACACAGAAACGCAACAAAACAATACTGATGGTTAACAAAAGATACGACTGCAGACGCAGAAGCCCTCTTCCACCCCTGAACGCCCCGCGCCGAGACACCGACGCAAAACCGAAACTGCCTGCTTTAAGCGATTTTTCTGGCAGGCTTACGGCTCCACCTTCAGCCATCCCGTTGCTCTAATCTTAAGGAACAGCCTTTGCATCTCCAAATGCAGCAATAACTCTTCCTGGATACCTTTGCTTCTGCAAATGCTGCTATTCGCCGAGACAAGTTCAGACCACTAACCCCAAAGGACAGCAAACGCAGAATGAACTCCCTGCCACCAGGCCCTCGGTTTATGTACCCCTAGCCCCGCCCACTGCCCTACCCACAAGCCCTGGGAAGGGGAGGGGCAAAGCACTGCCAGCCATAAAGACAGAGGGCTAGGGAAGAGCAAGGCTTTTGCTTCCACTCTGTAGCTAGGCTGCAGAGCACAGAAAGGCTAAACAGACCTCTTGGATAAAATGGACCATCTTCTTTGTTACTAAGACTTCATATACTGTATCCATAATACCAGGAGGTCTGTTATTAAATTCTTTTACCCTAACTAGCACTAGCCTTTACACTGAAAACTAGAAATCAGTTCTGCTTACGCTTAGAAAGAAAACTACAAGATTCCACATAACCTATAAAGGGAACGCTACACCACACTGCTCTAATTGGTTCACACCTGTATTGAATACAGCTGTTGTAGGAAGACAGCATTTCCTCTAGGGCAAACCAAGATATCTAAATAACCCCCCGGAACAACGCTGCTTCTGTAATGTGAGTACTTCCAAACAGGGGTATTTCCTGTATAGTACCTAGAGTGCTTAGAAAAAGGGGCCACTGGGTGGAATGGAGAGTTCCCCAGGGGAATACTACCTCTGTATGCCTAAGGGGAGGACTCGCACGAGGAGGGAAGAGGGATGCTAAGAGGGCTGGAGAACCCACGCAGGGCTCTGGGACACAACAAAGGCTTCCAGAAGCAGTTATGAATGGATGACAGCGGTCACACAAGGACTAAAGGGCCAAAACAGAGCTCAGGCACAAAAGAAAGGCTGACAGAGTAGTCCAGAGTAAAATAAAGGGGTTCCTCAGAGCTCTACAGGACCAATAGAGGTCTATGCAGCACAACAAAGCTCTAAAGAAGAATCCAGAGCAGATTAGATATCTCTTACGCAGACTAGAGAGCAACTAAAAGAAGGCAGAAGAGAACAAGTAAAGCCTCCAAAGGGGTTCAGAAGAAAACATGGGTACTCAGGCACCTAAACAATGAAAACAGCACTCTAGGGCATAAGAGAGGGCTCAGGAAGAATTCTGAGACCACTAAATAACTCCTAAAGGAAATAGCCAAAAGACAGCTCTAGGGAACAAGGAAGGACAAAAGAGTAGTCCAGAGGCCACTAGAGAGGTGCTAAGCAGCCCGCATGGCCAAGGAATGACTCTGGAGAACAAGGAAGAAATCTGAAGGGCTTCTGAGGAGACTAGAGAATTCCAAAGGGGGCTGTGCAGCCAGAGGACAGCTCTGGTGCAGAACAAGCACCACACCCCAGGAGTGGTTCTGAGCAGACCAGAAGGCTCCTAAGGGGACTAAAAGGCAAAAAAAACAAAACTGGCTAACGTGACTGACCTCAGGAGGTGCTCTGAGGAGACAGGAAGGCTCTTATACTATGCAGATGACCAAAACAGGGCTGTGGGGCACAACAAAGGCCTCCAGATGGGTTCTCAGTGCACTATAGGGGTCCTAAGGGAACTGGAGATCCAAAACACAGCTTTCGATCATGACAAAGGCCTTTACAAGCCTGCTGAGGGGACTAGAGGGGTGCTGAGGGGTCTGGAGGACAAAGAGAGCTCTGCACGGAAAAATAAAAGCACAAGAGATGAGGCCAAAGCAGAACAGAGGGCTGCTAAGTCTGGTAGGGGAACAAAAAAGGGCTCCACAGCATGAAGAAAAGCTCAACAGGAATTCTGAGGCTTCTAACAGGGTCCTAAAGTACTCTAGATATCCAAAATGGAGCTCTGAGGCAAAAAAAAGGTTAATTGGATTAGGGCTCGAAGACAGCCAGGTGGCCCAATTCAGTGGAAAAGAGTCGTTGAGAGCGCAGTAGAAGGGTGCTAAGGCATCTACACGGTCAAGAAGTGGCTCTGGGCAAGAAGGGAGAAATCTGGAGGGGGTGCCAGGAGACTAGAGGCTGTCTAAGGGGGCTGCGGGACCAGAAGAGAGGTGGAGGGCCGCATTCTGTGGAAAAGAGGGATCCAGAGTGCACTAGAGGGATGCTAAGCCATCTACATGGTCCATAAATGCCTCTGGGAAGAAGGGAGAAATCTGGAGGGATTGCGAGGAGACTAGAGGGTGTCTAAGGGGTCTGGGGGGCCAGAAGAGAGCTAGGGGGCCCAATTATGTGATAAAGAGGGCTCCAGAGCGCACTGGAGGGGTGCTAAGGCATCTACATGGTTCAGAAATGCCTCTGGGAAGAAGAGAGAAATCTGGAGGGGTTGCGAGGAGACTAGAGGGTGTCTAAGCGGCCGGGGGTCCCAAAGACAGCTGGGGTCCCCATTCTGTAGAAAAGAGTAGTCCAGAGTGCACTAGAGGGGTGCTAAGCTGTGTACATGGTCCAGAAATGCCTCTGCGGAAGAAGGGAAAAATCTGGAGGGGTTGCCAGGAGACTAGAGGGGATCTAAGGGGTCTGGAGGTCCCAAAGATATCTGGGGGGCACAACTGTATAGAAAAGAGGGGTCCAGAACGCACTAGAGGGGTGCTAAGGTGTGTGCATGGTCTAGAAATGGCTCTGGGGAAGAAGGGAGAAATCTGGAGGGGTTGCCAGGAAACTAGAGGGTGTCTAAGGTGTCTGGGGGGCCAGAAGAGAGCCGGGGGGCCCAATTCTGTGGAAAAGAGGGGTCCAGAGCGCACTAGAGGGGTGCTAAGGCATCTATACTGTCAAGAAATGTCTGCGGGGAAGAAGGGAGCAATCTGGAGGAGTTGCGAGGAGACTAGAGGGAGTCTAAGGGCTCTGGGGGTCCAGAAGAGAGCTGGGGGGCCCAATTCTGTGGAACAGAGGACTCCAGAGTGCACTAGAGGAGTGCTAAGGAGCCTACATGGTCTAGAAATGCCTCTGGGGAAGAAGGGAGCAATCTGGAGGAGTTGCGAGGAGACTAGAGGGTGTCTAAGGGGTCTGGGGGGCCAGAAGAGAGCTGGGGGGGACATTCTGCCGAAAAGAAGGGTCCACAGTGCACTAGAGGGGTGCTAAGGCGTCTACATGGTCCAGAAATGGCTCTGGGGAAGAAGGGAAAAATCTGGAGGGGTTGCAAGGACACTAGAGGGAGTCTAAGGGCTCTGGGGGTTGAAGAGAGGTGGGGGGCCCAATTCTGTGTAACAGAGGACTCCAGAGCGCACTAGAGGAGTGCTAAGGAGTCTACATGGTCCAGAAATGCCTCTGGGGAAGAGGGGAGAAATCTGGAGGGGTTGCGAGGAGACTAGAGGGTGTCTAAGGGGTGTGCAGGACCCAAAGATATCTGGGGGTCACAATTGTGTACAAAAGAGGGATCCAGAGCACACTAGACCAGTGCTAAGGGATCTACACTGTCAAGAAATGCCTCTGGGGAAGAAGGGAGAAATCTGGAGGGATTGCAAGGAGACTCCAGGGTGTCTAAGGGGTCTGGGGGCCCGAAGACAGCTGGGGGGGGGGCATTCTTTGGAAAAGAGGGGTGCAGAGCACACTAGAGGAGTGCTAAGGCGCCTACACTGTCAAGAAATGCCTCTGGGGAAGAAGGGAGAAATCTGCAGGGGTTGCCAGGAAACTAGAGGGTGTCTAAAGGGCCACGGGGCCCAGAAGAGAGGTGCGGGGCCCAATTCTGTGGTAAAGAGGGCTCAAGAGCGCACTAGAGGAGTGCTATGGCGTATACACTGTCAAAAATGCTTCTGGGGAAGAAGGGAGGAAGCTGGAGGGGTTGCGAGGAGACTAGAGGGTGTCTAAGGGGGCTGAGGTTTCCGAAGAGAGGTGGGGAGCCCCATTCTGTGGAAAAGAGGGGTCCAGAGCGCACTAGAGGGGTGCTAAGGTGTCTACATGGTCCAGAAATGCCTCTGGGGAAGAAGGGAGAAATCTGGAGGGGTTGCGAGGAGACTAGAGCATGTCTAAGGGGTCTGGGGGCCCAGAAGATAGCTGGGGGGCCCAATTCTCTGTAACAGAGGGCTCCAGAGCGCACTAGAGGGGAGCTAAAGCATCTACCCTGTCAAGAAACGGCTCTGGAGAAGCAGGGAGAAATCTGGAGGGGTTGCAAGGAGACTAGAGGGTGTCTAAGGGGTCTGGGGGGTCAGAAGAGAGCTGGGGGGGGCCATTCTGTGGAACAGAGAGGTCCAGCTCACACTAGAGCGGTGCTAAGGTATCTACACTGTCAAGAAATGCCTCTGGGGAAGAAGGGAGAAATCTGTAGGGGTTGCGAGAAGACTAGAGCGTGTCTAAGGGCTCTGGGGGCCCAGAAGAGAGCTGGGGGCCCAATTCTCTGTAACAGAGGGCTCCAGCGCAGACTAGAGTGGTGCTAAGGCGTCTACACTGTCAAGAAATGCCTCTGGGGAAGAAGGGAGAAATCTGGAGGGGTTGCCAGGAGACTAGAGGGTGTCTAAGGGGTCTGGGGGCCACAAGAGAGCTGGGGGCCCGATTCTGTGGAAAAGAGGGATCCAAAGTGCACTAGAAGGGTGCTTAGGCGTGTACACTGTCAAGAAATGCCTCTGGGGAAGAAGGGAGAAATCTGGAGGGGTTGCCAGGAAACGAGAGGGTGTCTAAGGGGTCTGGGGGGCCAGAAGAGAGCCGGGGGGCCCAATTCTGTGGAAAAGAGGGGTCCAGAGCGCACTAGAGGGGTGCTAAGGCATCTATACTGTCAAGAAATGTCTCTGGGGAAGAAGGGAGCAATCTGGAGGGGTTGCGAGGAGACTAGAGGGAGTCTAAGGGCTCTGGGGGTCCAGAAGAGAGGTGGGGGGCCCAATTCTGTGTAACAGAGGACTCCAGAGCGCACTAGAGGAGTGCTAAGGAGTCTACATGGTCCAGAAATGCCTCTGGGGAAGAGGGGAGAAATCTGGAGGGGTTGCGAGGAGACTAGAGGGTGTCTAAGGGGTGTGCAGGACCCAAAGATATCTGGGGGTCACAATTGTGTACAAAAGAGGGGTCCAGAGCACACTAGACCAGTGCTAAGGGATCTACACTGTCAAGAAATGCCTCTGGGGAAGAAGGGAGAAATCTGGAGGGATTGCAAGGAGACTAGAGAGTGTCTAAAGGGCCACGGGGCCCAGAAGAGAGGTGCGGGGCCCAATTCTGTGGTAAAGAGGGCTCAAGAGCGCACTAGAGGAGTGCTATGGCGTATACACTGTCAAAAATGCTTCTGGGGAAGAAGGGAGGAAGCTGGAGGGGTTGCGAGGAGACTAGAGGGTGTCTAAGGGGGCTGAGGTTTCCGAAGAGAGGTGGGGAGCCCCATTCTGTGGAAAAGAGGGGTCCAGAGCGCACTAGAGGGGTGCTAAGGCGTCTACATGGTCCAGAAATGCCTCTGGGGAAGAAGGGAGAAATCTGGAGGGGTTGCGAGGAGAATAGAGCGTGTCTAAGGGGTCTGGAGGTCCCAAAGATATCTGGATGGCCCAACTCTGTGGAAAAGAGGGGTCCAGAGCGCACTAGAGGGGTGCTAAGGCATCTACATGGTTCAGAAACGCCTCTGGGGAAGAAGGGAGAAATCTGGAGGGGTTGCGAGGAGACTAGAGGGTGTCTAAGGGCTCTGGGGGCCCAGAAGATAGCTGGGGGGCCCAATTCTCTGTAACAGAGGGCTCCAGAGCGCACTAGAGGGGAGCTAAAGCATCTACCCTGTCAAGAAATGGCTCTGGAGAAGCAGGGAGAAATCTGGAGGGGTTGCAAGGAGACTAGAGGGTGTCTAAGGGGTCTGGGGGGTCAGAAGAGAGCTGGGGGGGGGCCATTCTGTGGAACAGAGAGGTCCAGCTCACACTAGAGCGGTGCTAAGGTGTCTACACTGTCAAGAAATGCCTCTGGGGAAGAAGGGAGAAATCTGTAGGGGTTGCCAGAAGACTAGAGGGAGTCTAAGGGCTCTGGGGGTCCAGAAGAGAGCTGGGGGGCCCTATTCTGTGGAAAAGAGGACTCCAGAGCGCACTAGAGGAGTGCTAAGGAGTCTACATGGTCCAGAAATGCCTCTGGGGAAGAAGGGAGAAATCTGGAGGGGTTGCGAGGAGACTAGAGCGTGTCTAAGGGCTCTGGGGGCCCAGAAGAGAGCTGGGGGCCCAATTCTCTGTAACAGAGGGCTCCAGCGCACACTCGAGTGGTGCTAAGGCGTCTACACTGTCAAGAAATACCTCTGGGGAAGAAGGGAGAAATCTGGAGGGGTTGCGAGGAGACTAGAGGGTGTCTAAGGGGTCTGGGGGCCAGAAGAGAGCTGGGGGCCCGATTCTGTGGAAAAGAGGGATCCAAAGTGCACTAGAGGGGTACTTAGGCGTGTACACTGTCAAGAAATGCCTCTGGGGAAGAAGGGAGAAATCTGGAGGGGTTGCCAGGAAACGAGAGGGTGTCTAAGGGGTCTGGGGGCCAGAAGAGAGCCAGGGGGCCCAATTCTGTGGAAAAGAGGGGTCCAGAGCGCACTAGAGGGGTGCTAAGGCATCTATACTGTCAAGAAATGTCTCTGGGGAAGAAGGGAGCAATCTGGAGGGGTTGCGAGGAGACTAGAGGGAGTCTAAGGGCTCTGGGGGTCCAGAAGAGAGGTGGGGGGCCCAATTCTGTGTAAAAGAGGACTCCAGAGCGCACTAGAGGAGTGCTAAGGAGTCTACATGGTCCAGAAATGCCTCTGGGGAAGAAGGGAGAAATCTGGAGGGGTTGCCAGGAGACTAGAGGGTGTCTAAGGGGTCTGGGGGCCCAGAAGAGAGCTGGGGGGCCCAATTATGTGGAAAAGAGGGGTCCATAGTGCACTAGAGGGGTGCTAAGGCGTCTACATGGTTCAGAAATGCCTCTGGAGAAGCAGGGAGAAATCTGGAGGGGTTGCCAGGAGACTAGAGAATGTCTAAGGGGGCTGGAGGTCCCAAGGATATCTGGGGGGCACAACTGTGTAGAAAAGAGGGGTCCAGAGCGCACTAGAGGGGTTCTAACAGGTCTACACGGTCAAGAAATGCCTCTGGGGGAGAAGGGAGAAATCTGGAGGGGTTGCCAGGAAACTAGAGGGTGTCTAACGAGTCTGGAGGTCCCAAAGATATCTGGGGGGCACAACTGTATAGAAAAGAGGGGTCCAGAACGCACTAGAGGGGTGCTAAGGCATCTACATGGTTCAGAAATGCCTCTGGGGAAGAAGGGAGAAATCTGGAGGGGTTGCGAGGAGACTAGAAGGTGTCTAAGGGGCCTGGGGCACCTGACCAGAGCTAGGGGGCCCCATTCTGTGGAAAAGAGGGCTCCGGAGGGCACTAGAAGGGTGCTAAGGCATCTACACTGTCCAGAAATGCCTCTGGGGAAGAAGGGAGAAATATGGAGGGGTTGCGAGAAGACTAGAGATTGTCCAATGGGGTACAGGCCGAGAAGATATGCGGGGGTCCCAATTCTGTGAAAAAAAGGAGTACAGAGCACACTAGAGGGGTGTTAAGGCGTCTACACTGTCAAGAAATGCCTCTGGCGAAGAAGGGAGAAATCTGGAGGGGTTGCCAGGAGACTAGAGGCTGTCTAAGGGGGCTGGGGGGCCAGAAGAGAGCTGGGGGCGCATTCTGTGGAAAAGAGGGATCCAGAGCGCACTAGAGGGGTGCTAAGGCATCTATACTGTCCAGAAATGGCTCTGGGGAAGAAGAGAAAAATCTGGAGGAGTTGCGAGGAGACTAGAGGGTGTCTAAGGGGTCTGGGGACGCAGAAGAGAGCTAGAGGGCCCTATTCTTTGGAAAAGAGGGGTCCAGAGCGCACTAGAGGGGTGCTAAGGTGTGTGCATGGTCTAGAAATGGCTCTGGGGAAGAAGGGAGAAATCTGGAGGGGTTGCCAGGAAACTAGAGGGTGTCTAAGGTGTCTGGGGGGCCAGAAGAGAGCTGGGGGGCCCAATTCTGTGGAAAAGAGGGGTCCAGAGCGCACTAGAGGGGTGCTAAGGCATCTATACTGTCCAGAAATGGCTCTGGGTAAGAAGAGAAAAATCTGGAGGAGTTGCGAGGAGACTAGAGGGTGTCTAAGAGGCCTGGGGGGCCCAAAGACAGCTGGGGGGCCAATTCTGTGGAAAAGAGGGGTCCAGAGTGCACTAGAGGGGTGCTAAGGTGTCTACATGGTCCAGAAAGGCCTCTGGGGAAGCAGGGAGAAATCTGCAGGGGTTGCGAGGAGACTAGAGGGTGTCTAAGCGGGCTGGGGGCCCAGAAGAGAGCTGGGGGGGCCGAACTGTGTTTAACAGAGGGCTCCAGAGTGCACTAGAGGGGTGCTAAGGCATCTACCCTGTCAAGAAATGGCTGTGGAGAAGCAGAGAGAAACCTGGAGGGTTGAAAGGAGACTAGAGGGGGTCTAAGGGGTCTGGAGGTCCCAAAGATATCTGGGGAGCACAATTGTGTACAAAAGAGGGGTCCAGAGCACACTAGAGGGGTGCTAAGCTGTCTACACGGTCAAGAAATGCCTCTGGGGAAGAAGGGAGAAATCTGGAGGGGTTGCCAGGAGACTAGAGAGTGTCTAATGAGTCTGAGGGGCCCAAAGACAACTGGGGGGCCCCATTCTGTGGAAAGGAGGGGTCCAGAAGGCACTAGAGAGGTGGCAAGTGGTCTACACTGTCAAGAAATGCCTCTGGAGAAGCAGGGAGAAATCTGGAGGGGTTGCCAGGAGACTAGAGGGTGTCTAAGGGGGCTGAGGTTTCCGAAGAGAGGTGGGGAGCCCCATTCTGTGGAAAAGAGGGGTCCAGAGCGCACTAGAGGGGTGCTAAGGCGTCTACATGGTCCACAAATGCCTCTGGGGAAGCAGGGAGAAATCTGGAGGGGTTACGAGAAGACTAGAGGGTGTCTAAGGGGTCTGGGGGCCCAGAAGATAGCTGGGCGGCCCAATTCTGTGGAACAGAGAGGTCCAGCGCCCACTAGAGCGGTGCTAAGGCGTCTACACTGTCTAGAAATGCCTCTGGGGAAGAAGGGAGAAATCTGGAGGGGTTGCGAGGAGACTAGAGGGTGTCTAAGGGGTCTGGGGGCTCAGAAGAGAGCTGGGCGGCCCAATTCTGTGGAACAGAAGGGTCCAGCGCCCACTTGAGGGGTGCTAAGGCGTCTACATGGTCTAGAAATGCCGCTGGGGAAGAAGGGAGAAATCTGGAGGGGTTGCGAGGAGACTAGAGGGTGTCTAAGGGGTCTGGGGACGCAGAAGAGAGCTAGAGGGCCCTATTCTTTGGAAAAGAGGGGTCCAGAGCGCACTAGAGGGGTGCTAAGGTGTGTGCATGGTCTAGAAATGGCTCTGGGGAAGAAGGGAGAAATCTGGAGGGGTTGCCAGGAAACTAGAGGGTGTCTAAGGTGTCTGGGGGGCCAGAAGAGAGCTGGGGGGCCCAATTCTGTGGAAAAGAGGGGTCCAGAGCGCACTAGAGGGGTGCTAAGGCATCTATACTGTCCAGAAATGGCTCTGGGTAAGAAGAGAAAAATCTGGAGGAGTTGCGAGGAGACTAGAGGGTGTCTAAGAGGCCTGGGGGGCCCAAAGACAGCTGGGGGGCCAATTCTGTGGAAAAGAGGGGTCCAGAGTGCACTAGAGGAGTGCTAAGGTGTCTACATGGTCCAGAAAGGCCTCTGGGGAAGCAGGGAGAAATCTGCAGGGGTTGCGAGGAGACTAGAGGGTGTCTAAGCGGGCTGGGGGCCCAGAAGAGAGCTGGGGGGGCCGAACTGTGTTTAACAGAGGGCTCCAGAGTGCACTAGAGGGGTGCTAAGGCATCTACCCTGTCAAGAAATGGCTGTGGAGAAGCAGAGAGAAACCTGGAGGGTTGAAAGGAGACTAGAGGGGGTCTAAGGGGTCTGGAGGTCCCAAAGATATCTGGGGAGCACAATTGTGTACAAAAGAGGGGTCCAGAGCACACTAGAGGGGTGCTAAGCTGTCTACACGGTCAAGAAATGCCTCTGGGGAAGAAGGGAGAAATCTGGAGGGGTTGCCAGGAGACTAGAGAGTGTCTAATGAGTCTGAGGGGCCCAAAGACAACTGGGGGGCCCCATTCTGTGGAAAGGAGGGGTCCAGAAGGCACTAGAGAGGTGGCAAGTGGTCTACACTGTCAAGAAATGCCTCTGGAGAAGCAGGGAGAAATCTGGAGGGGTTGCCAGGAGACTAGAGGGTGTCTAAGGGGGCTGAGGTTTCCGAAGAGAGGTGGGGAGCCCCATTCTGTGGAAAAGAGGGGTCCAGAGCGCACTAGAGGGGTGCTAAGGCGTCTACATGGTCCACAAATGCCTCTGGGGAAGCAGGGAGAAATCTGGAGGGGTTACGAGAAGACTAGAGGGTGTCTAAGGGGTCTGGGGGCCCAGAAGATAGCTGGGCGGCCCAATTCTGTGGAACAGAGAGGTCCAGCGCCCACTAGAGCGGTGCTAAGGCGTCTACACTGTCTAGAAATGCCTCTGGGGAAGAAGGGAGAAATCTGGAGGGGTTGCGAGGAGACTAGAGGGTGTCTAAGGGGTCTGGGGGCTCAGAAGAGAGCTGGGCGGCCCAATTCTGTGGAACAGAAGGGTCCAGCGCCCACTTGAGGGGTGCTAAGGCGTCTACATGGTCTAGAAATGCCGCTGGGGAAGAAGGGAGAAATCTGGAGGGGTTGCGAGGAGACTAGAGGGTGTCTAAGGGGTCTGGGGGCCACAAGAGAGCTGGGGGTCCCAATTCTGTGGAAAAGAGGGGTCCAAAGTGCACTAGAGGGGTGCTTAGGCGTGTACACTGTCAAGAAATGCCTCTGGGGAAGAAGGGAGAAATCTGGAGGGGTTGCCAGGAGACTAGAAGGGGTCTAAGGGGTCTGGAGGTCCCAAAGATATCTGGGGGACACAACTGTATAGAAAAGAGGGGTCCTGAGTGCACTAGAGGTGTTCTAACAGGTCTACATGGTCTAGAAATGCCTCTGGGGAAGAAGGGAGAAATCTGGAGGGGTTGCAAGGAGACTAGAAGGTGTCTAAGGGGCCTGGGGCGCCTGACCAGAGCTAGGGGGCGCCATTCTGTGGAAAAGAGGGCTCCGGAGGGCACTAGAAGGGTGCTAAGGCATCTACACTGTCCAGAAATGCCTCTGGGGAAGAAGGGAGAAATATGGAGGGGTTGCGAGAAGACTAGAGGTTGTCCAATGGGGTACAGGCCGAGAAGATATGCGGGGGTCCCAATTCTGTGAAAAAAAGGAGTACAGAACACACTAGAGGGGTGCTAAGGCGTCTACACTGTCAAGAAATGCCTCTGGCGAAGAAGGGAGAAATCTGGAGGGGTTGCGAGGAGACTAGAGGGTGTCTAAGGGGTCTGGGGAAGCAGAAGAGAGCTAGAGGGCCCTATTCTTTGGAAAAGAGGGGTCCAGAGCGCACTAGAGGGGTGCTAAGGTGTGTGCATGGTCTAGAAATGGCTCTGGGGAAGAAGGGAGAAATCTGGAGGGGTTGCCAGGAAACTAGAGGGTGTCTAAGGTGTCTGGGGGGCCAGAAGAGAGCCGGGGGGCCCAATTCTGTGGAAAAGAGGGGTCCAGAGCGCACTAGAGGGGTGCTAAGGCATCTATACTGTCCAGAAATGGCTCTGGGTAAGAAGAGAAAAATCTGGAGGAGTTGCGAGGAGACTAGAGGGTGTCTAAGAGGCCTGGGGGGCCCAAAGACAGCTGGGGGGCCAATTCTGTGGAAAAGAGGGGTCCAGAGTGCACTAGAGGGGTGCTAAGGTGTCTACATGGTCCAGAAATGCCTCTGGGGAAGCAGGGAGAAATCTGCAGGGGTTGCGAGGAGACTAGAGGGTGTCTAAGCGGGCTGGGGGCCCAGAAGAGAGCTGGGGGGGCCGAACTGTGTTTAACAGAGGGCTCCAGAGTGCACTAGAGGGGTGCTAAGGCATCTACCCTGTCAAGAAATGGCTGTGGAGAAGCAGAGAGAAACCTGGAGGGTTGAAAGGAGACTAGAGGGTGTCTAAGGGGGCTGAGGTTTCCGAAGAGAGGTGGGGAGCCCCATTCTGTGGAAAAGAGGGGTCCAGAGCGCACTAGAGGGGTGCTAAGGCGTCTACATGGTCCACAAATGCCTCTGGGGAAGCAGGGAGAAATCTGGAGGGGTTGCCAGAAGACTAGAGGGTGTCTAAGGGGTCTGGGGGGCCAGAAGAGAGCTGGGGGGCCCCATTCTGTGGAAAAGAGGGGTGCGGAGTGCACTAGAGGGGTGCTTAGGCATGTACACTGTCAAGAAATGCCTCTGGGGAAGAAGGGAGAAATCTGGAGGGGTTGCGAGGAGACTAGAGAATGTCTAAGGGGTGTGGAGGTCCCAAAAATATCTGGGGGTCACAACTGTATAGAAAAGAGGGGTCCAGAGCGCACTAGAGGGGTGCTAAGGCGTCTACATGGTCTAGAAATGCCTCTGGGGAAGAAGGGAGAAATCTGGAGGGGTTGCGAGGAGACTAGAGGGAGTCTAAGGGGTCTGGGGGGCCCAAAGAGAGCTGGGGGGCCTAATTCTGTGGAAAAGAGGAGTCCAGAGCACACTAGAGGGGTGTTAAGGCGTCTACACTGTCAAGAAATGGCTCTGGGAAAGAAGGGAGAAATCTGGAGGGGTTGCCAGGAGACTAGAGGGTGTCTAAGGGGGCTGGAGGTCCCAAAGATATCTGGGGGGCCCCATTCTGTGGAAAAGAGGTGTCCAGAGTGCACTAGAGGGGTGCTAAGGCATCTACACTGTCAAGAAATGGCTCTGAGGAAGAAGGGAGAAATCTGGAGGGGTTGCCAGAAGACTAGAGGGTGTCTAAGGGGTCTGGGGGCCAGAAGAGAGCTGGGGGGCCCCATTCTGTGGAAAAGAGGGGTGCGGAGTGCACTAGAAGGGTGCTAAGGTGTCTACACTATCCAGAAATGGTTCTGGGGAAGACGGGAGCAATCTGGAGAGGTTGCGAGGACACTAGAGAGTGTCTAAGGGGTCTGGAGGTCCCAAAGATATCTGGGGGGCACTATTATGTGGAAAAGAGGGGTCCAGAGCACAATAGAGGGGTGCTAAGGTGTGTGCATGGTCTAAAATGCCTCTGGGGAAGAAGGGAGAAATCTGGAGGGGTTGCCAGGAGACTAGAGGGTGTCTAAGGGGTCTGGGGGGGCAGAAGAGAGCTGGGGGGGCCCATTCTGTGGAAAAGAGGGGTCCAGAGTGCACTAGAGGGGTGCTAAGGGGTCTACACTGTCAAGAAATGGCTCTGAGGAAGAAGGGAGAAATCTGGAGGGGTTGCGAGGAGACTAGAGGGTGTCTAAAGGGTCTGGGGGGCCAGAAGAGAGCTGCAGGTCCCCATTCTGTGGAAAAGAGGGGTCCAGGGCGCACTGTAGGTGTGCTAAGGCATCTACATGGTTCATATATGCCTCTGGGGAAGAAGGAAGAAATCTGGAGGGATTGTGATGAGACTACAGGGTGTCTAAGGGGCCTGAGCAGCTCGAAGAGAGCTGGGGGGGCCAATTCTGTGGAAAAGAGGGGTCCAGAGTGCACTAGAGGGGTGCTAAGGCGTCTACATAGTCCAGAAATGCCTCTGGGGAAGAAGGGAGAAATCTGGAGGGGTTGCGAGGAGACTAGAGGGTGTCTAAGGGGTCTGGGGGCCCAGAAGATCGCTGGGGGGCCCAATTCTCTGTAACAGAGGGCTCCAGAGCACACTAGAGGGGTGCTAAGGCATCTACCCTGTCAAGAAATGGCTCTGGAGAAGCAGGCAGAAATCTGGAGGGGTTGCCAGGAGACTAGAGGGTGTCTAAGGGGTCTGGGGGGCCAGAAGAGAGCTGGGGGGGGGGGGCCATTCTGTGGAACAGAGAGGTCCAGCGCACACTAGAGCAGTGCTAAGGTGTCTACAATGTCAAGCAATGCCTCTGGGGAAGAAGGGAGAAATCTGGAGGGGTTGCCAGGAGACTAGAGGGTGTCTAAGGGGTCTGGGGGCCCAGAAGAGAGCTGGGGGGCCCAATTCTGTGGAAAAGAGGGGTCCATAGTGCACTAGAGGGGTGCTAAGGCGTCTACATGGTTCATATATGCCTCTGGAGAAGCAGGGAGAAATCTGGAGGGGTTGCCAGGAGACTAGAGAATGTCTAAGGGGGCTGGAGGTCCCAAGGATATCTGGGGGGCACAACTGTGTAGAAAACAGGGGTCCAGAGCGCACTAGAGGGGTTCTAACAGGTCTACACGGTCAAGAAATGCCTCTGGGGGAGAAGGGAGAAATCTGGAGGGGTTGCCAGGAAACTAGAGGGTGTCTAACGAGTCTGGAGGTCCCAAAGATATCTGGGGGGCACAACTGTATAGAAAAGAGGGGTCCAGAACGCACTAGAGGGGTGCTAAGGCATCTACATGGTTCAGAAATGCCTCTGGGAAGAAGGGAGAAATCTGGAGGGGTTGCCAGGAGACTAGAGGGTGTCTAAGGGGGCTGAGGTTTCTGAAGAGAGGTGGGGAGCCCCATTCTGTGGAAAAGAGGGGTCCAGAGCGCACTAGAGGGGTGCTAAGGCGTCTACATGGTCCACAAATGCCTCTGGGGAAGCAGGGAGAAATCTGGAGGGGTTGCCAGGAGACTAGAGGGTGTCTAAGGGGGCTGAGGTTTCCAAAGAGAGGTGGGGAGCCCCATTCTGTGGAAAAGAGGGGTCCAGAGCGCACTAGAGGGGTGCTAAGGCGTCTACACTGTCTAGAAATGCCTCTGGGGAAGAAGGGAGAAATCTGGAGGGGTTGCGAGGAGACTAGAGGGTGTCTAAGGGGTCTGGGGGCTCAGAAGAGAGCTGGGCGGCCCAATTCTGTGGAACAGAGGGGTCCAGCGCCCACTTGAGGGGTGCTAAGGCGTCTACATGGTCTAGAAATGCCGCTGGGGAAGAAGGGAGAAATCTGGAGGGGTTGCGAGGAGACTAGAGGGTGTCTAAGGGGTCTGGGGGCCACAAGAGAGCTGGGGGTCCCAATTCTGTGGAAAAGAGGGATCCAAAGTGCACTAGAGGGGTGCTTAGGCGTGTACACTGTCAAGAAATGCCTCTGGGGAAGAAGGGAGAAATCTGGAGGGGTTGCTAGTAGACTAGAAGGGGTCTAAGGGGTCTGGAGGTCCCAAAGATATCTGGGGGACACAACTGTATAGAAAAGAGGGGTCCTGAGTGCACTAGAGGTGTTCTAACAGGTCTACATGGTCTAGAAATGCCTCTGGGGAAGAAGGGAGAAATCTGGAGGGGTTGCGAGGAGACTAGAAGGTGTCTAAGGGGCCTGGGGCGCCTGACCAGAGCTAGGGGGCCCCATTCTGTGGAAAAGAGGGCTCCGGAGGGCACTAGAAGGGTGCTAAGGCATCTACACTGTCCAGAAATGCCTCTGGGGAAGAAGGGAGAAATATGGAGGGGTTGCGAGAAGACTAGAGGTTGTCCAATGGGGTACAGGCCGAGAAGATATGCGGGGGTCCCAATTCTGTGAAAAAAAGGAGTACAGAGCACACTAGAGGGGTGTTAAGGCGTCTACACTGTCAAGAAATGCCTCTGGCGAAGAAGGGAGAAATCTGGAGGGGTTGCCAGGAGACTAGAGGGGGTCTAAGGGGGCTGGAGGTCCCAAAGATATCTGGGGGGCCCCATTCTGTGGAAAAGAGGGGTCCAGAGTGCACTAGAGGGGTGCTAAGGCATCTACACTATCAAGAAATGGCTCTGAGGAAGAAGGGAGAAATCTGGAGGAGTTGCCAGGAGACTAGAGGGTGTCTAAGGGGTCTGGGGGGCCAGAAGAGAGCTGGGGGGCCCCATTCTGTGGAAAAGAGGGGTCCAGAGTGCACTAGAGGGGTGCTAAGGTGTCTACACTGTCCAGAAATGGCTCTGGGGAAGACGGGAACAATCTGGAGGGGTTGCGAGGACACTAGAGAGTGTCTAAGAGGTCTGGAGGTCCCAAAGATATCTGGGGGGCACAACTGTGTAGAAAAGAGGGGTCTAGAGCGCAGTAGAGGGGTGCTATGGCATCTATACTGTCAAGAAATGGCTCTGAGCAAGAAGGGAGAAATCTGGAGGGGTTGCGAGGAGACTAGAGGGTGTCTAAGGGGCCTGGGGGGCCCGAAGACAGCTGGGGTCCCCATTCTGTGGAAAAAAGTGGTCCAGAGTGTACTAGAGGGGTGGTAAGTGGTCTACACTGTCCAGAAATGCCTCTGAGGAAGAAGGGAGAAATCTGGAGGGGTTGTGAGGAGACTAGAGGGTGTCTAAGGGCTCTAGGGGCCAGAAGATAGCTGGGGGGGGGCATTCTGGGGAAAAGAGGGGTCCAGAGTGCACTAGAGCAGTGCTAAGGCATCTACATGGTTCAGAAATGCCTCTGGGGAAGAAGGGAGAAATCTGGAGGGACTGCAAGGAGACTAGAAGGTGTCTAAGGGGCATGGGGGCCAGAAGAGAGCTGGGGGGGCCCATTCTGTGGAAAAGAGGGGTCCAGAGCACACTAGAGGGGTGCTAAGGCGTCTACATGGTCCAGAAATGCCTCTGGGGAAGAAGGGAGAAATCTGGAGGGGTTGCGAGGAGACTAGAAGGAGTGTAAGGGGGCTGGAGGTCCCAAAGATATCTGGGAGGCCCCATTATGTGGAAAAGAGGGGTCCAGAGCACAATAGACGGGTGCTAAGGTGTGTGCATGGTCTAGAAATGCCTCTGGGGAAGAAGGGAGAAATCTGGAGGAGTTGCCAGGAGACTAGAGGATGTCTACAGGGTCTGGGGGGCCAGAAGAGAGCTGGGGGGCCCCATTCTGTGGAAAAGAGGGGTCCAGAGTGCACTAGAGGGGTGCTAAGGTGTCTACACTGTCTAGAAATGGCTCTGGGGAAGAAGGGAGAAATCTGGAGGGGTTGTGAGGAGACTAGAGGGAGTCTAAGGGGTCTGGGGGCCCAGAAGAGAGCTGGGGGGCCAATTCTGTGGAAAAGAGGGGTCCATAGCGCACTAGAGGAGTGCTTAGGCGTGTACACTGTCAAGAAATGGCTCTGGGGAAGAAGGGAGAAATCTGGAGGGGTTGCTAGTAGACTAGAGGGTGTCTAAGGGGTGTGGAGGTCCCAAAGATATCCGGGGGACACAACTGTATAGAAAAGAGGGGTGCAGAGCGCACTAGAGGAGTTCTAACAGGTCTACATGGTCTAGAAATGCCTCTGGGGAAGAAGGGAGAAATCTGGAGGGGTTGCAAGGAGACTAGAGGGTGTCTAAGGGGTCTGGGGGGCCAGAAGAGAGCTGGGGGGCCCTATTCTGTGGAAAAGAGGGGTCCAGAGTGCACTAGAGGGGTGCTGAGGCGTCTACACTGTCAAGAAATGTCTCTGGGGAAGAAGGGAGAAATCTGGAGGGGTTGTGAGGAGACTAGAGGGAGTCTAAGGGGTCTGGGGGCCCAGAAAAGAGCTGGGGGGCCAATTCTGTGGAAAAGAGGGGTCCAGAGCGCACTAGAGGGGTGCTAAGGTGTCTACACTGTCAAGAAATGGCTCTAAGGAAGAAGGGAGAAATATGGAGGGGTTGCGAGGAGACTAGAGGGTGTCTAAGCGGGCTGGGGGCCCAGAAGAGAGCTGGGGGGGCCGAACTGTGTTAAACAGAGGGCTCCAGAGTGCACTAGAGGGGTGCTAAGGCATCTACCCTGTCAAGAAATGGCTGTGGAGAAGCAGAGAGAAACCTGGAGGGTTGAAAGGAGACTAGAGGGGGTCTAAGGGGTCTGGAGGTCCCAAAGATATCTGGGGAGCACAATTGTGTACAAAAGAGGGGTCCAGAGCACACTAGAGGGGTGCTAAGCTGTCTACACGGTCAAGAAATGCCTCTGGGGAAGAAGGGAGAAATCTGGAGGGGTTGCCAGGAGACTAGAGAGTGTCTAATGAGTCTGAGGGGCCCAAAGACAACTGGGGGGCCCCATTCTGTGGAAAAGAGGGGTCCAGAGTGCACTAGAGGGGTGCTAAGGTGTCTACACTGTCAAGAAATGGCTCTGGGGAAGAAGGGAGAAATCTGGAGGGGTTGCCAGGAGACTAGAGGGAGTCTAAGGGGGCTGAGGTTTCCGAAGAGAGGTGGGGAGCCCCATTCTGTGGAAAAGAGGGGTCCAGAGCGCACTAGAGGGGTGCTAAGGCGTCTACACTGTCTAGAAATGCCTCTGGGGAAGAAGGGAGAAATCTGGAGGGGTTGCGAGGAGACTAGAGGGTGTCTACGGGGTCTGGGGGGCCAGAAGAGAGCTGGGGGGGCCCATTCTGTGGAAAAGAGGGGTCCAGAGTGCACTAGAGGGGTGCTAAGGGGTCTACACTGTCAAGAAATGGCTCTGAGGAAGAAGGGAGAAATCTGGAGGGGTTGCGAGGAGACTAGAGGGTGTCTAAAGGGTCTGGGGGGCCAGAAGAGAGCTGCAGGTCCCCATTCTGTGGAAAAGAGGGGTCCAGGGCGCACTGTAGGTGTGCTAAGGCATCTACATGGTTCATATATGCCTCTGGGGAAGAAGGAAGAAATCTGGAGGGATTGTGATGAGACTACAGGGTGTCTAAGGGGCCTGGGCAGCTCGAAGAGAGCTGGGGGGCCAATTCTGTGGAAAAGAGGGGTCCAGAGTGCACTAGAGGGGTGCTAAGGCGTCTACATAGTCCAGAAATGCCTCTGGGGAAGAAGGGAGAAATCTGGAGGGGTTGCGAGGAGACTAGAGGGTGTCTAAGGGGTCTGGGGGCCACAAGAGAGCTGGGGGTCCCAATTCTGTGGAAAAGAGGGATCCAAAGTGCACTAGAGGGGTGCTTAGGCGTGTACACTGTCAAGAAATGCCTCTGGGGAAGAAGGGAGAAATCTGGAGGGGTTGCTAGTAGACTAGAAGGGGTCTAAGGGGTCTGGAGGTCCCAAACATATCTGGGGGACACAACTGTATAGAAAAGAGGGGTCCTGAGTGCACTAGAGGTGTTCTAACAGGTCTACATGGTCTAGAAATGCCTCTGGGGAAGAAGGGAGAAATCTGGAGGGGTTGCGAGGAGACTAGAAGGTGTCTAAGGGGCCTGGGGCGCCTGACCAGAGCTAGGGGGCCCCATTCTGTGGAAAAGAGGGCTCCGGAGGGCACTAGAAGGGTGCTAAGGCATCTACACTGTCCAGAAATGCCTCTGGGGAAGAAGGGAGAAATATGGAGGGGTTGCGAGAAGACTAGAGGTTGTCCAATGGGGTACAGGCCGAGAAGATATGCGGGGGTCCCAATTCTGTGAAAAAAAGGAGTACAGAGCACACTAGAGGGGTGTTAAGGCGTCTACACTGTCAAGAAATGCCTCTGGCGAAGAAGGGAGAAATCTGGAGGGGTTGCCAGGAGACTAGAGGGTGTCTAAGGGGGCTGGAGGTCCCAAAGATATCTGGGGGGCCCCATTCTGTGGAAAAGAGGGGTCCAGAGTGCACTAGAGGGGTGCTAAGGCATCTACACTATCAAGAAATGGCTCTGAGGAAGAAGGGAGAAATCTGGAGGAGTTGCCAGGAGACTAGAGGGTGTCTACGGGGTCTGGGGGGCCAGAAGAGAGCTGGGGGGGCCCATTCTGTGGAAAAGAGGGGTCCAGAGTGCACTAGAGGGGTGCTAAGGGGTCTACACTGTCAAGAAATGGCTCTGAGGAAGAAGGGAGAAATCTGGAGGGGTTGCGAGGAGACTAGAGGGTGTCTAAAGGGTCTGGGGGGCCAGAAGAGAGCTGCAGGTCCCCATTCTGTGGAAAAGAGGGGTCCAGGGCGCACTGTAGGTGTGCTAAGGCATCTACATGGTTCATATATGCCTCTGGGGAAGAAGGAAGAAATCTGGAGGGATTGTGATGAGACTACAGGGTGTCTAAGGGGCCTGGGCAGCTCGAAGAGAGCTGGGGGGGCCAATTCTGTGGAAAAGAGGGGTCCAGAGTGCACTAGAGGGGTGCTAAGGCGTCTACATAGTCCAGAAATGCCTCTGGGGAAGAAGGGAGAAATCTGGAGGGGTTGCGAGGAGACTAGAGGGTGTCTAAGGGGTCTGGGGGCCCAGAAGATCGCTGGGGGGCCCCATTCTGTAGAACAGAGAGGTCCAGCGCGCACTAGAGGGGCGCTAAGGTGTCTGTGTGGTCTAGAAATGCCTCTGGGGAAGAAGGGAGAAATCTGGAGGGGTTGTGAGGAGACTAGAGGGTGTTTAAGGGGGCTGGAGATCCCAAAGATATATGGGGTGCCCAATTCTGTGGATAAGAGGGGTCCAGAGCACACTAGAGGGGTGCTAAGGCATCTACACTGTCAAGAAATGGCTCTGGGGAACAAGGGAGAAATCTGGAGGGGTTGCCAGGAGACTAGAGGGTGTCTAAGGGGTCTGTAGATCCCAAATATATCTGGATGGCCCAATTCTGTGGAAAAGAGGGGTCCAGAGTGCACTAGAGGGGTGCTAAGGGGTCTACACTGTCAAGAAATGGCTCTGAGGAAGAAGGGAGAAATCTGGAGGGGTTGCGAGGAGACTAGAGGGTGTCTAAGGGCTCTAGGGGCCAGAAGATAGCTGGGGGGGGGCATTCTGGGGAAAAGAGGGGTCCAGAGTGCACTAGAGCGGTGCTAAGGCATCTACATGGTTCAGAAATGCCTCTGGGGAAGAAGGGAGAAATCTGGAGGGACTGCAAGGAGACTAGAAGGTGTCTAAGGGGCATGGGGGCCAGAAGAGAGCTGGGGGGGACCATTCTGTGGAAAAGAGGAGTCCAGCGCACACTAGAGCGGTGCTAAGGCATCTACACTGTCAAGAAATGCCTCTGGGGAAGAAGGGAGAAATCTGGAGGGGTTGCGAGGAGACTAGAGAGTGTCTAAGGGGTCTGGGGGCCCAGAAGAGAGCTGGGGGGCCCAATTCTGTGATAAAGAGGGCTCCAGAGCGCACTAGAGGAGTGCTAAGGCATCTACATGGTTCAGAAATGCCTCTGGGAAGAAGGGAGAAATCTGGAGGGGTTGCGAGGAGACTAGAGGGTGTCTAAGGGGTCTGCAGGTCCCAAAGATATCTGGGGGGCACAATTGTGTAGAAAAGAGGGGTGCAGAGCGCACTAGAGGGGTGCTAAGGCATGTAGGTCTTCAAGAAATGGCTCTGGGGAAGAAGGGAGAAATCTGGAGGGGTTGCGAGGAGACTAGAGGGTGTGTAAGGGGCCTGGGCGGCTCGAAGAGAGCTGGGGGACCTCATTCTGTGGAAAAGAAGGGTCCAGAGCAGACTAGAGGGGTGCTAAGGTGTCTACATGGTCCAGAAATGCCTCTGGGGAAGAAGGGAGAAATCTGGAGACGTTGCCAGGAGACTAGAAGGAGTGTAAGGGGGCTGGAGGTTCCAAAGATATCTGGGAGGCCCCATTATGTGGAAAAGAAGGGTCCAGAGCGCAATAGACGGGTGCTAAGGTGTGTGCATGGTCTAGAAATGGCTCTGGGGAAGAAGGGAGAAATCTGGAGGGGTTGTGAGGAGACTAGAGGGTGTCTAAAGGGTCTGGGGGGCCAGAAGAGAGCTGCAGGTCCCCATTCTGTGGAAAAGAGGGGTCCAGGGCGCACTGTAGGTGTGCTAAGGCATCTACATGGTTCATATATGCCTCTGGGGAAGAAGGAAGAAATCTGGAGGGATTGTGATGAGACTACAGGGTGTCTAAGGGGCCTGGGCAGCTCGAAGAGAGCTGGGGGGGCCAATTCTGTGGAAAAGAGGGGTCCAGAGTGCACTAGAGGGGTGCTAAGGCGTCTACATAGTCCAGAAATGCCTCTGGGGAAGAAGGGAGAAATCTGGAGGGGTTGCGAGGAGACTAGAGGGTGTCTAAGGGGTCTGGGGGCCCAGAAGATCGCTGGGGGGCCCCATTCTGTAGAACAGAGAGGTCCAGCGCGCACTAGAGGGGCGCTAAGGTGTCTGTGTGGTCTAGAAATGCCTCTGGGGAAGAAGGGAGAAATCTGGAGGGGTTGCCAGGAGACTAGAGGGTGTTTAAGGGGGCTGGAGATCCCAAAGATATATGGGGTGCCCAATTCTGTGGATAAGAGGGGTCCAGAGCACACTAGAGGGGTGCTAAGGCATCTACACTGTCAAGAAATGGCTCTGGGGAAGAAGGGAGAAATCTGGAGGGGTTGCGAGGAGACTAGAGGGTGTCTAAAGGGTCTGTAGATCCCAAATATATCTGGATGGCCCAATTCTGTGGAAAAGAGGGGTCCAGAGTGCACTAGAGGGGTGCTAAGGGGTCTACACTGTCAAGAAATGGCTCTGAGGAAGAAGGGAGAAATCTGGAGGGGTTGCGAGGAGACTAGAGGGTGTCTAAGGGGCCTGGGGGGCCAGAAGAGAGCTGGGGGGCCCATTCTGTGGAACAGAGGGGTTCAGCGCCCACTAGAGGGGTGCTAAGGCATCTACCCTGTCAAGAAATGGCTCTGGAAAAGCAGGGAGAAATCTGGAGGGGTTGCGAGGAGACTAGAGGGTGTCTAAGGGGTCTGGGGGGCCAGAAGAGAGCTGGGGGGGCCCATTCTGTGGAACAGAGAGGTCCAGCGCACACTAGAGCGGTGCTAAGGTGTCTACACTGTCAAGAAATGCCTCTGGGGAAGAAGGGAGAAATCTGGAGGGGTTGCAAGGAGACTAGAGGCTGTCTAAGGGGGCTGGGGGGCCAGAAGAGAGCTGGGGGGGGCATTCTGTGGAAAAGAGGGATCCAGAGTGCACTAGAAGGGTGCTAAGGTGTCTACATGGTCCAGAAATGCCTCTGGGGAAGAAGGGAGCAATCTGGAGGGGTTGCGAAGAGACTAGAGGGTGTCTAAAGCGTCTGGAGGCCCCAAAGAAATCTGGGGGGCCCAATTATGTGGAAAAGAGGGGTCCAGAGCACACTAGAGGGGTGCTAAGGCGTCTACATGGTCCACAAATGCCTCTGGGGAAGAAGGGAGAAATCTGGAGGGGTTGCGAGGAGACTAGAGGGAGTCTAAGGGGTCTGGGGGCCCAGAAGAGATCTGGGGCCCAATTCTGTGGAAAAGAGGGGTCCAGAGTGCACTAGAGGGGTGCTAAGTTGTGTGCATTGTCTAGAAATGCCTCTGGGGAAGAAGGGAGCAATCTGGAGGAGTTGTGAGGAGACTGCAAGGTGTCTAAGGGGTCTGGGGGGCCAAAAGAGAGCTGGGGGTGCCCCTTCTGTGGTAAAGAGGGGTCCAGAGTGCACTAGAGGGGTGATAAGGTGTCTACACTGTCAAGAAATGCCTCTGGGGAAGAAGGGAGAAATCTGGAGGGGTTGCCAGGAGACTAGAGAGTGTCTAATGAGTCTGAGGGGCCCAAAGACATCTGGGGGGCCCCATTCTGTGGAAAGGAGGGGTCCAGAAGGCACTAGAGAGGTGGCAAGTGGTCTACACTGTGAAGAAATGGCTCTGGGCAAGAAGGGAGAAATCTGGAGGGGTTGTGAGGAGACTAGAGGGTATCTAAGGGGTCTGGGGGACCAGAAGAGAGCTGGGGGGGACCATTCTGTGGAAAAGAGGGGTCCAGAGTGCACTAGAGGGGTGCTGAGGCGTCTACACTGTCAAGAAATGTCTCTGGGGAAGAAGGGAGAAATCTGGAGGGGTTGTGAGGAGACTAGAGGGAGTCTAAGGGGTCTGGGGGCCCAGAAGAGAGCTGGGGGGCCAATTCTGTGGAAAAGAGGGATCCATAGCGCACTAGAGGAGTGCTTAGGCGTGTACACTGTCAAGAAATGGCTCTGGGGAAGAAGGGAGAAATCTGGAGGGGTTGCTAGTAGACTAGAGGGTGTCTAAGGGGTGTGGAGGTCCCAAAGATATCCGGGGGACACAACTGTATAGAAAAGAGGGGTCCAGAGCGCACTAGAGGAGTTCTAACAGGTCTACATGGTCTAGAAATGCCTCTGGGGAAGAAGGGAGAAATCTGGAGGGGTTGCAAGGAGACTAGAGGGTGTCTAAGGGGTCTGGGGGGCCAGAAGAGAGCTGGGGGGCCCTATTCTGTGGAAAAGAGGGGTCCAGAGTGCACTAGAGGGGTGCTGAGGCGTCTACACTGTCAAGAAATGTCTCTGGGGAAGAAGGGAGAAATCTGGAGGGGTTGTGAGGAGACTAGAGGGAGTCTAAGGGGTCTGGGGGCCCAGAAAAGAGCTGGGGGGCCAATTCTGTGGAAAAGAGGGGTCCAGAGCGCACTAGAGGGGTGCTAAGGTGTCTACACTGTCAAGAAATGGCTCTAAGGAAGAAGGGAGAAATATGGAGGGGTTGCGAGGAGACTAGAGGGTGTCTAAGCGGGCTGGGGGCCCAGAAGAGAGCTGGGGGGGGCGAACTGTGTTAAACAGAGGGCTCCAGAGTGCACTAGAGGGGTGCTAAGGCATCTACCCTGTCAAGAAATGGCTGTGGAGAAGCAGAGAGAAACCTGGAGGGTTGAAAGGAGACTAGAGGGGGTCTAAGGGGTCTGGAGGTCCCAAAGATATCTGGGGAGCACAATTGTGTACAAAAGAGGGGTCCAGAGCACACTAGAGGGGTGCTAAGCTGTCTACACGGTCAAGAAATGCCTCTGGGGAAGAAGGGAGAAATCTGGAGGGGTTGTGAGGAGACTAGAGGGAGTCTAAGGGGTCTGAGGGGCCCAAAGACAACTGGGGGGCCCCATTCTGTGGAAAGGAGGGGTCCAGAAGGCACTAGAGAGGTGGCAAGTGGTCTACACTGTCAAGAAATGGCTCTGGAGAAGCAGGGAGAAATCTGGAGGGGTTGCCAGGAGACTAGAGGGTGTCTAAGGGGGCTGAGGTTTCCGAAGAGAGGTGGGGAGCCCCATTCTGTGGAAAAGAGGGGTCCAGAGCGCACTAGAGGGGTGCTAAGGCATCTACACTGTCTAGAAATGCCTCTGGGGAAGAAGGGAGAAATCTGGAGGGGTTGCGAGGAGACTAGAGGGTGTCTAAGGGGTCTGGGGGCTCAGAAGAGAGCTGGGCGGCCCAATTCTGTGGAACAGAGGGGTCCAGCACCCACTTGAGGGGTGCTAAGGCGTCTACATGGTCTAGAAATGCCGCTGGGGAAGAAGGGAGAAATCTGGAGGGGTTGCGAGGAGACTAGAGGGTGTCTAAGGGGTCTGGGGGCCACAAGAGAGCTGGGGGTCCCAATTCTGTGGAAAAGAGGGATCCAAAGTGCACTAGAGGGGTGCTTAGGCGTGTACACTGTCAAGAAATGCCTCTGGGGAAGAAGGGAGAAATCTGGAGGGGTTGCTAGTAGACTAGAAGGGGTCTAAGGGGTCTGGAGGTCCCAAAGATATCTGGGGGACACAACTGTATAGAAAAGAGGGGTCCTGAGTGCACTAGAGGTGTTCTAACAGGTCTACATGGTCTAGAAATGCCTCTGGGGAAGAAGGGAGAAATCTGGAGGGGTTGCGAGGAGACTAGAAGGTGTCTAAGGGGCCTGGGGCGCCTGACCAGAGCTAGGGGGCCCCATTCTGTGGAAAAGAGGGCTCCGGAGGGCACTAGAAGGGTGCTAAGGCATCTACACTGTCCAGAAATGCCTCTGGGGAAGAAGGGAGAAATATGGAGGGGTTGCGAGAAGACTAGAGGTTGTCCAATGGGGTACAGGCCGAGAAGATATGCGGGGGTCCCAATTCTGTGAAAAAAGGAGTACAGAGCACACTAGAGGGGTGTTAAGGCGTCTACATTGTCAAGAAATGCCTCTGGCGAAGAAGGGAGAAATCTGGAGGGGTTGCCAGGAGACTAGAGGGTGTCTAAGGGGTCTGGAGGTCCCAAAGATATCTGGGGGGCCCCATTCTGTGGAAAAGAGGGGTCCAGAGTGCACTAGAGGGGTGCTAAGGCATCTACACTATCAAGAAATGGCTCTGAGGAAGAAGGGAGAAATCTGGAGGAGTTGCCAGGAGACTAGAGGGTGTCTAAAGGGTCTGGGGGGCCAGAAGAGAGCTGCAGGTCCCCATTCTGTGGAAAAGAGGGGTCCAGGGCGCACTGTAGGTGTGCTAAGGCATCTACATGGTTCATATATGCCTCTGGGGAAGAAGGAAGAAATCTGGAGGGATTGTGATGAGACTACAGGGTGTCTAAGGGGCCTGGGCAGCTCGAAGAGAGCTGGGGGGGCCAATTCTGTGGAAAAGAGGGGTCCAGAGTGCACTAGAGGGGTGCTAAGGCGTCTACATAGTCCAGAAATGCCTCTGGGGAAGAAGGGAGAAATCTGGAGGGGTTGCGAGGAGACTAGAGGGTGTCTAAGGGGTCTGGGGGCCCAGAAGATCGCTGGGGGGCCCAATTCTGTGATAAAGAGGGCTCCAGAGTGTACTGGAGGGGCGCTAAGGCATCTACACTGTCAAGAACTGCCTCTGGGGACGAAGGGAGCAATCTGGAGGGGTTGTGAGGAGACTAGAGGGTGTTTAAGGGGGCTGGAGATCCCGAAGATATATGGGGTGCCCAATTCTGTGGATAAGAGGGGTCCAGAGCACACTAGGGGGGGTGCTAAGGCATCTACACTGTCAAGAAATGGCTCTGGGGAAGAAGGGAGAAATCTGGAGGGGTTGCGAGGAGACTAGAGGGTGTCTAAGGGCTCTAGGGGCCAGAAGATAGCTGGGGGGGGGCATTCTGGGGAAAAGAGGGGTCCAGAGTGCACTAGAGCGGTGCTAAGGCATCTACATGGTTCAGAAATGCCTCTGGGGAAGAAGGGAGAAATCTGGAGGGGTTGCCAGGAGACTAGAGAGTGTCTAATGAGTCTGAGGGGCCCAAAGACAACTGGGGGGCCCCATTCTGTGGAAAAGAGGGGTCCAGAGTGCACTAGAGGGGTACTAAGGCATCTACACTGTCAAGAAATGCCTCTGGAGAAGCAGGGAGAAATCTGGAGGGGTTGCCAGGAGACTAGAGGGTGTCTAAGGGGGCTGAGGTTTCCGAAGAGAGGTGGGGAGCCCCATTCTGTGGAAAAGAGGGGTTCAGAGCGCACTAGAGGGGTGCTAAGGCGTCTACATAGTCCAGAAATGCCTCTGGGGAAGAAGGGAGAAATCTGGAGGGGTTGCGAGGAGACTAGAGGGTGTCTAAGGGGTCTGGGGGCCACAAGAGAGCTGGGGGTCCCAATTCTGTGGAAAAGAGGGATCCAAAGTGCACTAGAGGGGTGCTTAGGCGTGTACACTGTCAAGAAATGCCTCTGGGGAAGAAGGGAGAAATCTGGAGGGGTTGCTAGTAGACTAGAAGGGGTCTAAGGGGTCTGGAGGTCCCAAAGATATCTGGGGGACACAACTGTATAGAAAAGAGGGGTCCTGAGTGCACTAGAGGTGTTCTAACAGGTCTACATGGTCTAGAAATGCCTCTGGGGAAGAAGGGAGAAATCTGGAGGGGTTGCGAGGAGACTAGAAGGTGTCTAAGGGGCCTGGGGCGCCTGACCAGAGCTAGGGGGCCCCATTCTGTGGAAAAGAGGGCTCCGGAGGGCACTAGAAGGGTGCTAAGGCATCTACACTGTCCAGAAATGCCTCTGGGGAAGAAGGGAGAAATCTGGAGGGGTTGCGAGAAGACTAGAGGTTGTCCAATGGGGTACAGGCCGAGAAGATATGCGGGGGTCCCAATTCTGTGAAAAAAAGGAGTACAGAGCACACTAGAGGGGTGTTAAGGCGTCTACACTGTCAAGAAATGCCTCTGGCGAAGAAGGGAGAAATCTGGAGGGGTTGCCAGGAGACTAGAGGGTGTCTAAGGGGGCTGGAGGTCCCAAAGATATCTGGGGGGCCCCATTCTGTGGAAAAGAGGGGTCCAGAGTGCACTAGAGGGGTGCTAAGGCATCTACACTATCAAGAAATGGCTCTGAGGAAGAAGGGAGAAATCTGGAGGAGTTGCCAGGAGACTAGAGGGTGTCTACGGGGTCTGGGGGGCCAGAAGAGAGCTGGGGGGGCCAATTCTGTGGAAAAGAGGGGTCCAGAGTGCACTAGAGGGGTGCTAAGGGGTCTACACTGTCAAGAAATGGCTCTGAGGAAGAAGGGAGAAATCTGGAGGGGTTGCGAGGAGACTAGAGGGTGTCTAAAGGGTCTGGGGGGCCAGAAGAGAGCTGGGGGGGCCCAATTCTGTGATAAAGAGGGCTCCAGAGCGCACTAGAGGAGTGCTAAGGCATCTACATGGTTCAGAAATGCCTCTGGGAAGAAGGGAGAAATCTGGAGGGGTTGTGAGGAGACTAGAGGGTGTCTAAGGGGTCTGCAGGTCCCAAAGATATCTGGGGGGCACAATTGTGTAGAAAAGAGGGGTGCAGAGCGCACTAGAGGGGTGCTAAGGTGTCTACACTGTCCAGAAATGGCTCTGGGGAAGACGGGAACAATCTGGAGGGGTTGCGAGGACACTAGAGAGTGTCTAAGGGGTCTGGAGGTCCCAAAGATATCTGGGGGGCACAACTGTGTAGAAAAGAGGGGTCTAGAGCGCAGTAGAGGGGTGCTATGGCATCTATACTGTCAAGAAATGGCTCTGAGCAAGAAGGGAGAAATCTGGAGGGGTTGCGAGGAGACTAGAGGGTGTCTAAGGGGCCTGGGGGGCCCGAAGACAGCTGGGGTCCCCATTCTGTGGAAAAAAGTGGTCCAGAGTGTACTAGAGGGGTGGTAAGTGGTCTACACTGTCCAGAAATGCCTCTGAGGAAGAAGGGAGAAATCTGGAGGGGTTGTGAGGAGACTAGAGGGTGTCTAAGGGCTCTAGGGGCCAGAAGATAGCTGGGGGGGGGCATTCTGGGGAAAAGAGGGGTCCAGAGTGCACTAGAGCGGTGCTAAGGCATCTACATGGTTCAGAAATGCCTCTGGGGAAGAAGGGAGAAATCTGGAGGGACTGCAAGGAGACTAGAAGGTGTCTAAGGGGCATGGGGGCCAGAAGAGAGCTGGGGGGGCCCATTCTGTGGAAAAGAGGGGTCCAGAGCACACTAGAGGGGTGCTAAGGCGTCTACATGGTCCAGAAATGCCTCTGGGGAAGAATGGAGAAATCTGGAGGGGTTGCGAGGAGACTAGAAGGAGTGTAAGGGGGCTGGAGGTCCCAAAGATATCTGGGAGGCCCCATTATGTGGAAAAGAGGGGTCCAGAGCACAATAGACGGGTGCTAAGGTGTGTGCATGGTCTAGAAATGCCTCTGGGGAAGAAGGGAGAAATCTGGAGGAGTTGCCAGGAGACTAGAGGATGTCTACAGGGTCTGGGGGGCCAGAAGAGAGCTGGGGGGCCCCATTCTGTGGAAAAGAGGGGTCCAGAGTGCACTAGAGGGGTGCTAAGGTGTCTACACTGTCTAGAAATGGCTCTGGGGAAGAAGGGAGAAATCTGGAGGGGTTGTGAGGAGACTAGAGGGAGTCTAAGGGGTCTGGGGGCCCAGAAGAGAGCTGGGGGGCCAATTCTGTGGAAAAGAGGGGTCCATAGCGCACTAGAGGAGTGCTTAGGCGTGTACACTGTCAAGAAATGGCTCTGGGGAAGAAGGGAGAAATCTGGAGGGGTTGCTAGTAGACTAGAGGGTGTCTAAGGGGTGTGGAGGTCCCAAAGATATCCGGGGGACACAACTGTATAGAAAAGAGGGGTGCAGAGCGCACTAGAGGAGTTCTAACAGGTCTACATGGTCTAGAAATGCCTCTGGGGAAGAAGGGAGAAATCTGGAGGGGTTGCAAGGAGACTAGAGGGTGTCTAAGGGGTCTGGGGGGCCAGAAGAGAGCTGGGGGGCCCTATTCTGTGGAAAAGAGGGGTCCAGAGTGCACTAGAGGGGTGCTGAGGCGTCTACACTGTCAAGAAATGTCTCTGGGGAAGAAGGGAGAAATCTGGAGGGGTTGTGAGGAGACTAGAGGGAGTCTAAGGGGTCTGGGGGCCCAGAAAAGAGCTGGGGGGCCAATTCTGTGGAAAAGAGGGGTCCAGAGCGCACTAGAGGGGTGCTAAGGTGTCTACACTGTCAAGAAATGGCTCTAAGGAAGAAGGGAGAAATATGGAGGGGTTGCGAGGAGACTAGAGGGTGTCTAAGCGGGCTGGGGGCCCAGAAGAGAGCTGGGGGGGCCGAACTGTGTTAAACAGAGGGCTCCAGAGTGCACTAGAGGGGTGCTAAGGCATCTACCCTGTCAAGAAATGGCTGTGGAGAAGCAGAGAGAAACCTGGAGGGTTGAAAGGAGACTAGAGGGGGTCTAAGGGGTCTGGAGGTCCCAAAGATATCTGGGGAGCACAATTGTGTACAAAAGAGGGGTCCAGAGCACACTAGAGGGGTGCTAAGCTGTCTACACGGTCAAGAAATGCCTCTGGGGAAGAAGGGAGAAATCTGGAGGGGTTGCCAGGAGACTAGAGAGTGTCTAATGAGTCTGAGGGGCCCAAAGACAACTGGGGGGCCCCATTCTGTGGAAAAGAGGGGTCCAGAGTGCACTAGAGGGGTGCTAAGGTGTCTACACTGTCAAGAAATGGCTCTGGGGAAGAAGGGAGAAATCTGGAGGGGTTGTGAGGAGACTAGAGGGAGTCTAAGGGGGCTGAGGTTTCCGAAGAGAGGTGGGGAGCCCCATTCTGTGGAAAAGAGGGGTCCAGAGCGCACTAGAGGGGTGCTAAGGCGTCTACACTGTCTAGAAATGCCTCTGGGGAAGAAGGGAGAAATCTGGAGGGGTTGCGAGGAGACTAGAGGGTGTCTACGGGGTCTGGGGGGCCAGAAGAGAGCTGGGGGGGCCCATTCTGTGGAAAAGAGGGGTCCAGAGTGCACTAGAGGGGTGCTAAGGGGTCTACACTGTCAAGAAATGGCTCTGAGGAAGAAGGGAGAAATCTGGAGGGGTTGCGAGGAGACTAGAGGGTGTCTAAAGGGTCTGGGGGGCCAGAAGAGAGCTGCAGGTCCCCATTCTGTGGAAAAGAGGGGTCCAGGGCGCACTGTAGGTGTGCTAAGGCATCTACATGGTTCATATATGCCTCTGGGGAAGAAGGAAGAAATCTGGAGGGATTGTGATGAGACTACAGGGTGTCTAAGGGGCCTGGGCAGCTCGAAGAGAGCTGGGGGGCCAATTCTGTGGAAAAGAGGGGTCCAGAGTGCACTAGAGGGGTGCTAAGGCGTCTACATAGTCCAGAAATGCCTCTGGGGAAGAAGGGAGAAATCTGGAGGGGTTGCGAGGAGACTAGAGGGTGTCTAAGGGGTCTGGGGGCCACAAGAGAGCTGGGGGTCCCAATTCTGTGGAAAAGAGGGATCCAAAGTGCACTAGAGGGGTGCTGAGGCGTGTACACTGTCAAGAAATGCCTCTGGGGAAGAAGGGAGAAATCTGGAGGGGTTGCTAGTAGACTAGAAGGGGTCTAAGGGGTCTGGAGGTCCCAAAGATATCTGGGGGACACAACTGTATAGAAAAGAGGGGTCCTGAGTGCACTAGAGGTGTTCTAACAGGTCTACATGGTCTAGAAATGCCTCTGGGGAAGAAGGGAGAAATCTGGAGGGGTTGCGAGGAGACTAGAAGGTGTCTAAGGGGCCTGGGGCGCCTGACCAGAGCTAGGGGGCCCCATTCTGTGGAAAAGAGGGCTCCGGAGGGCACTAGAAGGGTGCTAAGGCATCTACACTGTCCAGAAATGCCTCTGGGGAAGAAGGGAGAAATATGGAGGGGTTGCGAGAAGACTAGAGGTTGTCCAATGGGGTACAGGCCGAGAAGATATGCGGGGGTCCCAATTCTGTGAAAAAAAGGAGTACAGAGCACACTAGAGGGGTGTTAAGGCGTCTACACTGTCAAGAAATGCCTCTGGCGAAGAAGGGAGAAATCTGGAGGGGTTGCCAGGAGACTAGAGGGTGTCTAAGGGGTCTGGAGGTCCCAAAGATATCTGGGGGGCCCCATTCTGTGGAAAAGAGGGGTCCAGAGTGCACTAGAGGGGTGCTAAGGCATCTACACTATCAAGAAATGGCTCTGAGGAAGAAGGGAGAAATCTGGAGGAGTTGCCAGGAGACTAGAGGGTGTCTACGGGGTCTGGGGGGCCAGAAGAGAGCTGGGGGGGCCCATTCTGTGGAAAAGAGGGGTCCAGAGTGCACTAGAGGGGTGCTAAGGGGTCTACACTGTCAAGAAATGGCTCTGAGGAAGAAGGGAGAAATCTGGAGGGGTTGCGAGGAGACTAGAGGGTGTCTAAAGGGTCTGGGGGGCCAGAAGAGAGCTGCAGGTCCCCATTCTGTGGAAAAGAGTGGTCCAGGGCGCACTGTAGGTGTGCTAAGGCATCTACATGGTTCATATATGCCTCTGGGGAAGAAGGAAGAAATCTGGAGGGATTGTGATGAGACTACAGGGTGTCTAAGGGGCCTGGGCAGCTCGAAGAGAGCTGGGGGGGCCAATTCTGTGGAAAAGAGGGGTCCAGAGTGCACTAGAGGGGTGCTAAGGCGTCTACATAGTCCAGAAATGCCTCTGGGGAAGAAGGGAGAAATCTGGAGGGGTTGCGAGGAGACTAGAGGGTGTCTAAGGGGTCTGGGGGCCCAGAAGATCGCTGGGGGGCCCCATTCTGTAGAACAGAGAGGTCCAGCGCGCACTAGAGGGGCGCTAAGGTGTCTGTGTGGTCTAGAAATGCCTCTGGGGAAGAAGGGAGAAATCTGGAGGGGTTGTGAGGAGACTAGAGGGTGTTTAAGGGGGCTGGAGATCCCAAAGATATATGGGGTGCCCAATTCTGTGGATAAGAGGGGTCCAGAGCACACTAGAGGGGTGCTAAGGCATCTACACTGTCAAGAAATGGCTCTGGGGAACAAGGGAGAAATCTGGAGGGGTTGCCAGGAGACTAGAGGGTGTCTAAGGGGTCTGTAGATCCCAAATATATCTGGATGGCCCAATTCTGTGGAAAAGAGGGGTCCAGAGTGCACTAGAGGGGTGCTAAGGGGTCTACACTGTCAAGAAATGGCTCTGAGGAAGAAGGGAGAAATCTGGAGGGGTTGCGAGGAGACTAGAGGGTGTCTAAGGGCTCTAGGGGCCAGAAGATAGCTGGGGGGGGGCATTCTGGGGAAAAGAGGGGTCCAGAGTGCACTAGAGCGGTGCTAAGGCATCTACATGGTTCAGAAATGCCTCTGGGGAAGAAGGGAGAAATCTGGAGGGACTGCAAGGAGACTAGAAGGTGTCTAAGGGGCATGGGGGCCAGAAGAGAGATGGGGGGGCCCATTCTGTGGAAAAGAGGGGTCCAGAGTGCACTAGAGGGGTGCTAAGGGGTCTACACTGTCAAGAAATGGCTCTGAGGAAGAAGGGAGAAATCTGGAGGGGTTGCGAGGAGACTAGAGGGTGTCTAAAGGGTCTGGGGGGCCAGAAGAGAGCTGGGGGGGCCCAATTCTGTGATAAAGAGGGCTCCAGAGCGCACTAGAGGAGTGCTAAGGCATCTACATGGTTCAGAAATGGCTCTGGGAAGAAGGGAGAAATCTGGAGGGGTTGCGAGGAGACTAGAGGGTGTCTAAGGGGTCTGCAGGTCCCAAAGATATCTGGGGGGCACAATTGTGTAGAAAAGAGGGGTGCAGAGCGCACTAGAGGGGTGCTAAGGCATGTAGGTCTTCAAGAAATGGCTCTGGGGAAGAAGGGAGAAATCTGGAGGGGTTGCGAGGAGACTAGAGGGTGTGTAAGGGGCCTGGGCGGCTCGAAGAGAGCTGGGGGACCTCATTCTGTGGAAAAGAAGGGTCCAGAGCAGACTAGAGGGGTGCTAAGGCGTCTACATGGTCCAGAAATGCCTCTGGGGAAGAAGGGAGAAATCTGGAGACGTTGCCAGGAGACTAGAAGGAGTGTAAGGGGGCTGGAGGTTCCAAAGATATCTGGGAGGCCCCATTATGTGGAAAAGAAGGGTCCAGAGCGCAATAGACGGGTGCTAAGGTGTGTGCATGGTCTAGAAATGGCTCTGGGGAAGAAGGGAGAAATCTGGAGGGGTTGTGAGGAGACTAGAGGGAGTCTAAGGGGTCTGGGGGCCCAGAAAAGAGCTGGGGGGCCAATTCTGTGGAAAAGAGGGGTCCAGAGCGCACTAGAGGGGTGCTAAGGTGTCTACACTGTCAAGAAATGGCTCTAAGGAAGAAGGGAGAAATCTGGAGGGGTTGCGAGGAGACTAGAGGGTGTCTAAAGGGTCTGGGGGGCCAGAAGAGAGCTGCAGGTCCCCATTCTGTGGAAAAGAGGGGTCCAGGGCGCACTGTAGGTGTGCTAAGGCATCTACATGGTTCATATATGCCTCTGGGGAAGAAGGAAGAAATCTGGAGGGATTGTGATGAGACTACAGGGTGTCTAAGGGGCCTGGGCAGCTCGAAGAGAGCTGGGGGGGCCAATTCTGTGGAAAAGAGGGGTCCAGAGTGCACTAGAGGGGTGCTAAGGCGTCTACATAGTCCAGAAATGCCTCTGGGGAAGAAGGGAGAAATCTGGAGGGGTTGCGAGGAGACTAGAGGGTGTCTAAGGGGTCTGGGGGCCCAGAAGATCGCTGGGGGGCCCCATTCTGTAGAACAGAGAGGTCCAGCGCGCACTAGAGGGGCGCTAAGGTGTCTGTGTGGTCTAGAAATGCCTCTGGAGAAGAAGGGAGAAATCTGGAGGGATTGTGAGGAGACTAGAGGGTGTTTAAGGGGGCTGGAGATCCCAAAGATATATGGGGTGCCCAATTCTGTGGATAAGAGGGGTCCAGAGCACACTAGAGGGGTGCTAAGGCATCTACACTGTCAAGAAATGGCTCTGGGGAAGAAGGGAGAAATCTGGAGGGGTTGCGAGGAGACTAGAGGGTGTCTAAAGGGTCTGTAGATCCCAAATATATCTGGATGGCCCAATTCTGTGGAAAAGAGGGGTCCAGAGTGCACTAGAGGGGTGCTAAGGGGTCTACACTGTCAAGAAATGGCTCTGAGGAAGAAGGGAGAAATCTGGAGGGGTTGCGAGGAGACTAGAGGGTGTCTAAGGGGCCTGGGGGGCCAGAAGAGAGCTGGGGGGCCCATTCTGTGGAACAGAGGGGTTCAGCGCCCACTAGAGGGGTGCTAAGGCATCTACCCTGTCAAGAAATGGCTCTGGAAAAGCAGGGAGAAATCTGGAGGGGTTGCGAGGAGACTAGAGGGTGTCTAAGGGGTCTGGGGGGCCAGAAGAGAGCTGGGGGGGCCCATTCTGTGGAACAGAGAGGTCCAGCGCACACTAGAGCGGTGCTAAGGTGTCTACACTGTCAAGAAATGCCTCTGGGGAAGAAGGGAGAAATCTGGAGGGGTTGCAAGGAGACTAGAGGCTGTCTAAGGGGGCTGGGGGGCCAGAAGAGAGCTGGGGGGGGCATTCTGTGGAAAAGAGGGATCCAGAGTGCACTAGAAGGGTGCTAAGGTGTCTACATGGTCCAGAAATGCCTCTGGGGAAGAAGGGAGCAATCTGGAGGGGTTGCGAAGAGACTAGAGGGTGTCTAAAGCGTCTGGAGGCCCCAAAGAAATCTGGGGGGCCCAATTATGTGGAAAAGAGGGGTCCAGAGCACACTAGAGGGGTGCTAAGGCGTCTACATGGTCCACAAATGCCTCTGGGGAAGAAGGGAGAAATCTGGAGGGGTTGCGAGGAGACTAGAGGGAGTCTAAGGGGGCTGGGGGCCCAGAAGAGATCTGGGGCCCAATTCTGTGGAAAAGAGGGGTCCAGAGTGCACTAGAGGGGTGCTAAGTTGTGTGCATTGTCTAGAAATGCCTCTGGGGAAGAAGGGAGCAATCTGGAGGAGTTGTGAGGAGACTGCAAGGTGTCTAAGGGGTCTGGGGGGCCAAAAGAGAGCTGGGGGTGCCCCTTCTGTGGTAAAGAGGGGTCCAGAGTGCACTAGAGGGGTGATAAGATGTCTACACTGTCAAGAAATGCCTCTGGGGAAGAAGGGAGAAATCTGGAGGGGTTGCCAGGAGACTAGAGAGTGTCTAATGAGTCTGAGGGGCCCAAAGACATCTGGGGGGCCCCATTCTGTGGAAAGGAGGGGTCCAGAAGGCACTAGAGAGGTGGCAAGTGGTCTACACTGTGAAGAAATGGCTCTGGGCAAGAAGGGAGAAATCTGGAGGGGTTGTGAGGAGACTAGAGGGTATCTAAGGGGTCTGGGGGACCAGAAGAGAGCTGGGGGGGACCATTCTGTGGAAAAGAGGGGTCCAGAGTGCACTAGAGGGGTGCTGAGGCGTCTACACTGTCAAGAAATGTCTCTGGGGAAGAAGGGAGAAATCTGGAGGGGTTGTGAGGAGACTAGAGGGAGTCTAAGGGGTCTGGGGGGCCCAAAGACAACTGGGGGGCCCCATTCTGTGGAAAGGAGGGGTCCAGAAGGCACTAGAGAGGTGGCAAGTGGTCTACACTGTCAAGAAATGGCTCTGGAGAAGCAGGGAGAAATCTGGAGGGGTTGCCAGGAGACTAGAGGGTGTCTAAGGGGGCTGAGGTTTCCGAAGAGAGGTGGGGAGCCCCATTCTGTGGAAAAGAGGGGTCCAGAGCGCACTAGAGGGGTGCTAAGGCATCTACACTGTCTAGAAATGCCTCAGGGGAAGAAGGGAGAAATCTGGAGGGGTTGCGAGGAGACTAGAGGGTGTCTAAGGGGTCTGGGGGCTCAGAAGAGAGCTGGGGGGCCAATTCTGTGGAAAAGAGGGATCCATAGCGCACTAGAGGAGTGCTTAGGCGTGTACACTGTCAAGAAATGGCTCTGGGGAAGAAGGGAGAAATCTGGAGGGGTTGCTAGTAGACTAGAGGGTGTCTAAGGGGTGTGGAGGTCCCAAAGATATCCGGGGGACACAACTGTATAGAAAAGAGGGGTGCAGAGCGCACTAGAGGAGTTCTAACAGGTCTACATGGTCTAGAAATGCCTCTGGGGAAGAAGGGAGAAATCTGGAGGGGTTGCAAGGAGACTAGAGGGTGTCTAAGGGGTCTGGGGGGCCAGAAGAGAGCTGGGGGGCCCTATTCTGTGGAAAAGAGGGGTCCAGAGTGCACTAGAGGGGTGCTGAGGCGTCTACACTGTCAAGAAATGTCTCTGGGGAAGAAGGGAGAAATCTGGAGGGGTTGTGAGGAGACTAGAGGGAGTCTAAGGGGTCTGGGGGCCCAGAAAAGAGCTGGGGGGCCAATTCTGTGGAAAAGAGGGGTCCAGAGCGCACTAGAGGGGTGCTAAGGTGTCTACACTGTCAAGAAATGGCTCTAAGGAAGAAGGGAGAAATATGGAGGGGTTGCGAGGAGACTAGAGGGTGTCTAAGCGGGCTGGGGGCCCAGAAGAGAGCTGGGGGGGCCGAACTGTGTTAAACAGAGGGCTCCAGAGTGCACTAGAGGGGTGCTAAGGCATCTACCCTGTCAAGAAATGGCTGTGGAGAAGCAGAGAGAAACCTGGAGGGTTGAAAGGAGACTAGAGGGGGTCTAAGGGGTCTGGAGGTCCCAAAGATATCTGGGGAGCACAATTGTGTACAAAAGAGGGGTCCAGAGCACACTAGAGGGGTGCTAAGCTGTCTACACGGTCAAGAAATGCCTCTGGGGAAGAAGGGAGAAATCTGGAGGGGTTGTGAGGAGACTAGAGGGAGTCTAAGGGGTCTGAGGGGCCCAAAGACAACTGGGGGGCCCCATTCTGTGGAAAGGAGGGGTCCAGAAGGCACTAGAGAGGTGGCAAGTGGTCTACACTGTCAAGAAATGGCTCTGGAGAAGCAGGGAGAAATCTGGAGGGGTTGCCAGGAGACTAGAGGGTGTCTAAGGGGGCTGAGGTTTCCGAAGAGAGGTGGGGAGCCCCATTCTGTGGAAAAGAGGGGTCCAGAGCGCACTAGAGGGGTGCTAAGGCATCTACACTGTCTAGAAATGCCTCTGGGGAAGAAGGGAGAAATCTGGAGGGGTTGCGAGGAGACTAGAGGGTGTCTAAGGGGTCTGGGGGCTCAGAAGAGAGCTGGGCGGCCCAATTCTGTGGAACAGAGGGGTCCAGCGCCCACTTGAGGGGTGCTAAGGCGTCTACATGGTCTAGAAATGCCGCTGGGGAAGAAGGGAGAAATCTGGAGGGGTTGCGAGGAGACTAGAGGGTGTCTAAGGGGTCTGGGGGCCACAAGAGAGCTGGGGGTCCCAATTCTGTGGAAAAGAGGGATCCAAAGTGCACTAGAGGGGTGCTTAGGCGTGTACACTGTCAAGAAATGCCTCTGGGGAAGAAGGGAGAAATCTGGAGGGGTTGCTAGTAGACTAGAAGGGGTCTAAGGGGTCTGGAGGTCCCAAAGATATCTGGGGGACACAACTGTATAGAAAAGAGGGGTCCTGAGTGCACTAGAGGTGTTCTAACAGGTCTACATGGTCTAGAAATGCCTCTGGGGAAGAAGGGAGAAATCTGGAGGGGTTGCGAGGAGACTAGAAGGTGTCTAAGGGGCCTGGGGCGCCTGACCAGAGCTAGGGGGCCCCATTCTGTGGAAAAGAGGGCTCCAGAGGGCACTAGAAGGGTGCTAAGGCATCTACACTGTCCAGAAATGCCTCTGGGGAAGAAGGGAGAAATATGGAGGGGTTGCGAGAAGACTAGAGGTTGTCCAATGGGGTACAGGCCGAGAAGATATGCGGGGGTCCCAATTCTGTGAAAAAAAGGAGTACAGAGCACACTAGAGGGGTGTTAAGGCGTCTACACTGTCAAGAAATGCCTCTGGCGAAGAAGGGAGAAATCTGGAGGGGTTGCCAGGAGACTAGAGGGTGTCTAAGGGGGCTGGAGGTCCCAAAGATATCTGGGGGGCCCCATTCTGTGGAAAAGAGGGGTCCAGAGTGCACTAGAGGGGTGCTAAGGCATCTACACTATCAAGAAATGGCTCTGAGGAAGAAGGGAGAAATCTGGAGGAGTTGCCAGGAGACTAGAGGGTGTCTAAAGGGTCTGGGGGGCCAGAAGAGAGCTGCAGGTCCCCATTCTGTGGAAAAGAGGGGTCCAGGGCGCACTGTAGGTGTGCTAAGGCATCTACATGGTTCATATATGCCTCTGGGGAAGAAGGAAGAAATCTGGAGGGATTGTGATGAGACTACAGGGTGTCTAAGGGGCCTGGGCAGCTCGAAGAGAGCTGGGGGGGCCAATTCTGTGGAAAAGAGGGGTCCAGAGTGCACTAGAGGGGTGCTAAGGCGTCTACATAGTCCAGAAATGCCTCTGGGGAAGAAGGGAGAAATCTGGAGGGGTTGCGAGGAGACTAGAGGGTGTCTAAGGGGTCTGGGGGCCCAGAAGATCGCTGGGGGGCCCAATTCTGTGATAAAGAGGGCTCCAGAGTGTACTGGAGGGGCGCTAAGGCATCTACACTGTCAAGAACTGCCTCTGGGGACGAAGGGAGCAATCTGGAGGGGTTGTGAGGAGACTAGAGGGTGTTTAAGGGGGCTGGAGATCCCGAAGATATATGGGGTGCCCAATTCTGTGGATAAGAGGGGTCCAGAGCACACTAGGGGGGGTGCTAAGGCATCTACACTGTCAAGAAATGGCTCTGGGGAAGAAGGGAGAAATCTGGAGGGGTTGCGGGGAGACTAGAGGGTGTCTAAGGGCTCTAGGGGCCAGAAGATAGCTGGGGGGGGGCATTCTGGGGAAAAGAGGGGTCCAGAGTGCACTAGAGCGGTGCTAAGGCATCTACATGGTTCAGAAATGCCTCTGGGGAAGAAGGGAGAAATCTGGAGGGACTGCAAGGAGACTAGAAGGTGTCTAAGGGGCATGGGGGCCAGAAGAGAGCTGGGGGGGCCCATTCTGTGGAAAAGAGGAGTCCAGAGCACACTAGAGGGGTACTAAGGCATCTACACTGTCAAGAAATGCCTCTGGAGAAGCAGGGAGAAATCTGGAGGGGTTGCCAGGAGACTAGAGGGTGTCTAAGGGGGCTGAGGTTTCCGAAGAGAGGTGGGGAGCCCCATTCTGTGGAAAAGAGGGGTCCAGAGCGCACTAGAGGGGTGCTAAGGCGTCTACATGGTTCAGAAATGCCTCTGGGGAAGAAGGGAGAAATCTGGAGGGGTTGCGAGGAGACTAGAGGGTGTCTACGGGGTCTGGGGGGCCAGAAGAGAGCTGGGGGGGCCCATTCTGTGGAAAAGAGGGGTCCAGAGTGCACTAGAGGGGTGCTAAGGGGTCTACACTGTCAAGAAATGGCTCTGAGGAAGAAGGGAGAAATCTGGAGGGGTTGCGAGGAGACTAGAGGGTGTCTAAAGGGTCTGGGGGGCCAGAAGAGAGCTGCAGGTCCCCATTCTGTGGAAAAGAGGGGTCCAGGGCGCACTGTAGGTGTGCTAAGGCATCTACATGGTTCATATATGCCTCTGGGGAAGAAGGAAGAAATCTGGAGGGATTGTGATGAGACTACAGGGTGTCTAAGGGGCCTGGGCAGCTCGAAGAGAGCTGGGGGGCCAATTCTGTGGAAAAGAGGGGTCCAGAGTGCACTAGAGGGGTGCTAAGGCGTCTACATAGTCCAGAAATGCCTCTGGGGAAGAAGGGAGAAATCTGGAGGGGTTGCGAGGAGACTAGAGGGTGTCTAAGGGGTCTGGGGGCCACAAGAGAGCTGGGGGTCCCAATTCTGTGGAAAAGAGGGATCCAAAGTGCACTAGAGGGGTGCTTAGGCGTGTACACTGTCAAGAAATGCCTCTGGGGAAGAAGGGAGAAATCTGGAGGGGTTGCTAGTAGACTAGAAGGGGTCTAAGGGGTCTGGAGGTCCCAAAGATATCTGGGGGACACAACTGTATAGAAAAGAGGGGTCCTGAGTGCACTAGAGGTGTTCTAACAGGTCTACATGGTCTAGAAATGCCTCTGGGGAAGAAGGGAGAAATCTGGAGGGGTTGCGAGGAGACTAGAAGGTGTCTAAGGGGCCTGGGGCGCCTGACCAGAGCTAGGGGGCCCCATTCTGTGGAAAAGAGGGCTCCGGAGGGCACTAGAAGGGTGCTAAGGCATCTACACTGTCCAGAAATGCCTCTGGGGAAGAAGGGAGAAATATGGAGGGGTTGCGAGAAGACTAGAGGTTGTCCAATGGGGTACAGGCCGAGAAGATATGCGGGGGTCCCAATTCTGTGAAAAAAAGGAGTACAGAGCACACTAGAGGGGTGTTAAGGCGTCTACACTGTCAAGAAATGCCTCTGGCGAAGAAGGGAGAAATCTGGAGGGGTTGCCAGGAGACTAGAGGGTGTCTAAGGGGGCTGGAGGTCCCAAAGATATCTGGGGGGCCCCATTCTGTGGAAAAGAGGGGTCCAGAGTGCACTAGAGGGGTGCTAAGGCATCTACACTATCAAGAAATGGCTCTGAGGAAGAAGGGAGAAATCTGGAGGAGTTGCCAGGAGACTAGAGGGTGTCTACGGGGTCTGGGGGGCCAGAAGAGAGCTGGGGGGGCCAATTCTGTGGAAAAGAGGGGTCCAGAGTGCACTAGAGGGGTGCTAAGGGGTCTACACTGTCAAGAAATGGCTCTGAGGAAGAAGGGAGAAATCTGGAGGGGTTGCGAGGAGACTAGAGGGTGTCTAAAGGGTCTGGGGGGCCAGAAGAGAGCTGGGGGGGCCCAATTCTGTGATAAAGAGGGCTCCAGAGCGCACTAGAGGAGTGCTAAGGCATCTACATGGTTCAGAAATGCCTCTGGGAAGAAGGGAGAAATCTGGAGGGGTTGCGAGGAGACTAGAGGGTGTCTAAGGGGTCTGCAGGTCCCAAAGATATCTGGGGGGCACAATTGTGTAGAAAAGAGGGGTGCAGAGCGCACTAGAGGGGTGCTAAGGCATGTAGGTCTTCAAGAAATGGCTCTGGGGAAGAAGGGAGAAATCTGGAGGGGTTGCGAGGAGACTAGAGGGTGTGTAAGGGGCCTGGGCGGCTCGAAGAGAGCTGGGGGACCTCATTCTGTGGAAAAGAAGGGTCCAGAGTGCACTAGAGGGGTGCTAAGGCATCTACATGGTTCAGAAATGCCTCTGGGGAAGAAGGGAGAAATCTGGAGGGACTGCAAGGAGACTAGAAGGTGTCTAAGGGGCATGGGGGCCAGAAGAGAGCTGGGGGGGCCCATTCTGTGGAAAAGAGGGGTCCAGAGCACACTAGAGGGGTACTAAGGCATCTACACTGTCAAGAAATGCCTCTGGAGAAGCAGGGAGAAATCTGGAGGGGTTGCCAGGAGACTAGAGGGTGTCTAAGGGGGCTGAGGTTTCCGAAGAGAGGTGGGGAGCCCCATTCTGTGGAAAAGAGGGGTCCAGAGCGCACTAGAGGGGTGCTAAGGCGTCTACATGGTTCAGAAATGCCTCTGGGGAAGAAGGGAGAAATCTGGAGGGGTTGCGAGGAGACTAGAGGGTGTCTACGGGGTCTGGGGGGCCAGAAGAGAGCTGGGGGGGCCCATTCTGTGGAAAAGAGGGGTCCAGAGTGCACTAGAGGGGTGCTAAGGGGTCTACACTGTCAAGAAATGGCTCTGAGGAAGAAGGGAGAAATCTGGAGGGGTTGCGAGGAGACTAGAGGGTGTCTAAAGGGTCTGGGGGGCCAGAAGAGAGCTGCAGGTCCCCATTCTGTGGAAAAGAGGGGTCCAGGGCGCACTGTAGGTGTGCTAAGGCATCTACATGGTTCATATATGCCTCTGGGGAAGAAGGAAGAAATCTGGAGGGATTGTGATGAGACTACAGGGTGTCTAAGGGGCCTGGGCAGCTCGAAGAGAGCTGGGGGGCCAATTCTGTGGAAAAGAGGGGTCCAGAGTGCACTAGAGGGGTGCTAAGGCGTCTACATAGTCCAGAAATGCCTCTGGGGAAGAAGGGAGAAATCTGGAGGGGTTGCGAGGAGACTAGAGGGTGTCTAAGGGGTCTGGGGGCCACAAGAGAGCTGGGGGTCCCAATTCTGTGGAAAAGAGGGATCCAAAGTGCACTAGAGGGGTGCTTAGGCGTGTACACTGTCAAGAAATGCCTCTGGGGAAGAAGGGAGAAATCTGGAGGGGTTGCTAGTAGACTAGAAGGGGTCTAAGGGGTCTGGAGGTCCCAAAGATATCTGGGGGACACAACTGTATAGAAAAGAGGGGTCCTGAGTGCACTAGAGGTGTTCTAACAGGTCTACATGGTCTAGAAATGCCTCTGGGGAAGAAGGGAGAAATCTGGAGGGGTTGCGAGGAGACTAGAAGGTGTCTAAGGGGCCTGGGGCGCCTGACCAGAGCTAGGGGGCCCCATTCTGTGGAAAAGAGGGCTCCGGAGGGCACTAGAAGGGTGCTAAGGCATCTACACTGTCCAGAAATGCCTCTGGGGAAGAAGGGAGAAATATGGAGGGGTTGCGAGAAGACTAGAGGTTGTCCAATGGGGTACAGGCCGAGAAGATATGCGGGGGTCCCAATTCTGTGAAAAAAAGGAGTACAGAGCACACTAGAGGGGTGTTAAGGCGTCTACACTGTCAAGAAATGCCTCTGGCGAAGAAGGGAGAAATCTGGAGGGGTTGCCAGGAGACTAGAGGGTGTCTAAGGGGGCTGGAGGTCCCAAAGATATCTGGGGGGCCCCATTCTGTGGAAAAGAGGGGTCCAGAGTGCACTAGAGGGGTGCTAAGGCATCTACACTATCAAGAAATGGCTCTGAGGAAGAAGGGAGAAATCTGGAGGAGTTGCCAGGAGACTAGAGGGTGTCTACGGGGTCTGGGGGGCCAGAAGAGAGCTGGGGGGGCCAATTCTGTGGAAAAGAGGGGTCCAGAGTGCACTAGAGGGGTGCTAAGGGGTCTACACTGTCAAGAAATGGCTCTGAGGAAGAAGGGAGAAATCTGGAGGGGTTGCGAGGAGACTAGAGGGTGTCTAAAGGGTCTGGGGGGCCAGAAGAGAGCTGGGGGGGCCCAATTCTGTGATAAAGAGGGCTCCAGAGCGCACTAGAGGAGTGCTAAGGCATCTACATGGTTCAGAAATGCCTCTGGGAAGAAGGGAGAAATCTGGAGGGGTTGCGAGGAGACTAGAGGGTGTCTAAGGGGTCTGCAGGTCCCAAAGATATCTGGGGGGCACAATTGTGTAGAAAAGAGGGGTGCAGAGCGCACTAGAGGGGTGCTAAGGCATGTAGGTCTTCAAGAAATGGCTCTGGGGAAGAAGGGAGAAATCTGGAGGGGTTGCGAGGAGACTAGAGGGTGTGTAAGGGGCCTGGGCGGCTCGAAGAGAGCTGGGGGACCTCATTCTGTGGAAAAGAAGGGTCCAGAGTGCACTAGAGGGGTGCTAAGGCGTCTACATGGTCCAGAAATGCCTCTGGGGAAGAAGGGAGAAATCTGGAGGGGTTGCGAGGAGACTAGAGGGTGTCTAAGGGGTCTGGGGGCCACAAGAGAGCTGGGGGTCCCAATTCTGTGGAAAAGAGGGATCCAAAGTGCACTAGAGGGGTGCTTAGGCGTGTACACTGTCAAGAAATGCCTCTGGGGAAGAAGGGAGAAATCTGGAGGGGTTGCTAGTAGACTAGAAGGGGTCTAAGGGGTCTGGAGGTACCAAAGATATCTGGGGGACACAACTGTATAGAAAAGAGGGGTGCAGAGCGCACTAGAGGTGTTCTAACAGGTCTACATGGTCTAGAAATGCCTCTGGGGAAGAAGGGAGAAATCTGGAGGGGTTGCGAGGAGACTAGAAGGTGTCTAAGGGGCCTGGGGCGCCTGACCAGAGCTAGGGGGCCCCATTCTGTGGAAAAGAGGGCTCCGGAGGGCACTAGAAGGGTGCTAAGGCATCTACACTGTCCAGAAATGCCTCTGGGGAAGAAGGGAGAAATATGGAGGGGTTGCGAGAAGACTAGAGGTTGTCCAATGGGGTACAGGCCGAGAAGATATGCGGGGGTCCCAATTCTGTGAAAAAAAGGAGTACAGAGCACACTAGAGGGGTGTTAAGGCGTCTACACTGTCAAGAAATGCCTCTGGCGAAGAAGGGAGAAATCTGGAGGGGTTGCCAGGAGACTAGAGGGTGTCTAAGGGGGCTGGAGGTCCCAAAGATATCTGGGGGGCCCCATTCTGTGGAAAAGAGGGGTCCAGAGTGCACTAGAGGGGTGCTAAGGCATCTACACTATCAAGAAATGGCTCTGAGGAAGAAGGGAGAAATCTGGAGGAGTTGCCAGGAGACTAGAGGGTGTCTACGGGGTCTGGGGGGCCAGAAGAGAGATGGGGGGGCCCATTCTGTGGAAAAGAGGGGTCCAGAGTGCACTAGAGGGGTGCTAAGGGGTCTACACTGTCAAGAAATGGCTCTGAGGAAGAAGGGAGAAATCTGGAGGGGTTGCGAGGAGACTAGAGGGTGTCTAAAGGGTCTGGGGGGCCAGAAGAGAGCTGGGGGGGCCCAATTCTGTGATAAAGAGGGCTCCAGAGCGCACTAGAGGAGTGCTAAGGCATCTACATGGTTCAGAAATGGCTCTGGGAAGAAGGGAGAAATCTGGAGGGGTTGCGAGGAGACTAGAGGGTGTCTAAGGGGTCTGCAGGTCCCAAAGATATCTGGGGGGCACAATTGTGTAGAAAAGAGGGGTGCAGAGCGCACTAGAGGGGTGCTAAGGCATGTAGGTCTTCAAGAAATGGCTCTGGGGAAGAAGGGAGAAATCTGGAGGGGTTGCGAGGAGACTAGAGGGTGTGTAAGGGGCCTGGGCGGCTCGAAGAGAGCTGGGGGACCTCATTCTGTGGAAAAGAAGGGTCCAGCGCGCACTAGAGGGGTGCTAAGGCGTCTACATGGTCCAGAAATGCCTCTGGGGAAGAAGGGAGAAATCTGGAGACGTTGCCAGGAGACTAGAAGGAGTGTAAGGGGGCTGGAGGTTCCAAAGATATCTGGGGGGCCCCATTCTGTGGAAAAGAAGGGTCCAGAGCGCAATAGACGGGTGCTAAGGTGTGTGCATGGTCTAGAAATGGCTCTGGGGAAGAAGGGAGAAATCTGGAGGGGTTGTGAGGAGACTAGAGGGAGTCTAAGGGGTCTGGGGGCCCAGAAAAGAGCTGGGGGGCCAATTCTGTGGAAAAGAGGGGTCCAGAGCGCACTAGAGGGGTGCTAAGGTGTCTACACTGTCAAGAAATGGCTCTAAGGAAGAAGGGAGAAATCTGGAGGGGTTGCGAGGAGACTAGAGGGTGTCTAAAGGGTCTGGGGGGCCAGAAGAGAGCTGCAGGTCCCCATTCTGTGGAAAAGAGGGGTCCAGGGCGCACTGTAGGTGTGCTAAGGCATCTACATGGTTCATATATGCCTCTGGGGAAGAAGGAAGAAATCTGGAGGGATTGTGATGAGACTACAGGGTGTCTAAGGGGCCTGGGCAGCTCGAAGAGAGCTGGGGGGCCAATTCTGTGGAAAAGAGGGGTCCAGAGTGCACTAGAGGGGTGCTAAGGCGTCTACATAGTCCAGAAATGCCTCAGGGGAAGAAGGGAGAAATCTGGAGGGGTTGCGAGGAGACTAGAGGGTGTCTAAGGGGTCTGGGGGCCCAGAAGATCGCTGGGGGGCCCCATTCTGTAGAACAGAGAGGTCCAGCGCGCACTAGAGGGGCGCTAAGGTGTCTGTGTGGTCTAGAAATGCCTCTGGGGAAGAAGGGAGAAATCTGGAGGGGTTGTGAGGAGACTAGAGGGTGTTTAAGGGGGCTGGAGATCTCGAAGATATATGGGGTGCCCAATTCTGTGGATAAGAGGGGTCCAGAGCACACTAGAGGGGTGCTAAGGCATCTACACTGTCAAGAAATGGCTCTGGGGAAGAAGGGAGAAATCTGGAGGGGTTGCGAGGAGACTAGAGGGTGTCTAAAGGGTCTGTAGATCCCAAATATATCTGGATGGCCCAATTCTGTGGAAAAGAGGGGTCCAGAGTGCACTAGAGGGGTGCTAAGGGGTCTACACTGTCAAGAAATGGCTCTGAGGAAGAAGGGAGAAATCTGGAGGGGTTGCGAGGAGACTAGAGGGTGTCTAAGGGGTCTGGGGGGCCAGAAGAGAGCTGGGGGGGCCCATTCTGTGGAACAGAGAGGTCCAGCGCACACTAGAGCGGTGCTAAGGTGTCTACACTGTCAAGAAATGCCTCTGGGGAAGAAGGGAGAAATCTGGAGGGGTTGCCAGGAGACTAGAGGCCGTCTAAGGGGGCTGGGGGCCCAGAAGAGATCTGGGGCCCAATTCTGTGGAAAAGAGGGGTCCAGAGTGCACTAGAGGGGTGCTAAGTTGTGTGCATTGTCTAGAAATGCCTCTGGGGAAGAAGGGAGCAATCTGGAGGGGTTGCGGGTAGACTAGAGGGGGTCTAAGGTGTGTGGAGGTCCCAAAGATATCTGGGGAGCACAATTGTGTTCAAAAGAGGGGTCCAGAGCACACTAGAGGGGTTCTAAGGTGTCTACACGGTCAAGAAATGCCTCTGGGGAAGAAGGGAGAAATCTGGAGGAGTTGTGAGGAGACTGCAAGGTGTCTAAGGGGTCTGGGGGGCCAAAAGAGAGCTGGGGGTGCCCCTTCTGTGGTAAAGAGGGGTCCAGAGTGCACTAGAGGGGTGATAAGGTGTCTACACTGTCAAGAAATGCCTCCGGGGAAGAAGGGAGAAATCTGGAGGGGTTGCCAGGAGACTAGAGAGTGTCTAATGAGTCTGAGGGGCCCAAAGACATCTGGGGGGCCCCATTCTGTGGAAAGGAGGGGTCCAGAAGGCACTAGAGGGGTGGCAAGTGGTCTACACTGTGAAGAAATGGCTCTGGGCAAGAAGGGAGAAATCTGGAGGGGTTGCGAGGAGACTAGAGGGAGTCTAAGGGGTCTGGGGGCCCAGAAGAGAGCTGGGGGGCCAATTCTGTGGAAAAGAGGGATCCATAGCGCACTAGAGGAGTGCTTAGGCGTGTACACTGTCAAGAAATGGCTCTGGGGAAGAAGGGAGAAATCTGGAGGGGTTGCTAGTAGACTAGAGGGTGTCTAAGGGGTGTGGAGGTCCCAAAGATATCCGGGGGACACAACTGTATAGAAAAGAGGGGTGCAGAGCGCACTAGAGGAGTTCTAACAGGTCTACATGGTCCAGAAATGCCTCTGGGGAAGAAGGGAGAAATCTGGAGGGGTTGCAAGGAGACTAGAGGGTGTCTAAGGGGTCTGGGGGGCCAGAAGAGAGCTGGGGGGCCCTATTCTGTGGAAAAGAGGGGTCCAGAGTGCACTAGAGGGGTGCTGAGGCGTCTACACTGTCAAGAAATGTCTCTGGGGAAGAAGGGAGAAATCTGGAGGGGTTGTGAGGAGACTAGAGGGAGTCTAAGGGGTCTGGGGGCCCAGAAAAGAGCTGGGGGGCCAATTCTGTGGAAAAGAGGGGTCCAGAGCGCACTAGAGGGGTGCTAAGGTGTCTACACTGTCAAGAAATGGCTCTAAGGAAGAAGGGAGAAATATGGAGGGGTTGCGAGGAGACTAGAGGGTGTCTAAGCGGGCTGGGGGCCCAGAAGAGAGCTGGGGGGGCCGAACTGTGTTAAACAGAGGGCTCCAGAGTGCACTAGAGGGGTGCTAAGGCATCTACCCTGTCAAGAAATGGCTGTGGAGAAGCAGAGAGAAACCTGGAGGGTTGAAAGGAGACTAGAGGGGGTCTAAGGGGTCTGGAGGTCCCAAAGATATCTGGGGAGCACAATTGTGTACAAAAGAGGGGTCCAGAGCACACTAGAGGGGTGCTAAGCTGTCTACACGGTCAAGAAATGCCTCTGGGGAAGAAGGGAGAAATCTGGAGGGGTTGCCAGGAGACTAGAGAGTGTCTAATGAGTCTGAGGGGCCCAAAGACAACTGGGGGGCCCCATTCTGTGGAAAGGAGGGGTCCAGAAGGCACTAGAGAGGTGGCAAGTGGTCTACACTGTCAAGAAATGGCTCTGGAGAAGCAGGGAGAAATCTGGAGACGTTGCCAGGAGACTAGAGGGTGTCTAAGGGGGCTGAGGTTTCCGAAGAGAGGTGGGGAGCCCCATTCTGTGGAAAAGAGGGGTCCAGAGCGCACTAGAGGGGTGCTAAGGCGTCTACATGGTTCAGAAATGCCTCTGGGGAAGAAGGGAGAAATCTGGAGGGGTTGCGAGGAGACTAGAGGGTGTCTACGGGGTCTGGGGGGCCAGAAGAGAGCTGGGGGGGCCCATTCTGTGGAAAAGAGGGGTCCAGAGTGCACTAGAGGGGTGCTAAGGGGTCTACACTGTCAAGAAATGGCTCTGAGGAAGAAGGGAGAAATCTGGAGGGGTTGCGAGGAGACTAGAGGGTGTCTAAAGGGTCTGGGGGGCCAGAAGAGAGCTGCAGGTCCCCATTCTGTGGAAAAGAGGGGTCCAGGGCGCACTGTAGGTGTGCTAAGGCATCTACATGGTTCATATATGCCTCTGGGGAAGAAGGAAGAAATCTGGAGGGATTGTGATGAGACTACAGGGTGTCTAAGGGGCCTGGGCAGCTCGAAGAGAGCTGGGGGGCCAATTCTGTGGAAAAGAGGGGTCCAGAGTGCACTAGAGGGGTGCTAAGGCGTCTACATAGTCCAGAAATGCCTCTGGGGAAGAAGGGAGAAATCTGGAGGGGTTGCGAGGAGACTAGAGGGTGTCTAAGGGGTCTGGGGGCCCAGAAGATCGCTGGGGGGCCCCATTCTGTAGAACAGAGAGGTCCAGCGCGCACTAGAGGGGCGCTAAGGTGTCTGTGTGGTCTAGAAATGCCTCTGGGGAACAAGGGAGAAATCTGGAGGGGTTGTGAGGAGACTAGAGGGTGTTTAAGGGGGCTGGAGATCCCAAAGATATATGGGGTGCCCAATTCTGTGGATAAGAGGGGTCCAGAGCACACTAGAGGGGTGCTAAGGCATCTACACTGTCAAGAAATGGCTCTGGGGAACAAGGGAGAAATCTGGAGGGGTTGCCAGGAGACTAGAGGGTGTCTAAGGGGTCTGTAGATCCCAAATATATCTGGATGGCCCAATTCTGTGGAAAAGAGGGGTCCAGAGTGCACTAGAGGGGTGCTAAGGGGTCTACACTGTCAAGAAATGGCTCTGAGGAAGAAGGGAGAAATCTGGAGGGGTTGCGAGGAGACTAGAGGGTGTCTAAGGGGCCTGGGGGGCCAGAAGAGAGCTGGGGGGCCCATTCTGTGGAACAGAGGGGTTCAGCGCCCACTAGAGGGGTGCTAAGGCATCTACCCTGTCAAGAAATGGCTCTGGAAAAGCAGGGAGAAATCTGGAGGGGTTGCGAGGAGACTAGAGGGTGTCTAAGGGGTCTGGGGGGCCAGAAGAGAGCTGGGGGGGCCCATTCTGTGGAACAGAGAGGTCCAGCGCACACTAGAGCGGTGCTAAGGTGTCTACACTGTCAAGAAATGCCTCTGGGGAAGAAGGGAGAAATCTGGAGGGGTTGCCAGGAGACTAGAGGCTGTCTAAGGGGGCTGGGGGGCCAGAACAGAGCTGGGGGGGGCATTCTGTGGAAAAGAGGGATCCAGAGTGCACTAGAAGGGTGCTAAGGTGTCTACATGGTCCAGAAATGCCTCTGGGGAAGAAGGGAGCAATCTGGAGGGGTTGCGAAGAGACTAGAGGGTGTCTAAAGCGTCTGGAGGCCCCAAAGAAATCTGGGGGGCCCAATTATGTGGAAAAGAGGGGTCCAGAGCACACTAGAGGGGTGCTAAGGCGTCTACATGGTCCACAAATGCCTCTGGGGAAGAAGGGAGAAATCTGGAGGGGTTGCGAGGAGACTAGAGGGAGTCTAAGGGGGCTGGGGGCCCAGAAGAGATCTGGGGCCCAATTCTGTGGAAAAGAGGGGTCCAGAGTGCACTAGAGGGGTGCTAAGTTGTGTGCATTGTCTAGAAATGCCTCTGGGGAAGAAGGGAGCAATCTGGAGGGGTTGCGGGTAGACTAGAGGGGGTCTAAGGTGTGTGGAGGTCCCAAAGATATCTGGGGAGCACAATTGTGTTCAAAAGAGGGGTCCAGAGCACACTAGAGGGGTTCTAAGGTGTCTACACGGTCAAGAAATGCCTCTGGGGAAGAAGGGAGAAATCTGGAGGAGTTGTGAGGAGACTGCAAGGTGTCTAAGGGGTCTGGGGGGCCAAAAGAGAGCTGGGGGTGCCCCTTCTGTGGTAAAGAGGGGTCCAGAGTGCACTAGAGGGGTGATAAGGTGTCTACACTGTCAAGAAATGCCTCTGGGGAAGAAGGGAGAAATCTGGAGGGGTTGCCAGGAGACTAGAGAGTGTCTAATGAGTCTGAGGGGCCCAAAGACATCTGGGGGGCCCCATTCTGTGGAAAGGAGGGGTCCAGAAGGCACTAGAGAGGTGGCAAGTGGTCTACACTGTGAAGAAATGGCTCTGGGCAAGAAGGGAGAAATCTGGAGGGGTTGCGAGGAGACTAGAGGGTATCTAAGGGGTCTGGGGGACCAGAAGAGAGCTGGGGGGCCCTATTCTGTGGAAAAGAGGGGTCCAGAGTGCACTAGAGGGGTGCTGAGGCGTCTACACTGTCAAGAAATGTCTCTGGGGAAGAAGGGAGAAATCTGGAGGGGTTGTGAGGAGACTAGAGGGAGTCTAAGGGGTCTGGGGGCCCAGAAGAGAGCTGGGGGGCCAATTCTGTGGAAAAGAGGGATCCATAGCGCACTAGAGGAGTGCTTAGGCGTGTACACTGTCAAGAAATGGCTCTGGGGAAGAAGGGAGAAATCTGGAGGGGTTGCTAGTAGACTAGAGGGTGTCTAAGGGGTGTGGAGGTCCCAAAGATATCCGGGGGACACAACTGTATAGAAAAGAGGGGTCCAGAGCGCACTAGAGGAGTTCTAACAGGTCTACATGGTCTAGAAATGCCTCTGGGGAAGAAGGGAGAAATCTGGAGGGGTTGCAAGGAGACTAGAGGGTGTCTAAGGGGTCTGGGGGGCCAGAAGACATCTGGGGGGCCCTATTCTGTGGAAAAGAGGGGTCCAGAGTGCACTAGAGGGGTGCTGAGGCGTCTACACTGTCAAGAAATGTCTCTGGGGAAGAAGGGAGAAATCTGGAGGGGTTGTGAGGAGACTAGAGGGAGTCTAAGGGGTCTGGGGGCCCAGAAAAGAGCTGGGGGGCCAATTCTGTGGAAAAGAGGGGTCCAGAGCGCACTAGAGGGGTGCTAAGGTGTCTACACTGTCAAGAAATGGCTCTAAGGAAGAAGGGAGAAATATGGAGGGGTTGCGAGGAGACTAGAGGGTGTCTAAGCGGGCTGGGGGCCCAGAAGAGAGCTGGGGGGGCCGAACTGTGTTAAACAGAGGGCTCCAGAGTGCACTAGAGGGGTGCTAAGGCATCTACCCTGTCAAGAAATGGCTGTGGAGAAGCAGAGAGAAACCTGGAGTGTTGAAAGGAGACTAGAGGGGGTCTAAGGGGTCTGGAGGTCCCAAAGATATCTGGGGAGCACAATTGTGTACAAAAGAGGGGTCCAGAGCACACTAGAGGGGTGCTAAGCTGTCTACACGGTCAAGAAATGCCTCTGGGGAAGAAGGGAGAAATCTGGAGGGGTTGCCAGGAGACTAGAGGGTGTCTAAGGGGGCTGAGGTTTCCGAAGAGAGGTGGGGAGCCCCATTCTGTGGAAAAGAGGGGTCCAGAGTGCACTAGAGGGGTGCTAAGGCGTCTAAACTGTCTAGAAATGCCTCTGGGGAAGAAGGGAGAAATCTGGAGGGGTTGCGAGGAGACTAGAGGGTGTCTACGGGGTCTGGGGGGCCAGAAGAGAGCTGGGGGGGCCCATTCTGTGGAAAAGAGGGGTCCAGAGTGCACTAGAGGGGTGCTAAGGGGTCTACACTGTCAAGAAATGGCTCTGAGGAAGAAGGGAGAAATCTGGAGGGGTTGCGAGGAGACTAGAGGGTGTCTAAAGGGTCTGGGGGGCCAGAAGAGAGCTGCAGGTCCCCATTCTGTGGAAAAGAGGGGTCCAGGGCGCACTGTAGGTGTGCTAAGGCATCTACATGGTTCATATATGCCTCTGGGGAAGAAGGAAGAAATCTGGAGGGATTGTGATGAGACTACAGGGTGTCTAAGGGGCCTGGGCAGCTCGAAGAGAGCTGGGGGGCCAATTCTGTGGAAAAGAGGGGTCCAGAGTGCACTAGAGGGGTGCTAAGGCGTCTACATAGTCCAGAAATGCCTCTGGGGAAGAAGGGAGAAATCTGGAGGGGTTGCGAGGAGACTAGAGGGTGTCTAAGGGGTCTGGGGGCCACAAGAGAGCTGGGGGTCCCAATTCTGTGGAAAAGAGGGATCCAAAGTGCACTAGAGGGGTGCTTAGGCGTGTACACTGTCAAGAAATGCCTCTGGGGAAGAAGGGAGAAATCTGGAGGGGTTGCTAGTAGACTAGAAGGGGTCTAAGGGGTCTGGAGGTCCCAAAGATATCTGGGGGACACAACTGTATAGAAAAGAGGGGTCCTGAGTGCACTAGAGGTGTTCTAACAGGTCTACATGGTCTAGAAATGCCTCTGGGGAAGAAGGGAGAAATCTGGAGGGGTTGCGAGGAGACTAGAAGGTGTCTAAGGGGCCTGGGGCGCCTGACCAGAGCTAGGGGGCCCCATTCTGTGGAAAAGAGGGCTCCGGAGGGCACTAGAAGGGTGCTAAGGCATCTACACTGTCCAGAAATGCCTCTGGGGAAGAAGGGAGAAATATGGAGGGGTTGCGAGAAGACTAGAGGTTGTCCAATGGGGTACAGGCCGAGAAGATATGCAGGGGTCCCAATTCTGTGAAAAAAAGGAGTACAGAGCACACTAGAGGGGTGTTAAGGCGTCTACACTGTCAAGAAATGCCTCTGGCGAAGAAGGGAGAAATCTGGAGGGGTTGCCAGGAGACTAGAGGGTGTCTAAGGGGGCTGGAGGTCCCAAAGATATCTGGGGGGCCCCATTCTGTGGAAAAGAGGGGTCCAGAGTGCACTAGAGGGGTGCTAAGGCATCTACACTATCAAGAAATGGCTCTGAGGAAGAAGGGAGAAATCTGGAGGAGTTGCCAGGAGACTAGAGGGTGTCTACGGGGTCTGGGGGGCCAGAAGAGAGCTGGGGGGGCCCATTCTGTGGAAAAGAGGGGTCCAGAGTGCACTAGAGGGGTGCTAAGGGGTCTACACTGTCAAGAAATGGCTCTGAGGAAGAAGGGAGAAATCTGGAGGGGTTGCGAGGAGACTAGAGGGTGTCTAAAGGGTCTGGGGGGCCAGAAGAGAGCTGCAGGTCCCCATTCTGTGGAAAAGAGGGGTCCAGGGCGCACTGTAGGTGTGCTAAGGCATCTACATGGTTCATATATGCCTCTGGGGAAGAAGGAAGAAATCTGGAGGGATTGTGATGAGACTACAGGGTGTCTAAGGGGCCTGGGCAGCTCGAAGAGAGCTGGGGGGGCCAATTCTGTGGAAAAGAGGGGTCCAGAGTGCACTAGAGGGGTGCTAAGGCGTCTACATAGTCCAGAAATGCCTCTGGGGAAGAAGGGAGAAATCTGGAGGGGTTGCGAGGAGACTAGAGGGTGTCTAAGGGGTCTGGGGGCCCAGAAGAGAGCTGGGGGGCCCAATTCTGTGATAAAGAGGGCTCCAGAGTGTACTGGAGGGGTGCTAAGGCATCTACACTGTCAAGAACTGCCTCTGGGGACGAAGGGAGCAATCTGGAGGGGTTGCGAGTAGACTAGAGGGTGTTTAAGGGGGCTGGAGATCCCAAAGATATATGGGGTGCCCAATTCTGTGGATAAGAGGGGTCCAGAGCACACTAGAGGGGTGCTAAGGCATCTACACTGTCAAGAAATGGCTCTGGGGAAGAAGGGAGAAATCTGGAGGGGTTGCGAGGAGACTAGAGGGTGTCTAAAGGGTCTGTAGATCCCAAATATATCTGGATGGCCCAATTCTGTGGAAAAGAGGGGTCCAGAGTGCACTAGAGGGGTGCTAAGGGGTCTACACTGTCAAGAAATGGCTCTGAGGAAGAAGGGAGAAATCTGGAGGGGTTGCGAGGAGACTAGAGGGTGTCTAAGGGCTCTAGGGGCCAGAAGATAGCTGGGGGGGGGCATTCTGGGGAAAAGAGGGGTCCAGAGTGCACTAGAGCGGTGCTAAGGCATCTACATGGTTCAGAAATGCCTCTGGGGAAGAAGGGAGAAATCTGGAGGGACTGCAAGGAGACTAGAAGGTGTCTAAGGGGCATGGGGGCCAGAAGAGAGCTGGGGGGGCCCATTCTGTGGAAAAGAGGAGTCCAGAGCACACTAGAGGGGTACTAAGGCATCTACACTGTCAAGAAATGCCTCTGGGGAAGAAGGGAGAAATCTGGAGGGGTTGCGAGGAGACTAGAGAGTGTCTAAGGGGTCTGGGGGCCCAGAAGAGAGCTGGGGGGGCCCAATTCTGTGATAAAGAGGGCTCCAGAGCGCACTAGAGGAGTGCTAAGGCATCTACATGGTTCAGAAATGCCTCTGGGAAGAAGGGAGAAATCTGGAGGGGTTGCGAGGAGACTAGAGGGTGTCTAAGGGGTCTGCAGGTCCCAAAGATATCTGGGGGGCACAATTGTGTAGAAAAGAGGGGTGCAGAGCGCACTAGAGGGGTGCTAAGGCATGTAGGTCTTCAAGAAATGGCTCTGGGGAAGAAGGGAGAAATCTGGAGGGGTTGCGAGGAGACTAGAGGGTGTGTAAGGGGCCTGGGCGGCTCGAAGAGAGCTGGGGGACCTCATTCTGTGGAAAAGAAGGGTCCAGCGCACACTAGAGGGGTGCTAAGGCGTCTACATGGTCCAGAAATGCCTCTGGGGAAGAAGGGAGAAATCTGGAGACGTTGCCAGGAGACTAGAAGGAGTGTAAGGGGGCTGGAGGTTCCAAAGATATCTGGGAGGCCCCATTATGTGGAAAAGAAGGGTCCAGAGCGCAATAGACGGGTGCTAAGGTGTGTGCATGGTCTAGAAATGGCTCTGGGGAAGAAGGGAGAAATCTGGAGGGGTTGTGAGGAGACTAGAGGGAGTCTAAGGGGTCTGGGGGCCCAGAAAAGAGCTGGGGGGCCAATTCTGTGGAAAAGAGGGGTCCAGAGCGCACTAGAGGGGTGCTAAGGTGTCTACACTGTCAAGAAATGGCTCTAAGGAAGAAGGGAGAAATCTGGAGGGGTTGCGAGGAGACTAGAGGGTGTCTAAAGGGTCTGGGGGGCCAGAAGAGAGCTGCAGGTCCCCATTCTGTGGAAAAGAGGGGTCCAGGGCGCACTGTAGGTGTGCTAAGGCATCTACATGGTTCATATATGCCTCTGGGGAAGAAGGAAGAAATCTGGAGGGATTGTGATGAGACTACAGGGTGTCTAAGGGGCCTGGGCAGCTCGAAGAGAGCTGGGGGGCCAATTCTGTGGAAAAGAGGGGTCCAGAGTGCACTAGAGGGGTGCTAAGGCGTCTACATAGTCCAGAAATGCCTCAGGGGAAGAAGGGAGAAATCTGGAGGGGTTGCGAGGAGACTAGAGGGCGTCTAAGGGGTCTGGGGGCCCAGAAGATCGCTGGGGGGCCCCATTCTGTAGAACAGAGAGGTCCAGCGCGCACTAGAGGGGCGCTAAGGTGTCTGTGTGGTCTAGAAATGCCTCTGGGGAAGAAGGGAGAAATCTGGAGGGGTTGTGAGGAGACTAGAGGGTGTTTAAGGGGGCTGGAGATCCCAAAGATATATGGGGTGCCCAATTCTGTGGATAAGAGGGGTCCAGAGCACACTAGAGGGGTGCTAAGGCATCTACACTGTCAAGAAATGGCTCTGGGGAAGAAGGGAGAAATCTGGAGGGGTTGCGAGGAGACTAGAGGGTGTCTAAAGGGTCTGTAGATCCCAAATATATCTGGATGGCCCAATTCTGTGGAAAAGAGGGGTCCAGAGTGCACTAGAGGGGTGCTAAGGGGTCTACACTGTCAAGAAATGGCTCTGAGGAAGAAGGGAGAAATCTGGAGGGGTTGCGAGGAGACTAGAGGGTGTCTAAGGGGCCTGGGGGGCCAGAAGAGAGCTGGGGGGCCCATTCTGTGGAACAGAGGGGTTCAGAGCCCACTAGAGGGGTGCTAAGGCATCTACCCTGTCAAGAAATGGCTCTGGAAAAGCAGGGAGAAATCTGGAGGGGTTGCGAGGAGACTAGAGGGTGTCTAAGGGGTCTGGGGGGCCAGAAGAGAGCTGGGGGGGCCCATTCTGTGGAACAGAGAGGTCCAGCGCACACTAGAGCGGTGCTAAGGTGTCTACACTGTCAAGAAATGCCTCTGGGGAAGAAGGGAGAAATCTGGAGGGGTTGCCAGGAGACTAGAGGCTGTCTAAGGGGGCTGGGGGGCCAGAAGAGAGCTGGGGGGGGCATTCTGTGGAAAAGAGGGATCCAGAGTGCACTAGAAGGGTGCTAAGGTGTCTACATGGTCCAGAAATGCCTCTGGGGAAGAAGGGAGCAATCTGGAGGGGTTGCGAAGAGACTAGAGGGTGTCTAAAGCGTCTGGAGGCCCCAAAGAAATCTGGGGGGCCCAATTATGTGGAAAAGAGGGGTCCAGAGCGCACTAGAGGGGTGCTGAGGCGTCTACATGGTCCACAAATGCCTCTGGGGAAGAAGGGAGAAATCTGGAGGGGTTGCGAGGAGACTAGAGGGAGTCTAAGGGGGCTGGGGGCCCAGAAGAGATCTGGGGCCCAATTCTGTGGAAAAGAGGGGTCCAGAGTGCATTAGAGGGGTGCTAAGTTGTGTGCATTGTCTAGAAATGCCTCTGGGGAGGAAGGGAGCAATCTGGAGGGGTTGCGGGTAGACTAGAGGGGGTCTAAGGTGTGTGGAGGTCCCAAAGATATCTGGGGAGCACAATTGTGTTCAAAAGAGGGGTCCAGAGTGCACTAGAGGGGTGCTAAGGTGTCTACACTGTCAAGAAATGCCTCTGGGGAAGAAGGGAGAAATCTGGAGGGGTTGCCAGGAGACTAGAGAGTGTCTAATGAGTCTGAGGGGCCCAAAGACATCTGGGGGGCCCCATTCTGTGGAAAGCAGGGGTCCAGAAGGCACTAGAGAGGTGGCAAGTGGTCTACACTGTCAAGAAATGGCTCTGGGCAAGAAGGGAGAAATCTGGAGGGGTTGTGAGGAGACTAGAGGATGTCTACAGGGTCTGGGGGACCAGAAGAGAGCTGGGGGGCCCTATTCTGTGGAAAAGAGGGGTCCAGAGTGCACTAGAGGGGTGCTGAGGCGTCTACACTGTCAAGAAATGTCTCTGGGGAAGAAGGGAGAAATCTGGAGGGGTTGCGAGGAGACTAGAGGGTGTCTAAGGGGTGTGGAGGTCCCAAAGATATCCGGGGGACACAACTGTATAGAAAAGAGGGGTCCAGAGCGCACTAGAGGAGTTCTAACAGGTCTACATGGTCTAGAAATGCCTCTGGGGAAGAAGGGAGAAATCTGGAGGGGTTGCAAGGAGACTAGAGGGTGTCTAAGGGGTCTGGGGGGCCAGAAGAGAGCTGGGGGGCCCTATTCTGTGGAAAAGAGGGGTCCAGAGTGCACTAGAGGGGTGCTGAGGCGTCTACACTGTCAAGAAATGTCTCTGGGGAAGAAGGGAGAAATCTGGAGGGGTTGTGAGGAGACTAGAGGGAGTCTAAGGGGTCTGGGGGCCCAGAAGAGAGCTGGGGGGCCAATTCTGTGGAAAAGAGGGGTCCAGAGCGCACTAGAGGAGTGCTTAGGCGTGTACACTGTCAAGAAATGGCTCTGGGGAAGAAGGGAGAAATCTGGAGGGGTTGCTAGTAGACTAGAGGGTGTCTAAGGGGTGTGGAGGTCCCAAAGATATCCGGGGGACACAACTGTATAGAAAAGAGGGGTCCAGAGCGCACTAGAGGAGTTCTAACAGGTCTACATGGTCTAGAAATGCCTCTGGGGAAGAAGGGAGAAATCTGGAGGGGTTGCAAGGAGACTAGAGGGTGTCTAAGGGGTCTGGGGGGCCAGAAGAGAGCTGGGGGTCCCTATTCTGTGGAAAAGAGGGGTCCAGAGTGCACTAGAGGGGTGCTGAGGCGTCTACACTGTCAAGAAATGTCTCTGGGGAAGAAGGGAGCAATCTGGAGGGGTTGTGAGGAGACTAGAGGGAGTCTAAGGGGTCTGGGGGCCCAGAAAAGAGCTGGGGGGCCAATTCTGTGGAAAAGAGGGGTCCAGAGCACACTAGAGGAGTGCTAAGCTGTCTACACGGTCAAGAAATGCCTCTGGGGAAGAAGGGAGAAATCTGGAGGGGTTGCCAGGAGACTAGAGAGTGTCTAATGAGTCTGAGGGGCCCAAAGACAACTGGGGGGCCCCATTCTGTGGAAAGGAGGGGTCCAGAAGGCACTAGAGAGGTGGCAAGTGGTCTACACTGTCAAGAAATGGCTCTGGAGAAGCAGGGAGAAATCTGGAGGGGTTGCCAGGAGACTAGAGGGTGTCTAAGGGGGCTGAGGTTTCCGAAGAGAGGTGGGGAGCCCCATTCTGTGGAAAAGAGGGGTCCAGAGCGCACTAGAGGGGTGCTAAGGCGTCTACACTGTCAAGAAATGGCTCTGGGGAAGAAGGGAGAAATCTGGAGGGGTTGCGAGGAGACTAGAGGGGGTCTAAGGGGTCTGGGGGCTCAGAAGAGAGCTGGGCGGCCCAATTCTGTGGAACAGAGGGGTCCAGCGCCCACTTGAGGGGTGCTAAGGCGTCTACATGGTCTAGAAATGCCGCTGGGGAAGAAGGGAGAAATCTGGAGGGGTTGCGAGGAGACTAGAGGGTGTCTAAGGGGTCTGGGGGCCACAAGAGAGCTGGGGGTCCCAATTCTGTGGAAAAGAGGGATCCAAAGTGCACTAGAGGGGTGCTTAGGCGTGTACACTGTCAAGAAATGCCTCTGGGGAAGAAGGGAGAAATCTGGAGGGGTTGCTAGTAGACTAGAAGGGGTCTAAGGGGTCTGGAGGTCCCAAAGATATCTGGGGGACACAACTGTATAGAAAAGAGGGGTCCTGAGTGCACTAGAGGGGTGCTAAGGGGTCTACACTGTCAAGAAATGGCTCTGGGGAAGAAGGGAGAAATCTGGAGGGGTTGCGAGGAGACTAGAAGGTGTCTAAGGGGCCTGGGGCGCCTGACCAGAGCTAGGGGGCCCCATTCTGTGGAAAAGAGGGCTCCGGAGGGCACTAGAAGGGTGCTAAGGCATCTACACTGTCCAGAAATGCCTCTGGGGAAGAAGGGAGAAATATGGAGGGGTTGCGAGAAGACTAGAGGTTGTCCAATGGGGTACAGGCCGAGAAGATATGCGGGGGTCCCAATTCTGTGAAAAAAAGGAGTACAGAGCACACTAGAGGGGTGTTAAGGCGTCTACACTGTCAAGAAATGCCTCTGGCGAAGAAGGGAGAAATCTGGAGGCGTTGCCAGGAGACTAGAGGGGGTCTAAGGGGTCTGTAGATCCCAAATATATCTGGATGGCCCAATTCTGTGGAAAAGAGGGGTCCAGAGTGCACTAGAGGGGTGGTAAGTGGTCTACACTGTCCAGAAATGCCTCTGAGGAAGAAGGGAGAAATCTGGAGGGGTTGCGAGGAGACTAGAGGGTGTCTAAGGGCTCTAGGGGCCAGAAGATAGCTGGGGTCCCCATTCTGTGGAAAAAAGTGGTCCAGAGTGTACTAGAGGGGTGGTAAGTGGTCTACACTGTCCAGAAATGCCTCTGAGGAAGAATGGAGAAATCTGGAGGGGTTGTGAGGAGACTAGAGGGTGTCTAAGGGCTCTAGGGGCCAGAAGATAGCTGGGGGGGGGGCATTCTGGGGAAAAGAGGGGTCCAGAGTGCACTAGAGCGGTGCTAAGGCATCTACATGGTTCATATATGCCTCTGGGGAAGAAGGGAGAAATCTGGAGGGACTGCAAGGAGACTAGAAGGTGTCTAAGGGGCATGGGGGCCAGAAGAGAGCTGGGGGGGCCCATTCTGTGGAAAAGAGGGGTCCAGAGCACACTAGAGGGGTGCTAAGGTGTCTACATGGTCCAGAAATGCCTCTGGGGAAGAATGGAGAAATCTGGAGGGGTTGCGAGGAGACTAGAAGGAGTGTAAGGGGGCTGGAGGTCCCAAAGATATCTGGGAGGCCCCATTATGTGGAAAAGAGGGGTCCAGAGCACAATAGACGGGTGCTAAGGTGTGTGCATGGTCTAGAAATGGCTCTGGGGAAGAAGGGAGAAATCTGGAGGGGTTGCCAGGAAACTAGAAGGTGTCTAAGGGGTCTGGGGGGCCAGAAGAGAACTGGGGGGCCCAATTCTGAGGAAAAGAGGAGTCCAGAGCACACTAGAGGGGTGCTAAGGCGTCTACACTGTCAAGAAATGGCTCTGGGGAAGAAGGGAGAAATCTGGAGGGGTTGCCAGGAGACTAGAGGGGGTCTAAGGGGGCTGGAGGTCCCAAAGATATCTGGGGGGCCCCATTCTGTGGAAAAGAGGGGTCCAGAGTGCACTAGAGGGGTGCTAAGGCATCTACACTATCAAGAAATGGCTCTGAGGAAGAAGGGAGAAATCTGGAGGAGTTGCCAGGAGACTAGAGGGTGTCTACGGGGTCTGGGGGGCCAGAAGAGAGCTGGGGGGGCCCATTCTGTGGAAAAGAGGGGTCCAGAGTGCACTAGAGGGGTGCTAAGGGGTCTACACTGTCAAGAAATGGCTCTGAGGAAGAAGGGAGAAATCTGGAGGGGTTGCGAGGAGACTAGAGGGTGTCTAAAGGGTCTGGGGGGCCAGAAGAGAGCTGCAGGTCCCCATTCTGTGGAAAAGAGGGGTCCAGGGCGCACTGTAGGTGTGCTAAGGCATCTACATGGTTCATATATGCCTCTGGGGAAGAAGGAAGAAATCTGGAGGGATTGTGATGAGACTACAGGGTGTCTAAGGGGCCTGGGCAGCTCGAAGAGAGCTGGGGGGGCCAATTCTGTGGAAAAGAGGGGTCCAGAGTGCACTAGAGGGGTGCTAAGGCGTCTACATAGTCCAGAAATGCCTCTGGGGAAGAAGGGAGAAATCTGGAGGGGTTGCGAGGAGACTAGAGGGTGTCTAAGGGGTCTGGGGGCCCAGAAGAGAGCTGGGGGGCCCAATTCTGTGATAAAGAGGGCTCCAGAGCGTACTGGAGGGGTGCTAAGGCATCTACACTGTCAAGAACTGCCTCTGGGGACGAAGGGAGCAATCTGGAGGGGTTGCGAGGAGACTAGAGGGAGTCTAAGGAGTCTGGAGGTCCCAAAGAAATCTGGAGGGCCCAATTCTGTGGATAAGAGGGGTCCAGAGCACACTAGAGGGGTGCTAAGGCATCTACACTGTCAAGAAATGGCTCTGGGGAAGAAGGGAGAAATCTGGAGGGGTTGCCAGGAGACTAGAGGGGGTCTAAAGGGTCTGTAGATCCCAAATATATCTGGATGGCCCAATTCTGTGCAAAAGAGGGGTCCAGAGTGCACTAGAGGGGTGCTAAGGGGTCTACACTGTCAAGAAATGGCTCTGAGGAAGAAGGGAGAAATCTGGAGGGGTTGCGAGGAGACTAGAGGGTGTCTAAGGGCTCTAGGGGCCAGAAGATAGCTGGGGGGGGGCATTCTGGGGAAAAGAGGGGTCCAGAGTGCACTAGAGCGGTGCTAAGGCATCTACATGGTCAAGAAATGCCTCTGGGGAAGAAGGGAGAAATCTGGAGGGACTGCAAGGAGACTAGAAGGTGTCTAAGGGGCATGGGGGCCAGAAGAGAGCTGGGGGGGCCCATTCTGTGGAAAAGAGGAGTCCAGAGCACACTAGAGGGGTACTAAGGCATCTACATGGTTCATATATGCCTCTGGGGAAGAAGGAAGAAATCTGGAGGGATTGTGATGAGACTACAGGGTGTCTAAGGGGCCTGGGCAGCTCGAAGAGAGCTGGGGGGCCAATTCTGTGGAAAAGAGGGGTCCAGAGTGCACTAGAGGGGTGCTGAGGCGTCTACACTGTCAAGAAATGTCTCTGGGGAAGAAGGGAGAAATCTGGAGGGGTTGTGAGGAGACTAGAGGGAGTCTAAGGGGTCTGGGGGCCCAGAAGAGAGCTGGGGGGCCAATTCTGTGGAAAAGAGGGGTCCAGAGCGCACTAGAGGAGTGCTTAGGCGTGTACACTGTCAAGAAATGGCTCTGGGGAAGAAGGGAGAAATCTGGAGGGGTTGCTAGTAGACTAGAGGGTGTCTAAGGGGTGTGGAGGTCCCAAAGATATCCGGGGGACACAACTGTATAGAAAAGAGGGGTCCAGAGCGCACTAGAGGAGTTCTAACAGGTCTACATGGTCTAGAAATGCCTCTGGGGAAGAAGGGAGAAATCTGGAGGGGTTGCAAGGAGACTAGAGGGTGTCTAAGGGGTCTGGGGGGCCAGAAGAGAGCTGGGGGGCCCTATTCTGTGGAAAAGAGGGGTCCAGAGTGCACTAGAGGGGTGCTGAGGCGTCTACACTGTCAAGAAATGTCTCTGGGGAAGAAGGGAGAAATCTGGAGGGGTTGTGAGGAGACTAGAGGGAGTCTAAGGGGTCTGGGGGCCCAGAAAAGAGCTGGGGGGCCAATTCTGTGGAAAAGAGGGGTCCAGAGCACACTAGAGGGGTGCTAAGCTGTCTACACGGTCAAGAAATGCCTCTGGGGAAGAAGGGAGAAATCTGGAGGGGTTGCCAGGAGACTAGAGAGTGTCTAATGAGTCTGAGGGGCCCAAAGACAACTGGGGGGCCCCATTCTGTGGAAAGGAGGGGTCCAGAAGGCACTAGAGAGGTGGCAAGTGGTCTACACTGTCAAGAAATGGCTCTGGAGAAGCAGGGAGAAATCTGGAGGGGTTGCGAGGAGACTAGAGGGTGTCTAAGGGGGCTGAGGTTTCCGAAGAGAGGTGGGGAGCCCCATTCTGTGGAAAAGAGGGGTCCAGAGCGCACTAGAGGGGTGCTAAGGCGTCTACACTGTCTAGAAATGCCTCTGGGGAAGAAGGAAGAAATCTGGAGGGATTGTGATGAGACTACAGGGTGTCTAAGGGGCCTGGGCAGCTCGAAGAGAGCTGGGGGGCCAATTCTGTGGAAAAGAGGGGTCCAGAGTGCACTAGAGGGGTGCTAAGGCGTCTACATAGTCCAGAAATGCCTCTGGGGAAGAAGGGAGAAATCTGGAGGGGTTGCGAGGAGACTAGAGGGTGTCTAAGGGGTCTGGGGGCCACAAGAGAGCTGGGGGTCCCAATTCTGTGGAAAAGAGGGATCCAAAGTGCACTAGAGGGGTGCTTAGGCGTGTACACTGTCAAGAAATGCCTCTGGGGAAGAAGGGAGAAATCTGGAGGGGTTGCTAGTAGACTAGAAGGGGTCTAAGGGGTCTGGAGGTCCCAAAGATATCTGGGGGACACAACTGTATAGAAAAGAGGGGTCCTGAGTGCACTAGAGGTGTTCTAACAGGTCTACATGGTCTAGAAATGCCTCTGGGGAAGAAGGGAGAAATCTGGAGGGGTTGCGAGGAGACTAGAAGGTGTCTAAGGGGCCTGGGGCGCCTGACCAGAGCTAGGGGGCCCCATTCTGTGGAAAAGAGGGCTCCGGAGGGCACTAGAAGGGTGCTAAGGCATCTACACTGTCCAGAAATGCCTCTGGGGAAGAAGGGAGAAATATGGAGGGGTTGCGAGAAGACTAGAGGTTGTCCAATGGGGTACAGGCCGAGAAGATATGCGGGGGTCCCAATTCTGTGAAAAAAAGGAGTACAGAGCACACTAGAGGGGTGTTAAGGCGTCTACACTGTCAAGAAATGCCTCTGGCGAAGAAGGGAGAAATCTGGAGGGGTTGCCAGGAGACTAGAGGGGGTCTAAGGGGGCTGGAGGTCCCAAAGATATCTGGGGGGCCCCATTCTGTGGAAAAGAGGGGTCCAGAGTGCACTAGAGGGGTGCTAAGGCATCTACACTATCAAGAAATGGCTCTGAGGAAGAAGGGAGAAATCTGGAGGGGTTGTGAGGAGACTAGAGGGAGTCTAAGGGGTCTGGGGGGCCAGAAAAGAGCTGGGGGGCCAATTATGTGGAAAAGAGGGGTCCAGAGCGCACTAGAGGGGTGCTAAGGTGTCTACACTGTCAAGAAATGGCTCTAAGGAAGAAGGGAGAAATCTGGAGGGGTTGCGAGGAGACTAGAGGGTGTCTAAAGGGTCTGGGGGGCCAGAAGAGAGCTGCAGGTCCCCATTCTGTGGAAAAGAGGGGTCCAGGGCGCACTGTAGGTGTGCTAAGGCATCTACATGGTTCATATATGCCTCTGGGGAAGAAGGAAGAAATCTGGAGGGATTGTGATGAGACTACAGGGTGTCTAAGGGGCCTGGGCAGCTCGAAGAGAGCTGGGGGGGCCAATTCTGTGGAAAAGAGGGGTCCAGAGTGCACTAGAGGGGTGCTAAGGCATCTACATAGTCCAGAAATGCCTCTGGGGAAGAAGGGAGAAATCTGGAGGGGTTGCGAGGAGACTAGAGGGTGTCTAAGGGGTCTGGGGGCCCAGAAGATCGCTGGGGGGCCCCATTCTGTAGAACAGAGAGGTCCAGCGCGCACTAGAGGGGCGTAAGGTGTCTGTGTGGTCTAGAAATGCCTCTGGGGAAGAAGGGAGAAATCTGGAGGGGTTGTGAGGAGACTAGAGGGTGTTTAAGGGGGCTGGAGATCCCGAAGATATATGGGGTGCCCAATTCTGTGGATAAGAGGGGTCCAGAGCACACTAGAGGGGTGCTAAGGCATCTACACTGTCAAGAAATGGCTCTGGGGAAGAAGGGAGAAATCTGGAGGGGTTGCCAGGAGACTAGAGGGTGTCTAAGGGGTCTGTAGATCCCAAATATAGCTGGATGGCCCAATTCTGTGGAAAAGAGGGGTCCAGAGTGCACTAGAGGGGTGGTAAGTGGTCTACACTGTCCAGAAATGCCTCTGAGGAAGAAGGGAGAAATCTGGAGGGGTTGCGAGGAGACTAGAGGGTGTCTAAGGGCTCTAGGGGCCAGAAGATAGCTGGGGTCCCCATTCTGTGGAAAAAAGTGGTCCAGAGTGTACTAGAGGGGTGGTAAGTGGTCTACACTGTCCAGAAATGCCTCTGAGGAAGAAGGGAGAAATCTGGAGGGGTTGTGAGGAGACTAGAGGGTGTCTAAGGGCTCTAGGGGCCAGAAGATAGCTGGGGGGGGGCATTCTGGGGAAAAGAGGGGTCCAGAGTGCACTAGAGCGGTGCTAAGGCATCTACATGGTTCAGAAATGCCTCTGGGGAAGAAGGGAGAAATCTGGAGGGACTGCAAGGAGACTAGAAGGTGTCTAAGGGGCATGGGGGCCAGAAGAGAGCTGGGGGGGCCCATTCTGTGGAAAAGAGGGGTCCAGAGCACACTAGAGGGGTGCTAAGGCGTCTACATGGTCCAGAAATGCCTCTGGGGAAGAATGGAGAAATCTGGAGGGGTTGCGAGGAGACTAGAAGGAGTGTAAGGGGGCTGGAGGTCCCAAAGATATCTGGGAGGCCCCATTATGTGGAAAAGAGGGGTCCAGAGCACAATAGACGGGTGCTAAGGTGTGTGCATGGTCTAGAAATGGCTCTGGGGAAGAAGGGAGAAATCTGGAGGGGTTGCCAGGAAACTAGAAGGTGTCTAAGGGGTCTGGGGGGCCAGAAGAGAACTGGGGGGCCCAATTCTGAGGAAAAGAGGAGTCCAGAGCACACTAGAGGGGTGCTAAGGCGTCTACACTGTCAAGAAATGGCTCTGGGGAAGAAGGGAGAAATCTGGAGGGGTTGCGAGGAGACTAGAGGGGGTCTAAGGGGGCTGGAGGTCCCAAAGATATCTGGGGGGCCCCATTCTGTGGAAAAGAGGGGTCCAGAGTGCACTAGAGGGGTGCTAAGGCATCTACACTATCAAGAAATGGCTCTGAGGAAGAAGGGAGAAATCTGGAGGAGTTGCCAGGAGACTAGAGGGTGTCTACGGGGTCTGGGGGGCCAGAAGAGAGCTGGGGGGGCCCATTCTGTGGAAAAGAGGGGTCCAGAGTGCACTAGAGGGGTGTAAGGTGTCTACACTGTCAAGAAATGGCTCTGAGGAAGAAGGGAGAAATCTGGAGGGGTTGCGAGGAGACTAGAGGGTGTCTAAAGGGTCTGGGGGGCCAGAAGAGAGCTGCAGGTCCCCATTCTGTGGAAAAGAGGGGTCCAGGGCGCACTGTAGGTGTGCTAAGGCATCTACATGGTTCATATATGCCTCTGGGGAAGAAGGAAGAAATCTGGAGGGATTGTGATGAGACTACAGGGTGTCTAAGGGGCCTGGGCAGCTCGAAGAGAGCTGGGGGGGCCAATTCTGTGGAAAAGAGGGGTCCAGAGTGCACTAGAGGGGTGCTAAGGCGTCTACATAGTCCAGAAATGCCTCTGGGGAAGAAGGGAGAAATCTGGAGGGGTTGCGAGGAGACTAGAGGGTGTCTAAGGGGTCTGGGGGCCCAGAAGAGAGCTGGGGGGCCCAATTCTGTGATAAAGAGGGCTCCAGAGCGTACTGGAGGGGTGCTAAGGCATCTACACTGTCAAGAACTGCCTCTGGGGACGAAGGGAGCAATCCGGAGGGGTTGCGAGGAGACTAGAGGGAGTCTAAGGAGTCTGGAGGTCCCAAAGAAATCTGGAGGGCCCAATTCTGTGGATAAGAGGGGTCCAGAGCACACTAGAGGGGTGCTAAGGCATCTACACTGTCAAGAAATGGCTCTGGGGAAGAAGGGAGAAATCTGGAGGGGTTGCGAGGAGACTAGAGGGGGTCTAAAGGGTCTGTAGATCCCAAATATATCTGGATGGCCCAATTCTGTGGAAAAGAGGGGTCCAGAGTGCACTAGAGGGGTGCTAAGGGGTCTACACTGTCAAGAAATGGCTCTGAGGAAGAAGGGAGAAATCTGGAGGGGTTGCCAGGAGACTAGAGGGGGTCTAAGGGGGCTGGAGGTCCCAAAGATATCTGGGGGGCCCCATTCTGTGGAAAAGAGGGGTCCAGAGTGCACTAGAGGGGTGCTAAGGCATCTACACTATCAAGAAATGGCTCTGAGGAAGAAGGGAGAAATCTGGAGGAGTTGCCAGGAGACTAGAGGGTGTCTACGGGGTCTGGGGGGCCAGAAGAGAGCTGGGGGGGCCCATTCTGTGGAAAAGAGGGGTCCAGAGTGCACTAGAGGGGTGTAAGGGGTCTACACTGTCAAGAAATGGCTCTGAGGAAGAAGGGAGAAATCTGGAGGGGTTGCTAGTAGACTAGAGGGTGTCTAAGGGGTGTGGAGGTCCCAAAGATATCCGGGGGACACAACTGTATAGAAAAGAGGGGTCCAGAGCGCACTAGAGGAGTTCTAACAGGTCTACATGGTCTAGAAATGCCTCTGGGGAAGAAGGGAGAAATCTGGAGGGGTTGCAAGGAGACTAGAGGGTGTCTAAGGGGTCTGGGGGGCCAGAAGAGAGCTGGGGGGCCCTATTCTGTGGAAAAGAGGGGTCCAGAGTGCACTAGAGGGGTGCTGAGGCGTCTACACTGTCAAGAAATGTCTCTGGGGAAGAAGGGAGAAATCTGGAGGGGTTGTGAGGAGACTAGAGGGAGTCTAAGGGGTCTGGGGGCCCAGAAAAGAGCTGGGGGGCCAATTCTGTGGAAAAGAGGGGTCCAGAGCGCACTAGAGGGGTGCTAAGGTGTCTACACTGTCAAGAAATGGCTCTAAGGAAGAAGGGAGAAATATGGAGGGGTTGCGAGGAGACTAGAGGATGTCTAAGCGGGCTGGGGGCCCAGAAGAGAGCTGGGGGGGCCAAACTGTGTTAAACAGAGGGCTCCAGAGTGCACTAGAGGGGTGCTAAGGCATCTACCCTGTCAAGAAATGGCTGTGGAGAAGCAGAGAGAAACCTGGAGGGTTGAAAGGAGACTAGAGGGGGTCTAAGGGGTCTGGAGGTCCCAAAGATATCTGGGGAGCACAATTGTGTTCAAAAGAGGGGTCCAGAGCACACTAGAGGGGTGCTAAGCTGTCTACACGGTCAAGAAATGCCTCTGGGGAAGAAGGGAGAAATCTGGAGGGGTTGCCAGGAGACTAGAGAGTGTCTAATGAGTCTGAGGGGCCCAAAGACAACTGGGGGGCCCCATTCTGTGGAAAGGAGGGGTCCAGAAGGCACTAGAGAGGTGGCAAGTGGTCTACACTGTCAAGAAATGGCTCTGGAGAAGCAGGGAGAAATCTGGAGGGGTTGCGAGGAGACTAGAGGGTGTCTAAGGGGGCTGAGGTTTCCGAAGAGAGGTGGGGAGCCCCATTCTGTGGAAAAGAGGGGTCCAGAGCGCACTAGAGGGGTGCTAAGGCGTCTACACTGTCTAGAAATGCCTCTGGGGAAGAAGGGAGAAATCTGGAGGGGTTGCGAGGAGACTAGAGGGTGTCTAAGGGGTCTGGGGGCTCAGAAGAGAGCTGGGCGGCCCAATTCTGTGGAAGAGAGGGGTCCAGCGCCCACTTGAGGGGTGCTAAGGCGTCTACATGGTCTAGAAATGCCGCTAGGGAAGAAGGGAGAAATCTGGAGGGGTTGCGAGGAGACTAGAGGGGGTCTAAGGGGGCTGGAGGTCCCAAAGATATCTGGGGGGCCCCATTCTGTGGAAAAGAGGGGTCCAGAGTGCACTAGAGGGGTGCTAAGGCATCTACACTATCAAGAAATGGCTCTGAGGAAGAAGGGAAAAATCTGGAGGAGTTGCCAGGAGACTAGAGGGTGTCTACGGGGTCTGGGGGGCCAGAAGAGAGCTGGGGGGGCCCATTCTGTGGAAAAGAGGGGTCCAGAGTGCACTAGAGGGGTGCTAAGGGGTCTACACTGTCAAGAAATGGCTCTGAGGAAGAAGGGAGAAATCTGGAGGGGTTGCGAGGAGACTAGAGGGTGTCTAAAGGGTCTGGGGGGCCAGAAGAGAGCTGCAGGTCCCCATTCTGTGGAAAAGAGGGGTCCAGGGCGCACTGTAGGTGTGCTAAGGCATCTACATGGTTCATATATGCCTCTGGGGAAGAAGGAAGAAATCTGGAGGGATTGTGATGAGACTACAGGGTGTCTAAGGGGCCTGGGCAGCTCGAAGAGAGCTGGGGGGCCAATTCTGTGGAGAAGAGGGGTCCAGAGTGCACTAGAGGGGTGCTAAGGCGTCTACATAGTCCAGAAATGCCTCAGGGGAAGAAGGGAGAAATCTGGAGGGGTTGCGAGGAGACTAGAGGGTGTCTAAGGGGTCTGGGGGACCAGAAGAGAGCTGGGGGGCCCAATTCTGTGATAAAGAGGGCTCCAGCGCGCACTGGAGGGGTGCTAAGGCATCTACACTGTCAAGAACTGCCTCTGGGGACGAAGGGAGCAATCTGGAGGGGTTGCGAGGAGACTAGAGGGAGTCTAAGGAGTCTGGAGGTCCCAAAGAAATCTGGAGGGCCCAATTCTGTGGATAAGAGGGGTCCAGAGCACACTAGAGGGGTGCTAAGGCATCTACACTGTCAAGAAATGGCTCTGGGGAAGAAGGGAGAAATCTGGAGGGGTTGCGAGGAGACTAGAGGGTGTCTAAAGGGTCTGTAGATCCCAAATATATCTGGATGGCCCAATTCTGTGGAAAAGAGGGGTCCAGAGTGCACTAGAGGGGTGCTAAGGGGTCTACACTGTCAAGAAATGGCTCTGAGGAAGAAGGGAGAAATCTGGAGGGGTTGCGAGGAGACTAGAGGGTGTCTAAGGGGCCTGGGGGGCCAGAAGAGAGCTGGGGGGCCCATTCTGTGGAACAGAGGGGTCCAGCGCCCACTAGAGGGGTGCTAAGGCATCTACCCTGTCAAGAAATGGCTCTGGAGAAGCAGGGAGAAATCTGGAGGGGTTGCGAGGAGACTAGAGGGTGTCTAAGGGGTCTGGGGGGCCAGAAGAGAGCTGGGGGGGGCATTCTGTGGAAAAGAGAGGTCCAGCGCACACTAGAGCGGTGCTAAGGTGTCTACACTGTCAAGAAATGCCTCTGGGGAAGAAGGGAGAAATCTGGAGGGGTTGCCAGGAGACTAGAGGCTGTCTAAGGGGGATGGGGGGCCAGAAGAGAGCTGGGGGGGGCATTCTGTGGAAAAGAGGGATCCAGAGTGCACTAGAGGGGTGATAAGGTGTGTACATGGTCCAGAAATGGCTCTGGAAAAGCAGGGAGCAATCTGGAGGGGTTGCGGGTAGACTAGAGGGGGTCTAAGGTGTGTGGAGGTCCCAAAGATATCTGGGGAGCACAATTGTGTTCAAAAGAGGGGTCCAGAGCACACTAGAGGGGTTCTAAGGTGTCTGCACGGTCAAGAAATGCCTCTGGGGAAGAAGGGAGAAATCTGGAGGGGTTGCCAGGAGACTAGAGAGTGTCTAATGAGTCTGAGGGGCCCAAAGACATCTGGGGGGCCCCATTCTGTGGAAAGGAGGGGTCCAGAAGGCACTAGAGAGGTGGCAAGTGGTCTACACTGTCAAGAAATGACTCTGGGCAAGAAGGGAGAAATCTGGAGGGGTTGCGAGGAGACTAGAGGGTGTCTAAGGGGGCTGAGGTTTCTGAAGAGAGGTGGGGAGCCCCATTCTGTGGAAAAGAGGGGTTCAGAGCGCACTAGAGGGTTGCTAAGGCGTCTACACTGTCTAGAAATGCCTCTGGGGAAGAAGGGAGAAATCTGGAGGGGTTGCGAGGAGACTAGAGGGTGTCTAAGGGCTCTGAGGGCCCAGAAGAGAGCTGGGGGCCCAATTCTCTGTAACAGAGGGCTCCAGCGCACACTAGAGCGGTGCTAAGGCGTCTACACTGTCAAGAAATGCCTCTGGGGAAGAAGGGAGAAATCTGGAGGGGTTGCCAGGAGACTAGAGGGTGTCTAAGGGGTCTGGGGGCCACAAGAGAGCTGGGGGCCCGATTCTGTGGAAAAGAGGGATCCAAAGTGCACTAGAGGGGTGCTTAGGCATGTACACTGTCAAGAAATGGCTCTGGGGAAGAAGGGAGAAATCTGGAGGGGTTGCGAGGAGACTAGAGGGTGTCTAAAGGGTCTGTAGATCCCAAATATATCTGGATGGCCCAATTCTGTGGAAAAGAGGGGTCCAGAGTGCACTAGAGCGGTGCTAAGGCGTCTACACTGTCAAGAAATGCCTCTGGGGAAGAAGGGAGAAATCTGGAGGGGTTGCCAGGAGACTAGAGGGTGTCTAAGGGGTCTGGGGGCCACAAGAGAGCTGGGGGCCCGATTCTGTGGAAAAGAGGGATCCAAAGTGCACTAGAGGGGTGCTAAGGCATCTACACTGTCAAGAAATGCCTCTGCGGAAGAAGGGAGAAATCTGGAGGGGTTGCGAGGAGACTAGAGGGAGTCTAAGCGGGCTGGGGGCCCAGAAGAGAGCTGGGGGGCCCAATTGTGTTTAACAGAGAGGTCCAGAGTGCACTAGAGGGGTGCTAAGGCATCTACACTGTCAAGAAATGCCTCTGCGGAAGAAGGGAGAAATCTGGAGGAGTTGCGAGGAGACTAGAGGGTGTCTAAGGGGCCTGGGGGGCCAGAAGAGAGCTGCGGGGCCCAACTGTGTGGAAAAGAGGGGTCCAGCGCACACTAGAGGGGTGCTAAGGTGTCTACATGGTCCAGGAATGCCTCTGGGGGAAGAAGGGAGAAATCTAGAGGGGTTGCGAGGAGACTAGAGGGTGTCTAAGGAGTCTGGGGGGCCAGAAGAGAGCTGTGGGGCCCCATTCTGTGGAAAAGAGGGGTGCAGAGCGCACTAGAGGGGTGCTAAGGGGTCTCCATGGTCCAGAAATGCCTCTGGGGAAGAAGGGAGAAATCTGGAGGGGTTGCGAGCACACCACAGGGTGTCTAAGGGGTCTGGGGGCCAGAAGAGAGCTGGGGGGGGCCCATTCTGTGGAAAAGAGGGGTCCAGAGCAAACTAGAGGGTTGCTAAGGCGTCTACATGGTCTAGAAATGCCTCTAGGGAAGAAGGGAGAAATGTGGAGGGGTTGCGAGGAGACTAGAGGGTGTCTAAGGGGTCTGGGGGCCCAGAAGAGATCTGGGGGGCCCCATTCTGTGGAAAAGAGGGGTCCAGAGCGCACTAGATGGGTGCTAAAGCGTCTACACTGTCAAGAAATGGCTCTGGGGAAGAAGGGAGAAATCTGGAGGGGTTGCGAGCACACCACAGGGTGTCTAAGGGGTCTGGGGGCCAGAAGAGAGCTGGGGGGGGCCCATTCTGTGGAAAAGAGGGGTCCAGAGCAAACTAGAGGGTTGCTAAGGCGTCTACATGGTCTAGAAATGCCTCTAGGGAAGAAGGGAGAAATGTGGAGGGGTTGCGAGGAGACTAGAGGGTGTCTAAGGGGTCTGGGGGCCCAGAAGAGATCTGGGGGGCCCCATTCTGTGGAAAAGAGGGGTCCAGAGCGCACTAGATGGGTGCTAAAGCGTCTACACTGTCAAGAAATGGCTCTGGGGAAGAAGGGAGAAATCTGGAGGGGTTGCGAGGAGACTAGAGGGTGTCTAAGGGATCTGGAGATCCCAAGGATATCTGGGGGGGCCCAATTCTGTGAAAAAGAGGGGTCCAGAGTGCACTAGAGGAGTGCTAAGGGGTCTACACTGTCAAGAAATGGCTCTGGGGAAGAAGGGAGAAATCTGGAGGGGTTGCGAGGAGATTAGAGCGTGTCTAAAGGGTCTGGGGGGGCAGAAGAGAGCTGGGGGGGGCATTCTGTGGAAAAGAGGGGTCCAGAGCGCACTAGAGGGGTGCTAAGGTGTCTACATGGTCTAGAAATGCCTCTGGGGAAGAAAGGAGAAATCTGGAGGGGTTGCCAGGAGACTAGAGGGTGTCTAAGGGATCTGGAGATCCCAAAGATCTCTGGGGGCCCCATTATGTGGAAAAGAGGGGTCCAGAGCGCGCTAGAGGGGTGCCAAGGCATCTACACTGTCAAGAAATGGCTCTGGGGAAGAAGGGAGAAATCTGGAGGAGTTGCGAGCACACCAGAGGGTGTCTAAGGGGCCTGGGGAGCCAGAAGAGAGCTGGGGGGCCCATTCTGTGGAAAAGAGGGCTCCAGAACGCACTAGAGGGGTGCCAAGATGTCTACATGGTCCAGAAATGCCTCCGGGGAAGAAAAGAGAAATCTGGAGGGGTTGCGAGGGGACTAGAGACGGTCTAACGGGTCTGGTGGCCCAGAAGAGAGCTGGGGTTCCCATTCTGTGGCAAAGAGGGGTCCAGAGCGCACTACAGGGATGCTAAGGTGTCTAAATGGTCCAGAAATGCCTCTGGGGAAGAAGGGCGAAATCTGGAGGGGTTGCGAGGGGACTAGAGACGGTCTAACGGGTCTGGTGGCCCAGAAGAGAGCTGGGGTTCCCATTCTGTGGCAAAGAGGGGTCCAGAGCGCACTACAGGGATGCTAAGGTGTCTACACTGTCCATAAATGCTTCTGGGGAAGAAGGGAGAAATCTGGAGGGGTTGCGAGGAGACTAGAGGGTGTCTAAGGCGCCTGGGGGGCCAGCAGACAGCTGGGGGGCCGAATCCTGTGGCAAAGAGGGGTCCAGAGTGCACTAGAGGTGTGCTACGGCGTCTACGCTGTCAAGAAATGCCTCTGGCGAAGAAGGGAGCAGTCTGGAGGAGCTTCTAGCACATTAGAGGGTGTCTAAGGGGCCTGGGGGACACAAGAGAGCTGGGGGGCCCATTCTGTGGAACAGAGGGGTTCAGCGCCCACTAGAGGGGTGCTAAGGCATCTACCCTGTCAAGAAATGGCTCTGGAAAAGCAGGGAGAAATCTGGAGGGGTTGCGAGGAGACTAGAGGGTGTCTAAGGGGTCTGGGGGGCCAGAAGAGAGCTGGGGGGGCCCATTCTGTGGAACAGAGAGGTCCAGCACACACTACAGCGGTGCTAAGGTGTCTACACTGTCAAGAAATGCCTCTGGGGAAGAAGGGAGAAATCTGGAGGGGTTGCCAGGAGACTAGAGGCTGTCTAAGGGGGCTGGGGGGCCAGAAGAGAGCTGGGGGGGGCATTCTGTGGAAAAGAGGGATCCAGAGTGCACTAGAAGGGTGCTAAGGTGTCTACATGGTCCAGAAATGCCTCTGGGGAAGAAGGGAGCAATCTGGAGGGGTTGCGAAGAGACTAGAGGGTGTCTAAAGCGTCTGGAGGCCCCAAAGAAATCTGGGGGGCCCAATTATGTGGAAAAGAGGGGTCCAGAGCGCACTAGAGGGGTGCTAAGGCGTCTACATGGTCCACAAATGCCTCTGGGGAAGAAGGGAGAAATCTGGAGGGGTTGCGAGGAGACTAGAGGGAGTCTAAGGGGTCTGGGGGCCCAGAAGAGATCTGGGGCCCAATTCTGTGGAAAAGAGGGGTCCAGAGTGCATTAGAGGGGTGCTAAGTTGTGTGCATTGTCTAGAAATGCCTCTGGGGAAGAAGGGAGCAATCTGGAGGGGTTGCGGGTAGACTAGAGGGGGTCTAAGGTGTGTGGAGGTCCCCAAGACATCTGGGGAGCACAATTGTGTTCAAAAGAGGGGTCCAGAGTGCACTAGAGGGGTGCTAAGGTGTCTACACTGTCAAGAAATGCCTCTGGGGAAGAAGGGAGAAATCTGGAGGGGTTGCCAGGAGACTAGAGAGTGTCTAATGAGTCTGAGGGGCCCAAAGACATCTGGGGGGCCCCATTCTGTGGAAAGGAGGGGTCCAGAAGGCACTAGAGAGGTGGCAAGTGGTCTACACTGTCAAGAAATGGCTCTGGGCAAGAAGGGAGAAATCTGGAGGGGTTGTGAGGAGACTAGAGGGTGTCTAAGGGGTCTGGGGGACCAGAAGAGAGCTGGGGGGCCCTATTCTGTGGAAAAGAGGGGTCCAGAGTGCACTAGAGGGGTGCTGAGGCGTCTACACTGTCAAGAAATGTCTCTGGGGAAGAAGGGAGAAATCTGGAGGGGTTGTGAGGAGACTAGAGGGAGTCTAAGGGGTCTGGGGGCCCAGAAGAGAGCTGGGGGGCCAATTCTGTGGAAAAGAGGGGTCCAGAGCGCACTAGAGGAGTGCTTAGGCGTGTACACTGTCAAGAAATGGCTCTGGGGAAGAAGGGAGAAATCTGGAGGGGTTGCTAGTAGACTAGAGGGTGTCTAAGGGGTGTGGAGGTCCCAAAGATATCCGGGGGACACAACTGTATAGAAAAGAGGGGTCCAGAGCGCACTAGAGGAGTTCTAACAGGTCTACATGGTCTAGAAATGCCTCTGGGGAAGAAGGGAGAAATCTGGAGGGGTTGCGAGGAGACTAGAGGGTGTCTAAGGGGTCTGGGGGGCCAGAAGAGAGCTGGGGGGGCCCATTCTGTGGAACAGAGAGGTCCAGCGCACACTAGAGCGGTGCTAAGGTGTCTACACTGTCAAGAAATGCCTCTGGGGAAGAAGGGAGAAATCTGGAGGGGTTGCCAGGAGACTAGAGGGTGTCTAAGGGGGCTGGGGGCCCAGAAGAGATCTGGGGCCCAATTCTGTGGAAAAGAGGGGTCCAGAGTGCACTAGAGGGGTGCTAAGTTGTGTGCATTGTCTAGAAATGCCTCTGGGGAAGAAGGGAGCAATCTGGAGGGGTTGCGGGTAGACTAGAGGGGGTCTAAGGTGTGTGGAGGTCCCAAAGATATCTGGGGAGCACAATTGTGTTCAAAAGAGGGGTCCAGAGCACACTAGAGGGGTTCTAAGGTGTCTACACGGTCAAGAAATGCCTCTGGGGAAGAAGGGAGAAATCTGGAGGAGTTGTGAGGAGACTGCAAGGTGTCTAAGGGGTCTGGGGGGCCAAAAGAGAGCTGGGGGTGCCCCTTCTGTGGTAAAGAGGGGTCCAGAGTGCACTAGAGGGGTGATAAGGTGTCTACACTGTCAAGAAATGCCTCTGGGGAAGAAGGGAGAAATCTGGAGGGGTTGCCAGGAGACTAGAGAGTGTCTAATGAGTCTGAGGGGCCCAAAGACATCTGGGGGGCCCCATTCTGTGGAAAGGAGGGGTCCAGAAGGCACTAGAGGGGTGGCAAGTGGTCTACACTGTGAAGAAATGGCTCTGGGCAAGAAGGGAGAAATCTGGAGGGGTTGTGAGGAGACTAGAGGGAGTCTAAGGGGTCTGGGGGCCCAGAAGAGAGCTGGGGGGCCAATTCTGTGGAAAAGAGGGATCCATAGCGCACTAGAGGAGTGCTTAGGCGTGTACACTGTCAAGAAATGGCTCTGGGGAAGAAGGGAGAAATCTGGAGGGGTTGCTAGTAGACTAGAGGGTGTCTAAGGGGTGTGGAGGTCCCAAAGATATCCGGGGGACACAACTGTATAGAAAAGAGGGGTCCAGAGCGCACTAGAGGAGTTCTAACAGGTCTACATGGTCTAGAAATGCCTCTGGGGAAGAAGGGAGAAATCTGGAGGGGTTGCAAGGAGACTAGAGGGTGTCTAAGGGGTCTGGGGGGCCAGAAGAGAGCTGGGGGGCCCTATTCTGTGGAAAAGAGGGGTCCAGAGTGCACTAGAGGGGTGCTGAGGCGTCTACACTGTCAAGAAATGTCTCTGGGGAAGAAGGGAGAAATCTGGAGGGGTTGTGAGGAGACTAGAGGGAGTCTAAGGGGTCTGGGGGCCCAGAAAAGAGCTGGGGGGCCAATTCTGTGGAAAAGAGGGGTCCAGAGCGCACTAGAGGGGTGCTAAGGTGTCTACACTGTCAAGAAATGGCTCTAAGGAAGAAGGGAGAAATATGGAGGGGTTGCGAGGAGACTAGAGGGTGTCTAAGCGGGCTGGGGGCCCAGAAGAGAGCTGGGGGGGCCGAACTGTGTTAAACAGAGGGCTCCAGAGTGCACTAGAGGGGTGCTAAGGCATCTACCCTGTCAAGAAATGGCTGTGGAGAAGCAGAGAGAAACCTGGAGGGTTGAAAGGAGACTAGAGGGGGTCTAAGGGGTCTGGGGGACCAGAAGAGAGCTGGGGGGCCCTATTCTGTGGAAAAGAGGGGTCCAGAGTGCACTAGAGGGGTGCTGAGGCGTCTACACTGTCAAGAAATGTCTCTGGGGAAGAAGGGAGAAATCTGGAGGGGTTGCCAGGAGACTAGAGGGAGTCTAAGGGGTCTGGGGGCCCAGAAAAGAGCTGGGGGGCCAATTCTGTGGAAAAGAGGGGTCCAGAGCGCACTAGAGGGGTGCTAGGGGGTCTACACTGTCAAGAAATGGCTCTAAGGAAGAAGGGAGAAATCTGGAGGGGTTGCGAGGAGACTAGAGGGTGTCTAAAGGGTCTGGGGGGCCAGAAGAGAGCTGCAGGTCCCCATTCTGTGGAAAAGAGGGGTCCAGGGCGCACTGTAGGTGTGCTAAGGCATCTACATGGTTCATATATGCCTCTGGGGAAGAAGGAAGAAATCTGGAGGGATTGTGATGAGACTACAGGGTGTCTAAGGGGCCTGCGCAGCTCGAAGAGAGCTGGGGGGCCAATTCTGTGGAAAAGAGGGGTCCAGAGTGCACTAGAGGGGTGCTAAGGCGTCTACATAGTCCAGAAATGCCTCAGGGGAAGAAGGGAGAAATCTGGAGGGGTTGCGAGGAGACTAGAGGGTGTCTAAGGGGTCTGGGGGCCCAGAAGATCGCTGGGGGGCCCCATTCTGTAGAACAGAGAGGTCCAGCGCGCACTAGAGGGGCGCTAAGGTGTCTGTGTGGTCTAGAAATGCCTCTGGGGAAGAAGGGAGAAATCTGGAGGGGTTGTGAGGAGACTAGAGGGTGTTTAAGGGGGCTGGAGATCCCGAAGATATATGGGGTGCCCAATTCTGTGGATAAGAGGGGTCCAGAGCACACTAGAGGGGTGCTAAGGCATCTACACTGTCAAGAAATGGCTCTGGGGAAGAAGGGAGAAATCTGGAGGGGTTGCGAGGAGACTAGAGGGTGTCTAAAGGGTCTGTAGATCCCAAATATATCTGGATGGCCCAATTCTGTGGAAAAGAGGGGTCCAGAGTGCACTAGAGGGGTGCTAAGGGGTCTACACTGTCAAGAAATGGCTCTGAGGAAGAAGGGAGAAATCTGGAGGGGTTGCGAGGAGACTAGAGGGTGTCTAAGGGGCCTGGGGGGCCAGAAGAGAGCTGGGGGGCCCATTCTGTGGAACAGAGGGGTTCAGCGCCCACTAGAGGGGTGCTAAGGCATCTACCCTGTCAAGAAATGGCTCTGGAAAAGCAGGGAGAAATCTGGAGGGGTTGCGAGGAGACTAGAGGGTGTCTAAGGGGTCTGGGGGGCCAGAAGAGAGCTGGGGGGGCCCATTCTGTGGAACAGAGAGGTCCAGCACACACTACAGCGGTGCTAAGGTGTCTACACTGTCAAGAAATGCCTCTGGGGAAGAAGGGAGAAATCTGGAGGGGTTGCCAGGAGACTAGAGGCTGTCTAAGGGGGCTGGGGGGCCAGAAGAGAGCTGGGGGGGGCATTCTGTGGAAAAGAGGGATCCAGAGTGCACTAGAAGGGTGCTAAGGTGTCTACATGGTCCAGAAATGCCTCTGGGGAAGAAGGGAGCAATCTGGAGGGGTTGCAAAGAGACTAGAGGGTGTCTAAAGCGTCTGGAGGCCCCAAAGAAATCTGGGGCCCAATTCTGTGGAAAAGAGGGGTCCAGAGTGCATTAGAGGGGTGCTAAGTTGTGTGCATTGTCTAGAAATGCCTCTGGGGAAGAAGGGAGCAATCTGGAGGGGTTGCGGGTAGACTAGAGGGGGTCTAAGGTGTGTGGAGGTCCCAAAGATATCTGGGGAGCACAATTGTGTTCAAAAGAGGGGTCCAGAGTGCACTAGAGGGGTGCTAAGGTGTCTACACTGTCAAGAAATGCCTCTGGGGAAGAAGGGAGAAATCTGGAGGGGTTGCCAGGAGACTAGAGAGTGTCTAATGAGTCTGAGGGGCCCAAAGACATCTGGGGGGCCCCATTCTGTGGAAAGGAGGGGTCCAGAAGGCACTAGAGAGGTGGCAAGTGGTCTACACTGTCAAGAAATGGCTCTGGGCAAGAAGGGAGAAATCTGGAGGGGTTGTGAGGAGACTAGAGGGTGTCTAAGGGGTCTGGGGGACCAGAAGAGAGCTGGGGGGCCCTATTCTGTGGAAAAGAGGGGTCCAGAGTGCACTAGAGGGGTGCTGAGGCGTCTACACTGTCAAGAAATGTCTCTGGGGAAGAAGGGAGAAATCTGGAGGGGTTGTGAGGAGACTAGAGGGAGTCTAAGGGGTCTGGGGGCCCAGAAGAGAGCTGGGGGGCTAATTCTGTGGAAAAGAGGGGTCCAGAGCGCACTAGAGGAGTGCTTAGGCGTGTACACTGTCAAGAAATGGCTCTGGGGAAGAAGGGAGAAATCTGGAGGGGTTGCGAGTAGACTAGAGGGTGTCTAAGGGGTGTGGAGGTCCCAAAGATATCCGGGGGACACAACTGTATAGAAAAGAGGGGTCCAGAGCGCACTAGAGGAGTTCTAACAGGTCTACATGGTCTAGAAATGCCTCTGGGGAAGAAGGGAGAAATCTGGAGGGGTTGCAAGGAGACTAGAGGGTGTCTAAGGGGTCTGGGGGGCCAGAAGAGAGCTGGGGGGCCCTATTCTGTGGAAAAGAGGGGTCCAGAGTGCACTAGAGGGGTGCTGAGGCGTCTACACTGTCAAGAAATGTCTCTGGGGAAGAAGGGAGAAATCTGGAGGGGTTGTGAGGAGACTAGAGGGAGTCTAAGGGGTCTGGGGGCCCAGAAAAGAGCTGGGGGGCCAATTCTGTGGAAAAGAGGGGTCCAGAGCACACTAGAGGGGTGCTAAGCTGTCTACACGGTCAAGAAATGCCTCTGGGGAAGAAGGGAGAAATCTGGAGGGGTTGCCAGGAGACTAGAGAGTGTCTAATGAGTCTGAGGGGCCCAAAGACAACTGGGGGGCCCCATTCTGTGGAAAGGAGGGGTCCAGAAGGCACTAGAGAGGTGGCAAGTGGTCTACACTGTCAAGAAATGCCTCTGGAGAAGCAGGGAGAAATCTGGAGGGGTTGCCAGGAGACTAGAGGGTGTCTAAGGGGGCTGAGGTTTCCGAAGAGAGGTGGGGAGCCCCATTCTGTGGAAAAGAGGGGTCCAGAGCGCACTAGAGGGGTGCTAAGGCGTCTACACTGTCTAGAAATGCCTCTGGGGAAGAAGGGAGAAATCTGGAGGGGTTGCGAGGAGACTAGAGGGTGTCTAAGGGGTCTGGGGGCTCAGAAGAGAGCTGGGCGGCCCAATTCTGTGGAACAGAGGGGTCCAGCGCCCACTTGAGGGGTGCTAAGGCGTGTACACTGTCAAGAAATGCCTCTGGGGAAGAAGGGAGAAATCTGGAGGGGTTGCTAGTAGACTAGAAGGGGTCTAAGGGGTCTGGAGGTCCCAAAGATATCTGGGGGACACAACTGTATAGAAAAGAGGGGTCCTGAGTGCACTAGAGGTGTTCTAACAGGTCTACATGGTCTAGAAATGCCTCTGGGGAAGAAGGGAGAAATCTGGAGGGGTTGCGAGGAGACTAGAAGGTGTCTAAGGGGCCTGGGGCGCCTGACCAGAGCTAGGGGGCCCCATTCTGTGGAAAAGAGGGCTCCGGAGGGCACTAGAAGGGTGCTAAGGCATCTACACTGTCCAGAAATGCCTCTGGGGAAGAAGGGAGAAATATGGAGGGGTTGCGAGAAGACTAGAGATTGTCCAATGGGGTACAGGCCGAGAAGATATGCGGGGGTCCCAATTCTGTGAAAAAAAGGAGTACAGAGCACACTAGAGGGGTGTTAAGGCGTCTACACTGTCAAGAAATGCCTCTGGCGAAGAAGGGAGAAATCTGGAGGGGTTGCCAGGAGACTAGAGGGGGTCTAAGGGGGCTGGGGGCCCAGAAAAGAGCTGGGGGGCCAATTCTGTGGAAAAGAGGGGTCCAGAGCGCACTAGAGGGGTGCTAAGGTGTCTACACTGTCAAGAAATGGCTCTAAGGAAGAAGGGAGAAATCTGGAGGGGTTGCGAGGAGACTAGAGGGTGTCTAAAGGGTCTGGGGGGCCAGAAGAGAGCTGCAGGTCCCCATTCTGTGGAAAAGAGGGGTCCAGGGCGCACTGTAGGTGTGCTAAGGCATCTACATGGTTCATATATGCCTCTGGGGAAGAAGGAAGAAATCTGGAGGGATTGTGATGAGACTACAGGGTGTCTAAGGGGCCTGGGCAGCTCGAAGAGAGCTGGGGGGGCCAATTCTGTGGAAAAGAGGGGTCCAGAGTGCACTAGAGGGGTGCTAAGGCGTCTACATAGTCCAGAAATGCCTCTGGGGAAGAAGGGAGAAATCTGGAGGGGTTGCGAGGAGACTAGAGGGTGTCTAAGGGGTCTGGGGGCCCAGAAGATCGCTGGGGGGCCCCATTCTGTAGAACAGAGAGGTCCAGCGCGCACTAGAGGCGCGCTAAGGTGTCTGTGTGGTCTAGAAATGCCTCTGGGGAAGAAGGGAGAAATCTGGAGGGGTTGTGAGGAGACTAGAGGGTGTTTAAGGGGGCTGGAGATCCCAAAGATATATGGGGTGCCCAATTCTGTGGATAAGAGGGGTCCAGAGCACACTAGAGGGGTGCTAAGGCATCTACACTGTCAAGAAATGGCTCTGGGGAAGAAGGGAGAAATCTGGAGGGGTTGCCAGGAGACTAGAGGGTGTCTAAGGGGTCTGTAGATCCCAAATATATCTGGATGGCCCAATTCTGTGGAAAAGAGGGGTCCAGAGTGCACTAGAGGGGTGGTAAGTGGTCTACACTGTCCAGAAATGCCTCTGAGGAAGAAGGGAGAAATCTGGAGGGGTTGTGAGGAGACTAGAGGGTGTCTAAGGGCTCTAGGGGCCAGAAGATAGCTGGGGGGGGGCATTCTGGGGAAAAGAGGGGTCCAGAGTGCACTAGAGCGGTGCTAAGGCATCTACATGGTTCAGAAATGCCTCTGGGGAAGAAGGGAGAAATCTGGAGGGACTGCAAGGAGACTAGAAGGTGTCTAAGGGGCATGGGGGCCAGAAGAGAGCTGGGGGGGCCCATTCTGTGGAAAAGAGGGGTCCAGAGCACACTAGAGGGGTGCTAAGGCGTCTACATGGTCCAGAAATGCCTCTGGGGAAGAATGGAGAAATCTGGAGGGGTTGCGAGGAGACTAGAAGGAGTGTAAGGGGGCTGGAGGTCCCAAAGATATCTGGGAGGCCCCATTATGTGGAAAAGAGGGGTCCAGAGCACAATAGACGGGTGCTAAGGTGTGTGCATGGTCTAGAAATGGCTCTGGGGAAGAAGGGAGAAATCTGGAGGGGTTGCCAGGAAACTAGAAGGTGTCTAAGGGGGCTGGGGGGCCAGAAGAGAACTGGGGGGCCCAATTCTGAGGAAAAGAGGAGTCCAGAGCACACTAGAGGGGTGCTAAGGCGTCTACACTGTCAAGAAATGGCTCTGGGGAAGAAGGGAGAAATCTGGAGGGGTTGCGAGGAGACTAGAGGGGGTCTAAGGGGGCTGGAGGTCCCAAAGATATCTGGGGGGCCCCATTCTGTGGAAAAGAGGGGTCCAGAGTGCACTAGAGGGGTGCTAAGGCATCTACACTATCAAGAAATGGCTCTGAGGAAGAAGGGAGAAATCTGGAGGAGTTGCCAGGAGACTAGAGGGTGTCTACGGGGTCTGCGGGGCCAGAAGAGAGCTGGGGGGGCCCATTCTGTGGAAAAGAGGGGTCCAGAGTGCACTAGAGGGGTGCTAAGGGGTCTACACTGTCAAGAAATGGCTCTGAGGAAGAAGGGAGAAATCTGGAGGGGTTGCGAGGAGACTAGAGGGTGTCTAAAGGGTCTGGGGGGCCAGAAGAGAGCTGCAGGTCCCCATTCTGTGGAAAAGAGGGGTCCAGGGCGCACTGTAGGTGTGCTAAGGCATCTACATGGTTCATATATGCCTCTGGGGAAGAAGGAAGAAATCTGGAGGGATTGTGATGAGACTACAGGGTGTCTAAGGGGCCTGGGCAGCTCGAAGAGAGCTGGGGGGGCCAATTCTGTGGAAAAGAGGGGTCCAGAGTGCACTAGAGGGGTGCTAAGGCGTCTACATAGTCCAGAAATGCCTCTGGGGAAGAAGGGAGAAATCTGGAGGGGTTGCGAGGAGACTAGAGGGTGTCTAAGGGGTCTGGGGGCCCAGAAGATCGCTGGGGGGCCCAATTCTGTGATAAAGAGGGCTCCAGAGCGTACTGGAGGGGTGCTAAGGCATCTACACTGTCAAGAACTGCCTCTGGGGACGAAGGGAGCAATCTGGAGGGGTTGCGAGGAGACTAGAGGGAGTCTAAGGAGTCTGGAGGTCCCAAAGAAATCTGGAGGGCCCAATTCTGTGGATAAGAGGGGTCCAGAGCACACTAGAGGGGTGCTAAGGCATCTACACTGTCAAGAAATGGCTCTGGGGAAGAAGGGAGAAATCTGGAGGGGTTGCGAGGAGACTAGAGGGGGTCTAAAGGGTCTGTAGATCCCAAATATATCTGGATGGCCCAATTCTGTGGAAAAGAGGGGTCCAGAGTGCACTAGAGGGGTGCTAAGGGGTCTACACTGTCAAGAAATGCCTCTGGGGAAGAAGGGAGAAATCTGGAGGGGTTGCGAGGAGACTAGAGGGTGTCTAAGGGCTCTAGGGGCCAGAAGATAGCTGGGGGGGGGCATTCTGGGGAAAAGAGGGGTCCAGAGTGCACTAGAGCGGTGCTAAGGCATCTACATGGTCAAGAAATGCCTCTGGGGAAGAAGGGAGAAATCTGGAGGGACTGCAAGGAGACTAGAAGGTGTCTAAGGGGCATGGGGGCCAGAAGAGAGCTGGGGGGGCCCATTCTGTGGAAAAGAGGAGTCCAGAGCACACTAGAGGGGTACTAAGGCATCTACACTGTCAAGAAATGCCTCTGGGGAAGAAGGGAGAAATCTGGAGGGGTTGCGAGGAGACTAGAGGGTGTCTAAAGGGTCTGGGGGGCCAGAAGAGAGCTGCAGGTCCCCATTCTGTGGAAAAGAGGGGTCCAGGGCGCACTGTAGGTGTGCTAAGGCATCTACATGGTTCATATATGCCTCTGGGGAAGAAGGAAGAAATCTGGAGGGATTGTGATGAGACTACAGGGTGTCTAAGGGGCCTGGGCAGCTCGAAGAGAGCTGGGGGGCCAATTCTGTGGAAAAGAGGGGTCCAGAGTGCACTAGAGGGGTGCTAAGGCGTCTACATAGTCCAGAAATGCCTCAGGGGAAGAAGGGAGAAATCTGGAGGGGTTGCGAGGAGACTAGAGGGTGTCTAAGGGGTCTGGGGGCCCAGAAGATCGCTGGGGGGCCCCATTCTGTAGAACAGAGAGGTCCAGCGCGCACTAGAGGGGCGCTAAGGTGTCTGTGTGGTCTAGAAATGCCTCTGGGGAAGAAGGGAGAAATCTGGAGGGGTTGTGAGGAGACTAGAGGGTGTTTAAGGGGGCTGGAGATCCCAAAGATATATGGGGTGCCCAATTCTGTGGATAAGAGGGGTCCAGAGCACACTAGAGGGGTGCTAAGGCATCTACACTGTCAAGAAATGGCTCTGGGGAAGAAGGGAGAAATCTGGAGGGGTTGCGAGGAGACTAGAGGGTGTCTAAAGGGTCTGTAGATCCCAAATATATCTGGATGGCCCAATTCTGTGGAAAAGAGGGGTCCAGAGTGCACTAGAGGGGTGCTAAGGGGTCTACACTGTCAAGAAATGGCTCTGAGGAAGAAGGGAGAAATCTGGAGGGGTTGCGAGGAGACTAGAGGGTGTCTAAGGGGCCTGGGGGTCCAGAAGAGAGCTGGGGGGCCCATTCTGTGGAACAGAGGGGTTCAGCGCCCACTAGAGGGGTGCTAAGGCATCTACCCTGTCAAGAAATGGCTCTGGAAAAGCAGGGAGAAATCTGGAGGGGTTGCGAGGAGACTAGAGGGTGTCTAAGGGGTCTGGGGGGCCAGAAGAGAGCTGGGGGGGACCATTCTGTGGAACAGAGAGGTCCAGCGCACACTAGAGCGGTGCTAAGGTGTCTACACTGTCAAGAAATGCCTCTGGGGAAGAAGGGAGAAATCTGGAGGGGTTGCCAGGAGACTAGAGGCCGTCTAAGGGGGCTGGGGGGGCAGAAGAGAGCTGGGGGGGGCATTCTGTGGAAAAGAGGGATCCAGAGTGCACTAGAAGGGTGCTAAGGTGTCTACATGGTCCAGAAATGCCTCTGGGGAAGAAGGGAGCAATCTGGAGGGGTTGCGAAGAGACTAGAGGGTGTCTAAAGCGTCTGGAGGCCCCAAAGAAATCTGGGGGGCCCAATTATGTGGAAAAGAGGGGTCCAGAGCGCACTAGAGGGGTGCTAAGGCGTCTACATGGTCCACAAATGCCTCTGGGGAAGAAGGGAGAAATCTGGAGGGGTTGCGAGGAGACTAGAGGGAGTCTAAGGGGGCTGGGGGCCCAGAAGAGATCTGGGGCCCAATTCTGTGGAAAAGAGGGGTCCAGAGTGCACTAGAGGGGTGCTAAGTTGTGTGCATTGTCTAGAAATGCCTCTGGGGAAGAAGGGAGCAATCTGGAGGGGTTGCGGGTAGACTAGAGGGGGTCTAAGGTGTGTGGAGGTCCCAAAGATATCTGGGGAGCACAATTGTGTTCAAAAGAGGGGTCCAGAGCACACTAGAGGGGTGCTAAGGTGTCTACACGGTCAAGAAATGCCTCTGGGGAAGAAGGGAGAAATCTGGAGGAGTTGTGAGGAGACTGCAAGGTGTCTAAGGGGTCTGGGGGGCCAAAAGAGAGCTGGGGGTGCCCCTTCTGTGGTAAAGAGGGGTCCAGAGTGCACTAGAGGGGTGATAAGGTGTCTACACTGTCAAGAAATGCCTCTGGGGAAGAAGGGAGAAATCTGGAGGGGTTGCCAGGAGACTAGAGAGTGTCTAATGAGTCTGAGGGGCCCAAAGACATCTGGGGGGCCCCATTCTGTGGAAAGGAGGGGTCCAGAAGGCACTAGAGAGGTGGCAAGTGGTCTACACTGTGAAGAAATGGCTCTGGGCAAGAAGGGAGAAATCTGGAGGGGTTGTGAGGAGACTAGAGGGTGTCTAAGGGGTCTGGGGGACCAGAAGAGAGCTGGGGGGCCCTATTCTGTGGAAAAGAGGGGTCCAGAGTGCACTAGAGGGGTGCTGAGGCATCTACACTGTCAAGAAATGTCTCTGGGGAAGAAGGGAGAAATCTGGAGGGGTTGTGAGGAGACTAGAGGGAGTCTAAGGGGTCTGGGGGCCCAGAAGAGAGCTGGGGGGCCAATTCTGTGGAAAAGAGGGGTCCAGAGCGCACTAGAGGGGTGCTAAGGTGTCTACACTGTCAAGAAATGGCTCTAAGGAAGAAGGGAGAAATCTGGAGGGGTTGCGAGGAGACTAGAGGGTGTCTAAAGGGTCTGGGGGGCCAGAAGAGAGCTGCAGGTCCCCATTCTGTGGAAAAGAGGGGTCCAGGGCGCACTGTAGGTGTGCTAAGGCATCTACATGGTTCATATATGCCTCTGGGGAAGAAGGAAGAAATCTGGAGGGATTGTGATGAGACTACAGGGTGTCTAAGGGGCCTGGGCAGCTCGAAGAGAGCTGGGGGGCCAATTCTGTGGAAAAGAGGGGTCCAGAGTGCACTAGAGGGGTGCTAAGGCGTCTACATAGTCCAGAAATGCCTCAGGGAAAGAAGGGAGAAATCTGGAGGGGTTGCGAGGAGACTAGAGGGTGTCTAAGGGGTCTGGGGGCCCAGAAGATCGCGGGGGGCCCCATTCTGTAGAACAGAGAGGTCCAGCGCGCACTAGAGGGGCGCTAAGGTGTCTGTGTGGTCTAGAAATGCCTCTGGGGAAGAAGGGAGAAATCTGGAGGGGTTGTGAGGAGACTAGAGGGTGTTTAAGGGGGCTGGAGATCCCAAAGATATATGGGGTGCCCAATTCTGTGGATAAGAGGGGTCCAGAGCACACTAGAGGGGTGCTAAGGCATCTACACTGTCAAGAAATGGCTCTGGGGAAGAAGGGAGAAATCTGGAGGGGTTGCGAGGAGACTAGAGGGTGTCTAAAGGGTCTGTAGATCCCAAATATATCTGGATGGCCCAATTCTGTGGAAAAGAGGGGTCCAGAGTGCACTAGAGGGGTGCTAAGGGGTCTACACTGTCAAGAAATGGCTCTGAGGAAGAAGGGAGAAATCTGGAGGGGTTGCTAGTAGACTAGAGGGTGTCTAAGGGGTGTGGAGGTCCCAAAGATATCCGGGGGACACAACTGTATAGAAAAGAGGGGTCCAGAGCGCACTAGAGGAGTTCTAACAGGTCTACATGGTCTAGAAATGCCTCTGGGGAAGAAGGGAGAAATCTGGAGGGGTTGCCAGGAGGCTAGAGGGTGTCTAAGGGGTCTGGGGGGCCAGAAGAGAGCTGGGGGGCCCTATTCTGTGGAAAAGAGGGGTCCAGAGTGCACTAGAGGGGTGCTGAGGCGTCTACACTGTCAAGAAATGCCTCTGGGGAAGAAGGGAGAAATCTGGAGGGGTTGTGAGGAGACTAGAGGGAGTCTAAGGGGTCTGGGGGCCCAGAAAAGAGCTGGGGGGCCAATTCTGTGGAAAAGAGGGGTCCAGAGCGCACTAGAGGGGTGCTAAGGTGTCTACACTGTCAAGAAATGGCTCTAAGGAAGAAGGGAGAAATATGGAGGGGTTGCGAGGAGACTAGAGGGTGTCTAAGCGGGCTGGGGGCCCAGAAGAGAGCTTGGGGGGGCCGAACTGTGTTAAAAAGAGGGCTCCAGAGTGCACTAGAGGGGTGCTAAGGCATCTACCCTGTCAAGAAATGGCTGTGGAGAAGCAGAGAAAAACCTGGAGGGTTGAAAGGAGACTAGAGGGGGTCTAAGGGGTCTGGAGGTCCCAAAGATATCTGGGGAGCACAATTGTGTACAAAAGAGGGGTCCAGAGCACACTAGAGGGGTGCTAAGCTGTCTACACGGTCAAGAAATGCCTCTGGGGAAGAAGGGAGAAATCTGGAGGGATTGTGATGAGACTACAGGGTGTCTAAGGGGCCTGGGCAGCTCGAAGAGAGCTGGGGGGGCCAATTCTGTGGAAAAGAGGGGTCCAGAGTGCACTAGAGGGGTGCTAAGGGGTCTACACTGTCAAGAAATGGCTCTGAGGAAGAAGGGAGAAATCTGGAGGGGTTGCGAGGAGACTAGAGGGTGTCTAAGGGCTCTAGGGGCCAGAAGATAGCTGGGGGGGGGCATTCTGGGGAAAAGAGGGGTCCAGAGTGCACTAGAGCGGTGCTAAGGCATCTACATGGTCAAGAAATGCCTCTGGGGAAGAAGGGAGAAATCTGGAGGGACTGCAAGGAGACTAGAAGGTGTCTAAGGGGCATGGGGGCCAGAAGAGAGCTGGGGGGGCCCATTCTGTGGAAAAGAGGAGTCCAGAGCACACTAGAGGGGTACTAAGGCATCTACACTGTCAAGAAATGCCTCTGGGGAAGAAGGGAGAAATCTGGAGGGGTTGCGAGGAGACTAGAGGGTGTCTAAAGGGTCTGGGGGGCCAGAAGAGAGCTGCAGGTCCCCATTCTGTGGAAAAGAGGGGTCCAGGGCGCACTGTAGGTGTGCTAAGGCATCTACATGGTTCATATATGCCTCTGGGGAAGAAGGAAGAAATCTGGAGGGATTGTGATGAGACTACAGGGTGTCTAAGGGGCCTGGGCAGCTCGAAGAGAGCTGGGGGGCCAATTCTGTGGAAAAGAGGGGTCCAGAGTGCACTAGAGGGGTGCTAAGGCGTCTACATAGTCCAGAAATGCCTCAGGGGAAGAAGGGAGAAATCTGGAGGGGTTGCGAGGAGACTAGAGGGTGTCTAAGGGGTCTGGGGGCCCAGAAGATCGCTGGGGGGCCCCATTCTGTAGAACAGAGAGGTCCAGCGCGCACTAGAGGGGCGCTAAGGTGTCTGTGTGGTCTAGAAATGCCTCTGGGGAAGAAGGGAGAAATCTGGAGGGATTGTGAGGAGACTAGAGGGTGTTTAAGGGGGCTGGAGATCCCAAAGATATATGGGGTGCCCAATTCTGTGGATAAGAGGGGTCCAGAGCACACTAGAGGGGTGCTAAGGCATCTACACTGTCAAGAAATGGCTCTGGGGAAGAAGGGAGAAATCTGGAGGGGTTGCGAGGAGACTAGAGGGTGTCTAAAGGGTCTGTAGATCCCAAATATATCTGGATGGCCCAATTCTGTGGAAAAGAGGGGTCCAGAGTGCACTAGAGGGGTGCTAAGGGGTCTACACTGTCAAGAAATGGCTCTGAGGAAGAAGGGAGAAATCTGGAGGGGTTGCGAGGAGACTAGAGGGTGTCTAAGGGGCCTGGGGGGCCAGAAGAGAGCTGGGGGGGCCCATTCTGTGGAAAAGAGGGATCCAGAGTGCACTAGAAGGGTGCTAAGGCGTCTACATGGTCCAGAAATGCCTCTGGGGAAGAATGGAGAAATCTGGAGGGGTTGCGAGGAGACTAGAAGGAGTGTAAGGGGGCTGGAGGTCCCTAAGATATCTGGGAGGCCCCATTATGTGGAAAAGAGGGGTCCAGAGCACAATAGACGGGTGCTAAGGTGTGTGCATGGTCTAGAAATGGCTCTGGGGAAGAAGGGAGAAATCTGGAGGGGTTGCCAGGAAACTAGAAGGTGTCTAAGGGGTCTGGGGGGCCAGAAGAGAACTGGGGGGCCCAATTCTGAGGAAAAGAGGAGTCCAGAGCACACTAGAGGGGTGCTAAGGCGTCTACACTGTCAAGAAATGGCTCTGAGGAAGAAGGGAGAAATCTGGAGGGGTTGCGAGGAGACTAGAGGGGGTCTAAGGGGGCTGGAGGTCCCAAAGATATCTGGGGGGCCCCATTCTGTGGAAAAGAGGGGTCCAGAGTGCACTAGAGGGGTGCTAAGGCATCTACACTATCAAGAAATGGCTCTGAGGAAGAAGGGAGAAATCTGGAGGAGTTGCCAGGAGACTAGAGGGTGTCTACGGGGTCTGCGGGGCCAGAAGAGAGCTGGGGGGGCCCATTCTGTGGAAAAGAGGGGTCCAGAGTGCACTAGAGGGGTGCTAAGGGGTCTACACTGTCAAGAAATGGCTCTGAGGAAGAAGGGAGAAATCTGGAGGGGTTGCGAGGAGACTAGAGGGTGTCTAAAGGGTCTGGGGGGCCAGAAGAGAGCTGCAGGTCCCCATTCTGTGGAAAAGAGGGGTCCAGGGCGCACTGTAGGTGTGCTAAGGCATCTACATGGTTCATATATGCCTCTGGGGAAGAAGGAAGAAATCTGGAGGGATTGTGATGCGACTACAGGGTGTCTAAGGGGCCTGGGCAGCTCGAAGAGAGCTGGGGGGGCCAATTCTGTGGAAAAGAGGGGTCCAGAGTGCACTAGAGGGGTGCTAAGGCATCTACATAGTCCAGAAATGCCTCTGGGGAAGAAGGGAGAAATCTGGAGGGGTTGCGAGGAGACTAGAGGGTGTCTAAGGGGTCTGGGGGCCCAGAAGATCGCTGGGGGGCCCAATTCTGTGATAAAGAGGGCTCCAGAGCGTACTGGAGGGGTGCTAAGGCATCTACACTGTCAAGAACTGCCTCTGGGGACGAAGGGAGCAATCTGGAGGGGTTGCGAGGAGACTAGAGGGAGTCTAAGGAGTCTGGAGGTCCCAAAGAAATCTGGAGGGCCCAATTCTGTGGATAAGAGGGGTCCAGAGCACACTAGAGGGGTGCTAAGGCATCTACACTGTCAAGAAATGGCTCTGGGGAAGAAGGGAGAAATCTGGAGGGGTTGCCAGGAGACTAGAGGGGGTCTAAAGGGTCTGTAGATCCCAAATATATCTGGATGGCCCAATTCTGTGGAAAAGAGGGGTCCAGAGTGCACTAGAGGGGTGCTAAGGGGTCTACACTGTCAAGAAATGGCTCTGAGGAAGAAGGGAGAAATCTGGAGGGGTTGCGAGGAGACTAGAGGGTGTCTAAGGGCTCTAGGGGCCAGAAGATAGCTGGGGGGGGGCATTCTGGGGAAAAGAGGGGTCCAGAGTGCACTAGAGCGGTGCTAAGGCATCTACATGGTCAAGAAATGCCTCTGGGGAAGAAGGGAGAAATCTGGAGGGACTGCAAGGAGACTAGAAGGTGTCTAAGGGGCATGGGGGCCAGAAGAGAGCTGGGGGGGCCCATTCTGTGGAAAAGAGGAGTCCAGAGCACACTAGAGGGGTACTAAGGCATCTACACTGTCAAGAAATGCCTCTGGGGAAGAAGGGAGAAATCTGGAGGGGTTGCGAGGAGACTAGAGGGTGTCTAAAGGGTCTGGGGGGCCAGAAGAGAGCTGCAGGTCCCCATTCTGTGGAAAAGAGGGGTCCAGGGCGCACTGTAGGTGTGCTAAGGCATCTACATGGTTCATATATGCCTCTGGGGAAGAAGGAAGAAATCTGGAGGGATTGTGATGAGACTACAGGGTGTCTAAGGGGCCTGGGCAGCTCGAAGAGAGCTGGGGGGCCAATTCTGTGGAAAAGAGGGGTCCAGAGTGCACTAGAGGGGTGCTAAGACGTCTACATAGTCCAGAAATGCCTCAGGGGAAGAAGGGAGAAATCTGGAGGGGTTGCGAGGAGACTAGAGGGTGTCTAAGGGGTCTGGGGGCCCAGAAGATCGCTGGGGGGCCCCATTCTGTAGAACAGAGAGGTCCAGCGCGCACTAGAGGGGCGCTAAGGTGTCTGTGTGGTCTAGAAATGCCTCTGGGGAAGAAGGGAGAAATCTGGAGGGGTTGTGAGGAGACTAGAGGGTGTTTAAGGGGGCTGGAGATCCCAAAGATATATGGGGTGCCCAATTCTGTGGATAAGAGGGGTCCAGAGCACACTAGAGGGGTGCTAAGGCATCTACACTGTCAAGAAATGGCTCTGGGGAAGAAGGGAGAAATCTGGAGGGGTTGCGAGGAGACTAGAGGGTGTCTAAAGGGTCTGTAGATCCCAAATATATCTGGATGGCCCAATTCTGTGGAAAAGAGGGGTCCAGAGTGCACTAGAGGGGTGCTAAGGGGTCTACACTGTCAAGAAATGGCTCTGAGGAAGAAGGGAGAAATCTGGAGGGGTTGCGAGGAGAAGAGGGTGTCTAAGGGGCCTGGGGGGCCAGAAGAGAGCTGGGGGGCCCATTCTGTGGAACAGAGGGGTTCAGCGCCCACTAGAGGGGTGCTAAGGCATCTACCCTGTCAAGAAATGGCTCTGGAAAAGCAGGGAGAAATCTGGAGGGGTTGCGAGGAGACTAGAGGGTGTCTAAGGGGTCTGGGGGGCCAGAAGAGAGCTGGGGGGGACCATTCTGTGGAACAGAGAGGTCCAGCGCACACTAGAGCGGTGCTAAGGTGTCTACACTGTCAAGAAATGCCTCTGGGGAAGAAGGGAGAAATCTGGAGGGGTTGCCAGGAGACTAGAGGCCGTCTAAGGGGGCTGGGGGGGCAGAAGAGAGCTGGGGGGGGCATTCTGTGGAAAAGAGGGATCCAGAGTGCACTAGAAGGGTGCTAAGGTGTCTACATGGTCCAGAAATGCCTCTGGGGAAGAAGGGAGCAATCTGGAGGGGTTGCGAAGAGACTAGAGGGTGTCTAAAGCGTCTGGAGGCCCCAAAGAAATCTGGGGGGCCCAATTATGTGGAAAAGAGGGGTCCAGAGCGCACTAGAGGGGTGCTAAGGCGTCTACATGGTCCACAAATGCCTCTGGGGAAGAAGGGAGAAATCTGGAGGGGTTGCGAGGAGACTAGAGGGAGTCTAAGGGGGCTGGGGGCCCAGAAGAGATCTGGGGCCCAATTCTGTGGAAAAGAGGGGTCCAGAGTGCACTAGAGGGGTGCTAAGTTGTGTGCATTGTCTAGAAATGCCTCTGGGGAAGAAGGGAGCAATCTGGAGGGGTTGCGGGTAGACTAGAGGGGGTCTAAGGTGTGTGGAGGTCCCAAAGATATCTGGGGAGCACAATTGTGTTCAAAAGAGGGGTCCAGAGCACACTAGAGGGGTGCTAAGGTGTCTACACGGTCAAGAAATGCCTCTGGGGAAGAAGGGAGAAATCTGGAGGAGTTGTGAGGAGACTGCAAGGTGTCTAAGGGGTCTGGGGGGCCAAAAGAGAGCTGGGGGTGCCCCTTCTGTGGTAAAGAGGGGTCCAGAGTGCACTAGAGGGGTGATAAGGTGTCTACACTGTCAAGAAATGCCTCTGGGGAAGAAGGGAGAAATCTGGAGGGGTTGCCAGGAGACTAGAGAGTGTCTAATGAGTCTGAGGGGCCCAAAGACATCTGGGGGGCCCCATTCTGTGGAAAGGAGGGGTCCAGAAGGCACTAGAGAGGTGGCAAGTGGTCTACACTGTGAAGAAATGGCTCTGGGCAAGAAGGGAGAAATCTGGAGGGGTTGTGAGGAGACTAGAGGGTGTCTAAGGGGTCTGGGGGACCAGAAGAGAGCTGGGGGGCCCTATTCTGTGGAAAAGAGGGGTCCAGAGTGCACTAGAGGGGTGCTGAGGCATCTACACTGTCAAGAAATGTCTCTGGGGAAGAAGGGAGAAATCTGGAGGGGTTGTGAGGAGACTAGAGGGAGTCTAAGGGGTCTGGGGGCCCAGAAGAGAGCTGGGGGGCCAATTCTGTGGAAAAGAGGGGTCCAGAGCGCACTAGAGGGGTGCTAAGGTGTCTACACTGTCAAGAAATGGCTCTAAGGAAGAAGGGAGAAATATGGAGGGGTTGCGAGGAGACTAGAGGGTGTCTAAGCGGGCTGGGGGCCCAGAAGAGAGCTTGGGGGGGCCGAACTGTGTTAAAAAGAGGGCTCCAGAGTGCACTAGAGGGGTGCTAAGGCATCTACCCTGTCAAGAAATGGCTGTGGAGAAGCAGAGAGAAACCTGGAGGGTTGAAAGGAGACTAGAGGGGGTCTAAGGGGTCTGGAGGTCCCAAAGATATCTGGGGAGCACAATTGTGTACAAAAGAGGGGTCCAGAGCACACTAGAGGGGTGCTAAGCTGTCTACACGGTCAAGAAATGCCTCTGGGGAAGAAGGGAGAAATCTGGAGGGATTGTGATGAGACTACAGGGTGTCTAAGGGGCCTGGGCAGCTCGAAGAGAGCTGGGGGGGCCAATTCTGTGGAAAAGAGGGGTCCAGAGTGCACTAGAGGGGTGCTAAGGGGTCTACACTGTCAAGAAATGGCTCTGAGGAAGAAGGGAGAAATCTGGAGGGGTTGCGAGGAGACTAGAGGGTGTCTAAGGGCTCTAGGGGCCAGAAGATAGCTGGGGGGGGGGGCATTCTGGGGAAAAGAGGGGTCCAGAGTGCACTAGAGCGGTGCTAAGGCATCTACATGGTCAAGAAATGCCTCTGGGGAAGAAGGGAGAAATCTGGAGGGACTGCAAGGAGACTAGAAGGTGTCTAAGGGGCATGGGGGCCAGAAGAGAGCTGGGGGGGCCCATTCTGTGGAAAAGAGGAGTCCAGAGCACACTAGAGGGGTACTAAGGCATCTACACTGTCAAGAAATGCCTCTGGGGAAGAAGGGAGAAATCTGGAGGGGTTGCGAGGAGACTAGAGGGTGTCTAAAGGGTCTGGGGGGCCAGAAGAGAGCTGCAGGTCCCCATTCTGTGGAAAAGAGGGGTCCAGGGCGCACTGTAGGTGTGCTAAGGCATCTACATGGTTCATATATGCCTCTGGGGAAGAAGGAAGAAATCTGGAGGGATTGTGATGAGACTACAGGGTGTCTAAGGGGTCTGGGGGGCCAGAAGAGAGCTGGGGGGGACCATTCTGTGGAACAGAGAGGTCCAGCGCACACTAGAGCGGTGCTAAGGTGTCTACACTGTCAAGAAATGCCTCTGGGGAAGAAGGGAGAAATCTGGAGGGGTTGCCAGGAGACTAGAGGCCGTCTAAGGGGGCTGGGGGGGCAGAAGAGAGCTGGGGGGGGCATTCTGTGGAAAAGAGGGATCCAGAGTGCACTAGAAGGGTGCTAAGGTGTCTACATGGTCCAGAAATGCCTCTGGGGAAGAAGGGAGCAATCTGGAGGGGTTGCGAAGAGACTAGAGGGTGTCTAAAGCGTCTGGAGGCCCCAAAGAAATCTGGGGGGCCCAATTATGTGGAAAAGAGGGGTCCAGAGCGCACTAGAGGGGTGCTAAGGCGTCTACATGGTCCACAAATGCCTCTGGGGAAGAAGGGAGAAATCTGGAGGGGTTGCGAGGAGACTAGAGGGAGTCTAAGGGGGCTGGGGGCCCAGAAGAGATCTGGGGCCCAATTCTGTGGAAAAGAGGGGTCCAGAGTGCACTAGAGGGGTGCTAAGTTGTGTGCATTGTCTAGAAATGCCTCTGGGGAAGAAGGGAGCAATCTGGAGGGGTTGCGGGTAGACTAGAGGGGGTCTAAGGTGTGTGGAGGTCCCAAAGATATCTGGGGAGCACAATTGTGTTCAAAAGAGGGGTCCAGAGCACACTAGAGGGGTGCTAAGGTGTCTACACGGTCAAGAAATGCCTCTGGGGAAGAAGGGAGAAATCTGGAGGAGTTGTGAGGAGACTGCAAGGTGTCTAAGGGGTCTGGGGGGCCAAAAGAGAGCTGGGGGTGCCCCTTCTGTGGTAAAGAGGGGTCCAGAGTGCACTAGAGGGGTGATAAGGTGTCTACACTGTCAAGAAATGCCTCTGGGGAAGAAGGGAGAAATCTGGAGGGGTTGCCAGGAGACTAGAGAGTGTCTAATGAGTCTGAGGGGCCCAAAGACATCTGGGGGGCCCCATTCTGTGGAAAGGAGGGGTCCAGAAGGCACTAGAGAGGTGGCAAGTGGTCTACACTGTGAAGAAATGGCTCTGGGCAAGAAGGGAGAAATCTGGAGGGGTTGTGAGGAGACTAGAGGGTGTCTAAGGGGTCTGGGGGACCAGAAGAGAGCTGGGGGGCCCTATTCTGTGGAAAAGAGGGGTCCAGAGTGCACTAGAGGGGTGCTGAGGCGTCTACACTGTCAAGAAATGTCTCTGGGGAAGAAGGGAGAAATCTGGAGGGGTTGTGAGGAGACTAGAGGGAGTCTAAGGGGTCTGGGGGCCCAGAAAAGAGCTGGGGGGCCAATTCTGTGGAAAAGAGGGGTCCAGAGCGCACTAGAGGGGTGCTAAGGTGTCTACACTGTCAAGAAATGGCTCTAAGGAAGAAGGGAGAAATCTGGAGGGGTTGCGAGGAGACTAGAGGGTGTCTAAAGGGTCTGGGGGGCCAGAAGAGAGCTGCAGGTCCCCATTCTGTGGAAAAGAGGGGTCCAGGGCGCACTGTAGGTGTGCTAAGGCATCTACATGGTTCATATATGCCCTTGGGGAAGAAGGAAGAAATCTGGAGGGATTGTGATGAGACTACAGGGTGTCTAAGGGGCCTGGGCAGCTCGAAGAGAGCTGGGGGGCCAATTCTGTGGAAAAGAGGGGTCCAGAGTGCACTAGAGGGGTGCTAAGGCGTCTACATAGTCCAGAAATGCCTCAGGGAAAGAAGGGAGAAATCTGGAGGGGTTGCGAGGAGACTAGAGGGTGTCTAAGGGGTCTGGGGGCCCAGAAGATCGCTGGGGGGCCCCATTCTGTAGAACAGAGAGGTCCAGCGCGCACTAGAGGGGCGCTAAGGTGTCTGTGTGGTCTAGAAATGCCTCTGGGGAAGAAGGGAGAAATCTGGAGGGGTTGTGAGGAGACTAGAGGGTGTTTAAGGGGGCTGGAGATCCCAAAGATATATGGGGTGCCCAATTCTGTGGATAAGAGGGGTCCAGAGCACACTAGAGGGGTGCTAAGGCATCTACACTGTCAAGAAATGGCTCTGGGGAAGAAGGGAGAAATCTGGAGGGGTTGCGAGGAGACTAGAGGGTGTCTAAAGGGTCTGTAGATCCCAAATATATCTGGATGGCCCAATTCTGTGGAAAAGAGGGGTCCAGAGTGCACTAGAGGGGTGCTAAGGGGTCTACACTGTCAAGAAATGGCTCTGAGGAAGAAGGGAGAAATCTGGAGGGGTTGCTAGTAGACTAGAGGGTGTCTAAGGGGTGTGGAGGTCCCAAAGATATCCGGGGGACACAACTGTATAGAAAAGAGGGGTCCAGAGCGCACTAGAGGAGTTCTAACAGGTCTACATGGTCTAGAAATGCCTCTGGGGAAGAAGGGAGAAATCTGGAGGGGTTGCAAGGAGACTAGAGGGTGTCTAAGGGGTCTGGGGGGCCAGAAGAGAGCTGGGGGGCCCTATTCTGTGGAAAAGAGGGGTCCAGAGTGCACTAGAGGGGTGCTGAGGCGTCTACACTGTCAAGAAATGTCTCTGGGGAAGAAGGGAGAAATCTGGAGGGGTTGTGAGGAGACTAGAGGGAGTCTAAGGGGTCTGGGGGCCCAGAAAAGAGCTGGGGGGCCAATTCTGTGGAAAAGAGGGGTCCAGAGCGCACTAGAGGGGTGCTAAGGTGTCTACACTGTCAAGAAATGGCTCTAAGGAAGAAGGGAGAAATATGGAGGGGTTGCGAGGAGACTAGAGGGTGTCTAAGCGGGCTGGGGGCCCAGAAGAGAGCTTGGGGGGGCCGAACTGTGTTAAAAAGAGGGCTCCAGAGTGCACTAGAGGGGTGCTAAGGCATCTACCCTGTCAAGAAATGGCTGTGGAGAAGCAGAGAGAAACCTGGAGGGTTGAAAGGAGACTAGAGGGGGTCTAAGGGGTCTGGAGGTCCCAAAGATATCTGGGGAGCACAATTGTGTACAAAAGAGGGGTCCAGAGCACACTAGAGGGGTGCTAAGCTGTCTACACGGTCAAGAAATGCCTCTGGGGAAGAAGGGAGAAATCTGGAGGGATTGTGATGAGACTACAGGGTGTCTAAGGGGCCTGGGCAGCTCGAAGAGAGCTGGGGGGGCCAATTCTGTGGAAAAGAGGGGTCCAGAGTGCACTAGAGGGGTGCTAAGGGGTCTACACTGTCAAGAAATGGCTCTGAGGAAGAAGGGAGAAATCTGGAGGGGTTGCGAGGAGACTAGAGGGTGTCTAAGGGCTCTAGGGGCCAGAAGATAGCTGGGGGGGGGCATTCTGGGGAAAAGAGGGGTCCAGAGTGCACTAGAGCGGTGCTAAGGCATCTACATGGTCAAGAAATGCCTCTGGGGAAGAAGGGAGAAATCTGGAGGGACTGCAAGGAGACTAGAAGGTGTCTAAGGGGCATGGGGGCCAGAAGAGAGCTGGGGGGGCCCATTCTGTGGAAAAGAGGAGTCCAGAGCACACTAGAGGGGTACTAAGGCATCTACACTGTCAAGAAATGCCTCTGGGGAAGAAGGGAGAAATCTGGAGGGGTTGCGAGGAGACTAGAGGGTGTCTAAAGGGTCTGGGGGGCCAGAAGAGACCTGCAGGTCCCCATTCTGTGGAAAAGAGGGGTCCAGGGCGCACTGTAGGTGTGCTAAGGCATCTACATGGTTCATATATGCCTCTGGGGAAGAAGGAAGAAATCTGGAGGGATTGTGATGAGACTACAGGGTGTCTAAGGGGCCTGGGCAGCTCGAAGAGAGCTGGGGGGCCAATTCTGTGGAAAAGAGGGGTCCAGAGTGCACTAGAGGGGTGCTAAGGCGTCTACATAGTCCAGAAATGCCTCAGGGGAAGAAGGGAGAAATCTGGAGGGGTTGCGAGGAGACTAGAGGGTGTCTAAGGGGTCTGGGGGCCCAGAAGATCGCTGGGGGGCCCCATTCTGTAGAACAGAGAGGTCCAGCGCGCACTAGAGGGGCGCTAAGGTGTCTGTGTGGTCTAGAAATGCCTCTGGGGAAGAAGGGAGAAATCTGGAGGGGTTGTGAGGAGACTAGAGGGTGTTTAAGGGGGCTGGAGATCCCAAAGATATATGGGGTGCCCAATTCTGTGGATAAGAGGGGTCCAGAGCACACTAGAGGGGTGCTAAGGCATCTACACTGTCAAGAAATGGCTCTGGGGAAGAAGGGAGAAATCTGGAGGGGTTGCGAGGAGACTAGAGGGTGTCTAAAGGGTCTGTAGATCCCAAATATATCTGGATGGCCCAATTCTGTGGAAAAGAGGGGTCCAGAGTGCACTAGAGGGGTGCTAAGGGGTCTACACTGTCAAGAAATGGCTCTGAGGAAGAAGGGAGAAATCTGGAGGGGTTGCGAGGAGACTAGAGGGTGTCTAAGGGGCCTGGGGGGCCAGAAGAGAGCTGGGGGGCCCATTCTGTGGAACAGAGGGGTTCAGCGCCCACTAGAGGGGTGCTAAGGCATCTACCCTGTCAAGAAATGGCTCTGGAAAAGCAGGGAGAAATCTGGAGGGGTTGCGAGGAGACTAGAGGGTGTCTAAGGGGTCTGGGGGGCCAGAAGAGAGCTGGGGGGGCCCATTCTGTGGAACAGAGAGGTCCAGCGCACACTAGAGCGGTGCTAAGGTGTCTACACTGTCAAGAAATGCCTCTGGGGAAGAAGGGAGAAATCTGGAGGGGTTGCCAGGAGACTAGAGGCCGTCTAAGGGGGCTGGGGGGGCAGAAGAGAGCTGGGGGGGGCATTCTGTGGAAAAGAGGGATCCAGAGTGCACTAGAAGGGTGCTAAGGTGTCTACATGGTCCAGAAATGCCTCTGGGGAAGAAGGGAGCAATCTGGAGGGGTTGCGAAGAGACTAGAGGGTGTCTAAAGCGTCTGGAGGCCCCAAAGAAATCTGGGGGGCCCAATTATGTGGAAAAGAGGGGTCCAGAGCGCACTAGAGGGGTGCTAAGGCGTCTACATGGTCCACAAATGCCTCTGGGGAAGAAGGGAGAAATCTGGAGGGGTTGTGAGGAGACTAGAGGGAGTCTAAGGGGGCTGGGGGCCCAGAAGAGATCTGGGGCCCAATTCTGTGGAAAAGAGGGGTCCAGAGTGCACTAGAGGGGTGCTAAGTTGTGTGCATTGTCTAGAAATGCCTCTGGGGAAGAAGGGAGCAATCTGGAGGGGTTGCGGGTAGACTAGAGGGGGTCTAAGGTGTGTGGAGGTCCCAAAGATATCTGGGGAGCACAATTGTGTTCAAAAGAGGGGTCCAGAGCACACTAGAGGGGTGCTAAGGTGTCTACACGGTCAAGAAATGCCTCTGGGGAAGAAGGGAGAAATCTGGAGGAGTTGTGAGGAGACTGCAAGGTGTCTAAGGGGTCTGGGGGGCCAAAAGAGAGCTGGGGGTGCCCATTCTGTGGTAAAGAGGGGTCCAGAGTGCACTAGAGGGGTGATAAGGTGTCTACACTGTCAAGAAATGCCTCTGGGGAAGAAGGGAGAAATCTGGAGGGGTTGCCAGGAGACTAGAGAGTGTCTAATGAGTCTGAGGGGCCCAAAGACATCTGGGGGGCCCCATTCTGTGGAAAGGAGGGGTCCAGAAGGCACTAGAGAGGTGGCAAGTGGTCTACACTGTGAAGAAATGGCTCTGGGCAAGAAGGGAGAAATCTGGAGGGGTTGTGAGGAGACTAGAGGGTGTCTAAGGGGTCTGGGGGACCAGAAGAGAGCTGGGGGGCCCTATTCTGTGGAAAAGAGGGGTCCAGAGTGCACTAGAGGGGTGCTGAGGCGTCTACACTGTCAAGAAATGTCTCTGGGGAAGAAGGGAGAAATCTGGAGGGGTTGTGAGGAGACTAGAGGGAGTCTAAGGGGTCTGGGGGCCCAGAAAAGAGCTGGGGGGCCAATTCTGTGGAAAAGAGGGGTCCAGAGCGCACTAGAGGGGTGCTAAGGTGTCTACACTGTCAAGAAATGGCTCTAAGGAAGAAGGGAGAAATCTGGAGGGGTTGCGAGGAGACTAGAGGGTGTCTAAAGGGTCTGGGGGGCCAGAAGAGAGCTGCAGGTCCCCATTCTGTGGAAAAGAGGGGTCCAGGGCGCACTGTAGGTGTGCTAAGGCATCTACATGGTTCATATATGCCCTTGGGGAAGAAGGAAGAAATCTGGAGGGATTGTGATGAGACTACAGGGTGTCTAAGGGGCCTGGGCAGCTCGAAGAGAGCTGGGGGGCCAATTCTGTGGAAAAGAGGGGTCCAGAGTGCACTAGAGGGGTGCTAAGGCGTCTACATAGTCCAGAAATGCCTCAGGGGAAGAAGGGAGAAATCTGGAGGGGTTGCGAGGAGACTAGAGGGTGTCTAAGGGGTCTGGGGGCCCAGAAGATCGCTGGGGGGCCCCATTCTGTAGAACAGAGAGGTCCAGCGCGCACTAGAGGGGCGCTAAGGTGTCTGTGTGGTCTAGAAATGCCTCTGGGGAAGAAGGGAGAAATCTGGAGGGGTTGTGAGGAGACTAGAGGGTGTTTAAGGGGGCTGGAGATCCCAAAGATATATGGGGTGCCCAATTCTGTGGATAAGAGGGGTCCAGAGCACACTAGAGGGGTGCTAAGGCATCTACACTGTCAAGAAATGGCTCTGGGGAAGAAGGGAGAAATCTGGAGGGGTTGCGAGGAGACTAGAGGGTGTCTAAAGGGTCTGTAGATCCCAAATATATCTGGATGGCCCAATTCTGTGGAAAAGAGGGGTCCAGAGTGCACTAGAGGGGTGCTAAGGGGTCTACACTGTCAAGAAATGGCTCTGAGGAAGAAGGGAGAAATCTGGAGGGGTTGCTAGTAGACTAGAGGGTGTCTAAGGGGTGTGGAGGTCCCAAAGATATCCGGGGGACACAACTGTATAGAAAAGAGGGGTCCAGAGCGCACTAGAGGAGTTCTAACAGGTCTACATGGTCTAGAAATGCCTCTGGGGAAGAAGGGAGAAATCTGGAGGGGTTGCAAGGAGACTAGAGGGTGTCTAAGGGGTCTGGGGGGCCAGAAGAGAGCTGGGGGGCCCTATTCTGTGGAAAAGAGGGGTCCAGAGTGCACTAGAGGGGTGCTGAGGCGTCTACACTGTCAAGAAATGTCTCTGGGGAAGAAGGGAGAAATCTGGAGGGGTTGTGAGGAGACTAGAGGGAGTCTAAGGGGTCTGGGGGCCCAGAAAAGAGCTGGGGGGCCAATTCTGTGGAAAAGAGGGGTCCAGAGCGCACTAGAGGGGTGCTAAGGTGTCTACACTGTCAAGAAATGGCTCTAAGGAAGAAGGGAGAAATATGGAGGGGTTGCGAGGAGACTAGAGGGTGTCTAAGCGGGCTGGGGGCCCAGAAGAGAGCTTGGGGGGGCCGAACTGTGTTAAAAAGAGGGCTCCAGAGTGCACTAGAGGGGTGCTAAGGCATCTACCCTGTCAAGAAATGGCTGTGGAGAAGCAGAGAGACACCTGGAGGGTTGAAAGGAGACTAGAGGGGGTCTAAGGGGTCTGGAGGTCCCAAAGATATCTGGGGAGCACAATTGTGTACAAAAGAGGGGTCCAGAGCACACTAGAGGGGTGCTAAGCTGTCTACACGGTCAAGAAATGCCTCTGGGGAAGAAGGGAGAAATCTGGAGGGGTTGCCAGGAGACTAGAGAGTGTCTAATGAGTCTGAGGGGCCCAAAGACAACTGGGGGGCCCCATTCTGTGGAAAGGAGGGGTCCAGAAGGCACTAGAGAGGTGGCAAGTGGTCTACACTGTCAAGAAATGGCTCTGGAGAAGCAGGGAGAAATCTGGAGGGGTTGCCAGGAGACTAGAGGGTGTCTAAGGGGGCTGAGGTTTCCGAAGAGAGGTGGGGAGCCCCATTCTGTGGAAAAGAGGGGTCCAGAGCGCACTAGAGGGGTGCTAAGGCGTCTACACTGTCTAGAAATGCCTCTGGGGAAGAAGGGAGAAATCTGGAGGGGTTGCCAGGAGACTAGAGGGTGTCTAAGGGGTCTGGGGGCTCAGAAGAGAGCTGGGCGGCCCAATTCTGTGGAACAGAGGGGTCCAGCACCCACTTGAGGGGTGCTAAGGCGTCTACATGGTCTAGAAATGCCGCTAGGGAAGAAGGGAGAAATCTGGAGGGGTTGCGAGGAGACTAGAGGGTGTCTAAGGGGTCTGGGGGCCACAAGAGAGCTGGGGGTCCCAATTCTGTGGAAAAGAGGGATCCAAAGTGCACTAGAGGGGTGCTTAGGCGTGTACACTGTCAAGAAATGCCTCTGGGGAAGAAGGGAGAAATCTGGAGGGGTTGCTAGTAGACTAGAAGGGGTCTAAGGGGTCTGGAGGTCCCAAAGATATCTGGGGGACACAACTGTATAGAAAAGAGGGGTCCTGAGTGCACTAGAGGTGTTCTAACAGGTCTACATGGTCTAGAAATGCCTCTGGGGAAGAAGGGAGAAATCTGGAGGGGTTGCGAGGAGACTAGAAGGTGTCTAAGGGGCCTGGGGCGCCTGACCAGAGCTAGGGGGCCCCATTCTGTGGAAAAGAGGGCTCCGGAGGGCACTAGAAGGGTGCTAAGGCATCTACACTGTCCAGAAATGCCTCTGGGGAAGAAGGGAGAAATATGGAGGGGTTGCGAGAAGACTAGAGGTTGTCCAATGGGGTACAGGCCGAGAAGATATGCGGGGGTCCCAATTCTGTGAAAAAAAGGAGTACAGAGCACACTAGAGGGGTGTTAAGGCGTCTACACTGTCAAGAAATGCCTCTGGCGAAGAAGGGAGAAATCTGGAGGGGTTGCCAGGAGACTAGAGGGGGTCTAAGGGGGCTGGAGGTCCCAAAGATATCTGGGGGGCCCCATTCTGTGGAAAAGAGGGGTCCAGAGTGCACTAGAGGGGTGCTAAGGCATCTACACTATCAAGAAATGGCTCTGAGGAAGAAGGGAAAAATCTGGAGGAGTTGCCAGGAGACTAGAGGGTGTCTACGGGGTCTGGGGGGCCAGAAGAGAGCTGGGGGGGCCCATTCTGTGGAAAAGAGGGGTCCAGAGTGCACTAGAGGGGTGCTAAGGGGTCTACACTGTCAAGAAATGGCTCTGAGGAAGAAGGGAGAAATCTGGAGGGGTTGCGAGGAGACTAGAGGGTGTCTAAAGGGTCTGGGGGGCCAGAAGAGAGCTGCAGGTCCCCATTCTGTGGAAAAGAGGGGTCCAGGGCGCACTGTAGGTGTGCTAAGGCATCTACATGGTTCATATATGCCTCTGGGGAAGAAGGAAGAAATCTGGAGGGATTGTGATGAGACTACAGGGTGTCTAAGGGGCCTGGGCAGCTCGAAGAGAGCTGGGGGGCCAATTCTGTGGAGAAGAGGGGTCCAGAGTGCACTAGAGGGGTGCTAAGGCGTCTACATAGTCCAGAAATGCCTCAGGGGAAGAAGGGAGAAATCTGGAGGGGTTGCGAGGAGACTAGAGGGTGTCTAAGGGGTCTGGGGGCCCAGAAGAGAGCTGGGGGGCCCAATTCTGTGATAAAGAGGGCTCCAGAGCGCACTGGAGGGGTGCTAAGGCATCTACACTGTCAAGAACTGCCTCTGGGGACGAAGGGAGCAATCTGGAGGGGTTGCGAGGAGACTAGAGGGAGTCTAAGGAGTCTGGAGGTCCCAAAGAAATCTGGAGGGCCCAATTCTGTGGATAAGAGGGGTCCAGAGCACACTAGAGGGGTGCTAAGGCATCTACACTGTCAAGAACTGGCTCTGGGGAAGAAGGGAGAAATCTGGAGGGGTTGCGAGGAGACTAAAGGGTGTCTAAAGGGTCTGTAGATCCCAAATATATCTGGATGGCCCAATTCTGTGGAAAAGAGGGGTCCAGAGTGCACTAGAGGGGTGCAAAGGGGTCTACACTGTCAAGAAATGGCTCTGAGGAAGAAGGGAGAAATCTGGAGGGGTTGCGAGGAGACTAGAGGGTGTCTAAGGGGCCTGGGGGGCCAGAAGAGAGCTGGGGGGCCCATTCTGTGGAACAGAGGGGTCCAGCGCCCACTAGAGGGGTGCTAAGGCATCTACCCTGTCAAGAAATGGCTCTGGAGAAGCAGGGAGAAATCTGGAGGGGTTGCGAGGAGACTAGAGGGTGTCTAAGGGGTCTGGGGGGCCAGAAGAGAGCTGGGGGGGGCATTCTGTGGAAAAGAGAGGTCCAGCGCACACTAGAGCGGTGCTAAGGTGTCTACACTGTCAAGAAATGCCTCTGGGGAAGAAGGGAGAAATCTGGAGGGGTTGCCAGGAGACTAGAGGCTGTCTAAGGGGGATGGGGGGCCAGAAGAGAGCTGGGGGGGGCATTCTGTGGAAAAGAGGGATCCAGAGTGCACTAGAGGGGTGATAAGGTGTGTACATGGTCCAGAAATGCCTCTGGGGAAGAAGGGAGCAATCTGGAGGGGTTGCGGGTAGACTAGAGGGGGTCTAAGGTGTGTGGAGGTCCCAAAGATATCTGGGGAGCACAATTGTGTTCAAAAGAGGGGTCCAGAGCACACTAGAGGGGTTCTAAGGTGTCTGCACGGTCAAGAAATGCCTCTGGGGAAGAAGGGAGAAATCTGGAGGGGTTGTGAGGAGACTGCAAGGTGTCTAAGGGGTCTGGGGGGCCAAAAGAGAGCTGGGGGTGCCCATTCTGTGGTAAAGAGGGGTCCAGAGTGCACTAGAGGGGTGATAAGGTGTCTACACTGTCAAGAAATGCCTCTGGGGAAGAAGGGAGAAATCTGGAGGGGTTGCCAGGAGACTAGAGAGTGTCTAATGAGTCTGAGGGGCCCAAAGACATCTGGGGGGCCCCATTCTGTGGAAAGGAGGGGTCCAGAAGGCACTAGAGAGGTGGCAAGTGGTCTACACTGTCAAGAAATGGCTCTGGGCAAGAAGGGAGAAATCTGGAGACGTTGCGAGCACACCACAGGGTGTCTAAGGGGTCTGGGGGCCAGAAGAGAGCTGGGGGGGGCCCATTCTGTGGAAAAGAGGGGTCCAGAGCAAACTAGAGGGTTGCTAAGGCGTCTACATGGTCTAGAAATGCCTCTAGGGAAGAAGGGAGAAATGTGGAGGGGTTGCGAGGAGACTAGAGGGTGTCTAAGGGGTCTGGGGGCCCAGAAGAGATCTGGGGGGCCCCATTCTGTGGAAAAGAGGGGTCCAGAGCGCACTACATGGGTGCTAAAGCGTCTACACTGTCAAGAAATGGCTCTGGGGAAGAAGGGAGAAATCTGGAGGGGTTGCGAGGAGACTAGAGGGTGTCTAAGGGATCTGGAGATCCCAAGGATATCTGGGGGGGCCCAATTCTGTGAAAAAGAGGGGTCCAGAGTGCACTAGAGGAGTGCTAAGGGGTCTACACTGTCCATAAATGCCTCTGGGGAAGAAGGGAGAAATCTGGAGGGGTTGCGAGGAGATTAGAGCGTGTCTAAAGGGTCTGGGGGGGCAGAAGAGAGCTTGGGGGGGGCATTCTGTGGAAAAGAGGGGTCCAGAGCGCACTAGAGGGGTGCTAAGTTGTCTACATGGTCTAGAAATGCCTCTGGGGAAGAAAGGAGAAATCTGGAGGGGTTGCCAGGAGACTAGAGGGTGTCTAAGGGATCTGGAGATCCCAAAGATCTCTGGGGGCCCCATTCTGTGGAAAAGAGGGGTCCAGAGCGCGCTAGAGGGGTGCCAAGGCATCTACACTGTCAAGAAATGGCTCTGGGGAAGAAGGGAGAAATCTGGAGGAGTTGCGAGCACACCAGAGGGTGTCTAAGGGGCCTGGGGAGCCAGAAGAGAGCTGGGGGGCCCATTCTGTGGAAAAGAGGGCTCCAGAACGCACTACAGGGATGCTAAGGTGTCTACACTGTCCAGAAATGGCTCTGGGGAAGAAGGGAGAAATCTGGAGGGGTTGCGAGGAGACTAGAGGGTGTCTAAGGCGCCTGGGGGGCCAGCAGACAGCTGGGGGGCCGAATCCTGTGGCAAAGAGGGGTCCAGAGTGCACTAGAGGTGTGCTACGGCGTCTACGCTGTCAAGAAATGCCTCTGGCGAAGAAGGGAGCAGTCTGGAGGAGCTTCTAGCACATTAGAGGGTGTCTAAGGGGCCTGGGGGACACAAGAGAGCTGGGGGGCCCCATTCTGTGGAAAAGAAGGCTCCAAAGTGCAGTAGAGGGGCGCTAAGTCATCTACACTGTCAAGAAATGCCTCTGGGGAAGAAGGGAGAAATCTGGAAGGGTTGTGAGCACACTAGAGGGTGTCTAAGGCGTCTGGGGGGCCAGAGGAGAGCTGTCGGGGCCCATTCTGTGGAAAAGAGTGGTCCAGAGCACACTAGAGGGGTGCTAAGGGGTCTACACTGTCAAGAAATGCCTCTGAGGAAGAAGGGAGCAATCTGGAGGGGTTGCGAGGAGACTAGGGTGTGTCTAAGGAGTCTGGGGGGATAGAAAAGACCTGGGGGGAGCCCAATTCTGCAGAAAAGAGGCGTCCAGAGCACACTAGAGGGGTGCTAAGCTGTCTACACTATCCAGAAATGCCTCTGGGGAAGAAAGGAGAAATCTGGAAGGGATGCGAACAGACTAGAGACTCTGTAAGGCCTCTGGGGGGCCAGAAGAGAGGTGGAGGACCCAATGCTGTGGAAAAGAGGGGTCCAGCGTGAACTAGAGGGGTGCTACGGCATCTAAATGGTCGAGAAATGGCTCTGGGGAAAAAAGGAGCAAACTGGAGGGGTTGCGAGGAGACTAGAGGGTGTCTAAGGGGTCCGGGGAGCCAGAAGAGAGCTGGGGGGCCCAGTTCTGTGGAAAAGAGGGGTCCAGAGTGCACTAGAGGGGTGCTAAGGTGTCTACATGGTCCAGAAATGCCTCTGGGGAAGAAGGGAGAAATCTGGAGGAGTTGCGAGCACACTAGAAGGCGTCTAAGGAGTCTGGGGGGACAGAAAAGACCTGGGGGGAGCCCAATTTTGCAGAAAAGAGGCGTCCAGAGCACACTAGAGGGGTGCTAAGGTGTCTACACTATCCAGAAATGCCTCTGGGGAAGAAAGGGAGAAATCTGGAAGGGATGCGAGCAGACTAGAGAGTGTCTAAGGGGTCTGGGGGAGCAGAAGAGATCGGGGGGGCCCCTTCTGTGGAAAAGAGGGGTCCAGAGCACACTAAAGGGGTGCTAAAGCATCTACACTGTCAAGAAATGCCTCTGGAGAAGAAGGGAGCAATCTGGAGGGGTTGCGAGGAGACTAGAGGGTGTCTAAGGGGTCTGGGGAGACAGAAGAGATCTGGGGGGCCCCATTCTGTGGAAAAGAGGGGTCCAGAGTGCACTAGAGGGGTGCTAAGGTGTCTACACTGTCAAGAAATGGCTCTGGGGAAGAAGGGAGAAATCTGGAGGGGCTGGCGAGGACCATAAAGGCTGTCTAAGAGGGCTAGAGGCCCACAAGAGAGCTGGGTGGGGGGCCATTCTGTGGCAAAGAGGGGTCCAGAGCGCACTACAGGGATGCTAAGGCGTCTACATGCTCCAGAAATGCCTCTGGGGAAAAAGGGAGAAATCTGGAGGGGTTGCCAGGAGACTAGAGGGTGTCTAAGGGGTCTGGGGGGCCAGAAGAGAGCTGGGGGGCCCATTCTGTGGAAAAGAGGGGTCCAGAGTGCACTAGAGGGGTGCTAAGGTGTCTGCATGATCTAGAAATATCTGGGGTAAGAAGGGAGAAATCTGGAGGGGTTGCCAGGAGACTAGAGTGTGTCTAAGGGATCTGGAGGTCCCAAAGATCTCTGGGGGCCCCATTCTGTGGAAAAGAGGGGTCCAGAGTGCACTAGAGGGGTGCCAAGGCATCTACACTGTCAAGAAATGGCTCTGGGGAAGAAGGGAGAAATCTGGAGGAGTTGCGAGCACACCAGAGGGTGTCTAAGGGGTCTGGGGGAGCAGAAGATATCTGGGGGGCCAATTCTGTGGAAAAGAGGGGTCCAGAGTGCAGAAGAAGGGTACTAAGGCATCTACACTGTCAAGAAATGCCTCTGGGGAAGAAGGGAGAAATCTGGAGGGGCTGCGAGCACACTAGAGGGTGTCTAACGGGTCTGGGGGAGCAGAAGAGATTGGGGGGGCCCCATTCTGTGGAAAAGAGGGGTTCAGAGTGCACTAGAGGGGTGCTAGGGCATCCACATGGTCCAGAAATGGTTCTGGGGAAGAAGGGAGAAATCTGAAGGGGTTGCGAGGAGACTAGAGAGGGTCTAAGGGGTCTGGAGATCCCAATGATATCTGGGGGGGCCCAATCTGTGGAAAAGAGGGGTCCAGAGTGCACTAGACGGGTGCTAAGGCGTCTACACTGTCAAGAAATGCCTCTGGGGAAAAAAGGAGAAATCTGGAGGGATTGCCAGGAGACTAGAGGGTGTCTACGGCGTCTCGGGGGCCAGAAGAGAGCTGGGGTGGGGCCATTCTGTGGAAAAGAGGAGTCCAGAGCACACTAGAGGGGTGCTAAGGCGTCTACACTGTCAAGAAATGTCTCTGGGGAAGAAAGGAGAAATCTGGAGGGGTTGCGAGGAGACTAGAGGGTGTCTAAGGGGTCTGGGGGGCCAGAAGAGGGCTGGGGGGGCCCAATTCTATGGAAAAGAGGGGTCCAGAGCGCACTAGAGGGGTGCTAAGGCGTCTACATGGTCCAGAAATGCCTCTGGGGAAGAAGGGAGAAATCTGGAGGGCTTGCCAGGAGACTAGAGGGTATCTAAGGGGTCTGGGGGGCCAGAAGAGAGCTGGGGGGGCACAATTCTGTGGAACAGAGAGGTCCAGCGCGCACTAGAGGGGTGCTAAGGCATCTACACTGTCAAGAAATGCCTCTGGGGAAGAAGAGAGAAATGTGGAGGGGTTGCGAGGAGACTAGAGGGTGTCTAAGGGGTCTGGGGGCCCAGAAGACATCTGGGGGGCCCCATTCTGTGGAAAAGAGGGGTCCAGAGCGCACTAGAGGGGTGCTAAGGCGTCTACACTGTCAAGAAATGGCTCTGGGGAAGAAGGGAGAAATCTGGAGGGGTTGCGAGGAGACTAGAGGGTGTCTATGGGGTCTGGGGGGCCAGAAGAGAGCTGGGGGGGCACAATTCTGTGGAACAGAGAGGTCCAGAGCGCACTAGAGCGGTGCTAAGGGGTCTACACTGTCAAGAAATGCCTCTGGGGAAGAAGGGAGAAATCTGGAGGGGTTGCGAGGAGGCTAGAGGGTGTCTAAGGGGTCTGGGGGCCCAGAAGAGAGCTGGGGGGCCCCATTCTGTGGAAAAGAGGGGTCCAGAGCACACTAGAGGGTTGCTAAGGGGTCTACACTGTCAAGAAATGGCTCTGGGGAAGAAGGGAGAAATCTGGAGGGGTTGCGAGGAGGCTAGAGGGTGTCTAAGGGGTCTGGGGGCCCAGAAGAGAGCTGGGGGGCCCCATTCTGTGGAAAAGAGGGGTCCAGAGCACACTAGAGGGGTGCTAAAGCGTCTACACTGTCAAGAAATGGCTCTGGGGAAGAAGGGAGAAATCTGGAGGGGTTGCGAGGAGACTAGAGGGTGTCTAAGGGATCTGGAGATCCCAAGGATATCTGGGGGGCCCAATTCTGTGAAAAAGAGGGGTCCAGAGCGCACTAGAGGGGTGCTAAGGCATCTACACTGTCCAGAAATGCCTCTGGGGAAGAAGGGAGCAATCTGGAGGGGTTGCGAGGAGATTAGAGCGTGTCTAAAGGGTCTGGGGGGGCAGAAGAGAGCTGGGGGGGGCATTCTGTGGAAAAGAGGGGTCCAGAGCGCACTAGAGGGGTGCTAAGGTGTCTACATGGTCTAGAAATGGCTCTGGGGAAGAAGGGAGAAATCTGGAGGGGTTGCCAGGAGACTAGAGGGGGTCTAAGGGATCTGGAGGTCCCAAAGATCTCTGGGGGCCCCATTCTGTGGAAAAGAGGGGTCCAGAGTGCACTAGAGGGGTGCCAAGGCATCTACACTGTCAAGAAATGGCTCTGGGGAAGAAGGGAGAAATCTGGAGGAGTTGCGAGCACACCAGAGGGTGTCTAAGGGGTCTGGGGGAGCAGAAGATATCTGGGGGGCCAATTCTGTGGAAAAGAGGGGTCCAGAGTGCACTAGAGGGGTGCTAAGGCATCTACACTGTCAAGAAATGCCTCTGGGGAAGAAGGGAGAAATCTGGAGGGGTTGCGAGGAGACTGGAGGGCGTCTAAGGGGCCTGGGGAGCCAGAAGAGAGCTGGGGGGCCCATTCTGTGGAAAAGAGGGCTCCAGAATGCACTAGAGGGGTGCCAAGATGTCTACATGGTCCATAAATGCTTCTGGGGAAGAAGGGAGAAATCTGGAGGGGTTGCGAGGAGACTAGAGGGTGTCTAAGGCGCCTGGGGGGCCAGCAGACAGCTGGGGGGCCGAATTCTGTGGCAAAGAGGGGTCTAGAGTGCACTAGAGGGGTGCTACGGCGTCTACACTGTCAAGAAATGCCTCTGGCGAAGAAGGGAGCAGTCTGGAGGAGCTTCTAGCACATTAGAGGGTGTCTAAGGGGCCTGGGGGACCCAAGAGAGCTGGGGGGCCCCATTCTGTGGAAAAGAAGGCTCCAAAGTGCAGTAGAGGGGCGCTAAGTCATCTACACTGTCAAGAAATGCCTCTGGGAAAGAAGGGAGAAATCTGGAAGGGTTGTGAGCACACTAGAGGGTGTCCAAGGCGTCTGGGGGGCCAGAAGAGAGCTGTCGGGGCCCATTCTGTGGAAAAGAGTGGTCCAGAGCACACTAGAGGGCTGCTAAGGCGTCTACACTGTCAAGAAATGGCTCTGGGGAAGAAGGGAGAAATCTGGAGGGGTTGCCAGGAGACTAGGGGGTGTCCAAGGGGCCTGGGGGGCCAGAAGAGGGCTGTGGGGCCCCATTCTGTGGAAAAGAGGGATCCAGAGCGCACTAGAGGGGTGCTAAGGTGTCTACATGGTCCTGAAATGGCTCTGGGGAAGAAGGGAGAAATCTGGAGGAGTTGCGAGCACACTAGAGGGCGTCTAAGGAGTCTGGGGGGACAGAAAAGACCTGGGGGGAGCCCAATTCTGCAGAAAAGAGGGGTCCAGAGTGCACTAGAGGGGTGCTAAGGTTTCTACACTATCCAGAAATGCCTCTGGGGAAGAAGGACTAAATCTGGAGGGCTTGCGAGCAGCCTAGAGGGTGTCTAAGGGGTCTGGGGGGACAGAAAAGACCTGGGGGGAGCCCAATTCTGCAGAAAAGAGGGGTCCAGAGTGCACTAGAGGGGTGCTAAGGTGTCTACACTATCCAGAAATGCCTCTGGGGAAGAAAGGAGAAATCTGGAAGGGATGCGAGCAGCCTAGAGGGTGTCTAAGGGGTCTGGGGGAGCAGAAGAGATCGGGGGGGCCCCATTCTGTGGAAAAGAGGGGTCCAGAGTGCGCTAGAGGGGTGTTAAGACATCTAAATGGTCGAGAAATAGCTCTGGGGAAAAAGGGAGCAATCTGGAGGGGTTGCGAGGAGACTAGAGGGTGTCTAAGGGGCCTGGGGAGCCAGAAGAGAGCTGGGGGGGGCATTCTGTGGAAAAGAGGGGTCCAGAGCACACTAAAGGGGTGCTAAAGCATCTACACTGTCAAGAAATGCCTCTGGGGAAGAAGGGAGCAATCTGGAGGGGTTGCGAGGAGACTAGAGGGTGTCTAAGGGGTCCGGGGAGACAGAAGAGATCTGGGGGGCCCCATTCTGTGGAAAAGAGGGGTCCAGAGTGCACTAGAGGGGTGCTAAGGTGTCTACACTGTCAAGAAATGGCTCTGGGGAAGAAGGGAGCAATCTGGAGGGGCTGGCGAGGACCATAAAGGCTGTCTAAGAGGGCTAGAGGCCCACAAGAGAGCTGGGTGGGGGGCCATTCTGTGGCAAAGAGGGCTCCAGAGTGCACTAGAGGTGTGCTGATGGGTCTACATGCTCCAGAAATGCCTCTGGGGAAGAAGGGCAAAATCTGGAGGGGTTGCGAGGGGACTAGAGACGGTCTAACGGGTCTGGTGGCCCAGAAGAGAGCTGGGGTTCCCATTCTGTGGCAAAGAGGGGTCCAGAGCGCACTACAGGGATGCTAAGGTGTCTAAATGGTCCAGAAATGCCTCTGGGGAAGAAGGGCGAAATCTGGAGGGATTGCGAGGGGACTAGAGACGGTCTAACGGGTCTGGTGGCACAGAAGAGAGCTGGGGTTCCCATTCTGTGGAAAAGAGGGATCCAGAGCGCACTACAGGGATGCTAAGGCGTCTACATGCTCCAGAAATGCCTCTGGGGAAGAAGGGAGAAATCTGGAGGGGTTGCCAGGAGACTAGAGGGTGTCTAAGGGGTCTGGGGGGCCAGAAGAGAGCTGGGGGGCCCATTCTGTGGAAAAGAGGGGTCCAGAGTGCACTAGAGGGGTGCTAAGGTGTCTGCATGATCTAGAAATATCTGGGGTAAGAAGGGAGATATCTGGAGGGATTACGAGGAGACTAGAGGATGTCTAAGGAGTTTGAGGGGCCGGAAAAGAGGTGCGGGGCCCCATTCTGTGGAAAAGAGGGGTCCAGAGCGCACTACAGGGGTGGTAAGGCGTCTACGTGGTCCAGAAATGCCTCTGGGGAAGAAGGGAGAAATCTGGAGGGGTTGTGAGGAGACTAGAGAGTATCTAAGGGGTCTGGAAGTTCCAAAAATATCTGGAGGGCCCAATTCTGTGGAAAAGAGGGGTCCAGAACACATTAGAGGGGTGCTAAAGCATCCACATTGTCCAGAAATAGCTCTGGGGAAGAAGGGAGAAATCTGGAGGGGTTGCGAGGAGACTAGAGGATGTCTAAGGGGCCTGGGGGGCAGAAGAGAGCTAGGGGGCCCATTCTGTGGAAAAGGGGGGTCCAGAGCGCACTAGAGGGGTGCTAAGGTGTCTACACTGTCAAGAAATGCCTCTGGGGAAGAAGGGAGAAATCTGGAGGGGCTGCGAGCACACTAGAGGGTGTCTAAGGGGTCTGGGGGAGCAGAAGAGATTGGGGGGGCCCCATTCTGTGGAAAAGAGGGGTTCAGAGTGCACTAGAGGGGTGCTAGGGCATCCACATGGTCCAGAAATGGCTCTGGGGAAGAAGGGAGAAATCTGGAGGGGTTGCGAGGAGACTAGAGAGGGTCTAAGGGGTCTGGAGATCCCAATGATATCTGGGGGGGCCCAATCTGTGGAAAAGAGGGGTCCAGAGTGCACTAGACGGGTGCTAAGGCGTCTACACTGTCAAGAAATGCCTCTGGGGAAAAAAGGAGAAATCTGGAGGGATTGCCAGGAGACTAGAGGGTGTCTACGGCGTCTCGGGGGCCAGAAGAGAGCTGGGGTGGGGCCATTCCATAGAAAAGAGGGGTCCAGAGTGCACTAGAGGGGTGCTAAGGCGTCTACACTGTCAAGAAATGTCTCTGGGGAAGAAAGGAGAAATCTGGAGGGGTTGCGAGGAGACTAGAGGGTGTCTAAGGGGTCTGGGGGGCCAGAAGAGGGCTGGGGGGGCCCAATTCTATGGAAAAGAGGGGTCCAGAGCGCACTAGAGGGGTGCTAAGGCGTCTACATGGTCCAGAAATGCCTCTGGGGAAGAAGGGAGAAATCTGGAGGGCTTGCCAGGAGACTAGAGGGTGTCTAAGGGGTCTGGGGGGCCAGAAGAGAGCTGGGGGGGCCCCATTCTGTGGAACAGAGAGGTCCAGCGCACACTAGAGGGGTGCTAAGGCATCTACACTGTCAAGAAATGCCTCTGGGGAAGAAGGGAGAAATCTGGAGGGGTTGCCAGGAGACTAGAGGGTGTTTAAGGGGACTGGGGGGCCAGAAGAGAGCTGGGGGGCCCAATTCTGTGGAAAAGAAGGGCCCAGAGCGCACTAGAGGGGTGCTAAGGGGTCTACACTGTCCAAAAATGGCTCTGAGGAAGAAGGGAGAAATCTGGAGGGGTTGCAAGGAGACTAGAGGGTGTCTAAAGGGTCTGGAGGTACCAAAGATATCTGCATGGCCCAATTCTGTGGAAAAGAGGGGTCCAGAGTGAACTAGAGGGGTGCTAAGGCGTCTACACTGTCAAGAAACGTCTCTGAGGAAGAAGGGAGAAATCTGGACGGGTTGCAAGGAGACTAGAGGGTGTCTAAGGGCCCTGGGGGGCCAGAAGAGAGCTGGGGGGCCCAGTTCTGTGGAAAAGAGGGGTCCAGAGTGCACTAGAGGGGTGCTAAAGCGTCTACATAGTCAAGAAATGGCTCTGGGGAACAAGGGAGAAATCTGGAGGAGTTTCTAGCACATTAGAGGGTCTAGAGGGGCCTGGGGGGGCAGAAGAGAGCTGGGGGCCCATTCTGTGGAAAAGAGGGGTCCAGAGCGTACTAGAGTGGTGCTAAGGCGTCTACAGGGTCAAGAAATGGCTCTGGGGAAGAAAGGAGAAATCTGGAGGGGTTGCGAGGATACTAGAGGGTGTCTATAAGGTCCGGGGGGCCAGAAGAGGGCTGGGGGGCCCAATTCTGTGGAAAAGAGGGGTCTAGAGCGCACTAGAGGGGTGCTAAGGTGTCTACATGGTCCAGAAATGCCTCTGGGTGAAGAAGGGAGAAATGTGGAGGGGTTGCGAGGAGACTAGAGGGTGTCTAAGGGGTCTGGGGGGCCAGAAGAGAGCTGGGGGGGGCATTCTGTGGCAAAGAGGGGTGCAGAGCGCACTAGAGGAGTGCTAAGGTGTCTACATGGTCCAGAAATGCCTCTGGGGAAGAAGAGAGAAATCTGGAGGGGTTGCGAGAAGACTAGAGGGTGTCTAAGGGGTCTGGGGGCCCAGAAGAGATCTGGGGGGCCCCATTCTGTGGAAAAGAGGGGTCCAGAGCGCACTAGAGGGGTGCTAAAGCGTCTACACTGTCAAGAAATGCCTCTGGGGAAGAAGGGAGAAATCTGGAGGGGCTGCGAGCACACTAGAGGGTGTCTAACGGGTCTGGGGGAGCAGAAGAGATTGGGGGGGCCCCATTCTGTGGAAAAGAGGGGTTCAGAGTGCACTAGAGGGGTGCTAGGGCATCCACATGGTCCAGAAATGGCTCTGGGGAAGAAGGGAGAAATCTGGAGGGGTTGCGAGGAGACTAGAGAGGGTCTAAGGGGTCTGGAGATCCCAATGATATCTGGGGGGGGCCCAATCTGTGGAAAAGAGGGGTCCAGAGTGCACTAGAGGGGTGCTAAGGTGCCTACATGGTCTAGAAATGCCTCTGGGGAAAAAAGGAGAAATCTGGAGGGATTGCCAGGAGACTAGAGGGTGTCTATGGCGTCTCGGGGGCCAGAAGAGAGCTGGGGTGGGGCCATTCCATAGAAAAGAGGGGTCCAGAGTGCACTAGAGGGGTGCTAAGGCGTCTACACTGTCAAGAAATGTCTCTGGGGAAGAAAGGAGAAATCTGGAGGGGTTGCGAGGAGACTAGAGGGTGTCTAAGGGGTCTGGGGGGCCAGAAGAGAGCTGGGGGGGGCATTCTGTGGAAAAGAGGGGTCCAGAGCGCACTAGAGGGGTGCTAAGGCATCTACACTGTCAAGAAATGCCTCTGCGGAAGAAGGGAGAAATCTGGAGGGGCTGGCGAGGACCATAGAGGCTGTCTAAGAGGGCTAGAGGCCCACAAGAGAGCTGGGGGGGGGCCATTCTGTGGCAAAGAGGGGTCCAGAGCGCACTAGAGGGGTGCTGATGGGTCTACATGGTCCAGAAATGGCTCTGGGGAAGAAGGGAGAAATCTGGAGGGGTTGCGAGGAGACTAGAGGGTGTCTAAGGGGCCTGGGGGAGCAGAAGAGAGCTGAGGGGCCCAATTCTGTGGAAAAGAGGGGTCCAGAGCGCACTACAGGGGTGCTAAGGCATCTACACTGTCAAGAAATGCCTCTGCGGAAGAAGGGAGAAATCTGGAGGAGTTGCGAGGAGACTGGAGGGGATCTAAGGGCTCTGGGGGAGCAGAAGAGAGCTGGGGGGCCCCATTCTGTGGAAAAGAAGGCTCCAAAGTGCAGTAGAGGGGTGCTAAGGCGTCTACACTGTCAAGAAATGCCTCTGCGGAAGAAGGGAGAAATCTGGAGGAGTTGCGAGGAGACTAGAGGGTGTCTAAGGGGCCTGGGGGGCCAGAAGAGAGCTGGGGGGCCCGATTCTGTGGAAAAGAAGGGTCCAGAGCATACTAGAGGGGTGCTAAGGGGTCTACACTGTCAAGAAATGGCTCTGGGGAAGAAGGGAGAAATCTGGAGGGGTTTCGAGGAGGCTAGAGGGTGTCTAAGGGATCTGGGGGCCCAGAAGAGAGCTGGGGGGCCCCATTCTGTGGAAAAGAGGGGTCCAGAGCGCACTAGAGGGGTGCTAAAGCGTCTACACTGTCAAGAAATGGCTCTGGGGAAGAAGGGAGAAATCTGGAGGGGTTGCGAGGAGACTAGAGGGTGTCTAAGGGATCTGGAGGTCCCAAAGATCTCTGGGGGCCCCATTCTGTGGAAAAGAGGGGTCCACAGTGCACTAGAGGGGTGCTAAGGCATCTACACTGTCAAGAAATGCCTCTGGGGAAGAAGGGAGCAATCTGGAGGAGTTCGAGCACACCAGAGGGTGTCTAAGGGGTCTGGGGGAGCAGAAGATATCTGGGGGGTCCCATTCTGTGGAAAAGAGGGGTCCAGAGTGCAGAAGAAGGGTGCTAAGGCATCTACACTGTCAAGAAATGCCTCTGGGGAAGAAGGGAGAAATCTGGAGGGGTTGCGAGGAGACTGGAGGGCATCTAAGGGGCCTGGGGAGCCAGAAGAGAGCTGGGGGGCCCATTCTGTGGAAAAGAGGGCTCCAGAATGCACTAGAGGGGTGCCAAGATGTCTACATGGTCCAGAAATGCCTCCGGGGAAGAAGGGAGAAATCTGGAAGGGTGGCGAGGAGACTAGAGGGTGTCTAAAGCATCTGGGGGGCGAGAAGAGAGCTGGGGGGCCCGATTCTGTGGAAAAGAAGGGTCCAGAGCATACTAGAGGGGTGCTAAGGCGTCTACACTGTCCATAAATGCTTCTGGGGAAGAAGGGAGAAATCTGGAGAGGTTGCGAGGAGACTAGAGGGTGTCTAAGGGGCCTGGGGGGCCAGAAGAGATCTGCGGGGCCGAATTCTGTGGCGAAGAGGGCTCTAGAGTGCACTAGAGGGGTGCTACGGCGTCTACACTGTCAAGAAATGCCCCTGCGAAGAAGGGAGCAGTCTGGAGGAGCTTCTAGCACATTAGAGGGTGTCTAAGGGGCCTGGGGGACACAAGAGAACTGGGGGGCCCCATTCTGTGGAAAAGAAGGCTCCAAAGTGCAGTAGAGGGGCGCTAAGTCATCTACACTGTCAAGAAATGCCTCTGGGAAAGAAGGGAGAAATCTGGAAGGGTTGTGAGCACACTAGAGGGTGTCCAAGGCGTCTGGGGGGCCAGAAGAGAGCTGTGGGGCCCCATTCTGTGGAAAAGAGGGATCCAGAGCGCACTAGAGGGGTGCTAAGGTGTCTACATGGTCCTGAAATGCCTCCGGGGAAGAAGGGAGAAATCTGGAGGAGTTGCGAGCACACTAGAGGGCGTCTAAGGAGTCTGGGGGGACAGAAAAGACCTGGGGGGAGCCCAATTCTGCAGAAAAGAGGGGTCCAGAGTGCACTAGAGGGGTACTAAGGTGTCTACACTATCCAGAAATGCCTCTGGGGAAGAAAGGAGAAATCTGGAAGGGATGCGAGCAGCCTAGAGGGTGTCTAAGGGGTCTGGGGGAGCAGAAGAGATCGGGGGGGCCCCATTCTGTGGAAAAGAGGGGTCCAGAGTGCACTAGAGGGGTGCTAAAGCATCTAAATGGTCGAGAAATGGCTCTGAGGAAAAAGGGAGCAATCTGGAGGGGTTGCGAGGAGACTAGAGGGTGTCTAAGGGGCCTGGGGGGCCAGAAGAGAGCTGGGGGGGGGGGGGCATTCTGTGGAAAAGAGGGGTCCAGAGCGCACTAGAGGGGTGCTAAAGCATCTACACTGTCAAAAAATGTCTCTGGGGAAGAAGGGAGAAATCTGGAGGGGTTGCGAGGAGACTAGAGGGTGTCTAAGGGATCTGGAGATCCCAAGGATATCTGGGGGGGCCCAATTCTGTGAAAAAGAGGGGTCCAGAGCGCACTAGAGGGGTGCTAAGGCATCTACACTGTCAAGAAATGCCTCTGGGGAAGAAGGGAGCAATCTGGAGGGGTTGCGAGGAGATTAGAGCGTGTCTAAAGGGTCTGGGGGGGCAGAAGAGAGCTGGGGGGGGCATTCTGTGGAAAAGAGGGGTCCAGAGCGCACTAGAGGGGTGCTAAGGTGTCTACATGGTCTAGAAATGGCTCTGGGGAAGAAGGGAGAAATCTGGAGGGGTTGCCAGGAGACTAGAGTGTGTCTAAGGGATCTGGAGGTCCCAAAGATCTCTGGGGGCCCCATTCTGTGGAAAAGAGGGGTCCAGAGTGCACTAGAGGGGTGCCAAGGCATCTACACTGTCAAGAAATGGCTCTGGGGAAGAAGGGAGAAATCTGGAGGAGTTGCGAGCACACCAGAGGGTGTCTAAGGGGTCTGGGGGAGCAGAAGATATCTGGGGGGTCCCATTCTGTGGAAAAGAGGGGTCCAGAGTGCAGAAGAAGGGTGCTAAGGCATCTACACTGTCAAGAAATGCCTCTGCGGAAGAAGGGAGAAATCTGGAGGGGTTGCGAGGAGACTGGAGGGCGTCTAAGGGGCCTGGGGAGCCAGAAGAGAGCTGGGGGGCCCATTCTGTGGAAAAGAGGGCTCCAGAATGCACTAGAGGGGTGCCAAGATGTCTACATGGTCCAGAAATGCCTCCGGGGAAGAAGGGAGAAATCTGGAAGGGTGGCGAGGAGACTAGAGGGTGTCTAAAGTGTCTGGGGGGCGAGAAGAGAGCTGGGGGGCACAATTCTGTGGAAAAGAAGGGTCCAGAGCATACTAGAGGGGTGCTAAGGCATCTACACTGTCCATAAATGCTTCTGGGGAAGAAGGGAGAAATCTGGAGGGGTTGCGAGGAGACTAGAGGGTGTCTAAGGCGCCTGGGGGGCCAGCAGACAGCTGGGGGGCCGAATTCTGTGGCAAAGAGGGGTCTAGAGTGCACTAGAGGGGTGCTACGGCGTCTACACTGTCAAGAAATGCCTCTGGCGAAGAAGGGAGCAGTCTGGAGGAGCTTCTAGCACATTAGAAGGTGTCTAAGGGGCCTGGGGGACACAAGAGAGCTGGGGGGCCCCATTCTGTGGAAAAGAAGGCTCCAAAGTGCAGTAGAGGGGCGCTAAGTCATCTACACTATCAAGAAATGCCTCTGGGAAAGAAGGGAGAAATCTGGAAGGGTTGTGAGCACACTAGAGGGTGTCCAAGGCGTCTGGGGGGCCAGAAGAGAGCTGTCGGGGCCCATTCTGTGGAAAAGAGTGGTCCAGAGCACACTAGAGGGCTGCTAAGGCGTCTACACACTCAAGAAATGCCTCTGGGGAAAAAGGGAGAAATCTGGAGGGGTTGCCAGGAGACTAGGGGGTGTCCAAGGGGCCTGGGGGGCCAGAAGAGGGCTGTGGGGCCCCATTCTGTGGAAAAGAGGGATCCAGAGCGCACTAGAGGGGTGCTAAGGTGTCTACATGGTCCAGAAATGGCTCTGGGGAAGAAGGGAGAAATCTGGAGGAGTTGCGAGCACACTAGAGGGCGTCTAAGGAGTCTGGGGGGACAGAAAAGACCTGGGGGGAGCCCAATTCTGCAGAAAAGAGGGGTCCAGAGTGCACTAGAGGGGTGCTAAGGTGTCTACACTATCCAGAAATGCCTCTGGGGAAGAAAGGAGAAATCTGGAAGGGATGCGAGCAGCCTAGAGGGTGTCTAAGGGGTCTGGGGGAGCAGAAGAGATCGGGGGGGCCCCATCTGTGGAAAAGAGGGGTCCAGAGTGCACTAGAGGGGTGCTAAGACATCTAAATGGTCGAGAAATAGCTCTGGGGAAAAAGGGAGCAATCTGGAGGGGTTGCGAGGAGACTAGAGGGTGTCTAAGGGGCCTGGGGAGCCAGAAGAGAGCTGGGGGGGCATTCTGTGGAAAAGAGGGGTCCAGAGCACACTAAAGGGGTGCTAAAGCATCTACACTGTGAAGAAATGCCTCTGGGGAAGAAGGGAGCAATCTGGAGGGGTTGCAAGGAGACTAGAGGGTGTCTAAGGGGTCCGGGGAGACAGAAGAGATCTGGGGGGCCCCATTCTGTGGAAAAGAGGGGTCCAGAGTGCACTAGAGGGGTGCTAAGGTGTCTACACTGTCAAGAAATGGCTCTGGGGAAGAAGGGAGAAATCTGGAGGGGCTGGCGAGGACCATAAAGGCTGTCTAAGAGGGCTAGAGGCCCACAAGAGAGCTGGGTGGGGGGCCATTCTGTGGCAAAGAGGGGTCCAGAGTGCACTAGAGGTGTGCTGATGGGTCTACATGCTCCAGAAATGCCTCTGGGGAAGAAGGGCGAAATCTGGAGGGGTTGCGAGGGGACTAGAGACGGTCTAACGGGTCTGGTGGCCCAGAAGAGAGCTGGGGTTCCCATTCTGTGGCAAAGAGGGGTCCAGAGCGCACTACAGGGATGCTAAGGCGTCTACATGCTCCAGAAATGCCTCTGGGGAAGAAGGGAGAAATCTGGAGGGGTTGCCAGGAGACTAGAGGGTGTCTAAGGGGTCTGGGGGGCCAGAAGAGAGCTGGGGGGCCCATTCTGTGGAAAAGAGGGGTCCAGAGTGCACTAGAGAGGTGCTAAGGTGTCTGCATGATCTAGAAATATCTGGGGTAAGAAGGGAGAAATCTGGAGGGATTACGAGGAGACTAGAGGATGTCTAAGGAGTTTGAGGGGCCGGAAAAGAGGTGCGGGGCCCCATTCTGTGGAAAAGAGGGGTCCAGAGCGCACTACAGGGGTGGTAAGGCGTCTACATGGTCCAGAAATGCCTCTGGGGAAGAAGGGAGAAATCTGGAGGGGTTGCCAGGAGACTAGAGGGTGTCTAAGGGGTCTGGGGGCCCAGAAGAGAGCTGGGGGGCCCATTCTGTGGAAAAGAGGGGTCCAGAGTGCACTAGAGAGGTGCTAAGGTGTCTGCATGATCTAGAAATATCTGGGGTAAGAAGGGAGATATCTGGAGGGATTACGAGGAGACTAGAGAGTATCTAAGGGGTCTGGAAGTTCCAAAAATATCTGGAGGGCCCAATTCTGTGGAAAAGAGGGGTCCAGAACACATTAGAGGGGTGCTAAAGCATCCACATTGTCCAGAAATAGCTCTGGGGAAGAAGGGAGAAATCTGGAGGGGTTGCGAGGAGACTAGAGGATGTCTAAGGGGCCTGGGGGGCAGAAGAGAGCTAGGGGGCCCATTCTGTGGAAAAGGGGGGTCCAGAGCGCACTAGAGGGGTGCTAAGGTGTCTACACTGTCAAGAAATGCCTCTGGGGAAGAAGGGAGAAATCTGGAGGGGCTGCGAGCACACTAGAGGGTGTCTAACGGGTCTGGGGGAGCAGAAAAGATTGGGGGGGCCCCATTCTGTGGAAAAGAGGGGTTCAGAGTGCACTAGAGGGGTGCTAAGGTGTCTACATGGTCCAGAAATGCCTCTGGGAAAGAAGGGAGAAATCTGGAGGGGTTTCTAGCACATTAGAGGGTCTAGAGGGGCCTGGGGGGCCAGAAGAGAGCTGGGGGGCCCAGTTCTGTGGAAAAGAGGGGTCCAGAGCGCACTAGAGGGGTGCTAAAGCGTCTACACTGTCAAGAAACGGCTCTGAGAAAGAAGGGAGAAATCTGGACGGGTTGCAAGGAGACTAGAGGTTGTCTAAGGGGCCTGGGGGGCCAGAAGAGAGCTGGGGGGCCCAGTTCTGTGGAAAAGAGGGGTCCAGAGCGCACTAGAGGGGTGCTAAAGCGTCTACATAGTCAAGAAATGGCTCTGGGGAAGAAGGGAGAAATCTGGAGGAGTTTCTAGCACATTAGAGGGTCTAGAGGGGCCTGGGGGGCCAGAAGAGAGCTGGGGGGCCCAATTCTGTGGAAAAGAGGGGTCCAGAGCGTACTAGAGTGGTGGTAAGGCGTCTACAGGGTCAAGAAATGGCTCTGGGGAAGAAAGGAGAAATCTGGAGGGGTTGCGAGGATACTAGAGGGTGTCTAAAGTGTCCGGGGGGCCAGAAGAGGGCTGGGGGGCCCAATTCTGTGGAAAAGAGGGGTCCAGAGCGCACTAGAGGGGTGCTAAGTCGTCTGCTTGGTCAAGAAATGGCTCTGGGGAAGAAAGGAGAAATCTGGAGGGGTTGTGAGGAGACTAGAGGGTGTCTAAGGGGGCTGGGGGGGCCCAAAGATAGCTGGGTGGCCCAATTCTGTGGAAAAGAGGGGTCCAGAGCGCACTAGAGGGGTGCTAAGGTGTCTACATGGTCCAGAAATGCCCCTGGGGAAGAAGGGAGAAATGTGGAGGGGTTGCGAGAAGACTAGAGCGTGTCTAAGGAGTCTGGAGGTCCCAGAGATATCTGGGTGGCCCAATTCTGTGGAAAAGAGGGGTCCAGAGCACACTAGAGGGGTGCTAAGGTGTCTACATAGCCAAGAAATGCCTCTGGGGAAGAAGGGAGAAATCTGTAGGGGTGCCAAGAAGACTAGAGGGGATCTAAGGGGTCTGGAGGTCCCAAAAATATCTAGGGAGCCCCATTCTGTAAAAAAGACGGCTCCAGAGCGTGCTAGAGGGGTGCTAAGGGGTCTACATGGTCTAGAAATGCCTCTGGGGAAGAAGGGAGAAATCTGGAGGGAGAGCGAGGAGACTAGAGGGTGTGTAAGGGGCCTGGAGATCCAAAAGATATCTGGGTGGGCCAATTCTGTGGAAAAGAGGGGTCCAGAGCACACTAGAGGGGTGCTAAGGGGTCTACACTGTCAAGAAATGCCTCTGGGGAAGAAGGGAGAAATCTGGAGGGATTGCAAGGAGACTAAAGAGTGTCTAACAGGGCTAGAAGCCCAGAAGAGAGGTGCGGGGCCCAATTCTGTGGAAAAGAGGGGTCCAGAGCGCACTAGAGGGGTGCTAAGGTGTCTACACTGTCAAGAAATGGCTCTGGGGAAGAAGGGAGAAATCTGGAGGGGTTGCGAGGAGACTAGAGGGGGTCTAAGCGGTCTGGGGGAGCAGAAGAGAGCTGGGGGGGGGCATTCTGTGGAAAAGAGGGGTCCAGAGCGCACTAGAGGGGTGCTAAGGCGTCTACACTGTCAAGAAATGCCTCTGCGGAAGAAGGGAGAAATCTGGAGGGGCTGGCGAGGACCATAGAGGCTGTCTAAGAGGGCTAGAGGCTCACAAGAGAGCTGGGGGCGGGGCCATTCTGTGGCAAAGAGGGGTCCAGAGCGCACTAGAGGGGTGCTGATGGGTCTACATGGTCCAGAAATGGCTCTGGGGAAGAAGGGAGAAATCTGGAGGGGTTGCGAGTAGACTAGAGGGTGTCTAAGGGGCCTGGGGGAGCAGAAGAGAGCTGAGGAGCCCAATTCTGTGGAAAAGAGGGGTCCAGAGCGCACTACAGGGGTGCTAAGGCATCTACACTGTCAAGAAATGCCTCTGCGGAAGAAGGGAGAAATCTGGAGGAGTTGCGAGGAGACTGGAGGGGATCTAAGGGCTCTGGGGGAGTAGAAGAGAGCTGGGGGGCCCCATTCTGTGGAAAAGAAGGCTCCAAAGTGCAGTAGAGGGGTGCTAAGGCGTCTACACTGTCAAGAAATGCCTCTGCGGAAGAAGGGAGAAATCTGGAGGAGTTGCGAGGAGACTAGAGCATGTCTAAGGGGCCTGGGGGGCCAGAAGAGAGCTGCGGGGCCCAACTGTGTGGAAAAGAGGGGTCCAGAGCACACTAGAGGGGTGCTAAGGTGTCTACATGGTCCAGAAATGCCTCTGGGGGAAGAAGGGAGAAATCTGGAGGGGTTGCGAGGAGACTAAAGGGGGTCTAAGGGGTCTGGGGTCCAGAAGAGAGCTGGGGGTCCAATTCTGTGGAAAAGAGGGGTGCAGAGCGCACTAGAGGAGTGATAAGGTGTCTACATGGTCCAGAAATGCCTCTGGGGAAGAAGGGAGAAATCTGGAGGGGTTGCGAGCACACCACAGGGTGTCTAAGGGGTCTGGGTGCCAGAAGAGAGCTGGGGGGGCCCCATTCTGTGGAAAAGAGGGGTCCAGAGCACACTAGAGGGTTGCTAAGGCGTCTACACTGTCAAGAAATGGCTCTGGGGAAGAAGGGAGAAATCTGGAGGGGTTGCGAGGAGACTAGAGGGTGTCTAAGGGGTCTGGGGGCCAGAAGAGATCTGGGGGGCCCCATTCTGTGGAAAACAGGGGTCCAGAGCGCACTAGAGGGGTGCTAAAGCGTCTACACTGTCAAGAAATGCCTCTGCGGAAGAAGGGAGAAATCTGGAGGGGTTGCGAGGAGACTACAGGGTGTCTAAGGGGTCTGGGGGGGCAGAAGAGAGCTGGGGGGGCACAATTCTGTGGAACAGAGAGGTTCAGCGTGCACTAGAGGGGTGCTAAGGGGTCTACACTGTCAAGAAATGGCTCTGGGGAAGAAGGGAGAAATCTGGAGGGGTTGCGAGGAGGCTAGAGGGTGTCTAAGGGGTCTGGGGGCCCAGAAGAGAGCTGGGGGGCCCCATTCTGTGGAAAAGAGGGGTCCAGAGCACACTAGAGGGGTGCTAAAGCATCTACACTGTCAAGAAATGGCTCTGGGGAAGAAGGGAGAAATCTGGAGGGGTTGCGAGGAGACTAGAGGGTGTCTAAGGGATCTGGAGATCCCAAGGATATCTGGGGGGCCCAATTCTGTGAAAAAGAGGGGTCCAGAGCGCACTAGAGGGGTGCTAAGGCATCTACACTGTCAAGAAATGCCTCTGGGGAAGAAGGGAGCAATCTGGAGGGGTTGCGAGGAGATTAGAGCGTGTCTAAAGGGTCTGGGGGGGCAGAAGAGAGCTGGGGGGGGCATTCTGTGGAAAAGAGGGGTCCAGAGCGCACTAGAGGGGTACTAAGGTGTCTACATGGTCTAGAAATGGCTCTGGGGAAGAAGGGAGAAATCTGGAGGGGTTGCCAGGAGACTAGAGGATGTCTAAGGGATCTGGAGGTCCCAAAGATCTCTGGGGGCCCCATTCTGTGTAAAAGAGGGGTCCAGAGCGCACTAGAGGGGTGCCAAGGCATCTACACTGTGAAGAAATGGCTCTGGGGAAGAAGGGAGAAATCTGGAGGAGTTGCGAGCACACCAGACGGTGTCTAAGGGGTCTGGGGGAGCAGAAGATATCTGCGGGGCCCCATTCTGTGGAAAAGAGGGGTCCAGAGTGCAGAAGAAGGGTGCTAAGGCATCTACACTGTCAAGAAATGCCTCTGAGGAAGAAGGGAGAAATCTGGAGGGGTTGCGAGGAGACTGGAGGGCGTCTAAGGGGCCTGGGGAGCCAGAAGAGAGCTGGGGGGCCCATTCTGTGGAAAAGAGGGCTCCAGAACGCACTAGAGGGGTGCCAAGATGTCTACATGGTCCAGAAATGCCTCCGGGGAAGAAGGGAAAAATCTGGAGGAGTTGCGAGCACACTAGAGGGCGTCTAAGGAGTCTGGGGGGACAGAAAAGACCTGGGGGGAGCCCAATTCTGCAGAAAAGAGGGGTCCAGAGTGCACTAGAGGGGTACTAAGGTGTCTACACTATCCAGAAATGCCTCTGGGGAAGAAAGGAGAAATCTGGAAGGGATGCGAGCAGCCTAGAGGGTGTCTAAGGGGTCTGGGGGAGCAGAAGAGATCGGGGGGGCCCCATTCTGTGGAAAAGAGGGGTCCAGAGTGCACTAAAGGGGTGCTAAGGCATCTAAATGGTCGAGAAATGGCTCTGGGGAAAAAGGGAGCAATCTGGAGGAGTTGCGAGGAGACTAGAGGGTGTCTAAGGGGCCTGGGGAGCCAGAAGAGAGCTGGGGGGGGGCATTCTGTGGAAAAGAGGGGTCCAGAGCACACTAAGGGGTGCTAAAGCATCTACACTGTCAAGAAATGCCTCTGGGGAAGAAGGGAGCAATCTGGAGGGGTTGCCAGGAGACTAGAGGGTGTCTAAGGGGTCCGGGGAGACAGAAGAGATCTGGGGGGCCCCATTCTGTGGAAAAGAGGGGTCCAGAGTGCACTAGAGGGGTGCTAAGGTGTCTACACTGTCAAGAAATGGCTCTGGGGAAGAAGGGAGAAATCTGGAGGGGCTGGCGAGGACCATAAAGACTGTCTAAGAGGGCTAGAGGCCCACAAGAGAGCTGGGGGGGGGGGGCATTCTGTGGCAAAGAGGGGTCCAGAGCGCACTAGAGGTGTGCTGATGGGTCTACATGCTCCAGAAATGCCTCTGGGGAAGAAGGGCGAAATCTGGAGGGGTTGCGAGGGGACTAGAGACGGTCTAACGGGTCTGGTGGCACAGAAGAGAGCTGGGGTTCCCATTCTGTGGAAAAGAGGGGTCCAGAGCGCACTACAGGGATGCTAAGGCATCTACATGCTCCAGAAATGCCTCTGGGGAAGAAGGGAGAAATCTGGAGGGGTTGCCAGGAGACTAGAGGGTGTCTAAGGGGTCTGGGGGGCCAGAAGAGAGCTGGGGGGCCCATTCTGTGGAAAAGAGGGGTCCAGAGTGCACTAGAGGGGTGCTAAGGTGTCTGCATGATCTAGAAATATCTGGGGTAAGAAGGGAGAAATCTGGAGGGATTACGAGGAGACTAGAGGATGTCTAAGGAGTTTGAGGGGCCGGAAAAGAGGTGCGGGGCCCCATTCTGTGGAAAAGAGGGGTCCAGAGCGCACTACAGGGGTGGTAAGGCGTCTACATGGTCCAGAAATGCCTCTGGGGAAGAAGGGAGAAATCTGGAGGGGTTGCGAGGAGACTAGAGAGTATCTAAGGGGTCTGGAAGTTCCAAAAATATCTGGAGGGCCCAATTCTGTGGAAAAGAGGGGTCCAGAGCACACTAGAGGGGTGCTAAGGCATCTACATTGTCCAGAAATAGCTCTGGGAAAGAAGGGAGAAATCTGGAAGGGTTGTGAGCACACTAGAGGGTGTCCAAGGCGTCTGGGGGGCCAGAAGAGAGCTGTGGGGCCCCATTCTGTGGAAAAGAGGGATCCAGAGCGCACTAGAGGGGTGCTAAGGTGTCTACATGGTCCTGAAATGGCTCTGAGGAAGAAGGGAGAAATCTGGAGGAGTTGCGAGCACACTAGAGGGCGTCTAAGGAGTCTGGGGGGACAGAAAAGACCTGGGGGGAGCCCAATTCTGCAGAAAAGAGGGGTCCAGAGTGCACTAGAGGGGTGCTAAGGTGTCTACATTATCCAGAAATGCCTCTGGGGAAGAAAGGAGAAATCTGGAAGGGATGCGAGCAGCCTAGAGAGTGTCTAAGGGGTCTGGGGGAGCAGAAGAGATCGGGGGGGCCCCATTCTGTGGAAAAGAGGGGTCCAAAGTGCACTAGAGGAGTGCTAAGGCATTTAAATGGTCGAGAAATAGCTCTGGGGAAAAAGGGAGCAATCTGGAGGGGTTGCGAGGAGACTAGAGGGTGTCTAAGGGGTCTGGGGGGCCAGAGGAGAGCTGGGGGGGCCCAATTCTATGGAAAAGAGGGGTCCAGAGCGCACTAGAGGGGTGCTAAGGTGTCTACATGGTCCAGAAATGCCTCTGGGGAAGAAGGGAGAAATCTGGAGGGCTTGCCAGGAGACTAGAGGGTGTCTAAGGGGTCTGGGGGGGCAGAAGAGAGCTGGGGGGGCACAATTCTGTGGAACAGAGAGGTCCAGCGCGCACTAGAGGGGTGCTAAGGCATCTACACTGTCAAGAAATGCCTCTGGGAAAGAAGGGAGAAATCTGGAGGGGTTGTGAGGAGACTAGAGGGTGTTTAAGGGGTCTGGGGGGCCAGAAGAGAGCTGGGGGGCCCAATTCTGTGGAAAAGAAGGGCCCAGAGCGCACTAGAGGGGTGCTAAGTCGTCTACTTGGTCAAGAAATGGCTCTGGGGAAGACGGGAGAAATCTGGAGGGGTTGCAAGGAGACTAGAGGGTGTCTAAAGGGTCTGGAGGTACCAAAGATATCTGGATGGCCCAATTCTGTGGAAAAGAGGGGTCCAGAGTGCACTAGAGGTGTGCTAAGGGGTCTACACTGTCAAGAAACGGCTCTGAGGAAGAAGGGAGAAATCTGGACGGGTTGCAAGGAGACTAGAGGCTGTCTAAGGGGCCTGGGGGGCCAGAAGAGAGCTGGGGGGCCCAGTTCTGTAGAAAAGAGAGGTCCAGAGCGCACTAGAGGGGTGCTAAAGCGTCTACATAGTCAAGAAATGGCTCTGGGGAAGAAGGGAGAAATCTGGAGGAGTTTCTAGCACATTAGAGGGTCTAGAGGGGCCTGGGGGGCCAGAAGAGAGCTGGGGGGCCCAATTCTGTGGAAAAGAGGGGTCCAGAGCGCACTAGAGTGGTGCTAAGTCGTCTGCATGGTCCAGAAATGGCTCTGGGGAAGAAAGGAGAAATCTGGAGGGGTTTTGAGGAGACTAGACGGTGTCTAAGGGGGCTGGGGGGCCCAAAGAGAGCTGGGTGGCCCAATTCTGTGGAAAAGAGGGGTCCAGAGCACACTAGAGGGGTGCTAAGGTGTCTACACTGTCAAGAAATGCCTCTGGGGAAGAAGGGAGAAATCTGGAGGGGCTGCGAGCACACTAGAGAGTGTCTAAGGGATCTGGGGGAGCAGAAGAGATCAGGGGGGCCCCATTCTGTGGAAAAGAGGGGTTCAGAGTGCACTAGAGGGGTGCTAGGGCATCCACATGGTCCAGAAATGCCTCTGGGGAAGAAGGGAGAAATCTGGAGGGGTTGTGAGGAGACTAGAGGGTGTCTAAGGGGACTGGGGGGCCAGAAGAGAGCTCGGGGGCCCCATTCTGTGGAAAAGAGGGGTCCAGAGTGCAGAACAGGGGTGTTAAGGCATCTACATGGTCCAGAAATGCCTCTTGGGAAGAAGGGAGAAATGTGGAGAGGTTGCGAGGAGACTAGAGGGTGTCTAAGGGGTCTGGAGATCCCAATGATATCTGGGGGGGCCCAATCTGTGGAAAACAGGGGTCCAGAGTGCACTAGAGGGGTGCTAAGGCGTCTACACTGTCAAGAAATGCCTCTGGGGAAAAAAGGAGAAATCTGGAGGGATTGCCAGGAGACTAGAGGGTGTCTACGGCGTCTCGGGGGCCAGAAGAGAGCTGGGGGGGGGCATTCCGTAGAAAAGAGGGGTCCAAAGTGCACTAGAGGGGTGCTAAGGCATCTACACTGTCAAGAAATGTCTCTGGGGAAGAAAGGAGAAATCTGGAGGGATTGCGAGGAGACTAGAGGGTGTCTAAGGGGTCTGGGGGGCCAGAGGAGAGCTGGGGTGGCCCAATTCTATGGAAAAGAGGGGTCCAGAGCGCACTAGAGGGGTGCTAAGGTGTCTACATGGTCCAGAAATGCCTCTGGGGAAGAAGGGAGAAATCTGGAGGGCTTGCCAGGAGACTAGAGGGTGTCTAAGGGGTCTGGGGGGGCAGAAGAGAGCTGGGGGGGCACAATTCTGTGGAACAGAGAGGTCCAGCGCGCCCTAGAGGGGTGCTAAGGCATCTACACTGTCAAGAAATGCCTCTGGGAAAGAAGGGAGAAATCTGGAGGGATTGTGAGGAGACTAGAGGGTGTTTAAGGGGTCTGGGGGGCCAGAAGAGAGCTGGGGGGCCCAATTCTGTGGAAAAGAGGGGCCCAGAGCGCACTAGAGGGGTGCTAAGTCGTCTACTTGGTCAAGAAATGGCTCTGGGGAAGACGGGAGAAATCTGGAGGGGTTGCAAGGAGACTAGAGGGTGTCTAAAGGGTCTGGAGGTACCAAAGATATCTGGATGGCCCAATTCTGTGGAAAAGAGGAGTCCAGAGTGCACTAGAGGTGTGCTAAGGGGTCTACACTGTCAAGAAACGGCTCTGAGGAAGAAGGGAGAAATCTGGACGGGTTGCAAGGAGACTAGAGGCTGTCTAAGGGGCCTGGGGGGCCAGAAGAGAGCTGGGGGGCCCAGTTCTGTGGAAAAGAGGGGTCCAGAGTGCACTAGAGGGGTGCTAAGGTGTCTACACTGTCAAGAAATGGCTCTGGGGAAGAAGGGAGAAATCTGGAGGAGTTTCTAGCACATTAGAGGGTCTAGAGGGGCCTGGGGGGCCAGAAGAGAGCTGGGGGGCCCAATTCTGTGGAAAAGAGGGGTCCAGAGCGCACTAGAGTGGTGCTAAGTCGTCTGCATGGTCCAGAAATGGCTCTGGGGAAGAAAGGAGAAATCTGGAGGGGTTGTGAGGAGACTAGACGGTGTCTAAGGGGGCTGGGGGGCCCAAAGATAGCTGGGTGGCCCAATTCTGTGGAAAAGAGGGGTCCAGAGCACACTAGAGGGGTGCTAAGGTGTCTACATGGTCCAGAAATGCCTCTGGGGAAGAAGGGAGAAATGTGGAGGGGTTGCGAGAAGACTAGAGCGTGTCTAAGGAGTCTGGAGGTCCCAGAGATATCTGGGTGGCCCAATTCTGTGGAAAAGAGGGGTCCAGAGCACACTAGAGGGGTGCTAAGGTGTCTACATAGTCAAGAAAAGGCTCTGGGGAAGAAGGGAGAAATCTGTAGGGGTGCCAAGAAGACTAGAGGGGATCTAAGGGGTCTGTAGGTCCCAAAGATATCTGGGGAGCCCCATTCTGTAAAAAAGACGGCTCCAGAGCGTGCTAGAGGGGTGCTAAGGGGTCTACATGGTCTAGAAATGCCTCTGGGGAAGAAGGGAGCAATCTGAAGGGGTTGAGAGGAGACTAGAGGGGGTCTAAGGGGTCTGGGGTCCACAAGAGAGCTGGGGGGCCCCATTCTGTGGAAAAGAGGGGTCCAGAGTGCACTAGAGGGGTGCTAAGGTGTCTACATGGTCCAGAAATGCCTCTGGGGAAGAAGGAAGAAATCTGGAGGGGTTGCGAGGAGACACCACAGGGTGTCTAAGGGGTCTGGGGGCCCAGAAGAGAGCTGGGGGGCCCATTCTGTGGCAAAGAGGGGTCCAGAGTGCACTAGAGGGGTGCTAAGGGGTTTGCATGGTCCAGAAATGCCTCTGGGGAAGAAGGGAGAAATCTGGAGACGTTGCGAGGAGACTAGAGGGTGTCTAAGGCGTCTGGGGGCCAGAAGAGAGCTGGGGGGGGCCCATTCTGTGGAAAAGAGGGGTCCAGAGCACACTAGAGGGTTGCTAAAGCGTCTACACTGTCAAGAAATGCCTCTGGGGAAGAAGGGAGAAATGTGGAGGGGTTGCGAGGAGACTAGAGGGTGTCTAAGGGGTCTGAGGGGCCAGAACAGATCTGGGGGGCCCATTCTGTGGAAAAGAGGGCTCCAGAACGCACTAGAGGGGTGCCAAGATGTCTACATGGTCCAGAAATGCCTCCGGGGAAGAAGGGAGAAATCTGGAAGGGTGGCGAGGAGACTAGAGGGTGTCTGAAGCATCTGGGGGGCGAGAAGAGAGCTGGGGGGCCCATTCTGTGGCGAAGAGGTGTCTAGAGTGCACTAGAGGGGTGCTACGGCGTCTACACTGTCAAGAAATGCCTCTGGCGAAGAAGGGAGCAGTCTGGAGGCGCTTCTAGCACATTAGAGGGTGTCTAAGGGGCCTGGGGGACACAAGAGAGCTGGGGGGCCCCATTCTGTGGAAAAGAAGGCTCCAAAGTGCAGTAGAGGGGCGCTAAGTCATCTACACTGTCAAGAAATGCCTCTGGGAAAGAAGGGAGAAATCTGGAAGGGTTGTGAGCACACTAGAGGGTGTCCAAGGCGTCTGGGGGGCCAGAAGAGAGCTGTGGGGCCCCATTCTGTGGAAAAGAGGGATCCAGAGCGCACTAGAGGGGTGCTAAGGTGTCTACATGGTCCTGAAATGGCTCTGGGGAAGAAGGGAGAAATCTGGAAGGGATGCGAGCACACTAGAGGGCGTCTAAGGAGTCTGGGGGGACAGAAAAGACCTGGGGGGAGCCCAATTCTGCAGAAAAGAGGGGTCCAGAGTGCACTAGAGGGGTGCTAAGGTGTCTACACTATCCAGAAATGCCTCTGGGGAAGAAAGGAGAAATCTGGAAGGGATGCGAGCAGCCTAGAGGGTGTCTAAGGGGTCTGGGGGAGCAGAAGAGATCGGGGGGGCCCCATCTGTGGAAAAGAGGGGTCCAGAGTGCATTAGAGGGGTGCTAAGGCATCTAAATGGTCGAGAAATGGCTCTGGGGAAAAAGGGAGCAATCTGAAGGGGTTGCCAGGAGACTAGAGGGTGTCTAAGGGGTCCGGGGAGACAGAAGAGATCTGGGGGGCCCCATTCTGTGGAAAAGAGGGGTCCAGAGTGCACTAGAGGGGTGCTAAGGTGTCTGCATGATCTAGAAATATCTGGGGTAAGAAGGGAGAAATCTGGAGGGATTACGAGGAGACTAGAAGATGTCTAAGGAGTTTGAGGGGCCGGAAAAGAGGTGCGGGGCCCCATTCTGTGGAAAAGAGGGGTCCAGAGCGCACTACAGGGGTGGTAAGGCGTCTACATGGTCCAAAAATGGCTCTGGGGAGGAAGGGAGAAATCTGGAGGGGCTGGCGAGGACCATAAAGGCTGTCTAAGAGGGCTAGAGGCCCACAAGAGAGCTGGGGGGGGGGGCATTCTGTGGCAAAGAGGGGTCCAGAGCGCACTAGAGGTGTGCTGATGGGTCTACATGCTCCAGAAATGCCTCTGGGGAAGAAGGGCGAAATCTGGAGGGGTTGCGAGGGGACTAGAGACGGTCTAACGGGTCTGGTGGCCCAGAAGAGAGCTGGGGTTCCCATGCTGTGGCAAAGAGGGGTCCAGAGCGCACTACAGGGATGCTAAGGTGTCTAAATGGTCCAGAAATGCCTCTGGGGAAGAAGGGCGAAATCTGGAGGGGTTGCGAGGGGACTAGAGACGGTCTAACGGGTCTGGTGGCCCAGAAGAGAGCTGGGGTTCCCATTCTGTGGAAAAGAGGGATCCAGAGCGCACTACAGGGATGCTAAGGCGTCTACATGCTCCAGAAATGCCTCTGGGGAAGAAGGGAGAAATCTGGAGGGGTTGCCAGGAGACTAGAGGGTGTCTAAGGGGTCTGGGGGGCCAGAAGAGAGCTGGGGGGCCCATTCTGTGGAAAAGAGGGGTCCAGAGTGCACTAGAGGGGTGCTAAGGTGTCTGCATGATCTAGAAATATCTGGGGTAAGAAGGGAGAAATCTGGAGGGATTACGAGAAGACTAGAGGATGTCTAAGGAGTTTGAGGGGCCGGAAAAGAGGTGCGGGGCCCCATTCTGTGGAAAAGAGGGGTCCAGAGTGCACTAGAGGGGTGCTAAGTGGCCTACACTGTCAAGAAACGGCTCTGAGGAAGAAGGGAGAAATCTGGACGGGTTGCAAGGAGACTAGAGGCTGTCTAAGGGGCCTGGGGGGCCAGAAGAGAGCTGGGGGGCCCAATTCTGTGGAAAAGAGGGGTCCAGAGCGCACTAGAGTGGTGCTAAGTCGTCTGCATGGTCCAGAAATGGCTCTGGAGAAGAAAGGAGAAATCTGGAGGGATTGTGAGGAGACTAGACGGTGTCTAAGGGGGCTGGGGGACCCAAAGATAGCTGGGTGGCCCAGTTCTGTGGAAAAGAGGAGTCCAGAGCACACTAGAGGGGTGCTAAGGTGTCTACATGGTCCAGAAATGCCTCTGGGGAAGAAGGGAGAAATGTGGAGGGGTTGCGAGAAGACTAGAGCGTGTCTAAGGAGTCTGGAGGTCCCAGAGATATCTGGGTGGCCCAATTCTGTGGAAAAGAGGGGTCCAGAGCACACTAGAGGGGTGCTAAGGTGTCTACATAGTCAAGAAAAAGCTCTGGGGAAGAAGGGAGAAATCTGGAGGGGTTGCGAGGAGACTAGAGGGGGTCTAAGGGGTCTGGGGGGCCAGAAGAGAGCTGGGGGGGCACAATTCTGTGGAACAGAGAGGTCCAGCAGGCACTAGAGAGGTGCTAAGGCATCTACACTGTCAAGAAATGCCTCTGGGAAAGAAGGGAGAAATCTGGAGGGGTTGTGAGGAGACTAGAGAGTGTTTAAGGGGTCTGGAGGTCCCAATGATATCTGGATGGCCCAATTCTGTGGAGAAGAGGGGTCCAGAGCGCGCTAGAGGGGTGCTAGGGGGTCTACACTGTCAAGAAATGGCTCTGAGGAAGAAGGGAGAAATCGGGAGGGGTTGCCAGGAGACTAGAGGGTGTCCAAGGGTCCTGGGGGGCCAGAAGAGAGCTGGGGTGCCCAGTTCTGTGGAAAAGAGGGGTCCAGAGTGCACTAGAGGGGTGCTAAGGGGTCTACATGGTCCAGAAATGGCTGTGGGGAAGAAGGGAGAAATCTGGAGGGGTTGCGAGGAGACTAGAGGGTGTCTAAGGGCTCTGGGGGCCCAGAAGAGATCTGGGGGGCCCAGTTCTGTGGAAAAGAGGGGTCCAGAGTGCACTAGAGGGGTGCTAAGGCGTCTACACTGTCAAGAAATGCCTCTGGGGAAGAAGGGAGCAGTCTGGAGGAGTTTCTAGCACATTAGAGGGTCTAGAGGGGCCTGGGGGGCCAGAAGAGAGCTGGGGGGCCCAATTCTGTGGAAAAGAGGTGTCCAGAGCGCACTAGAGTGGTGCTAAGGCGTCTACAGGGTCAAGAAATGGCTCTGGGGAAGAAGGGAGAAATCTGGAGGGGTTGCGAAGATACTAGAGGGTGTCTAAAGGGTCCGGGGGGCCAGAAGAGGGCTGGGGGGTCCAATTCTGTGGAAAAGAGGGGTCCAGAGTGCACTAGAGGGGTGCTAAGTCGTCTGCTTGGTCAAGAAATGGCTCTGGGGAAGAAGGGAGAAATCTGGAGGGATTGCAAGGAGACTAGAGGGTGTCTACGGGGGCTGGCGGGCCCAAAGATATCTGGGTGGCCCAATTCTGTGGAAAAGAGGGGTCCAGAGCGCACTAGAGGGGTGCTAAGGTGTCTACATGGTCCAGAAATGGCTCTGGGGAAGAAGGGAGAAATCTGGAGGGGTTGCAAGGAGACTAGAGGGTGTGTAAGGGGTCTGGAGGTCCCAGAGATATCTGGGTGGCCCAATTCTGTGGAAAAGAGGGGTCCAGAGCACACTAGAGGAGTGCTAAGGCATCTACACTGTCAAAAAAAGTCTCTGGGGAAGAAGGGAGAAATCTGCAGGGGTTGCGAGGAGACTAGAGGGTGTCTAAGGGGTCTGGGGGCCCAGAAGAGAGCTGCGGGTCCCAATTCTGTGGAAAAGAGGGGTTGAGAGTGCAGAAGAGGGGTGCTAAGGCATGTAGATATTCAAAAAATGTCTCTGGGGAAGAAGGGAGAAATCTGGAGGGGTTGTGAGGAGGCTAGAGGGTCTAACGGGTCTGGGGGAGCAGAAGATATCTGGGGGGCACAATTGTGTATAAAAGAGGGGTCCAGAGTGCACTAGAGGGGTGCTATGGCATCCAACCTGTCAAGAAATGGCTCTGGGGAAGAAGGGAGAAATCTGGAGGGACTGCGAGGAGACTAGAGGGTGTCTAAGCGGTCTGGGGTGCCAGAAGAGATCTGGGGGGGCCCATTCTGTGGAAAAGAGGGGTCCAGAGTGCACTACAGGGGTGCTAAGGCGTCTACTTGGTCAAGAAATGTCTCTGGGGAAGAAGGGAGAAATCTGAAGGGCTTGCCAGGAGACTAGAGGGTGTCTAAGGGGGCTGGAGGTCCCAAACATATCTGGGGGGCACAACTGTGTAGAGAAGAGGGGTCCAGAGCACACTAGAGGAGTGCTAAGGGGTCTACACTGTCCAAAAATGGCTCTGAGGAAGAAGGGAGAAATCTAGAGGGGTTGTGAGGAGACTAGACGGTGTCTAAGGGGCCTGGGGGCCAGAAGAGAGCTGGGGGGCCCATTCTGTGGCAAAGAGGGGTCCAGCGCACTCTAGAGGGGTGCTAAGGCGTCTACACTGTCAAGAAATGCCTCTGGGGAAGAAGGGAGAAATCTGGAGGGCTTGCCAGGAGACTAGAGCGTGTCTAAGGGGTCTGGGGGAGCAGAATATATCTGGGGGGCACAATTGTGTAGAAAAAAGGGGTCCAGAGCGCACTAGAGGAGTGGTAAGTGGTCTAAACTGTCAAGAAATGCCTCTGGGGAAGAAGGGAGAAATCTGGAGGGGTTGCGAGGAGAGTAGAGGGTGTCTAAGGGGCCTGGGGGGCCAGAAGAGAGCTGGGGGGCCCTGTTCTGTGGAAAAGAGGGATCCAGAGCACAGTAGAGGGTTGCTAAAGCGTCTACACTGTCAAGAAATGCCTCTGGGGAAGAAGGGAGAAATCTGGAGACGGTTGCGAGCACACCACAGGGTTTCTAAGGGGTCTGGGGGCCAGAAGAGAGCTGGGGGGGCCCCCTTCTGTGGAAAAGAGGGGTCCAGAGCACAGTAGAGGGTTGCTAAAGCGTCTACACTGTCAAGAAATGCCTCTGGGGAAGAAGGGAGAAATCTGGAGGGGTTGCGAGGAGACTAGAGGGGGTCTAAGGGGTCTGGGGGCCCAGAAGACATCTGGGGGGCCCCATTCTGTGGAAAAGAGGGGTCCAGAGCGCACTAGAGGGGTGCTAAGGCGTCTACACTGTCAAGAAATGGCTCTGGGGAAGAAGGGAGAAATCTGGAGGGGTTGCGAGGAGACTAGAGGGTGTCTAAGGGATCTGGAGATCCCAAGGATATCTGGGGGGCCCAATTCTGTGAAAAAGAGGGGTCCAGAGCGCACTAGAGGGGTGCTAAGGGGTCTACACTGTCAAGAAATGCCTCTGGGGAAGAAGGGAGAAATCTGGAGGGGTTGCGAGGAGATTAGAGCGTGTCTAAAGGGTCTGGGGGGGGCAGAAGAGAGCTGGGGGGGGCATTCTGTGGAAAAGAGGGGTCCAGAGCGCACTAGAGGGGTGCTAAGGTGTCTACATGGTCTAGAAATGCCTCTGGGGAAGAAGGGAGAAATCTGGAGGGGTTGCCAGGAGACTAGAGAGTGTCTAAGGGATCTGGAGGTCCCAAAGATCTCTGGGGGCCCCATTCTGTGGAAAAGAGGGGTCCAGAGCGCACTAGAGGGGTGCCAAGGCATCTACACTGTCAAGAAATGGCTCTGGGGAAGAAGGGAGAAATCTGGAGGAGTTGCGAGCACACCAGAGGGTGTCTAAGGGATCTGGGGGAGCAGAAAATATCTGCGGGGCCCCATTCTGTGGAAAAGAGGGGTCCAGAGTGCAGGAGAAGGGTGCTAAGGCATCTACACTGTCAAGAAATGCCTCTGGGGAAGAAGGGAAAAATTTGGAGGGGTTGCGAGGAGACTGGAGGGCGTCTAAGGGGCCTGGGGAGCCAAAAGAGAGCTGGGGGGCCCATTCTGTGGAAAAGAGGGCCCCAGAACGCACTAGAGGGGTGCCAAGATGTCTACACGGTCCAAAAATGCCTCCGGGGAAGAAGGGAGAAATCTGGAAAGGTGGCGAGGAGACTAGAGGGTTTCTAAGGGGTCTGGGGGCCAGCAGACAGCTGGGGGGCCGAATTCTGTGGCAAAGAGGGGTCCAGAGTGCACTAGAGGGGTGCTACGGCGTCTACACTGTCAAGAAATGCCTCTGGGGAAGAAGGGTGCAGTCTGGAGGAGCTTCTAGCAAATTAGAGGGTGTCTAAGGGGCCTGGGGGACACAAGAGAGCTGGGGGGCCCCATTCTGTGGAAAAGAAGGCTCCAAAGTGCAGTAGAGGGGTGATAAGTCATCTACACTGTCAAGAAATGCCTCTGGGAAAGAAGGGAGAAATCTGGACGGGTTGCAAGGAGACTAGAGGCTGTCTAAGGCGTCTGGGGGGCCAGAGGAGAGCTGTCGGGGCCCATTCTGTGGAAAAGAGTGGTCCAGAGCACACTAGAGGGGTGCTAAGGCGTCTACACGCTCAATAAATGCCTCTGGGGAAGAAGGGAGAAATCTGGAGGGGTTGCGAGAAGACTAGGGTGTGTCCAAGGGGCCTGGGGGGCCAGAAGAGGGCTGGGGGTCCCCATTCTGTGGAAAAGAGGGATCCAGAGCGCACTAGAGGGGTGCTAAGGTGTCTACACTATCCAGAATTGCCTCTGGGGAAGAAAGGAGAAATCTGGAAGGGATGCGAGCAGACTACAGAGTGTGTAAGGGCTCTGGGGGGACAGAAGAGAGATGGAGGACCCAATGCTGTGGAAAAGAGGGGGTCCAGAGCACACTAGAGAGGTGCTAAGTCGTCTACACGCTCAATAAATGCCTCTGGGAAAGAAGGGAGAAATCTGGAGGGGTTGCCAGGAGACTAGAAGGTGTCTAAGGGGCCTGGGGAGCCAGAAGAGAGCTGGGGGGGGCGTTCTGTGGAAAAGAGGGGTCCAGAGCGCACTAGAGGGGTGCTAAGGGGTCTACATGGTCAAGAAGTGCCTCTGGGGAAGAAGGGAGAAATCTGGAGGGGTTGCGAGGAGACTAGAGGGTGGCTAAGGGGTCTGGGGGGCCAGAAGAGAGCTGGGCGGCCCAATTCTGTGGAACAGAGAGGTCCAGAGCGCACTAGAGGGGTGCTAAGGCGTCTACACTGTCCATAAATGCCTCTGGGGAAGAAGGGAGAAATCTGGAGGGGTTGCAAGGAGACTAGAGGGTGTCTAAAGCGTCTGGAGATCCGAAAGATATCTGGTGGGCCCAATTATGTGGAAAAGGGGGGTCCAGAGCGCACTAGAGGGGTGCTAAGGCGTCTACACTGTCCATAAATGCTTCTGGGGAAGAAGGGAGAAATCTGGAGGTGTGGCAAGGAGACTAGAGGGTGTCTAAGGGGCCTGGGGGGCCAAAAGAGAGCTAGGGGTCCTATTCCGTTGAACAGAGGGATCAAGAGGGCACTAGAGGGGTGCTCTTTTCCACAAAGTGGGGACCCCACCTCTCATTTGGTCCCCAGACCCCCAAGACACCCTGTAGTCTCCGCAGAAGCCCTCCACATTGCTTCCTTCTTCCCCATAGGCATTTCTTGACCACGTCAACACCTTAGGGGTCCAGAGCGCAGTAGAGGGGTGCTAAGGTGTTGACACGGTCAAGAAATGCCTCTGGGGAAGAAGGGAAAAATCTGCAGGGGTTGCGAGGAGACTAGAGGGAGTCTAAGGGGCCTGGGGGGCCAGAAGATAGCCGGGGGGCTGCATTCTGTGGAAAAGAGGGGTCCAGAGTGCACTAGAGGGGTTCTATGGCGTCTACACAGTCAAAAAATGCCTCCGGGGAAGAAGGGAGAAATCTGGAGGGGTTGCGAGGAGACTAGAGGGTGTCTAAGGGGCCTGGGGAGCAGAAGAGAGCTGGGATCTGGACTCTGTGGAAAAGAGCACCCATCTAGCGCACTCTGGACCCCTCTGTTCCACAGAATTTGGCCCCCCAGCACTCTTCTGGGCCCCCAGACCCCTTAGACACCCTCTAGTCTCTTCGCAACCCCTCCAGATTTCTCCCTTCTTCCCCAGAGGCATTTCTGGACCATGTAGACACCTTAGCACCCCCTCTAGTGCGCTCTGGACACCTCTTTTCCACAGAATTGGGCCCCCAGCTCTCTTATGGCCCCCTAGACCACTTAGACACCCTCTAGTCTCCTCGGAAGGCCTCCAGATTGCTCCCTTCTTTCCCAGAGACATTTCTTGACCATGTAGACACCTTAGCACCCCTCTAGTGCGCTCTGGACCCCTAAGGTGTCTACATGGTCCAGAAATGCCTCTGGGGAAGAAGGGAGAAATCTGGAGGGGTTGCGAGGAGACTAGAGGGTGTCTAAGGGGCCTGGGGGGCCACAAGAGAGCTAGGGGGCCCCACTCTGTGGAAAAGAGGAATCCAGAGTGCACTAGAGAGGTAGTAAGGTGTCTACATGGTCCAGAAATGCCTCTGGGGAAGAAGGGAGAAATCTGGAGGGGTTGCGAGGAGACTAGAGGGTGTCTAAGGGGTCTGGGGTGCCACAGGAGGGGTGGGGGGCCCCACTCTGTGGAAAAGAGGAATCCAGAGCATACTAGAGGGGTGCTAAGACATCTACATGGTCCAGAAATACCTCTGGGGAAGAAGGGAGAAATCTGGAGGGGTTGCGAAGAGACTAGAGGATGTCTAAGGGGTCTGGGGGGACCAAAGAGAGCTGGGGGCCCAATTCTGTGGAAAAGAGGGGTCCATAGCGCACTAGAGGGGTGCTAAGGGGTCTACACTGTCAAGAAATGCCTCTGGGGAAGAAGGGAGAAATCTGGAGGGGTTGCGAGGAGACTAGAGGCTGTCTAAGGCGCCTGGGGGGCCCGAAGACAGCTCCAGGTCACAGCAAGCACCCCAGTAGGGGTGTTCTGAGCAGGCGAGGAGTTTTAAGGGGACTAGGTGGCCAAAAACCCAACTGTGGGGAACCAGGATGAAATATGAAAGGTTTCTGAGGAGACCAGCTGTTCTCTAGGAGGCCTGGGGTCCAGAGAACAGCTCTGGGGCCATACCAGCACCCCAGGAGGCATGCTCAGCAGAGCAGAGGGGTCCTAAGGGGCCTAAACAGCCAAAATAGGAGAACTGGCTAACAAGGAAGACCTCAGGAGGTGCTCTGAGGGGACAGGAGGGGATGGATTTTGAGCAGACTAGGGGACGCATAGAGGTATGTGAGGCACAACCAAGGAAGACAGAGGAGCCTTAAGGGGACTGGAAGGAAAGGGGAGCGGAAGGAAAGGGGATCTGATGGGATAGAGGGCACATGGAATGGTCATAGCGATAGGGCATAGAGAGGACTCTACAGTGCAGCCAATGGAAAAGAAGGGCTGTAGGGCATACTGAAAGGGCGCAATGAATGCATAGGGTTCTGGGGTACCCCCAAGGCAAACCAAGGCGTCCTGAGGGCAGCGTGTGGCACTCAGAGGGGTTCTGATGGGGCTAAAGGGCTAGGAGATGGACCCTAAGGGGCTCAGAGGGCAAAGAGAGGCATCCTGAGAGGACTAGAGGGAAAAGCAAAGGCGCCGAGACGCACCAATGGCAAACGGAGAGGTTTTGAGGAGACTAGAGGGAAAAGAGGGGGGACTTAATAGGACAAGAGGACAAACATAGGAGTCTTGATGCTACCAGAGGGCCTACAGACACCAAATGTCAGAATAACCTTGCAGGAACTAGAAAGAAGCAAAGAATTTTGAAGGGACAAGAGAACAAATGGAGTGCCTTGGAGCATACCTAAAAGCAAATGGATTGGTCCTGAGGGAACTAGGGAGCAAATGGGTGAGTCCTGGGGGGGACGCGGAGGAAAACTGAAGGTTCTGGGGCATTAGCTCACCTGCCATAATCTTCCTGTGTGGAGCCTGCTTCTTCCCTCTGAGAAGTTGGCCTTTGCTTTCATTGCACAGGCAGCTGTGAGCTGTTGCGTAGTCTCGGCAGACAAGTTGGGGATCGCTGCCCAGGCAGTCGTGACCTGCAACACTGCATGCTCAGAACAGTTCTCAGGAAGTCACGCGTACTCATAACCTGAAGAGCAAAAAGCAAATCTCTCTTAAGGTCAGTTTTTATTTCATCATAGGAGCAAGCTTTCCCTCTCTTCTGCACTGTACTGCCTCTAACAGCACACCTTCCTCATCACCATTTTCCCCTGCTCCTTTCACTCCTCTCAGTTGCCCCTGCGTCTTAGATCTCTAAAGCAGCTGTTTCTCATCCACAGGTACTTTCCTGTCCTGTTGCCGATTCACCCCCCGGTTGTCCTATAGCAAGCAGTTGAGACACCTTGGCCTAATTCTTAGCCGCACACGCCTTTTGATCTGGCAAGCAGCTCAGACAGAGCAGAGGGCAGCAAGAAAGGTGGATCTGAATGTAGTAGACTTGGGCACCGAGCAAGATGGAAGCAGCAGCAAGGCATCAAAGAGATGGCATCTTTGTAAAGAAAAGAGATATAGTTCCAGGCTACCGGGGATTCTCTGTACCTGTGGCCAGGGCTCCTTCCTCTGCAGGCTCTTTCCACACAGTTAAAGGTAGCTGAACGCAGTGCCCTTGGGAGGCAGTGACATGGTGTCCCCGGTACTGCTGTGGGGTGGCTGTTCCAGGGTCTCTCAGGCTGTTTTGGGGTCCTTGGACAGAGACAGTGCTGTTCACATTTCCTTGAGGACTTTCCCTTGTGCTGCACAGCAGGACAGCTCTGCACCGTGCCCTCCCAGCACTGCCACTCCTCATAGCTGCTGCCTAATTGGCCCCAATCTTGAGCAAAGCTACAACTACCAGGAGCCCGCAGCGCCCTCCTACTCTCCCTGCCCTCCCCATTTCCAAGAGGGACGGCCCCAGCCCCTGGGGGCAAGCCTGCCTGGTCACACCAGAGATGGAAAATGCTTCCTGCCTTGTACCAGGGAAAACCAGGGAAATGCCACTGTCCCCAATGACCTATGGGGACTCCTGTGTGAGCGGCACATGTCCAGTAAGGAACAGACCCAGCGGGCCACTGCTGCAGGGCTGAGAAGGCACCGGCACCTGGAACTGCAGCTCCTGGCCTGCCACAGAGCATAACGTGGCCGGCTGGTGAGAACCCCGCTGGCAAAGGACTGCCCCTCCGGCCGCCTCGAGAGGCACAGCATGCTGTCCGAGCAGCCCAATGCGGGAAGACTACATCTCCCGGCATGCCGTTCAAACAAAAAAAAGGCCTCCCGGAAGCCCGGTGCCGGAAGACTACCGCTCCCGGCATGCCAGCGGCGCCCCCCGGACCCCCCCCCCTCCCCCCGTCGCGCTAGGTGAAGTTTAACCCTGTGGAGATTCCGTTCCTTTCCGTCCCGCCCCCGTTCCCTTTTCCTCCCTGTCTCCCCGGAATCCACCGCAGAGCCCCGAGCGCGACCCCGCGATCCCCAGCACCGGCCCGGGGCTCCCCCGACACCGCCGCGGCCGGCTACAGGTCAACTCCAACACTGCCCCTGCCTCCCCCCACGACCCTCCCTGCGCTTCCCCTGGGATCCCTCCTCCCCCTCCCCAACGCGGTCCCCAGCGGACATAGGAGACACCCCCCCCCTCCCCGTGCTCCTCCGACTGCGCAATAAACCGCACCACAGCCCCAGCGGACCGCCTGCCTTCCCCCCTGCCCCATCCTGGCGCACCCCCCTTCTTCCCCCCCAGCACCACTGCAGACCCACCGCACCTCCTTCCTCCCCACCCGAACCCCAATGCACCCCCTTACCCCCCCCCATACCACCACAGCCTCGGCACACCCCCTTCCTCCCTCCATGGCCCCAGTGCACTGCTCTTCCCCACCACATCCTCAGCCCCCACTGCCCCAGCACACCACCCTCCCTAGCCCCGGTGCAGTTTCCCCTGGCCCCAGTGCACCCCAGTTGTGCTGCGCTGCCCGGGACACTCCCACCCACCAGGACCCCCGGCACATGAGGGACCTGCAGCCCGGAGCGCGCACCCCCCCAGCCCCGCTCACCTCCTCCGCAGGGCAGCCGCGTGCCGGTCCCAGGCAGCAGTGCTCAGCAGCAGCTCCATCGTCCAGAACCAGCCCCAGCATGAGCTTCCCCCAAATGCAGCCCCAGCCCAGGCGTGTGCCCGCCCTTGCCATCAGCCCCACCTGGGGCTTGTCCCACCTGTCCCAGCCATGGAGCCCCACCTGGGGCCTGTCCTGCCACCCAGCTCCACCTGGCATTCATCCCAGCCCCAGGGCCTGCAGCTGCAGCCCATCAGGAACTGGGGAGAGGGAATGGCCATCAGCCCCATCAGGGACAACTGGGGCTGCCAGGGCAGCAGAGGCACCCCCACTCCTGAGAGCAGCTTCCTGAAAGCTGAAGGGAGAGGCCTGGGGTATAGAGAGGGGAAAGGGGAGTATGCAGAGGACAAGAGAACAAATGGAGAGCTCTGGGTACAACAAAAGTAGAAAAAGGCAATGACAGAGCAAACAGAGTGACTCTGGGGGCACCACCAAGAAGCACCCAGAAAACTCTGGGACAGGAGAGAAAGCTAAACAGAGAACTTTGCAGTGTGCTGCAAAACAACCACAGGGCCCAACAAAAGACACACAGAGCCCTTGGGGGCAACCCAAAATGTGAATTGAGGGCTCCGGAGGGCATCAGAGGGCAAATGCAGGGCTCTAGGGCAAAGCAAAATACAAATAAAGGGGCTTAGGGCACACCAGAGGGGTCATAAGGCATGTCACAGGACTCAGTGCAGCTGACAGGATGGTGCCTGCAGGCTCCCCCCACCCCCATGGAAACTCTATCTCCCCACTCCAGGCACACAGGCCCTGGCACAAGAACCACAAGGGACAATGAGGAATGCTGAAAGCAAATACAGAAGGAACTCCACAGTACACTAGAGGGGGGCTACGGGGGTCTACATGGTCCAGAAATGCCTCTGGGGAAGAAGGGAGAAATCTGGAGGGGTTGCGAGGAGACTAGAGGGTGTCTAAGGAGTCCGGGGGGCCAGAAGAGAACTGAGGGGCCCATTCTGTGGAAAAGAGGGGTCCACAGTGCACTAGAGGGGTGCTAAGGTGTCTACATGGTCTAGAAATGCCTCTGGGGAAGAAGGGAGAAATCTGGAGGGGTTGCGAGGAGACTAGAGGGTGTCTAAGGAGTCCGGGGGGCCAGAAGAGAACTGAGGGGCCCATTCTGTGGAAAAGAGGGGTCCACAGTGCACTAGAGGGGTGCTAAGGTGTCTACATGGTCTAGAAATGCCTCTGGGGAAGAAGGGAGAAATCTGGAGGGGTTGCGAGGAGACTAGAGGGTGTCTAAGGGTCCTGGGGGGCCCCAACAGAGCTGGGGGGCCCCATTCTGTGGAAAAGAAGGGTCCAGAGCACACTAGAGGGATGTGAAGGCGTCTACATGGTCCAGAAATGGCTCTGGAGAAGAAAAAATAAATCTGGAGGGATTGTGAGGAGACTAGAGGGAGTCTAAGGGGTCTGGGGGAGCAGAAGAGAGCTGGGGGGCCAATTCTGTGGAAAAGAGGGATCCAGAGCGCACTAGAGGGGTGCTTAGGCGTCTACACTGTCAAGAAATGCCTCTGCGGAAGAAGGGAGAAATCTGGAGGAGTTGCGAGGAGACTAGAGGGTGTCTAAGGGGCCTGGGGGGCCAGAAGACATCTGGGGGGCCCTGTTCTGTGGAAAAGAGGGGTCCAGAGTGCACTAGAAGGGTGCTAAGGTGTCTACATGGTCCAGAAATGCCTCTGGGGAAGAAGGAAGAAATCTGGAGACGTTGCGAGCACACCACAGGGTTTCTAAGGGGTCTGGGGGCCAGAAGAGAGCTGGGGGGGCCCCATTCTGTGGAAAAGAGGGGTCCAGAGCGCACTACAGGGTTGCTAAAGCGTCTACACTGTGAAGAAATGGCTCTGGGGAAGAAGGGAGAAACGTGGAGGGGTTGCGAGGAGACTAGAGGGTGTCTAAGGGGTCTGGGGGTCCAGAAGAGAGCTGGGGGGCCCCATTCTGTGGAAAAGAGGGGTCCAGAATGCACTAGAGGGGTGCTAAGGCGTCTACACTGTCAAGAAATGGCTCTGGGGAAGAAGGGAGAAATCTGGAGGGGTTGCGAGGAGACTAGATGGTGTCTAAGGGGTCTGGGGGCCCAGAAGACATCTGGGGGGCCCCATTCTGTGGAAAAGAGGGGTCCAGAGCGCACTAGAGAGGTGCTAAGGCGTCTACACTGTCAAGAAATGGCTCTGGGGAAGAAGGGAGAAATCTGGAGGGGTTGCGAGGAGACTAGAGGGTGTCTAAGGGATCTGGGGATCCCAAGGATATCTGGGGGGCCCAATTCTGTGAAAAAGAGGGGTCCAGAGCGCACTAGAGGGGTGCTAAGGGGTCTACACTGTCAAGAAATGGCTCTGGGGAAGAAGGGAGCAATCTGGAGGGGTTGCGAGGAGACTAGAGGGGGTCTAAGGAGTCTGGGGGGCCCGAAGAGAGCTGGGGGGCCCAATTCTGTAGAAAAGAGGGGTCCAGAGCGCACTAGAGAGGTGCTAAGGCGTCTACACTGTCAAAAAATGCCTCTGGGGAAGAAGGGAGAAATCTGGAGGGGTTGCGAGGAGACTAGAGGGTGTCTAAAGCGTCTGGAGATCCGAAAGATATCTGGTGGGCCCAATTATGTGGAAAAGGGGGGTCCAGAGCGCACTAGAGGGGTGCTAAGGCGTCTACACTGTCCATAAATGCTTCTGGGGAAGAAGGGAGAAATCTGGAGGTGTGGCAAGGAGACTAGAGGGTGTCTAAGGGGCCTGGGGGGCCAAACGAGAGCTAGGGGTCCTATTCCGTTGAACAGAGGGATCAAGAGGGCACTAGAGGGGTGCTCTTTTCCACAAAGTGGGGACCCCACCTCTCATTTGGTCCCCAGACCCCCAAGACACCCTGTAGTCTCCACAGAAGCCCTCCACATTGCTTCCTTCTTCCCCATAGGCATTTCTTGACCACGTCAACACCTTAGGGGTCCAGAGCGCAGTAGAGGGGTGCTAAGGTGTTGACACGGTCAAGAAATGCCTCTGGGGAAGAAGGGAAAAATCTGCAGGGGTTGCGAGGAGACTAGAGGGGGTCTAAGGGGCCTGGGGGGCCAGAAGATAGCCGGGGGGCTGCATTCTGTTGAAAAGAGGGGTCCAGAGCGCACTAGAGGGGTTCTATGGCGTCTACACAGTCAAAAAATGCCTCCGGGGAAGAAGGGAGAAATCTGGAGGGGTTGCGAGGAGACTAGAGGGTGTCTAAGGGGCCTGGGGAGCAGAAGAGAGCTGGGATCTGGACTCTGTGGAAAAGAGCACCCCTCTAGCGCACTCTGGACCCCTCTGTTCCACAGAATTTGGCCCCCCAGCACTCTTCTGGGCCCCCAGACCCCTTAGACACCCTCTAGTCTCTTCGCAACCCCTCCAGATTTCTCCCTTCTTCCCCAGAGGCATTTCTGGACCATGTAGACACCTTAGCACCCCCTCTAGTGTGCTCTGGACACCTCTTTTCCACAGAATTGGGCCCCCAGCTCTCTTATGGCCCCCTAGACCACTTAGACACCCTCTAGTCTCCTCAGAAGGCCTCCAGATTGCTCCCTTCTTTCCCAGAGACATTTCTTGACCATGTAGACACCTTAGCACCCCTCTAGTGCGCTCTGGACCCCTAAGGTGTCTACATGGTCCAGAAATGCCTCTGGGGAAGAAGGGAGAAATCTGGAGGGGTTCCGAGGAGACTAGAGGGTGTCTAAGGGGCCTGGGGGGCCACAAGAGAGCTAGGGGGCCCCACTCTGTGGAAAAGAGGAATCCAGAGTGCACTAGAAAGGCAGTAAGGTGTCTACATGGTCCAGAAATGCCTCTGGGGAAGAAGGGAGAAATCTGGAGGGGTTGCGAGGAGACTAGAGGGTGTCTAAGGGGTCTGGGGTGCCACAGGAGGGGTGGGGGGCCCCACTCTGTGGAAAAGAGGAATCCAGAGCACACTAGAGGGGTGCTAAGACATCTACATGGTCCAGAAATACCTCTGGGGAAGAAGGGAGAAATCTGGAGGGGTTGCGAAGAGACTAGAGGATGTCTAAGGGGTCTGGGGGGACCAAAGAGAGCTGGGGGGCCCTATTCTGTGGAAAAGAGGGGTCCATAGCGCACTAGAGGGGTGCTAAGGGGTCTACACTGTCAAGAAATGCCTCTGGGGAAGAAGGGAGAAATCTGGAGGGGTTGCGAGGAGACTAGAGGCTGTCTAAGGCGCCTGGGGGGCCCGAAGACAGCTCCAGGTCACAGCAAGCACCCCAGTAGGGGTGTTCTGAGCAGGTGAGGAGTTTTAAGGGGACTAGGTGGCCAAAAACCCAACTGTGGGGAACCAGGATGAAATATGAAAGGTTTCTGAGGAGACCAGCTGTTCTCTAGGAGGCCTGGGGTCCAGAGAACAGCTCTGGGGCCATACCAGCACCCCAGGAGGCATGCTCAGCAGAGCAGAGGGGTCCTAAGGGGCCTAAACAGCCAAAATAGGAGAACTGGCTAACAAGGAAGACCTCAGGAGGTGCTCTGAGGGGACAGGAGGGGATGGATTTTGAGCAGACTAGGGGACGCATAGAGGTATGTGAGGCACAACCAAGGAAGACAGAGGAGCCTTAAGGGGACTGGAAGGAAAAGGGAGCGGAAGGAAAGGGGATCTGATGGGATAGAGGGCACATGGAATGGTCATAGCGATAGGGCATAGAGAGGACTCTACAGTGCAGCCAATGGAAAAGAAGGGCTGTAGGGCATACTGAAAGGGCGCAATGAATGCATAGGGTTCTGGGGTACCCCCAAGGCAAACCAAGGCGTCCTGAGGGCAGCGTGTGGCACTCAGAGGGGTTCTGATGGGGCTAAAGGGCTAGGAGATGGACCCTAAGGGGCTCAGAGGGCAAAGAGAGGCATCCTGAGAGGACTAGAGGGAAAAGCAAAGGCGCCGAGATGCACCAATGGCAAACGGAGAGGTTTTGAGGAGACTAGAGGGAAAAGAGGGGGGACTTAATAGGACAAGAGGACAAACATAGGAGTCTTGATGCTACCAGAGGGCCTACAGACACCAAATGTCAGAATAACCTTGCAGGAACTAGAAAGAAGCAAAGAATTTTGAAGGGACAAGAGAACAAATGGAGTGCCTTGGAGCATACCTAAAAGCAAATGGATTGGTCCTGAGGGAACTAGGGAGCAAATGGGTGAGTCCTGGGGGGGACGCGGAGGAAAACTGAAGGTTCTGGGGCATTAGCTCACCTGCCATAATCTTCCTGTGTGGAGCCTGCTTCTTCCCTCTGAGAAGTTGGCCTTTGCTTTCATTGCACAGGCAGCTGTGAGCTGTTGCGTAGTCTCGGCAGACAAGTTGGGGATCGCTGCCCAGGCAGTCGTGACCTGCAACACTGCATGCTCAGAACAGTTCTCAGGAAGTCACGCGTACTCATAACCTGAAGAGCAAAAAGCAAATCTCTCTTAAGGTCAGTTTTTATTTCATCATAGGAGCAAGCTTTCCCTCTCTTCTGCACTGTACTGCCTCTAACAGCACATCTTCCTCATCACCATTTTCCCCTGCTCCTTTCACTCCTCTCAGTTGCCCCTGCGTCTTAGATCTCTAAAGCAGCTGTTTCTCATCCACAGGTACTTTCCTGTCCTGTTGCCGATTCACCCCCCGGTTGTCCTATAGCAAGCAGTTGAGACACCTTGGCCTAATTCTTAGCCGCACACGCCTTTTGATCTGGCAAGCAGCTCAGACAGAGCAGAGGGCAGCAAGAAAGGTGGATCTGAATGTAGTAGACTTGGGCACCGAGCAAGATGGAAGCAGCAGCAAGGCATCAAAGAGATGGCATCTTTGTAAAGAAAAGAGATATAGTTCCAGGCTACCGGGGATTCTCTGTACCTGTGGCCAGGGCTCCTTCCTCTGCAGGCTCTTTCCACACAGTTAAAGGTAGCTGAACGCAGTGCCCTTGGGAGGCAGTGACATGGTGTCCCCGGTACTGCTGTGGGGTGGCTGTTCCAGGGTCTCTCAGGCTGTTTTGGGGTCCTTGGACAGAGACAGTGCTGTTCACATTTCCTTGAGGACTTTCCCTTGTGCTGCACAGCAGGACAGCTCTGCACCGTGCCCTCCCAGCACTGCCACTCCTCATAGCTGCTGCCTAATTGGCCCCAATCTTGAGCAAAGCTACAACTACCAGGAGCCCGCAGCGCCCTCCTACTCTCCCTGCCCTCCCCATTTCCAAGAGGGACGGCCCCAGCCCCTGGGGGCAAGCCTGCCTGGTCACACCAGAGATGGAAAATGCTTCCTGCCTTGTACCAGGGAAAACCAGGGAAATGCCACTGTCCCCAATGACCTATGGGGACTCCTGCGTGAGCGGCACATGTCCAGTAAGGAACAGACCCAGCGGGCCACTGCTGCAGGGCTGAGAAGGCACCGGCACCTGGAACTGCAGCTCCTGGCCTGCCACAGAGCATAACGTGGCCGGCTGGTGAGAACCCCGCTGGCAAAGGACTGCCCCTCCGGCCGCCTCGAGAGGCACAGCATGCTGTCCGAGCAGCCCAATGCGGGAAGACTACATCTCCCGGCATGCCGTTCAAACAAAAAAAGGCCTCCCAGAAGCCCGGTGCCGGAAGACTACCGCTCCCGGCATGCCAGCGGCGCCCCCCGGACCCCCCCCCTCCCCCCGTAGCGCTAGGTGAAGTTTAACCCTGTGGAGATTCCGTTCCTTTCCGTCCCGCCCCCGTTCCCTTTTCCTCCCTGTCTCCCCGGAATCCACCGCAGAGCCCCGAGCGCGACCCCGCGATCCCCAGCACCGGCCCGGGGCTCCCCCGACACCGCCGCGGCCGGCTACAGGTCAACTCCAACACTGCCCCTGCCTCCCCCCACGACCCTCCCTGCGCTTCCCCTGGGATCCCTCCTCCCCCTCCCCAACGCGGTCCCCAGCGGACATAGGAGACACCCCCCCCCTCCCCGTGCTCCTCCGACTGCGCAATAAACCGCACCACAGCCCCAGCGGACCGCCTGCCTTCCCCCCTGCCCCATCCTGGCGCACCCCCCTTCTTCCCCCCCAGCACCACTGCAGACCCACCGCACCTCCTTCCTCCCCACCCGAACCCCAATGCACCCCCTTACCCCCCCCATACCACCACAGCCTCGGCACACCCCCTTCCTCCCTCCATGGCCCCAGTGCACTGCTCTTCCCCACCACATCCTCAGCCCCCACTGCCCCAGCACACCACCCTCCCTAGCCCCGGTGCAGTTTCCCCTGGCCCCAGTGCACCCCAGTTGTGCTGCGCTGCCCGGGACACTCCCACCCACCAGGACCCCCGGCACATGAGGGACCTGCAGCCCGGAGCGCGCACCCCCCCAGCCCCGCTCACCTCCTCCGCAGGGCAGCCGCGTGCCGGTCCCAGGCAGCAGTGCTCAGCAGCAGCTCCATCGTCCAGAACCAGCCCCAGCATGAGCTTCCCCCAAATGCAGCCCCAGCCCAGGCGTGTGCCCGCCCTTGCCATCAGCCCCACCTGGGGCTTGTCCCACCTGTCCCAGCCATGGAGCCCCACCTGGGGCCTGTCCTGCCACCCAGCTCCACCTGGCATTCATCCCAGCCCCAGGGCCTGCAGCTGCAGCCCATCAGGAACTGGGGAGAGGGAATGGCCATCAGCCCCATCAGGGACAACTGGGGCTGCCAGGGCAGCAGAGGCACCCCCACTCCTGAGAGCAGCTTCCTGAAAGCTGAAGGGAGAGGCCTGGGGTATAGAGAGGGGAAAGGGGAGTATGCAGAGGACAAGAGAACAAATGGAGAGCTCTGGGTACAACAAAAGTAGAAAAAGGCAATGACAGAGCAAACAGAGTGACTCTGGGGGCACCACCAAGAAGCACCCAGAAAACTCTGGGACAGGAGAGAAAGCTAAACAGAGAACTTTGCAGTGTGCTGCAAAACAACCACAGGGCCCAACAAAAGACACACAGAGCCCTTGGGGGCAACCCAAAATGTGAATTGAGGGCTCCGGAGGGCATCAGAGGGCAAATGCAGGGCTCTAGGGCAAAGCAAAATACAAATAAAGGGGCTTAGGGCACACCAGAGGGGTCATAAGGCATGTCACAGGACTCAGTGCAGCTGACAGGATGGTGCCTGCAGGCTCCCCCCACCCCCATGGAAACTCTATCTCCCCACTCCAGGCACACAGGCCCTGGCACAAGAACCACAAGGGACAATGAGGAATGCTGAAAGCAAATACAGAAGGAACTCCACAGTACACTAGAGGGGGGCTACGGGGGTCTACATGGTCCAGAAATGCCTCTGGGGAAGAAGGGAGAAATCTGGAGGGGTTGCGAGGAGACTAGAGGGTGTCTAAGGAGTCCGGGGGGCCAGAAGAGAACTGAGGGGCCCATTCTGTGGAAAAGAGGGGTCCACAGTGCACTAGAGGGGTGCTAAGGTGTCTACATGGTCTAGAAATGCCTCTGGGGAAGAAGGGAGAAATCTGGAGGGGTTGCGAGGAGACTAGAGGGTGTCTAAGGGTCCTGGGGGGCCCCAACAGAGCTGGGGGGCCCCATTCTGTGGAAAAGAAGGGTCCAGAGCACACTAGAGGGATGTGAAGGCGTCTACATGGTCCAGAAATGGCTCTGGAGAAGAAAAAATAAATCTGGAGGGATTGTGAGGAGACTAGAGGGAGTCTAAGGGGTCTGGGGGAGCAGAAGAGAGCTGGGGGGCCAATTCTGTGGAAAAGAGGGATCCAGAGCGCACTAGAGGGGTGCTTAGGCGTCTACACTGTCAAGAAATGCCTCTGCGGAAGAAGGGAGAAATCTGGAGGAGTTGCGAGGAGACTAGAGGGTGTCTAAGGGGCCTGGGGGGCCAGAAGACATCTGGGGGGCCCTGTTCTGTGGAAAAGAGGGGTCCAGAGTGCACTAGAAGGGTGCTAAGGTGTCTACATGGTCCAGAAATGCCTCTGGGGAAGAAGGAAGAAATCTGGAGACGTTGCGAGCACACCACAGGGTTTCTAAGGGGTCTGGGGGCCAGAAGAGAGCTGGGGGGGCCCCATTCTGTGGAAAAGAGGGGTCCAGAGCGCACTACAGGGTTGCTAAAGCGTCTACACTGTGAAGAAATGGCTCTGGGGAAGAAGGGAGAAACGTGGAGGGGTTGCGAGGAGACTAGAGGGTGTCTAAGGGGTCTGGGGGTCCAGAAGAGAGCTGGGGGGCCCCATTCTGTGGAAAAGAGGGGTCCAGAATGCACTAGAGGGGTGCTAAGGCGTCTACACTGTCAAGAAATGGCTCTGGGGAAGAAGGAAGAAATCTGGAGGGGTTGCGAGGAGACTAGATGGTGTCTAAGGGGTCTGGGGGCCCAGAAGACATCTGGGGGGCCCCATTCTGTGGAAAAGAGGGGTCCAGAGCGCACTAGAGAGGTGCTAAGGCGTCTACACTGTCAAGAAATGGCTCTGGGGAAGAAGGGAGAAATCTGGAGGGGTTGCGAGGAGACTAGAGGGTGTCTAAGGGATCTGGGGATCCCAAGGATATCTGGGGGGCCCAATTCTGTGAAAAAGAGGGGTCCAGAGCGCACTAGAGGGGTGCTAAAGGGTCTACACTGTCAAGAAATGGCTCTGGGGAAGAAGGGAGCAATCTGGAGGGGTTGCGAGGAGACTAGAGGGGGTCTAAGGAGTCTGGGGGGCCCGAAGAGAGCTGGGGGGCCCAATTCTGTAGAAAAGAGGGGTCCAGAGTGCACTAGAGGGGCACTAAGGGGTCTACACTGTCAAAAAATGCCTCTGGGGAAGAAGGGAGAAATCTGGAGGGGTTGCGAGGAGACTAGAGGGTGTCTAAAGCGTCTGGAGATCCGAAAGATATCTGGTGGGCCCAATTATGTGGAAAAGGGGGGTCCAGAGCGCACTAGAGGGGTGCTAAGGCGTCTACACTGTCCATAAATGCTTCTGGGGAAGAAGGGAGAAATCTGGAGGTGTGGCAAGGAGACTAGAGGGTGTCTAAGGGGCCTGGGGGGCCAAACGAGAGCTAGGGGTCCTATTCCGTTGAACAGAGGGATCAAGAGGGCACTAGAGGGGTGCTCTTTTCCACAAAGTGGGGACCCCACCTCTCATTTGGTCCCCAGACCCCCAAGACACCCTGTAGTCTCCGCAGAAGCCCTCCACATTGCTTCCTTCTTCCCCATAGGCATTTCTTGACCACGTCAACACCTTAGGGGTCCAGAGCGCAGTAGAGGGGTGCTAAGGTGTTGACACGGTCAAGAAATGCCTCTGGGGAAGAAGGGAAAAATCTGCAGGGGTTGCGAGGAGACTAGAGGGGGTCTAAGGGGCCTGGGGGGCCAGAAGATAGCCGGGGGGCTGCATTCTGTTGAAAAGAGGGGTCCAGAGCGCACTAGAGGGGTTCTATGGCGTCTACACAGTCAAAAAATGCCTCCGGGGAAGAAGGGAAAAATCTGAAGGGATTGCGGGGAGACTAGAGGGTGTCTAAGGGGCCTGAAGATTCCAAATATATCTGGGGGGCCCAATTCTGTGGAAAAAAAGGGTCCAGAGCACACTAGAGGGGTGCTAAGCTGTATACACTGTCAAATAATGCCTCTAGGGAAGAAAGAAGAAATCTGGAGGGGTTGCGAGGAGACTAGAGGGTGTCTAAGTGGCCTGCGGGCCAGAAGAGTACTGGGGGACCCAATTCTGTGGAAAAGAGGGGTCCAGAGCGCACTAGAGAGGTGCTAAGGGGTCTACACTGTCCATAAATGCCTCTGGGGAAGAAGGGAGAAATCTGGAGGGGTTGCGAGAAGACTAGAGGATGTATAACTGGTCTGGGGGGCCAGAATAGAGCTCGGGGGGCCCCATTCTGTGGAAAAGAGGCGTCCAGAGTGCACTAGAGTGGTGCTAATGGATCTACATGGTCAAGCAATGTCTCTGGGGAAGAAGGGAGAAATCTGGAGGAGTTGTGAACACAGTAGAGGGTGTCTAAGGGATCTGGAGGTCCCAAAGACATCTGGGTGGCCCAATTCTGTGGAAAAGAGGGGTCCAGAGTGCACTAGAGGGGTGCCAAGATGTCTACACTGTCCAAAAATGCCTCTGGGGAAGAAGGGAGAAATCTGGAGGGGTTGCGAGGAGACTAGAGGGCGTCTAAGCGGCCTGGGGAGCCAGAAGAGAGCTGGGGGGCCCATTCTGTGGAAAAGAGGGCTCCAGAGTGCACTAGAGGGATGCCAAGATGTCTACACTGTCCAGAAATGCCTCTGGGGAAGAAGGGAGAAATCTGGACATGTGGCCTGGAGACTAGAGGGGGTCTATGGGGCCTGGGGCCCCGAAAGAGAGCTGGGGGACCCAATTCTGTGGAAAAGAGGGGTCCAGAGCATACTAGAGGGGTGCTAAGGTGTCTACACCGTCAAAAAATGTTTCTGGGGAAGAAGGGAGTAATCTGGAGGGGTTGCGAGCAGACTAGAGGATGTCTAAGGGGCCTGGCGGGCCAGCAAACAGCTGGGGGGCCCACTGCGTAGAAAAAAGGGGTCCAGAGCGCACTGGAGGTATGCTAAGGGGTCTACACTATCAAGAAATGGCTCTAGGCAAGAAGGGAGCAATCTGGAGGGGTTGCGAGGAGACTAGAGGGTGTCTAAGGGGTCTCGAGGTCCCAAAGATATCTTGGGGGCCCAATTCTGTAGAAAAGAGGGGTCCAGAGTACACTAGAACGGTGCTAAGGGGTCTACACTGTCAAGAAATGTCTCTGGGGAAGAAGGGAGAAATCTGGAGGGGTTGCGAGGAGACTAGAGGGTGTCTAAAGCGTCTGGAGATCCGAAAGATATCTGGTGGGCCCAATTATGTGGAAAAGGGGGGTCCAGAGCGCACTAGAGGGGTGCTAAGGCGTCTACACTGTCCATAAATGCTTCTGGGGAAGAAGGGAGAAATCTGGAGGTGTGGCAAGGAGACTAGAGGGTGTCTAAGGGGCCTGGGGGGCCAAAAGAGAGCTAGGGGTCCTATTCCGTTGAACAGAGGGATCAAGAGGGCACTAGAGGGGTGCTCTTTTCCACAAAGTGGGGACCCCACCTCTCATTTGGTCCCCAGACCCCCAAGACACCCTGTAGTCTCCACAGAAGCCCTCCAGATTGCTTCCTTCTTCCCCATAGGCATTTCTTGACCACGTCAACACCTTATGGGTCCAGAGCGCAGTAGAGGGGTACTAAGGTGTCGACACGGTCAAGAAATGCCTCTGGGGAAGAAGGGAGAAATCTGGAGGGGTTGCGAGAAGACTAGAGGGTGTCTAAGGGTCCTGGGGGGCCAAAAGAGAGCTGGGGGGCTGCATTCTGTGGAAAAGAGGGGTCCAGAGCACACTAGCGGGGTTCTATGGCGTCTACACTGTCCAGAAATGCCTCTGGGGAAGAAGGGAGAAATCTGGAGTGGTTGTGAGGAGATTAGAGGCTAAGGGGTCTGGGGGGCCAGAAGAGAGTTGGGGAGCCCCATTATGTGGAAAAAAGGGATCCAGAGCACACTAGAGGAGTGCTTATGTGTCTACATGGACTAGAAATGCCTCTGGGGAAGAACAAAAAAATCTGAAGGGGTTGCGAGGAGACTAGAGGGTGTCTAAGGTGCCTGGAGACTCCAAATATATCTGGGGTGCCCAATTCTGTGAAAAAAAGGGTCCAGAGCGCACTAGAGGGGTGCTAAAGTGTATACACTGTCATATAATGCCTCTAGGGAAGAAAGAAGATATCTGGAGGAGTTGCGAGGAGACTAGAGGGTGTCTAAGTGGCCTGCGGGCCAGAAGAGTGCTGGGGGACCCAGTTCTGTGGAAAAGAGGGGTCCAGAGCGCACTAGTGGGGTGCTAAGGGGTCTACACTGTCCATAAATGCCTCTGGGGAAGAAGGGAGAAATCTGGAGGGGTTGCGAGCAGACGAGAGGATGTCTAACTGGTCTGGGGGGCCAGAATAGAGCTCGGGGGGCCCCATTCTGTGGAAAAGAGGAGTCCAGAGTGCACTAGAGGGGTGCTAAGGGGTCTACACTGTCAAAAAATGCCTCTGGGGAAGAAGGGAGAAATCTGGAGGGGTTGCGAGCAGACGAGAGGATGTCTAACTGGTCTGGGGGGCCAGAAGACAGCTTGGGGGGCCCCATTCTGTGGAAAACAGGGTCCAGAGTGCACTAGAGGGGTGCTAAGGCGTCTACACTGTCCATAAATGCCTCTGGGGAAGAAGGGAGAAATCTGGAGGGGTTGCAAAGAGACTAAAGGGAGTCTAAGGGGTCTGGGGGGCCAGAAGAGAGCTGGCGGGGGCCCATTCTGTGGAAAAGAGGGGTCCAAAGCACACTAGAGGGGTGCTAAGGTGCATACATGGTCAAGAAATGCCTCTGGGGAAGAAGGGAGAAATCTGGTGGGGTTGCAAAGAGACTAGAGGGTGTCTAAGGGGTCTGGGGGCCCAGAGGAGAGCTCGGGGGCCCCATTCTTTGGAAAAGAGGGGTCCAGAGTGCACTAGAGGGGCACTAAGGGGTCTACATGGTCAAGAAATGCCTCTGGGGAAAAAGGGAGAAATCTGGAGGGGTTGCGAGGAGACTAGAGGGGGTCTAAGGGGTCTGGAGGTCCCAAAGATATCTGGGGGGCCCAGTTCTGTGGAAAAGAGGGGTCCAGAGCACGCTAGAGGGGTTCTATGGCGTCTACACAGTCAAGAAATGCCTCTGGGGAAGAAGGGAGAAATCTGGAGGGGTTACGAGGAGACTGGCGGGGGTCGAAGGAGTCTGGAGGTCCCAAAGATATCTGGGTGGCCCAATTCTGTAGAAAAGAGGGGTCCAGAGCGCACTAGAGGGGTACTAAGGCATCTACACTGTCAAGAAATGCCTCTGGGGAAGAAGGGAGAAATCTGGAGGGGTGGCAAAGAGACTAGAGGGTGTCTAAGGGGCCTGGAGGTCCCAAGGATATCTGCGGGGCCCAATTCTGTGGAAAAGAGGGGTCCAGAGCGCACTAGAGGGGTGCTAAACTGTATACACTGTCAAATAATGCCCCTAGGGAAGAAAGAAGAAATCTGGAGGGGTTGCAAGGAGACTAGAGGGTGTCTAAGGGGCCTGGAGGCCCCAAAGATATCTGGGGGCCCCCATTCTGTGGAAAAGAGGGGTCCAGAGTGCACTAGAGGGGTGCTAAGCGGTCTACACTGTCAAGAAATGGCTCTGGGGAAGAAGGGAGAAATCTGGAGGGGTTGCGAGGAGACTAGAGAGTGTCTAAGGGTCCTGGGGGCTACAAGAGAGCTGGGGGGCCAATTCTGTGGAAAAGAGGGGTCCAGAGTGCACTAGAGGGGTGCTAAGGCATCTACACTGTCAAGAAATGCCTCTGGGGGAGAAGGGAGCAATCTGGAGGGGTTGCGAGGAGACTAGAGGGTGTCTAAGGGGTCTGGAGATCCCAGAGATATCTAGGGGGCTCAATTCTGTGGAAAAGAGGGGTCCAGAGTGCACTAGAAGGGTGCTAAGGTATCTACATAGTCAAGAAATGCTTCTGGGGAAGAAGGGAGAAATCTGCAGGGGTTGCGAGGAGACTAGAGGGTGGCTAAGGGGTCTGGAGGTCCCAAAGATATCTGGGGGGCCCAATTCTGTGGAAAAGAGGGGTCCAGAGTGCACTAGAGGGGTGCTAAGGCATCTACACTGTCAAAAAATGCCTCTGGGGAAGAAGGGAGAAATCTGGAGGGGGTTGCGAGGAGACTAGATGGTGTCTAAGGGGTCTGGGGGGCCAGAAGAGAGCTGCAGGGCCCAGTTCTGTGGAAAAGAGGGGTCCAAAGCACACTAGAGGGGTGCTAAGGTGCCTACATGGTCCAGATATGCCTCTGGGGCGAAGGGAGAAATCTGGTGGGGTTGCAAAGAGACTAGAGGATGTCTAAGGGGTCTGGGGGCCCAGAGGAGAGCTCGGGGGCCCCATTCTTTGGAAAAGAGGGGTCCAGAGTGCACTAGAGGGGTGCTAAGGTGTCTACGCTGTGAAGAAATGCCACTGGGGTAGAAGGGAGAAATCTGGAGGAATTGCGAGGAGACTAGAGGGTGTCTAAGGGGTCTGGAGGTTCCAAAGATATCTGGGGCGCCCAATTCTGTGGAAAAGAGGGGTCCAGAGTGCACTAGAGGGGTGCTAAGGGGTCTACATGGTCAAGAAATGCCTCTGGGGAAGAAGGGAGAAATCTGGAGGGGTTGCAAGGAGACTAGAGGCTGTCTAAAGCGTCTGGAGATCCGAAAGATATGTGGTGGGCCCAATTATGTGGAAAAGGGGGGTCCAGAGCGCACTAGAGGGGTGCTAAGGCGTCTACATTGTCCATAAATGCTTCTGGGGAAGAAGGGAGAAATCTGGAGGTGTGGCAAGGAGACTAGAGGGTGTCTAAGGGGTCTGGGGGGCCAAAAGAGAGCTAGGGGTCCTATTCCGTTGAACAGAGGGATCAAGAGGGCACTAGAGGGGTGCTCTTTTCCACAAAGTGGGGACCCCACCTCTCATTTGGTCCCCAGACCCCCAAGACACCCTGTAGTCTCCACAGAAGCCCTCCAGATTGCTTCCTTCTTCCCCATAGGCATTTCTTGACCACGTCAACACCTTAGGGGTCCAGAGCGCAGTAGAGGGGTGCTAAGGCGTCGACACGGTCAAGAAATGCCTCTGGGGAAGAAGGGAGAAATCTGGAGGGGTTGCGAGGAGACTAGAGGGGGTCTAAGGCGTCTGGGGGGCCAAAGGAGAGCTGGCAGGGGGACCCATTCTGTGGAAAAGAGGGGTCCAGAGTGCACTAGAGGGGTGCTAAGGGGTCTACATGGTCAAGAAATGCCTCTGGGGAAGAAGGGAGAAATCTGGAGGGGTTGCAAGGAGACTAGAGGGGGTCTAAGGGGTCTGGGGGAGCAGAAGAGGGCTGGTGGGCCCCGTTCTGTGGAAAAAAGTGGTCCAGAGCACACTAGAGGAGTGCTTACGTTTCTACATGGACTAGAAATGGCTCTGGAGAAGAAGGGAGAAATCTGGAGGGGTTGCGAGGAGACTGGAGAGTGTGTAAGGGGTCTGGAGGTCCCAAAGATATCTGTGGGGCCCAATTCTGTGGAAAAGAGGGGTCCAGAGCACACTAGAGGGATGCTAAGGGGTCTACACTGTCACGAAACGGCTCTGGGGAAGAAGGGAGAAATCTGGAGGGGTTGCGAGGAGACTAGAGAGTGTCTAAGGGGCCTGAAGATATCAAATATATCTGGGGGGCCCAATTCTGTGAAGAAAAAGAGTCCAGAGCGCACTAGAGGGGTGCTAAAGTGTATACACTGTCATATAATGCCTCTAGGGAAGAAAGAAGAAATCTGGAGGAGTTGCGAGGAGACTAGAGGGTGTCTAATTGGTCTGGGGGGGCAGAAGACAGCTCGGGGGGCCCCATTCTGTGGAAAAGAGGGGTCCAAAGGCGTCTATACTGTCAAGAAATGCTTCTGGGGAAGAAGGGAGAAATCTGCAGGGGTTGCGAGGAGACTAGAGGGTGTCTAAGGGGCCTGGAGGTCCTAAAGATATCTGGGGGGCACAATCCTGTGGAAAAGAGGGGTCCAGAGTGCACTAGAGGGGTGGTACGTGGTTTACTTTGTCAAGAAATGCCTCTGGGGAAGAAGGGAGAAATCTGGAGGGGTTATGAGAAGACTAGAGCGGGTTTAACGGGGTTAGAGGCCCACAAGAGAGCTGGGGGGCCCCATTCTGTGGAAAAGAGGGGTCCAGAGTGCACTAGTGGGGTGCTAAGTGGTCCACACTGTCAAGAAATGGCTCTGGGGAAGAAGGGAGAAATCTGGAGGGGTTGCGAGGAGACTAGACAGTGTCTAAGGGGTGTGGAGACCCCTAAGATATCTAGGGGGCCCAATTCTGTGGAAAAGAGGGGTCCAGAGCGCACTAGAGGAGTGCTAAGGTGTCTACATAGTCAAGAAATGCCTCTGGGAAAGAAGGGAGAAATCTGAAGGGGGTTGCGAAGAGATTAAAAGGAGTCTAAGGGGCCTGGGAGGCCAGAAGAGAGCTGCGGGACCCAATTCTGTGGAAAAGACGGTTCCAGAGCACACTAGAGGAGTGCTAAGGTGTCTACATGGGCTAGAAATGCTTCTGGGGAAGAAGGGAGAAATCTGGAGGGGTTGCAAGGAGACTAGAGGCTGTCTAAAGCGTCTGGAGATCCGAAAGATATCTGGTGGGCCCAATTATGTGGAAAAGGGGGGTCCAGAGCACACTAGAGGGGTGCTAAGGCGTCTACACTGTCCATAAATGCTTCAGGGGAAGAAGGGAGAAATCTGGAGGAGTTGCAAGGAGAGTAGAGGGTGTCTAAGGGGTCTGGGGGGCCAAAAGAGAGCTAGGGGTCCTATTCCGTTGAACAGAGGGATCAAGAGGGCACTAGAGGGGTGCTCTTTTCCACAAAGTGGGGACCCCACCTCTCATTTGGTCCCCAGACCCCCAAGACACCCTGTAGTCTCCGCAGAAGCCCTCCACATTGCTTCCTTCTTTCCCATAGGCATTTCTTGACCACGTCAACACCTTAGGGGTCCAGAGCGCAGTAGAGGGGTGCTAAGGTGTTGACACGGTCAAGAAATGCCTCTGGGGAAGAAGGGAAAAAACTGCAGGGGTTGCGAGGAGACTAGAGGCTGTCTAAGGCGCCTGGGGGGCCCGAAGACAGCTCCAGGTCACAGCAAGCACCCCAGTAGGGGTGTTCTGAGCAGGCGAGGAGTTTTAAGGGGACTAGGTGGCCAAAAACCCAACTGTGGGGAACCAGGATGAAATATGAAAGGTTTCTGAGGAGACCAGCTGTTCTCTAGGAGGCCTGGGGTCCAGAGAACAGCTCTGGGGCCATACCAGCACCCCAGGAGGCATGCTCAGCAGAGCAGAGGGGTCCTAAGGGGCCTAAACAGCCAAAATAGGAGAACTGGCTAACAAGGAAGACCTCAGGAGGTGCTCTGAGGGGACAGGAGGGGATGGATTTTGAGCAGACTAGGGGACGCATAGAGGTATGTGAGGCACAACCAAGGAAGACAGAGGAGCCTTAAGGGGACTGGAAGGAAAGGGGAGCGGAAGGAAAGGGGATCTGATGGGATAGAGGGCACATGGAATGGTCATAGCGATAGGGCATAGAGAGGACTCTACAGTGCAGCCAATGGAAAAGAAGGGCTGTAGGGCATACTGAAAGGGCGCAATGAATGCATAGGGTTCTGGGGTACCCCCAAGGCAAACCAAGGCGTCCTGAGGGCAGCGTGTGGCACTCAGAGGGGTTCTGATGGGGCTAAAGGGCTAGGAGATGGACCCTAAGGGGCTCAGAGGGCAAAGAGAGGCATCCTGAGAGGACTAGAGGGAAAAGCAAAGGCGCCGAGACGCACCAATGGCAAACGGAGAGGTTTTGAGGAGACTAGAGGGAAAAGAGGGGGGACTTAATAGGACAAGAGGACAAACATAGGAGTCTTGATGCTACCAGAGGGCCTACAGACACCAAATGTCAGAATAACCTTGCAGGAACTAGAAAGAAGCAAAGAATTTTGAAGGGACAAGAGAACAAATGGAGTGCCTTGGAGCATACCTAAAAGCAAATGGATTGGTCCTGAGGGAACTAGGGAGCAAATGGGTGAGTCCTGGGGGGGACGCGGAGGAAAACTGAAGGTTCTGGGGCATTAGCTCACCTGCCATAATCTTCCTGTGTGGAGCCTGCTTCTTCCCTCTGAGAAGTTGGCCTTTGCTTTCATTGCACAGGCAGCTGTGAGCTGTTGCGTAGTCTCGGCAGACAAGTTGGGGATCGCTGCCCAGGCAGTCGTGACCTGCAACACTGCATGCTCAGAACAGTTCTCAGGAAGTCACGCGTACTCATAACCTGAAGAGCAAAAAGCAAATCTCTCTTAAGGTCAGTTTTTATTTCATCATAGGAGCAAGCTTTCCCTCTCTTCTGCACTGTACTGCCTCTAACAGCACACCTTCCTCATCACCATTTTCCCCTGCTCCTTTCACTCCTCTCAGTTGCCCCTGCGTCTTAGATCTCTAAAGCAGCTGTTTCTCATCCACAGGTACTTTCCTGTCCTGTTGCCGATTCACCCCCCGGTTGTCCTATAGCAAGCAGTTGAGACACCTTGGCCTAATTCTTAGCCGCACACGCCTTTTGATCTGGCAAGCAGCTCAGACAGAGCAGAGGGCAGCAAGAAAGGTGGATCTGAATGTAGTAGACTTGGGCACCGAGCAAGATGGAAGCAGCAGCAAGGCATCAAAGAGATGGCATCTTTGTAAAGAAAAGAGATATAGTTCCAGGCTACCGGGGATTCTCTGTACCTGTGGCCAGGGCTCCTTCCTCTGCAGGCTCTTTCCACACAGTTAAAGGTAGCTGAACGCAGTGCCCTTGGGAGGCAGTGACATGGTGTCCCCGGTACTGCTGTGGGGTGGCTGTTCCAGGGTCTCTCAGGCTGTTTTGGGGTCCTTGGACAGAGACAGTGCTGTTCACATTTCCTTGAGGACTTTCCCTTGTGCTGCACAGCAGGACAGCTCTGCACCGTGCCCTCCCAGCACTGCCACTCCTCATAGCTGCTGCCTAATTGGCCCCAATCTTGAGCAAAGCTACAACTACCAGGAGCCCGCAGCGCCCTCCTACTCTCCCTGCCCTCCCCATTTCCAAGAGGGACGGCCCCAGCCCCTGGGGGCAAGCCTGCCTGGTCACACCAGAGATGGAAAATGCTTCCTGCCTTGTACCAGGGAAAACCAGGGAAATGCCACTGTCCCCAATGACCTATGGGGACTCCTGCGTGAGCGGCACATGTCCAGTAAGGAACAGACCCAGCGGGCCACTGCTGCAGGGCTGAGAAGGCACCGGCACCTGGAACTGCAGCTCCTGGCCTGCCACAGAGCATAACGTGGCCGGCTGGTGAGAACCCCGCTGGCAAAGGACTGCCCCTCCGGCCGCCTCGAGAGGCACAGCATGCTGTCCGAGCAGCCCAATGCGGGAAGACTACATCTCCCGGCATGCCGTTCAAACAAAAAAAGGCCTCCCGGAAGCCCGGTGCCGGAAGACTACCGCTCCCGGCATGCCAGCGGCGCCCCCCGGACCCCCCCCCCCTCCCCCCGTAGCGCTAGGTGAAGTTTAACCCTGTGGAGATTCCGTTCCTTTCCGTCCCGCCCCCGTTCCCTTTTCCTCCCTGTCTCCCCGGAATCCACCGCAGAGCCCCGAGCGCGACCCCGCGATCCCCAGCACCGGCCCGGGGCTCCCCCGACACCGCCGCGGCCGGCTACAGGTCAACTCCAACACTGCCCCTGCCTCCCCCCACGACCCTCCCTGCGCTTCCCCTGGGATCCCTCCTCCCCCTCCCCAACGCGGTCCCCAGCGGACATAGGAGACACCCCCCCCCCTCCCCGTGCTCCTCCGACTGCGCAATAAACCGCACCACAGCCCCAGCGGACCGCCTGCCTTCCCCCCTGCCCCATCCTGGCGCACCCCCCTTCTTCCCCCCCAGCACCACTGCAGACCCACCGCACCTCCTTCCTCCCCACCCGAACCCCAATGCACCCCCTTACCCCCCCCATACCACCACAGCCTCGGCACACCCCCTTCCTCCCTCCCTCCACCTCCATGGCCCCGGAGCACTGCTCTTCCCCACCACATCCTCAGCCCCCACTGCCCCAGCACACCACCCTCCCTAGCCCCGGTGCAGTTTCCCCTGGCCCCAGTGCACCCCAGTTGTGCTGCGCTGCCCGGGACACTCCCACCCACCAGGACCCCCGGCACATGAGGGACCTGCAGCCCGGAGCGCGCACCCCCCCAGCCCCGCTCACCTCCTCCGCAGGGCAGCCACGTGCCGGTCCCAGGCAGCAGTGCTCAGCAGCAGCTCCATCGTCCAGAACCAGCCCCAGCATGAGCTTCCCCCAAATGCAGCCCCAGCCCAGGCGTGTGCCCGCCCTTGCCATCAGCCCCACCTGGGGCTTGTCCCACCTGCCCCAGCCATGGAGCCCCACCTGGGGCCTGTCCTGCCACCCAGCTCCACCTGGCATTCATCCCAGCCCCAGGGCCTGCAGCTGCAGCCCATCAGGAACTGGGGAGAGGGAATGGCCATCAGCCCCATCAGGGACAACTGGGGCTGCCAGGGCAGCAGAGGCACCCCCACTCCTGAGAGCAGCTTCCTGAAAGCTGAAGGGAGAGGCCTGGGGTATAGAGAGGGGAAAGGGGAGTATGCAGAGGACAAGAGAACAAATGGAGAGCTCTGGGTACAACAGAAGTAGAAAAAGGCAATGACAGAGCAAACAGAGTGACTCTGGGGGCACCACCAAGAAGCACCCAGAAAACTCTGGGACAGGAGAGAAAGCTAAACAGAGAACTTTGCAGTGTGCTGCAAAACAACCACAGGGCCCAACAAAAGACACACAGAGCCCTTGGGGGCAACCCAAAATGTGAATTGAGGGCTCCGGAGGGCATCAGAGGGCAAATGCAGGGCTCTGGGGCAAAGCAAAATACAAACAAAGGGGCTTAGGGCACACCAGAGGGGTCATAAGGCATGTCACAGGACTCAGTGCAGCTGACAGGATGGTGCCTGCAGGCTCCCCCCACCCCCATGGAAACTCTATCTCCCCACTCCAGGCACACAGGCCCTGGCACAAGAACCACAAGGGACAATGAGGAATGCTGAAAGCAAATACAGAAGCAACTCCACAGTACACTAGAGGGGGGCTACGGGGGTCTACATGGTCCAGAAATGCCTCTGGGGAAGAAGGGAGAAATCTGGTGGGGTTGCGAGGAGACTAGAGGCTGTCTAAAGGGCCTAGGGGGCCAAAAGAGAGCTGGGGGGCCCCATTCTGTGGAAAAGAGGGATCCAGAGCGCACTAGAGGGGTGCTAAGGCGTCTACATGGTCCATAAATGGCTCTGGGGAAGAAGGGAGAAATCTGGAGGGGTTGCAAGGAGACTAGAGGATGTCAAAGGGGCCTGAGGGCCACAAGAGAACTGAGGGGCCAATTCTGTGGAAAAGAGAGGTCCAGAGTGCACTAGAGGGGTGCTAAGGCGTCTACACTGTCAAGAAATGCCTCTGGGGAAGAACAGAAAAATCTGAAGGGGTTGCGAGGAGACTAGAGGGTGTCTAAGGGGCCTGGAGATTCCAAATATATCTGGGTGGCCCAATTCTGTGAAAAAAAAGGGTCCAGAGCGCACTAGAGGGGTGCTAAAGTGTATACACTGTCATATAATGCCTCTAGGGAAGAAAGAAGAAATCTGGAGGAGTTGCGAGGAGACTAGAGGGTGTCTAAGTGGCCTGCGGGCCAGAAGAGTGCTGGGGGACCCAATTCTGTGGAAAAGAGGGGTCCAGAGCGCACTAGAGGGGTGCTAAGGGGTCTACACTGTCCATAAATGCCTCTGGGGAAGAAGGGAGAAATATGGAGGGGTTGCGAGCAGACGAGAGGATGTCTAACTGGTCTGGGGGGCCAGAAGAGAGCTCGGGGGGCCCCATTCTGTGGAAAAGAGGGGTCCAGAGTGCACTAGAGGGGTGCTAAGGCGTCTACACGCTCAAGAAATGCCTCTGGGGAAGAAGGGAAAAATCTGAAGGGATTGCGGGGAGACTAGAGGGTGTCTAAGGGGCCTGAAGATTCCAAATATATCTGGGGGGCCCAATTCTGTGGAAAAAAAGGGTCCAGAGCACACTAGAGGGGTGCTAAGCTGTATACACTGTCAAATAATGCCTCTAGGGAAGAAAGAAGAAATCTGGAGGGGTTGCGAAGAGACTAGAGGGTGTCTAAGTGGCCTGCGGGCCAGAAGAGTACTGGGGGACCCAATTCTGTGGAAAAGAGGGGTCCAGAGCGCACTAGAGAGGTGCTAAGGGGTCTACACTGTCCATAAATGCCTCTGGGGAAGAAGGGAGAAATCTGGAGGGGTTGCGAGAAGACTAGAGGGTGGCTAAGCGGCCTGGGGAGCCAGAAGAGAGCTGGGGGGCCCATTCTGTGGAAAAGAGGGGTCCAGAGTGCACTAGAGGGGTGCTAAGGGGTCTACATGGTCCAGAAATGCCTCTGGGGAAGAAGGGAGAAATCTGGAGGGGTTGCGAGGAGACTAGAGGGGGTCTAAGGGGTCTGGGGGAGCAGAAGAGGGCTGGTGGGCCCCGTTCTGTGGAAAAAAGTGGTCCAGAGCACACTAGAGGAGTGCTTACGTTTCTACATGGACTAGAAATGGCTCTGGAGAAGAAGGGAGAAATCTGGAGGGGTTGCGAGGAGACTGGAGAGTGTCTAAGGGGTCTGGAGGTCCCAAAGATATCTGTGGGGCCCAATTCTGTGGAAAAGAGGGGTCCAGAGCACACTAGAGGGATGCTAAGGGGTCTACACTGTCACGAAACGGCTCTGGGGAAGAAGGGAGAAATCTGGAGGGGTTGCGAGGAGACTAGAGGGTGTCTAAGGGGCCTGAAGATATCAAATATATCTGGGGGGCCCAATTCTGTGAAAAAAAAGGGTCCAGAGCGCACTAGAGGGGTGCTAAAGTGTATACACTGTCATATAATGCCTCTAGGGAAGAAAGAAGAAATCTGGAGGAGTTGCGAGGAGACTAGAGGGTGTCTAAGTGGCCTGCGGGCCAGAAGAGTGCTGGGGGACCCAATTCTGTGGAAAAGAGGGGTCCAGAGCGCACTAGAGGGGTCCTAAGGGGTCTACACTGTCCATAAATGCCTCTGGGGAAGAAGGGAGAAATCTGGAGGGGTTGCGAGCAGACGAGAGGATATCTAACTGGTCTGGGGGGGCAGAAGACAGCTCGGGGGGCCCCATTCTGTGGAAAAGAGGGGTCCAAAGGCGTCTATACTGTCAAGAAATGCTTCTGGGGAAGAAGGGAGAAATCTGCAGGGGTTGCGAGGACACTAGAGGGTGTCTAAGGGGCCTGGAGGTCCTAAAGGTATCTGGGGGGCACAATCCTGTGGAAAAGAGGGGTCCAGAGTGCACTAGAGGGGTGGTACGTGGTTTACTTTGTCAAGAAATGCCTCTGGGGAAGAAGGGAGAAATCTGGAGGGGTTATGAGAGGACTAGAGCGGGTTTAACGGGGTTAGAGGCCCACAAGAGAGCTGGGGGGCCCCATTCTGTGGAAAAGAGGGGTCCAGAGTGCACTAGTGGGGTGCTAAGTGGTCCACACTGTCAAGAAATGGCTCTGGGGAAGAAGGGAGAAATCTGGAGGGGTTGCGAGGAGACTAGACAGTGTCTAAGGGGTGTGGAGACCCCTAAGATATCTAGGGGGCCCAATTCTGTGGAAAAGAGGGGTCCAGAGCACACTAGAGGAGTGCTAAGGTGTCTACATAGTCAAGAAATGCCTCTGGGAAAGAAGGGAGAAATCTGAAGGGGGTTGCGAAGAGATTAAAAGGAGTCTAAGGGGCCTGGGAGGCCAGAAGAGAGCTGCGGGACCCAATTCTGTGGAAAAGACGGTTCCAGAGCACACTAGAGGAGTGCTAAGGTGTCTACATGGGCTAGAAATGCTTCTGGGGAAGAAGGGAGAAATCTGGAGGGGTTGCAAGGAGACTAGAGGCTGTCTAAAGCGTCTGGAGATCCGAAAGATATCTGGTGGGCCCAATTATGTGGAAAAGGGGGGTCCAGAGCACACTAGAGGGGTGCTAAGGCGTCTACACTGTCCATAAATGCTTCTGGGGAAGAAGGGAGAAATCTGGAGGAGTTGCAAGGAGAGTAGAGGGTGTCTAAGGGGTCTGGGGGGCCAAAAGAGAGCTAGGGGTCCTATTCCGTTGAACAGAAGGATCAAGAGGGCACTAGAGGGGTGCTCTTTTCCACAAAGTGGGGACCCCACCTCTCATTTGGTCCCCAGACCCCCAAGACACCCTGTAGTCTCCGCAGAAGCCCTCCACATTGCTTCCTTCTTTCCCATAGGCATTTCTTGACCACGTCAACACCTTAGGGGTCCAGAGCGCAGTAGAGGGGTGCTAAGGTGTTGACACGGTCAAGAAATGCCTCTGGGGAAGAAGGGAAAAATCTGCAGGGGTTGCGAGGAGACTAGAGGGGGTCTAAGGGGCCTGGGGGGCCAGAAGATAGCTGGGGGGCTGCATTCTGTGGAAAAGAGGGGTCCAGAGCGCACTAGAGGGGTTCTATGGCGTCTACACAGTCAAAAAATGCCTCCGGGGAAGAAGGGAGAAATCTGGAGGGGTTGCGAGGAGACTAGAGGGTGTCTAAGGGGCCTGGGGACCAGAAGAGAGCTGGGATCTGGACTCTGTGGAAAAGAGCACCCCTCTAGCGCACTCTGGACCCCTCTGTTCCACAGAATTTGGCCCCCCAGCACTCTTCTGGGCCCCCAGACCCCTTAGACACCCTCTAGTCTCTTCGCAACCCCTCCAGATTTCTCCCTTCTTCCCCAGAGGCATTTCTGGACCATGTAGACACCTTAGCACCCCCTCTAGTGTGCTCTGGACACCTCTTTTCCACAGAATTGGGCCCCCAGCTCTCTTATGGCCCCCTAGACCACTTAGACACCCTCTAGTCTCCTCAGAAGGCCTCCAGATTGCTCCCTTCTTTCCCAGAGACATTTCTTGACCATGTAGACACCTTAGCACCCCTCTAGTGCGCTCTGGACCCCTAAGGTGTCTACATGGTCCAGAAATGCCTCTGGGGAAGAAGGGAGAAATCTGGAGGGGTTGCGAGGAGACTAGAGGGTGTCTAAGGGGCCTGGGGGGCCACAGGAGGGGTGGGGGGCCCCACTCTGTGGAAAAGAGGAATCCAGAGCACACTAGAGGGGTGCTAAGACATCTACATGGTCCAGAAATACCTCTGGGGAAGAAGGGAGAAATCTGGAGGGGGTGCGAAGAGACTAGAGGATGTCTAAGGGGTCTGGGGGGACCAAAGAGAGCTGGGGGGCCCAATTCTGTGGAAAAGAGGGGTCCATAGCGCACTAGAGGGGTGCTAAGGGGTCTACACTGTCAAGAAATGCCTCTGGGGAAGAAGGGAGAAATCTGGAGGGGTTGCGAGGAGACTAGAGGCTGTCTAAGGCGCCTGGGGGGCCCGAAGACAGCTCCAGGTCACAGCAAGCACCCCAGTAGGGGTGTTCTGAGCAGGCGAGGAGTTTTAAGGGGACTAGGTGGCCAAAAACCCAACTGTGGGGAACCAGGACGAAATATGAAAGGTTTCTGAGGAGACCAGCTGTTCTCTAGGAGGCCTGGGGTCCAGAGAACAGCTCTGGGGCCATACCAGCACCCCAGGAGGCATGCTCAGCAGAGCAGAGGGGTCCTAAGGGGCCTAAACAGCCAAAATAGGAGAACTGGCTAACAAGGAAGACCTCAGGAGGTGCTCTGAGGGGACAGGAGGGGATGGATTTTGAGCAGACTAGGGGACGCATAGAGGTATGTGAGGCACAACCAAGGAAGACAGAGGAGCCTTAAGGGGACTGGAAGGAAAGGGGAGCGGAAGGAAAGGGGATCTGATGGGATAGAGGGCACATGGAATGGTCATAGCGATAGGGCATAGAGAGGACTCTACAGTGCAGCCAATGGAAAAGAAGGGCTGTAGGGCATACTGAAAGGGCGCAATGAATGCATAGGGTTCTGGGGTACCCCCAAGGCAAACCAAGGCGTCCTGAGGGCAGCGTGTGGCACTCAGAGGGGTTCTGATGGGGCTAAAGGGCTAGGAGATGGACCCTAAGGGGCTCAGAGGGCAAAGAGAGGCATCCTGAGAGGACTAGAGGGAAAAGCAAAGGCGCCGAGACGCACCAATGGCAAACGGAGAGGTTTTGAGGAGACTAGAGGGAAAAGAGGGGGGACTTAATAGGACAAGAGGACAAACATAGGAGTCTTGATGCTACCAGAGGGCCTACAGACACCAAATGTCAGAATAACCTTGCAGGAACTAGAAAGAAGCAAAGAATTTTGAAGGGACAAGAGAACAAATGGAGTGCCTTGGAGCATACCTAAAAGCAAATGGATTGGTCCTGAGGGAACTAGGGAGCAAATGGGTGAGTCCTGGGGGGGACGCGGAGGAAAACTGAAGGTTCTGGGGCATTAGCTCACCTGCCATAATCTTCCTGTGTGGAGCCTGCTTCTTCCCTCTGAGAAGTTGGCCTTTGCTTTCATTGCACAGGCAGCTGTGAGCTGTTGCGTAGTCTCGGCAGACAAGTTGGGGATCGCTGCCCAGGCAGTCGTGACCTGCAACACTGCATGCTCAGAACAGTTCTCAGGAAGTCACGCGTACTCATAACCTGAAGAGCAAAAAGCAAATCTCTCTTAAGGTCAGTTTTTATTTCATCATAGGAGCAAGCTTTCCCTCTCTTCTGCACTGTACTGCCTCTAACAGCACACCTTCCTCATCACCATTTTCCCCTGCTCCTTTCACTCCTCTCAGTTGCCCCTGCGTCTTAGATCTCTAAAGCAGCTGTTTCTCATCCACAGGTACTTTCCTGTCCTGTTGCCGATTCACCCCCCGGTTGTCCTATAGCAAGCAGTTGAGACACCTTGGCCTAATTCTTAGCCGCACACGCCTTTTGATCTGGCAAGCAGCTCAGACAGAGCAGAGGGCAGCAAGAAAGGTGGATCTGAATGTAGTAGACTTGGGCACCGAGCAAGATGGAAGCAGCAGCAAGGCATCAAAGAGATGGCATCTTTGTAAAGAAAAGAGATATAGTTCCAGGCTACCGGGGATTCTCTGTACCTGTGGCCAGGGCTCCTTCCTCTGCAGGCTCTTTCCACACAGTTAAAGGTAGCTGAACGCAGTGCCCTTGGGAGGCAGTGACATGGTGTCCCCGGTACTGCTGTGGGGTGGCTGTTCCAGGGTCTCTCAGGCTGTTTTGGGGTCCTTGGACAGAGACAGTGCTGTTCACATTTCCTTGAGGACTTTCCCTTGTGCTGCACAGCAGGACAGCTCTGCACCGTGCCCTCCCAGCACTGCCACTCCTCATAGCTGCTGCCTAATTGGCCCCAATCTTGAGCAAAGCTACAACTACCAGGAGCCCGCAGCGCCCTCCTACTCTCCCTGCCCTCCCCATTTCCAAGAGGGACGGCCCCAGCCCCTGGGGGCAAGCCTGCCTGGTCACACCAGAGATGGAAAATGCTTCCTGCCTTGTACCAGGGAAAACCAGGGAAATGCCACTGTCCCCAATGACCTATGGGGACTCCTGCGTGAGCGGCACATGTCCAGTAAGGAACAGACCCAGCGGGCCACTGCTGCAGGGCTGAGAAGGCACCGGCACCTGGAACTGCAGCTCCTGGCCTGCCACAGAGCATAACGTGGCCGGCTGGTGAGAACCCCGCTGGCAAAGGACTGCCCCTCCGGCCGCCTCGAGAGGCACAGCATGCTGTCCGAGCAGCCCAATGCGGGAAGACTACATCTCCCGGCATGCCGTTCAAACAAAAAAAGGCCTCCCGGAAGCCCGGTGCCGGAAGACTACCGCTCCCGGCATGCCAGCGGCGCCCCCCGGACCCCCCCCCCCTCCCCCCGTAGCGCTAGGTGAAGTTTAACCCTGTGGAGATTCCGTTCCTTTCCGTCCCGCCCCCGTTCCCTTTTCCTCCCTGTCTCCCCGGAATCCACCGCAGAGCCCCGAGCGCGACCCCGCGATCCCCAGCACCGGCCCGGGGCTCCCCCGACACCGCCGCGGCCGGCTACAGGTCAACTCCAACACTGCCCCTGCCTCCCCCCACGACCCTCCCTGCGCTTCCCCTGGGATCCCTCCTCCCCCTCCCCAACGCGGTCCCCAGCGGACATAGGAGACACCCCCCCCCCTCCCCGTGCTCCTCCGACTGCGCAATAAACCGCACCACAGCCCCAGCGGACCGCCTGCCTTCCCCCCTGCCCCATCCTGGCGCACCCCCCTTCTTCCCCCCCAGCACCACTGCAGACCCACCGCACCTCCTTCCTCCCCACCCGAACCCCAATGCACCCCCTTACCCCCCCCATACCACCACAGCCTCGGCACACCCCCTTCCTCCCTCCCTCCACCTCCATGGCCCCGGAGCACTGCTCTTCCCCACCACATCCTCAGCCCCCACTGCCCCAGCACACCACCCTCCCTAGCCCCGGTGCAGTTTCCCCTGGCCCCAGTGCACCCCAGTTGTGCTGCGCTGCCCGGGACACTCCCACCCACCAGGACCCCCGGCACATGAGGGACCTGCAGCCCGGAGCGCGCACCCCCCCAGCCCCGCTCACCTCCTCCGCAGGGCAGCCACGTGCCGGTCCCAGGCAGCAGTGCTCAGCAGCAGCTCCATCGTCCAGAACCAGCCCCAGCATGAGCTTCCCCCAAATGCAGCCCCAGCCCAGGCGTGTGCCCGCCCTTGCCATCAGCCCCACCTGGGGCTTGTCCCACCTGCCCCAGCCATGGAGCCCCACCTGGGGCCTGTCCTGCCACCCAGCTCCACCTGGCATTCATCCCAGCCCCAGGGCCTGCAGCTGCAGCCCATCAGGAACTGGGGAGAGGGAATGGCCATCAGCCCCATCAGGGACAACTGGGGCTGCCAGGGCAGCAGAGGCACCCCCACTCCTGAGAGCAGCTTCCTGAAAGCTGAAGGGAGAGGCCTGGGGTATAGAGAGGGGAAAGGGGAGTATGCAGAGGACAAGAGAACAAATGGAGAGCTCTGGGTACAACAGAAGTAGAAAAAGGCAATGACAGAGCAAACAGAGTGACTCTGGGGGCACCACCAAGAAGCACCCAGAAAACTCTGGGACAGGAGAGAAAGCTAAACAGAGAACTTTGCAGTGTGCTGCAAAACAACCACAGGGCCCAACAAAAGACACACAGAGCCCTTGGGGGCAACCCAAAATGTGAATTGAGGGCTCCGGAGGGCATCAGAGGGCAAATGCAGGGCTCTGGGGCAAAGCAAAATACAAACAAAGGGGCTTAGGGCACACCAGAGGGGTCATAAGGCATGTCACAGGACTCAGTGCAGCTGACAGGATGGTGCCTGCAGGCTCCCCCCACCCCCATGGAAACTCTATCTCCCCACTCCAGGCACACAGGCCCTGGCACAAGAACCACAAGGGACAATGAGGAATGCTGAAAGCAAATACAGAAGCAACTCCACAGTACACTAGAGGGGGGCTACGGGGGTCTACATGGTCCAGAAATGCCTCTGGGGAAGAAGGGAGAAATCTGGTGGGGTTGCGAGGAGACTAGAGGCTGTCTAAAGGGCCTAGGGGGCCAAAAGAGAGCTGGGGGGCCCCATTCTGTGGAAAAGAGGGATCCAGAGCGCACTAGAGGGGTGCTAAGGCGTCTACATGGTCCATAAATGGCTCTGGGGAAGAAGGGAGAAATCTGGAGGGGTTGCAAGGAGACTAGAGGATGTCAAAGGGGCCTGAGGGCCACAAGAGAACTGAGGGGCCAATTCTGTGGAAAAGAGAGGTCCAGAGTGCACTAGAGGGGTGCTAAGGCGTCTACACTGTCAAGAAATGCCTCTGGGGAAGAACAGAAAAATCTGAAGGGGTTGCGAGGAGACTAGAGGGTGTCTAAGGGGCCTGGAGATTCCAAATATATCTGGGTGGCCCAATTCTGTGAAAAAAAAGGGTCCAGAGCGCACTAGAGGGGTGCTAAAGTGTATACACTGTCATATAATGCCTCTAGGGAAGAAAGAAGAAATCTGGAGGAGTTGCGAGGAGACTAGAGGGTGTCTAAGTGGCCTGCGGGCCAGAAGAGTGCTGGGGGACCCAATTCTGTGGAAAAGAGGGGTCCAGAGCGCACTAGAGGGGTGCTAAGGGGTCTACACTGTCCATAAATGCCTCTGGGGAAGAAGGGAGAAATATGGAGGGGTTGCGAGCAGACGAGAGGATGTCTAACTGGTCTGGGGGGCCAGAAGAGAGCTCGGGGGGCCCCATTCTGTGGAAAAGAGGGGTCCAGAGTGCACTAGAGGGGTGCTAAGGCGTCTACACGCTCAAGAAATGCCTCTGGGGAAGAAGGGAAAAATCTGAAGGGATTGCGGGGAGACTAGAGGGTGTCTAAGGGGCCTGAAGATTCCAAATATATCTGGGGGGCCCAATTCTGTGGAAAAAAAGGGTCCAGAGCACACTAGAGGGGTGCTAAGCTGTATACACTGTCAAATAATGCCTCTAGGGAAGAAAGAAGAAATCTGGAGGGGTTGCGAGGAGACTAGAGGGTGTCTAAGTGGCCTGCGGGCCAGAAGAGTACTGGGGGATCCAATTCTGTGGAAAAGAGGGGTCCAGAGCGCACTAGAGAGGTGCTAAGGGGTCTACACTGTCCATAAATGCCTCTGGGGAAGAAGGGAGAAATCTGGAGGGGTTGCGAGAAGACTAGAGAATGTATAACTGGTCTGGGGGGCCAGAATAGAGCTTGGGGGGCCCCATTCTGTGGAAAAGAGGGGTCCAGAGTGCACTAGAGTGGTGCTAATGGATCTACATGGTCAAGCAATGTCTCTGGGGAAGAAGGGAGAAATCTGGAGGAGTTGTGAACACAGTAGAGGGTGTCTAAGGGATCTGGAGGTCCCAAAGACATCTGGGTGGCCCAATTCTGTGGAAAAGAGGGGTCCAGAGTGCACTAGAGGGGTGCCAAGATGTCTACACTGTCCAAAAATGCCTCTGGGGAAGAAGGGAGAAATCTGGAGGGGTTGCGAGGAGACTAGAGGGCGTCTAAGCGGCCTGGGGAGCCAGAAGAGAGCTGGGGGGCCCATTCTGTGGAAAAGAGGGCTCCAGAGTGCACTAGAGGGATGCCAAGATGTCTACACTGTCCAGAAATGCCTCTGGGGAAGAAGGGAGAAATCTGGACATGTGGCCTGGAGACTAGAGGGGGTCTATGGGGCCTGGGGCCCCGAAAGAGAGCTGGGGGACCCAATTCTGTGGAAAAGAGGGGTCCAGAGCATACTAGAGGGGTGCTAAGGTGTCTACACCGTCAAAAAATGTTTCTGGGGAAGAAGGGAGTAATCTGGAGGGGTTGCGAGCAGACTAGAGGATGTCTAAGGGGCCTGGCGGGCCAGCAAACAGCTGGGGGGCCCACTGCGTAGAAAAAAGGGGTCCAGAGCGCACTGGAGGTATGCTAAGGGGTCTACACTATCAAGAAATGGCTCTAGGCAAGAAGGGAGCAATCTGGAGGGGTTGCGAGGAGACTAGAGGGTGTCTAAGGGGTCTCGAGGTCCCAAAGATATCTTGGGGGCCCAATTCTGTAGAAAAGAGGGGTCCAGAGTGCACTAGAACGGTGCTAAGGGGTCTACACTGTCAAGAAATGCCTCTGGGGAAGAAGGGAGAAATCTGGAGGGGTTGCGAGGAGACTAGAGGGTGTCTAAAGCGTCTGGAGATCCGAAAGATATCTGGTGGGCCCAATTATGTGGAAAAGGGGGGTCCAGAGCGCACTAGAGGGGTGCTAAGGCGTCTACACTGTCCATAAATGCTTCTGGGGAAGAAGGGAGAAATCTGGAGGTGTGGCAAGGAGACTAGAGGGTGTCTAAGGGGTCTGGGGGGCCAAAAGAGAGCTAGGGGTCCTATTCCGTTGAACAGAGGGATCAAGAGGGCACTAGAGGGGTGCTCTTTTCCACAAAGTGGGGACCCCACCTCTCATTTGGTCCCCAGACCCCCAAGACACCCTGTAGTCTCCGCAGAAGCCCTCCAGATTGCTTCCTTCTTCCCCATAGGCATTTCTTGACCACGTCAACACCTTATGGGTCCAGAGCGCAGTAGAGGGGTACTAAGGTGTCGACACGGTCAAGAAATGCCTCTGGGGAAGAAGGGAGAAATCTGGAGGGGTTGCGAGAAGACTAGAGGGTGTCTAAGGGTCCTGGGGGGCCAGAAGATAGCTGGGGGGCTGCATTCTGTGGAAAAGAGGGGTCCAAAGCACACTAGCGGGGTTCTATGGCGTCTACACAGTCAAGAAATGCCTCTGGGGAAGAAGGGAGAAATCTGGAGGGGTTGCGAGAAGACTAGAGGGTGTCTAAGGGTCCTGGGGGGCCAGAAGATAGCTGGGGGGCTGCATTCTGTGGAAAAGAGGGGTCCAGAGTGCACTAGAGGGGTGCTAAGGCATCTACACTGTCAAGAAATGCCTCTGGGGAAGAAAGAAGAAATCTGGAGGGGTTGCGAGGAGCCTAGAGGGGGTCTAAGGCGTCTGGGGGGCCAAAAGAGAGCTGGGGGGACCCATTCTGTGGAAAAGAGGGGTCCAGAGTGCACTAGAGGGGTGCTAAGGGGTCTACATGGTCCAGAAATGCCTCTGGGGAAGAAGGGAGAAATCTGGAGGGGTTGCAAGGAGACTAGAGGGGGTCTAAGGGGTCTGGGGGAGCAGAAGAGGGCTGGTGGGCCCCGTTCTGTGGAAAAAAGGGGTCCAGAGCACACTAGAGGAGTGCTTACGTTTCTACATGGACTAGAAATGGATCTGGGGAAGAAGGGAGAAATCTGGAGGGGTTGCGAGGAGACTAGAGGGTGTCTAAAGCGGTCTGGGGGCCAAAAGACAACTGGGGGGCCCCCTTCTGTGGAAAAGAGGTGTCCAGAGCGCACTAGAGGGGTGCTAAGGCGTCTACACGCTCAAGAAATGCCTCTAGGGAAGAAAGAAGAAATCTGGAGGGCTTGCGAGGAGACTAGAGGGTGTCTAAGTGGCCTGCGGGCCAGAAGAGTGCTGGGGGACCCAATTCTGTGGAAAAGAGGGGTCCAGAGTGCACTAGAGGGGTGCTAAGGGGTCTACACGCTCAAGAAATGCCTCTGGGGAAGGAGGGAGAAATCTGGAGGGGTTGCAAGGAGACTAGAGGGTGTCTAAGGGGTCTGGAGATTCCAAATATATCTGGGGGGCCCAATTATGTGGAAAAGGGGGGTCCAGAGCGCACTAGAGGGGTGCTAAGGCGTCTACACTGTCCATAAATGCTTCTGGGGAAGAAGGGAGAAATCTGGAGGTGTGGCAAGGAGACTAGAGGGTATCTAAGGGGTCTGGGGGGCCAAAAGAGAGCTAGGGGTCCTATTCCGTTGAACAGAGGGATCAAGAGGGCACTAGAGGGGTGCTCTTTTCCACAAAGTGGGGACCCAACCTCTCATTTGGTCCCCAGACCCCCAAGACACCCTGTAGTCTCCACAGAAGCCCTCCAGATTGCTTCCTTCTTCCCCATAGGCATTTCTTGACCACGTCAACACCTTAGGGGTCCAGAGCGCAGTAAAGGGGTGCTAAGGTGTCGACACGGTCAAGAAATGCCTCTGGGGAAGAAGGGAGAAATCTGGAGGGGTTGCGAGAAGACTAGAGGGTGTCTAAGGGTCCTGGGGGGCCAGAAGATAGCTGGGGGGCTGCATTCTGTGGAAAAGAGGGGTCCAGAGTGCACTAGAGGGGTGCTAAGGCATCTACACTGTCAAGAAATGCCTCTGGGGAAGAAAGAAGAAATCTGGAGGGGTTGCGAGGAGACTAGAGGGGGTCTAAGGCGTCTGGGGGGCCAAAAGAGAGCTGGGGGGACCCATTCTGTGGAAAAGAGGGGTCCAGAGTGCACTAGAGGGGTGCTAAGGGGTCTACATGGTCCAGAAATGCCTCTGGGGAAGAAGGGAGAAATCTGGAGGGGTTGCAAGGAGACTAGAGGGGGTCTAAGGGGTCTGGGGGAGCAGAAGAGGGCTGGTGGGCCCCGTTCTGTGGAAAAAAGGGGTCCAGAGCACATTAGAGGAGTGCTTACGTTTCTACATGGACTAGAAATGGCTCTGGGGAAGAAGGGAGAAATCTGGAGGGGTTGCGAGGAGACTGGAGAGTGTCTAAGGGGTCTGGAGGTCCCAAAGATATCTGTGGGGCCCAATTCTGTGGAAAAGAGGGGTCCAGAGCACACTAGAGGGATGCTAAGGGGTCTACACTGTCACGAAACGGCTCTGGGGAAGAAGGGAGAAATCTGGAGGGGTTGCGAGGAGACTAGAGGGTGTCTAAAGGGCCTGGAGGTCCCAAGGATATCTGCGGGGCCCAATTCTGTGGAAAAGAGGGATACAGAGTGCACTAGAGGGGTGCTAAGGCGTCTACACTGTCCAGAAATGCCTCTGGGGAAGAAGGGAGAAATCTGGAGGGGTTGTGAGGAGATTAGAGGCTGTCTAAGGGGTCTGGGGGGCCAGAAGAGAGTTGGGGAGCCCCATTATGTGGAAAAAAGGGATCCAGAGCACACTAGAGGAGTGCTTATGTGTCTACATGGACTAGAAATGTCTCTGGGGAAGAACAAAAAAATCTGAAGGGGTTGCGAGGAGACTAGAGGCTGTTTAAGGGGCCTGGAGACTCCAAATATATCTGGGGTGCCCAATTCTGTGAAAAAAAGGGTCCAGAGCGCACTAGAGGGGTGCTAAAGTGTATACACTGTCATATAATGCCTCTAGGGAAGAAAGAAGATATCTGGAGGAGTTGCGAGGAGACTAGAGGGTGTCTAAGTGGCCTGCGGGCCAGAAGAGTGCTGGGGGACCCAGTTCTGTGGAAAAGAGGGGTCCAGAGCGCACTAGAGGGGTGCTAAGGGGTCTACACTGTCCATAAATGCCTCTGGGGAAGAAGAGAGAAATCTGGAGGGGTTGCGAGCAGACGAGAGGATGTCTAACTGGTCTGGGGGGCCAGAAGAGAGCTCGGGGGGCCCCATTCTGTGGAAAAGAGGGGTCCAGAGTGCACTAGAGGGGTGCTAAGGCGTCTACACGCTCAAGAAATGCCTCTGGGGAAGAAGGGAAAAATCTGAAGGGATTGCGGGGAGACTAGAGGGTGTCTAAGGGGCCTGAAGATTCCAAATATATCTGGGGGGCCCAATTCTGTGGAAAAAAAGGGTCCAGAGCACACTAGAGGGGTGCTAAGCTGTATACACTGTCAAATAATGCCTCTAGGGAAGAAAGAAGAAATCTGGAGGGGTTGCGAGGAGACTAGAGGGTGTCTAAGTGGCCTGCGGGCCAGAAGAGTACTGGGGGACCCAATTCTGTGGAAAAGAGGGGTCCAGAGCGCACTAGAGAGGTGCTAAGGGGTCTACACTGTCCATAAATGCCTCTGGGGAAGAAGGGAGAAATCTGGAGGGGTTGCGAGAAGACTAGAGAATGTCTAACTGGTCTGGGGGGCCAGAATAGAGCTCGGGGGGCCCCATTCTGTGGAAAAGAGGCGTCCAGAGTGCACTAGAGTGGTGCTAATGGATCTACATGGTCAAGCAATGTCTCTGGGGAAGAAGGGAGAAATCTGGAGGAGTTGTGAACACAGTAGAGGGTGTCTAAGGGATCTGGAGGTCCCAAAGACATCTGGGTGGCCCAATTCTGTGGAAAAGAGGGGTCCAGAGTGCACTAGAGGGGTGCCAAGATGTCTACACTGTCCAAAAATGCCTCTGGGGAAGAAGGGAGAAATCTGGAGGGGTTGCGAGGAGACTAGAGGGCGTCTAAGCGGCCTGGGGAGCCAGAAGAGAGCTGGGGGGCCCATTCTGTGGAAAAGAGGGCTCCAGAGTGCACTAGAGGGATGCCAAGATGTCTACACTGTCCAGAAATGCCTCTGGGGAAGAAGGGAGAAATCTGGACATGTGGCCTGGAGACTAGACGGGGTCTATGGGGCCTGGGGCCCCGAAAGAGAGCTGGGGGACCCAATTCTGTGGAAAAGAGGGGTCCAGAGCATACTAGAGGGGTGCTAAGGTGTCTACACCGTCAAAAAATGTTTCTGGGGAAGAAGGGAGTAATCTGGAGGGGTTGCGAGCAGACTAGAGGATGTCTAAGGGGCCTGGCGGGCCAGCAAACAGCTGGGGGGCCCACTGCGTAGAAAAAAGGGGTCCAGAGCGCACTGGAGGTATGCTAAGGGGTCTACACTATCAAGAAATGGCTCTAGGCAAGAAGGGAGCAATCTGGAGGGGTTGCGAGGAGACTAGAGGGTGTCTAAGGGGTCTCGAGGTCCCAAAGATATCTTGGGGGCCCAATTCTGTAGAAAAGAGGGGTCCAGAGTGCACTAGAACGGTGCTAAGGGGTCTACACTGTCAAGAAATGCCTCTGGGGAAGAAGGGAGAAATCTGGAGGGGTTGCGAGGAGACTAGAGGGTGTCTAAAGCGTCTGGAGGTCCCAAAGATATCTGGTGGGCCCAATTATGTGGAAAAGGGGGGTCCAGAGCGCACTAGAGGGGTGCTAAGGCGTCTACACTGTCCATAAATGCTTCTGGGGAAGAAGGGAGAAATCTGGAGGTGTGGCAAGGAGACTAGAGGGTGTCTAAGGGGTCTGGGGGGCCAAAAGAGAGCTAGGGGTCCTATTCCGTTGAACAGAGGGATCAAGAGGGCACTAGAGGGGTGCTCTTTTCCACAAAGTGGGGACCCCACCTCTCATTTGGTCCCCAGACCCCCAAGACACCCTGTAGTCTCCGCAGAAGCCCTCCAGATTGCTTCCTTCTTCCCCATAGGCATTTCTTGACCACGTCAACACCTTATGGGTCCAGAGCGCAGTAGAGGGGTACTAAGGTGTCGACACGGTCAAGAAATGCCTCTGGGGAAGAAGGGAGAAATCTGGAGGGGTTGCGAGAAGACTAGAGGGTGTCTAAGGGTCCTGGGGGGCCAGAAGATAGCTGGGGGGCTGCATTCTGTGGAAAAGAGGGGTCCAAAGCACACTAGCGGGGTTCTATGGCGTCTACACAGTCAAGAAATGCCTCTGGGGAAGAAGGGAGAAATCTGGAGGGGTTGCGAGAAGACTAGAGGGTGTCTAAGGGTCCTGGGGGGCCAGAAGATAGCTGGGGGGCTGCATTCTGTGGAAAAGAGGGGTCCAGAGTGCACTAGAGGGGTGCTAAGGCATCTACACTGTCAAGAAATGCCTCTGGGGAAGAAAGAAGAAATCTGGAGGGGTTGCGAGGAGCCTAGAGGGGGTCTAAGGCGTCTGGGGGGCCAAAAGAGAGCTGGGGGGACCCATTCTGTGGAAAAGAGGGGTCCAGAGTGCACTAGAGGGGTGCTAAGGGGTCTACATGGTCCAGAAATGCCTCTGGGGAAGAAGGGAGAAATCTGGAGGGGTTGCAAGGAGACTAGAGGGGGTCTAAGGGGTCTGGGGGAGCAGAAGAGGGCTGGTGGGCCCCGTTCTGTGGAAAAAAGGGGTCCAGAGCACACTAGAGGAGTGCTTACGTTTCTACATGGACTAGAAATGGATCTGGGGAAGAAGGGAGAAATCTGGAGGGGTTGCGAGGAGACTAGAGGGTGTCTAAAGCGGTCTGGGGGCCAAAAGACAACTGGGGGGCCCCCTTCTGTGGAAAAGAGGTGTCCAGAGCGCACTAGAGGGGTGCTAAGGCGTCTACACGCTCAAGAAATGCCTCTAGGGAAGAAAGAAGAAATCTGGAGGGCTTGCGAGGAGACTAGAGGGTGTCTAAGTGGCCTGCGGGCCAGAAGAGTGCTGGGGGACCCAATTCTGTGGAAAAGAGGGGTCCAGAGTGCACTAGAGGGGTGCTAAGGGGTCTACACGCTCAAGAAATGCCTCTGGGGAAGGAGGGAGAAATCTGGAGGGGTTGCAAGGAGACTAGAGGGTGTCTAAGGGGTCTGGAGATTCCAAATATATCTGGGGGGCCCAATTATGTGGAAAAGGGGGGTCCAGAGCGCACTAGAGGGGTGCTAAGGCCTCTACACTGTCCATAAATGCTTCTGGGGAAGAAGGGAGAAATCTGGAGGTGTGGCAAGGAGACTAGAGGGTGTCTAAGGGGCCTGGGGGGCCAAAAGAGAGCTAGGGGTCCTATTCCGTTGAACAGAGGGATCAAGAGGGCACTAGAGGGGTGCTCTTTTCCACAAAGTGGGGACCCAACCTCTCATTTGGTCCCCAGACCCCCAAGACACCCTGTAGTCTCCACAGAAGCCCTCCAGATTGCTTCCTTCTTCCCCATAGGCATTTCTTGACCACGTCAACACCTTAGGGGTCCAGAGCGCAGTAGAGGGGTGCTAAGGTGTCGACACGGTCAAGAAATGCCTCTGGGGAAGAAGGGAGAAATCTGGAGGGGTTGCGAGAAGACTAGAGGGTGTCTAAGGGTCCTGGGGGGCCAGAAGATAGCTGGGGGGCTGCATTCTGTGGAAAAGAGGGGTCCAGAGTGCACTAGAGGGGTGCTAAGGCATCTACACTGTCAAGAAATGCCTCTGGGGAAGAAAGAAGAAATCTGGAGGGGTTGCGAGGAGACTAGAGGGGGTCTAAGGCGTCTGGGGGGCCAAAAGAGAGCTGGGGGGACCCATTCTGTGGAAAAGAGGGGTCCAGAGTGCACTAGAGGGGTGCTAAGGGGTCTACATGGTCCAGAAATGCCTCTGGGGAAGAAGGGAGAAATCTGGAGGGGTTGCAAGGAGACTAGAGGGGGTCTAAGGGGTCTGGGGGAGCAGAAGAGGGCTGGTGGGCCCCGTTCTGTGGAAAAAAGGGGTCCAGAGCACACTAGAGGAGTGCTTACGTTTCTACATGGACTAGAAATGGATCTGGGGAAGAAGGGAGAAATCTGGAGGGGTTGCGAGGAGACTGGAGAGTGTCTAAGGGGTCTGGAGGTCCCAAAGATATCTGTGGGGCCCAATTCTGTGGAAAAGAGGGGTCCAGAGCACACTAGAGGGATGCTAAGGGGTCTACACTGTCACGAAACGGCTCTGGGGAAGAAGGGAGAAATCTGGAGGGGTTGCGAGGAGACTAGAGGGTGTCTAAAGGGCCTGGAGGTCCCAAGGATATCTGCGGGGCCCAATTCTGTGGAAAAGAGGGATACAGAGTGCACTAGAGGGGTGCTAAGGCGTCTACACTGTCCAGAAATGCCTCTGGGGAAGAAGGGAGAAATCTGGAGGGGTTGTGAGGAGATTAGAGGCTGTCTAAGGGGTCTGGGGGGCCAGAAGAGAGTTGGGGAGCCCCATTATGTGGAAAAAAGGGATCCAGAGCACACTAGAGGAGTGCTTATGTGTCTACATGGACTAGAAATGTCTCTGGGGAAGAACAAAAAAATCTGAAGGGGTTGCGAGGAGACTAGAGGCTGTTTAAGGGGCCTGGAGACTCCAAATATATCTGGGGTGCCCAATTCTGTGAAAAAAAGGGTCCAGAGCGCACTAGAGGGGTGCTAAAGTGTATACACTGTCATATAATGCCTCTAGGGAAGAAAGAAGATATCTGGAGGAGTTGCGAGGAGACTAGAGGGTGTCTAAGTGGCCTGCGGGCCAGAAGAGTGCTGGGGGACCCAGTTCTGTGGAAAAGAGGGGTCCAGAGCGCACTAGAGGGGTGCTAAGGGGTCTACACTGTCCATAAATGCCTCTGGGGAAGAAGAGAGAAATCTGGAGGGGTTGCGAGCAGACGAGAGGATGTCTAACTGGTCTGGGGGGCCAGAATAGAGCTCGGGGGGCCCCATTCTGTGGAAAAGAGGAGTCCAGAGTGCACTAGAGGGGTGCTAAGGTGCCTACACGCTCAAGAAATGCCTCTGGGGAAGAATAGAAAAATCTGAAGGGGTTGCGGGGAGACTAGAGGGTGTCTAAGGGGCCTGAAGATTCCAAATATATCTGGGGGGCCCAATTCTGTAAAAAAAAGGGTCCAGAGCGCACTAGAGGGGTGCTAAAGTGTATACACTGTCAAATAATGCCTCTAGGGAAGAAAGAAGAAATCTGGAGGGCTTGCGAGGAGACTAGAGGGTGTCTAAGTGGCCTGCGGGCCAGAAGAGTGCTGGGGGACCCAATTCTGTGGAAAAGAGGGGTCCAGAGCGCACTAGAGGGGTGCTAAGAGGTCTACACTGCCCATAAATGACTCTGGGGAAGAAGGGAGAAATCTGGAGGGGTTGCTAGCAGACGAGAGGATGTCTAACTGGTCTGGGGGGCCAGAAGACAGCTCGGGGGGCCCCATTCTGTGGAAAACAGGGTCCAGAGTGCACTAGAGGGGTGCTAAGGCGTCTATACTGTCAAGACATGTCTGTGGGGAAGAAGGGAGAAATCTGGAGGGGTTGCGAGGAGACTAGAGGGTGTCTAAGGGGCCTGGAGGTCCCAAAGATATCTGGGGGGCACAATCCTGTGGAAAAGAGGGGTCCAGAGTGCACTAGAGGGGTGTTAAGGCGTGTATACTACCAAGAAATGCCTCTGGGGAAGAAGGGAGAAATCTGGAGGGGTTGCAAGGAGACTAGACGGTGTCTAAGGGGTCTCGAGGCCCCAAAGATATCTGGGGGGCCCCATTCTGTGGAAAAGAGGGGTCCAGAGTGCACTAGTGGGGTGCTAAGTGGTCTACACTGTCAAGAAATGGCTCTGGGGAAGAAGGGAGAAATGTGGAGGGATTGCAAGGAGGCTAGAGGGTGTCTAAGGGGTCTGGGGGCCCAGAAGAGAGCTGAGGGGCCCAATTCTGTGGAAAAGAGGGGTCCAGAGCGCACTAGAGGACTGCTAAGGTGTCTACATAGTCCAGAAATGCCTCTGGGAAAGAAGGGAGAAATCTGGAGGAGTTGCAATGAGACTAGAGGAGCTCTAAGGGGTCTGGAGGTTTCAAAGATATCTGGGGGGCCCAATTCTGTGGAAAAGAGGGGTCCAGAGCGCACTAGAGGGGTGCTAAGGCGTCTACATGGTCTAGAAATGCCTCTGGGGAAGAAGGGAGAAATCTGAAGGGGGTTGCGAAGAGATTAAAAGGAGTCTAAGGGGCCTGGGAGGCCAGAAGAGAGCTGCGGGACCCAATTCTGTGGAAAAGACGGTTCCAGAGCACACTAGAGGAGTGCTAAGGTGTCTACATGGGCTGGAAATGCCTCTGGGGAAGAAGAGTGTAATCTGGAGGGGTTGCGAGAAGACTAGAGGGGGTCTAAGGGGCCTAGGGGGCCAGATGAGAGCTGGGGGGACCCAATTCTGTGGAAAAGAGGGGTCCAGACCGCACTAGAGGGGTGCTAAGGCATCTACACTGTGAAGAAATGGCTCTGGGGTAGAAGGGAGAAATCTGGAGGAGATGCGAGGAGACTAGAGGGTGTCTAAAGGGGTCTGGAGGTCCCAAAGATATCTGGGGGGCGAATTCTGTGAAAAAGAGGGGTCCAGAGCGCACTAGAGGGGTGCTAAGGCGTCTACACTGTCAAGAAATGCCTCTGGGGAAGAAGGGAGAAATCTGGAGGGGTTGCAAAGAGACTAGAGGGAGTCTAAGGGGTCTGGGGGGCCAGAAGAGAGCTGGCGGGGGCCCATTCTGTGGAAAAGAGGGGTCCAAAGCACACTAGAGGGGTGCTAAGGTGCATACATGGTCAAGAAATGCCTCTGGGGAAGAAGGGAGAAATCTGGTGGGGTTGCAAAGAGACTAGAGGGTGTCTAAGGGGTCTGGGGGCCCAGAGGAGAGCTCGGGGGCCCCATTCTTTGGAAAAGAGGGGTCCAGAGTGCACTAGAGGGGTGCTAAGGTGTCTACGCTGTGAAGAAATGCCACTGGGGTAGAAGGGAGAAATCTGGAGGAGTTGCGAGGAGACTAGAGGGTGTCTAAGGGGTCTGGAGGTTCCAAAGATATCTGGGGCACCCAATTCTGTGGAAAAGAGGGGTCCAGAGTGCACTAGAGGGGCACTAAGGGGTCTACATGGTCAAGAAATGCCTCTGGGGAAGAAGCGAGAAATCTGGAGGGGTTGCGAGGAGACTAGAGGGGGTCTAAGGGGTCTGGAGGTCCCAAAGATATCTGGGGGGCCCAATTCTGTGGAAAAGAGGGGTCCAGGGTGCACTAGAGGGGTGCTAAGGAGTCTACACTGTCAAGAAATGGCTCTGGAGAAGAAGGGAGAAATCTGGAGGGGGTTGCGAGGAGACTAGATGGTGTCTAAGGGGTCTAGGGGGCCAGAAGAGAGCTGCGGGGCCCAGTTCTGTGGAAAAGAGGGGTCCAGAGCACACTAGAGGGGTGCTAAGGCGTCTACACTGTCAAGAAATGCCTCTGGGGAAGAAGGGAGAAATCAGGAGGGGTTGCGAGGAGACTGGCGGGGGTCGAAGGAGTCTGGGGGTCCCAAAGTTATCTGGGTGGCCCAATTCTGTAGAAAAGAGGGGTCCAGAGCGCACTAGAGGGGTACTAAGGCGTCTACACTGTCCATAAATGCTTCTGGGGAGGAAGGGAGAAATCTGGAGGGGTTGCAAGGAGACTAGAGGGTGTCTAAGGGGTCTGGGGGGCCAGAAGAGAGCTGGGGGGCCCCATTATGTGGAAAAGAGGGATCTGGAGCACACTAGAGGAGTGCTTACGTGTCTACATGGGCTAGAAATGCCTCTGGGGAAGAAGGGAGAAATCTGGAGGTGTGGCAAGGAGACTAGAGGGTGTCTAAGGGGTCTGGGGGGCCAAAAGAGAGCTAGGGGTCCTATTCCGTTGAACAGAGGGATCAAGAGGGCACTAGAGGGGTGCTCTTTTCCACAAAGTGGGGACCCCACCTCTCATTTGGTCCCCAGACCCCCAAGACACCCTGTAGTCTCCACAGAAGCCCTCCAGATGGCTTCCTTCTTCCCCATAGGCATTTCTTGACCACGTCAACACCTTAGGGGTCCAGAGCGCAGTAGAGGGGTGCTAAGGTGTCGACACGGTCAAGAAATGCCTCTGGGGAAGAAGGGAGAAATCTGGAGGGGTTGCGAGAAGACTAGAGGGTGTCTAAGTGGCCTGGGGGGCCAGAAGATAGCTGGCGGGGGGACCCATTCTGTGGAAAAGAGGGGTTCAGAGTGCACTAGAGGGGTGCTAAGGGGTCTACATGGTCCAGAAATGCCTCTGGGGAAGAAGGGAGAAATCTGGAGACGTTGCGAGGAGACTAGAGGGGGTCTAAGGGGTCTGGGGGAGCAGACGAGGGCTGGTGGGCCCCGTTCTGTGGAAAAAAGGGGTCCAGACCACACTAGAGGAGTGCTTATGTTTCTACATGGTCCAGAAATGCCTCTGGGGAAGAAGGGAGAAATCTGGAGGAGTTGCGAGGAGACTAGAGAGTGTCTAAGCGGCCTAGAGGTCCCAAGGATATCTGCGGGGCCCAATTCTGTGGAAAAGAGGGGTCCAGAGCACACTAGAGGGATGCTAAGGGGTCTACACTGTCAAGAAATACCTCTGGGGAAGAAGGGAGAAATCTGGAGGGTTTGAGAGGAGACTAGAAAGTGTCTAAGGGGTCTGGGGGGCCAGAAGAGAGCTGGGGGGCCCAATTCTGTAGAAAAGAGGGGTCCAGAGCGCACTAGAGGAGTGTTAAGGTGTCTACATAGCCTAGAAATGCCTCTGGGGAAGAAGGGAGAAATCTGGAGAAGTTGCAAGGAGACTAGAGGGTGTCTAAAGTGGTCTGGGGGCCAAAAGACAGCTGGGGGGCCCAATTCTGTGGAAAAGACGGGTCCAGAGTGCACTAGAGGGGTGCTAAAGCGTCTACACGCTCAAGAAATGCCTCTGGGGAAGAACAGAAAAATCTGAAGGGGTTGCGAGGAGACTAGAGGCTGTTTAAGGGGCCTGGAGATTCCAAATAAAGCTGGGGGGCCCAATTCTGTGAAAAAAAAGGGTCCAGAGCGCACTAGAGGGGTGCTAAACTGTATACACTGTCAAATAATGCCTCTAGGGAAGAAAGAAGAAATCTGGAGGGGTTGCAAGGAGACTAGAGGGTGTCTAAGGGGCCTGGAGGTCCCAAAGATATCTGGGGGGCACAATCCTGTGGCAAAGAGGGGTCCAGAGTGCACTAGAGGGGTGCTACGTGGTTTACTTTGTCAAGAAATGCCTCTGGGGAAGAAAGAAGAAATCTGGAGGGGTTGTGAGGAGACTAGAGGGGGTTTAACAGGGTTAGAGGCCCACAAGAGGGCTGGGGGGGCCCATTCTGTGGAAAAGAGGGGTCCAGAGTGCACTAGAGGGGTATTAAGGCGTGTACACTATCAAGAAATGCCTCTGGGGAAGAAGGGAGATATCTGGAGGGGGTGCAAGGAGACTAGACGGTGTCTAAGGGGTCTCGAGGCCCCAAAGATATCTGGGGGCCCCCATTCTGTGGAAAAGAGGGGTCCAGAGTGCACTAGAGGGGTGCTAAGCGGTCTACACTGTCAAGAAATGGCTCTGGGGAAGAAGGGAGAAATCTGGAGGGGTTGCGAGGAGACTAGAGAGTGTCTAAGGGGTGTGGAGACCCCTAAGATATCTAGGGGGCCCAATTCTGTGGAACAGAGGGGGTCCACAGTGCACTAGAGGGGTGCTAAGCCATCTACACTGTCCATAAATGCTTCTGGGGAAGAAGGGAGAAATCTGGAGGGGTGGCGAGTACACTAGAGGGTGTCTAAGGGTCCTGGGGGCTACAAGAGAGCTGGGGGGCCAATTCTGTGGAAAAGAGGGGTCCAGAGTGCACTAGAGGGGTGCTAAGGCATCTACACTGTCAAGAAATGCCTCTGGGGGAGAAGGGAGCAATCTGGAGGGATTGCGAGGAGACTAGAGGGTGTCTAAGGGGTCTGGAGATCCCAGGGATATCTAGGGGGCCCAATTCTGTGGAAAAGAGGGGTCCAGAGTGCACTAGAAGGGTGCTAAGGTATCTACATAGTCAAGAAATGCTTCTGGGGAAGAAAGGAGAAATCTGCAGGGGTTGCGAGGAGACTAGAGGGTGGCTAAGGGGTCTGGAGGTCCCAAAGATATCTGGGGGGCCCAATTCTGTGGAAAAGAGGGGTCCAGAGTGCACTAGAGGGGTGCTAAGGCATCTACACTGTCAAGAAATGGCTCTGGGGAAGAAGGGAGAAATCTGGAGGGGGTTGCGAGGAGACTAGATGGTGTCTAAGGGGTCTGGGGGGCCAGAAGAGAGCTGCGGGGCCCAGTTCTGTGGAAAAGAGTGGTCCAAAGCACACTAGAGGGGTGCCAAGATGTCTACATGGTCCAGATATGCCTCTGGGGAAGAAGGGAGAAATCTGGTGGGGTTGCAAAGAGACTAGAGGATGTCTAAGGGGTCTGGGGGCCCAGAGGAGAGCTCTAGGGGGCCCCATTCTTTGGAAAAGAGGGGTCCAGAGTGCACTAGAGGGGTGCTAAGGTGTCTACGCTGTGAAGAAATGCCACTGGGGTAGAAGGGAGAAATCTGGAGGAGTTGCGAGGAGACTAGAGGGTGTCTAAGGGGTCTGGAGGTTCCAAAGATATCTGGGGCGCCCAATTCTGTGGAAAAGAGGGGTCCAGAGTGCACTAGAGGGGCACTAAGGGGTCTACATGGTCAAGAAATGCCTCTGGGGAAGAAGGGAGAAATCTGGAGGGGTTGCAAGGAGACTAGAGGGTGTCTGAAGCGTCTGGAGATCCGAAAGATATCTGGTGGGCCCAATTATGTGGAAAAGGGGGGTCCAGAGCACACTAGAGGGGTGCTAAGGCGTCTACATTGTCCATAAATGCTTCTGGGGAAGAAGGGAGAAATCTGGAGGTGTGGCAAGGAGACTAGAGGGTGTCTAAGGGGCCTGGGGGGCCAAAAGAGAGCTAGGGGTCCTATTCCGTTGAACAGAGGGATCAAGAGGGCACTAGAGGGGTGCTCTTTTCCACAAAGTGGGGACCCCACCTCTCATTTGGTCCCCAGACCCCCAAGACACCCTGTAGTCTCCACAGAAGCCCTCCAGATTGCTTCCTTCTTCCCCATAGGCATTTCTTGACCACGTCAACACCTTAGGGGTCCAGAGCGCAGTAGAGGGGTGCTAAGGTGTCGACACGGTCAAGAAATGCCTCTGGGGAAGAAGGGAGAAATCTGGAGGGGTTGCGAGAAGACTAGAGGGTGTCTAAGGGTCCTGGGGGGCCAGAAGATAGCTGGGGGGCTGCATTCTGTGGAAAAGAGGGGTCCAGAGTGCACTAGAGGGGTGCTAAGGCATCTACACTGTCAAGAAATGCCACTGGGGTAGAAGGGAGAAATCTGGAGGGGTTGCGAGGAGACTAGAGGGGGTCTAAGGCGTCTGGGGGGCCAAAAGAGAGCTGGCGGGGGGACCCATTCTGTGGAAAAGAGGGGTCCAGAGTGCACTAGAGGGGCGCTAAGGGGTCTACATGGTCCAGAAATGCCTCTGGGGAAGAAGGGAGAAATCTGGAGGGGTTGCGAGGAGACTAGAGGGGGTCTAAGGGGTCTGGGGGAGCAGAAGAGGGCTGGTGGGCCCCGTTCTGTGGAAAAAAGTGGTCCAGAGCACACTAGAGGAGTGCTTACGTTTCTACATGGACTAGAAATGGCTCTGGAGAAGAAGGGAGAAATCTGGAGGGGTTGCGAGGAGAATGGAGAGTGTCTAAGGGGTCTGGAGGTCCCAAAGATATCTGCGGGGCCCAATTCTCTGGAAAAGAGGGATCCAGAGTGCACTAGAGGGGTGCTAAGGCGTCTACACTGTCAAGAAATGCCTCTGGGGATGAACAGAAAAATCTGAAGGGGTTGCGAGGAGACTAGAGGGTGTCTAAGGGGCCTGAAGATATCAAATATATCTGGGGGGCCCAATTCTGTGAAGAAAAAGAGTCCAGAGCGCACTAGAGGGGTGCTAAAGTGTATACACTGTCATATAATGCCTCTAGGGAAGAAAGAAGATATCTGGAGGAGTTGCGAGGAGACTAGAGGGTGTCTAAGTGGCCTGCGGGCCAGAAGAGTGCTGGGGGACCCAATTCTGTGGAAAAGAGGGGTCCAGAGCGCACTAGAGGGGTGCTAAGGTGCCTACATGGTCCAGATATGCCTCTGGGGAAGAAGGGAGAAATCTGGAGGGGTTGCAATGAGACTAGAGGAGCTCTAAGGGGTCTGGAGGTCTCAAAGATATCTGGGGGGCCCAATTCTGTGGAAAAGAGGGGTCCAGAGCACACTAGAGGGGTGCTAAGGCGTCTACATGGTCTAGAAATGCCTCTGGGGAAGAAGGGAGAAATCTGAAGGGGGTTGCGAAGAGATTAAAAGGAGTCTAAGGGGCCTGGGAGGCCAGAAGAGAGCTGCGGGACCCAATTCTGTGGAAAAGACGGTTCCAGAGCACACTAGAGGAGTACTAAGGTGTCTACATGGGCTAGAAATGCCTCTGGGGAAGAAGAGTGTAATCTGGAGGGGTTGCGAGGAGACTAGAGGGGGTCTAAGGGGCCTAGGGGGCCAGATGAGAGCTGGGGGGACCCAATTCTGTGGAAAAGAGGGGTCCAGACCGCACTAGAGGGGTGCTAAGGCGTCTACACTGTGAAGAAATGGCTCTGGGGAAGAAGGGAGAAATCTGGAGGAGATGCGAGGAGACTAGAGGGTGTCTAAAGGGGTCTGGAGGTCCCAAAGATATCTGGGGGGCGAATTCTGTGGAAAAGAGGGGTCCAAAGCACACTAGAGGGGTGCTAAGGTGCCTACATGGTCAAGAAATGCCTCTGGGGAAGAAGGGAGAAATCTGGTGGGGTTGCAAAGAGACTAGAGGGTGTCTAAGGGGTCTGGGGGCCCAGAGGAGAGCTCGGGGGCCCCATTCTTTGGAAAAGAGGGGTCCAGAGTGCACTAGAGGGGTGCTAAGGTGTCTACGCTGTGAAGAAATGCCACTGGGGTAGAAGGGAGAAATCTGGAGGAGTTGCGAGGAGACTAGAGGGTGTCTAAGGGGTCTGGAGGTTCCAAAGATATCTGGGGCGCCCAATTCTGTGGAAAAGAGGGGTCCAGAGTGCACTAGAGGGGCACTAAGGGGTCTACATGGTCAAGAAATGCCTCTGGGGAAGAAGGAAGAAATCTGGAGGGGGTTGCGAGGAGACTAGAGGGGGTCTAAGGGGTCTGGAGGTCCCAAAGATATCTGGGGGGCCCAATTCTGTGGAAAAGAGGGGTCCAGGGTGCACTAGAGGGGTGCTAAGGAGTCTACACTGTCAAGAAATGGCTCTGGAAAAGAAGGGAGAAATCTGGAGGGGTTGCGAGGAGACTAGAGGGGGTCTAAGGGGTCTGGAGGTCCCAAAGATATCTGGGGGGCCCAATTCTGTGGAAAAGAGGGGTCCAGGGTGCACTAGAGGGGTGCTAAGGCGTCTACATGGTCAAGAAATGCCTCTGGGGAAGAAGGGAGAAATCTGGAGGGGTTGCAAGGAGACTAGAGGGTGTCTAAGGGGTCTGGGGGGCCAAAAGAGAGCTAGGGGTCCTATTCCGTTGAACAGAGGGATCAAGAGGGCACTAGAGGGGTGCTCTTTTCCACAAAGTGGGGACCCCACCTCTCATTTGGTCCCCAGACCCCCAAGACACCCTGTAGTCTCCGCAGAAGCCCTCCAGATGGCTTCCTTCTTCCCCATAGGCATTTCTTGACCACGTCAACACCTTAGGGGTCCAGAGCGCAGTTGAGGGGTGCTAAGGTGTCGACACGGTCAAGAAATGCCTCTGGGGAAGAAGGGAGAAATCTGGAGGGGTTGCGAGAAGACTAGAGGGTGTCTAAGTGGCCTGGGGGGCCAGAAGATAGCTGGCGGGGGGACCCATTCTGTGGAAAAGAGGGGTCCAGAGTGCACTAGAGGGGTGCTAAGGGGTCTACATGGTCCAGAAATGCCTCTGGGGAAGAAGGGAGAAATCTGGAGGGGTTGCGAGGAGACTAGAGGGGGTCTAAGGGGTCTGGGGGAGCAGACGAGGGCTGGTGGGCCCCGTTCTGTGGAAAAAAGGGGTCCAGACCACACTAGAGGAGTGCTTACGTTTCTACATGGTCCAGAAATGCCTCTGGGGAAGAAGGGAGAAATCTGGAGGAGTTGCGAGGAGACTAGAGAGTGTCTAAGCGGCCTAGAGGTCCCAAGGATATCTGCGGGGCCCAATTCTGTGGAAAAGAGGGGTCCAGAGCACACTAGAGGGATGCTAAGGGGTCTACACTGTCAAGAAATACCTCTGGGGAAAAAGGGAGAAATCTGGAGGGGTTGCGAGGAGACTAGAAAGTGTCTAAGGGGTCTGGGGGGCCAGAAGAGAGCTGGGGGGCCCAATTCTGTAGAAAAGAGGGGTCCAGAGCGCACTAGAGGAGTGTTAAGGTGTCTACATAGCCTAGAAATGCCTCTGGGGAAGAAGGGAGAAATCTGGAGAAGTTGCAAGGAGACTAGAGGGTGTCTAAAGTGGTCTGGGGGCCAAAAGACAGCTGGGGGGCCCAATTCTGTGGAAAAGACGGGTCCAGAGTGCACTAGAGGGGTGCTAAAGCATCTACACGCTCAAGAAATGCCTCTGGGGAAGAACAGAAAAATCTGAAGGGGTTGCGAGGAGACTAGAGGCTGTTTAAGGGGTCTGGAGATTCCAAATAAAGCTGGGGGCCCAATTCTGTGAAAAAAAGGGTCCAGAGCGCACTAGAGGGGTGCTAAACTGTATACACTGTCAAATAATGCCTCTAGGGAAGAAAGAAGAAATCTGGAGGGGTTGCAAGGAGACTAGAGGGTGTCTAAGGGGCCTGGAGGTCCCAAAGATATCTGGGGGGCACAATCCTGTGGCAAAGAGGGGTCCAGAGTGCACTAGAGGGGTGCTACGTGGTTTACTTTGTCAAGAAATGCCTCTGGGGAAGAAAGAAGAAATCTGGAGGGGTTGTGAGGAGACTAGAGGGGGTTTAACGGGGTTAGAGGCCCACAAGAGGGCTGGGGGGGCCCATTCTGTGGAAAAGAGGGGTCCAGAGTGCACTAGAGGGGTGTTAAGGCGTGTACACTATCAAGAAATGCCTCTGGGGAAGAAGGGAGATATCTGGAGGGGTTGCAAGGAGACTAGACGGTGTCTAAGGGGTCTCGAGGCCCCAAAGATATCTGGGGGCCCCCATTCTGTGGAAAAGAGGGGTCCAGAGTGCACTAGAGGGGTGCTAAGCGGTCTACACTGTCAAGAAATGGCTCTGGGGAAGAAGGGAGAAATCTGGAGGGGTTGCGAGGAGACTAGAGAGTGTCTAAGGGGTGTGGAGACCCCTAAGATATCTAGGGGGCCCAATTCTGTGGAACAGAGGGGTCCACAGTGCACTAGAGGGGTGCTAAGCCATCTACACTGTCCATAAATGCTTCTGGGGAAGAAGGGAGAAATCTGGAGGGGTGGCGAGTACACTAGAGGGTGTCTAAGGGTCCTGGGGGGCCAATTCTGTGGAAAAGAGGGGTCCAGAGTGCACTAGAGGGGTGCTAAGGCATCTACACTGTCAAGAAATGCCTCTGGGGGAGAAGGGAGCAATCTGGAGGGGTTGCGAGGAGACTAGAGGGTGTCTAAGGGGTCTGGAGATCCCAGAGATATCTAGGGGGCCCAATTCTGTGGAAAAGAGGGGTCCAGAGTGCACTAGAAGGGTGCTAAGGTATCTACATAGTCAAGAAATGCTTCTGGGGAAGAAGGGAGAAATCTGGAGGGGTTGCGAGGAGACTAGAGGGTGGCTAAGGGGTCTGGAGGTCCCAAAGATATCTGGGGGGCCCAATTCTGTGGAAAAGAGGGGTCCAGAGTGCACTAGAGGGGTGCTAAGGCATCTACATAGTCAAGAAATGCTTCTGGGGAAGAAGGGAGAAATCTGGAGGGGGTTGCGAGGAGACTAGATGGTGTCTAAGGGGTCTGGGGGGCCAGAAGAGAGCTGCGGGGCCCAGTTCTGTGGAAAAGAGTGGTCCAAAGCACACTAGAGGGGTGCTAAGGTGCCTACATGGTCCAGATATGCCTCTGGGGAAGAAGGGAGAAATCTGGTGGGGTTGCAAAGAGACTAGAGGATGTCTAAGGGGTCTGGGGGCCCAGAGGAGAGCTCGGGGGCCCCATTCTTTGGAAAAGAGGGGTCCAGAGTGCACTAGAGGGGTGCTAAGGTGTCTACGCTGTGAAGAAATGCCACTGGGGTAGAAGGGAGAAATCTGGAGGAGTTGCGAGGAGACTAGAGGGTGTCTAAGGGGTCTGGGGGGCCAAAAGAGAGCTAGGGGTCCTATTCCGTTGAACAGAGGGATCAAGAGGGCACTAGAGGGGTGCTCTTTTCCACAAAGTGGGGACCCCACCTCTCATTTGGTCCCCAGACCCCCAAGACACCCTGTAGTCTCCACAGAAGCCCTCCAGATTGCTTCCTTCTTCCCCATAGGCATTTCTTGACCACGTCAACACCTTAGGGGTCCAGAGCGCAGTAGAGGGGTGCTAAGGTGTCGACACGGTCAAGAAATGCCTCTGGGGAAGAAGGGAGAAATCTGGAGGGGTTGCGAGAAGACTAGAGGGTGTCTAAGGGTCCTGGGGGGCCAGAAGATAGCTGGGGGGCTGCATTCTGTGGAAAAGAGGGGTCCAGAGTGCACTAGAGGGGTGCTAAGGCATCTACACTGTCAAGAAATGGCTCTGGGGAAGAAGGGAGAAATCTGGAGGGGTTGCGAGGAGACTAGAGGGGGTCTAAGGCGTCTGGGGGGCCAAAAGAGAGCTGGCGGGGGGACCCATTCTGTGGAAAAGAGGGGTCCAGAGTGCACTAGAGGGGTGCTAAGGGGTCTACATGGTCCAGAAATGCCTCTGGGGAAGAAGGGAGAAATCTGGAGGGGTTGCGAGGAGACTAGAGGGGGTCTAAGGGGTCTGGGGGAGCAGACGAGGGCTGGTGGGCCCCGTTCTGTGGAAAAAAGTGGTCCAGAGCACACTAGAGGAGTGCTTACGTTTCTACATGGTCCAGAAATGCCTCTGGGGAAGAAGGGAGAAATCTGGAGGAGTTGCGAGGAGACTAGAGAGTGTCTAAGCGGCCTAGAGGTCCCAAGGATATCTGCGGGGCCCAATTCTGTGGAAAAGAGGGGTCCAGAGCACACTAGAGGGATGCTAAGGGGTCTACACTGTCAAGAAATACCTCTGGGGAAAAAGGGAGAAATCTGGAGGGGTTGCGAGGAGACTAGAAAGTGTCTAAGGGGTCTGGGGGGCCAGAAGAGAGCTGGGGGGCCCAATTCTGTAGAAAAGAGGGGTCCAGAGCGCACTAGAGGAGTGTTAAGGTGTCTACATAGCCTAGAAATGCCTCTGGGGAAGAAGGGAGAAATCTGGAGAAGTTGCAAGGAAACTAGAGGGTGTCTAAAGTGGTCTGGGGGCCAAAAGACAGCTGGGGGGCCCAATTCTGTGGAAAAGACGGGTCCAGAGTGCACTAGAGGGGTGCTAAAGCATCTACACGCTCAAGAAATGCCTCTGGGGAAGAACAGAAAAATCTGAAGGGGTTGCGAGGAGACTAGAGGCTGTTTAAGGGGCCTGGAGATTCCAAATAAAGCTGGGGGCCCAATTCTGTGAAAAAAAAGGGTCCAGAGCGCACTAGAGGAATGCTAAACTGTATACACTGTCAAATAATGCCTCTAGGGAAGAAAGAAGAAATCTGGAGGGGTTGCAAGGAGACTAGAGAGTGTCTAAGGGGCCTGGAGGTCCCAAAGATATCTGGGGGGCACAATCCTGTGGCAAAGAGGGGTCCAGAGTGCACTAGAGGGGTGCTACGTGGTTTACTTTGTCAAGAAATGCCTCTGGGGAAGAAAGAAGAAATCTGGAGGGGTTGTGAGGAGACTAGAGGGGGTTTAACGGGGTTAGAGGCCCACAAGAGGGCTGGGGGGGCCCATTCTGTGGAAAAGAGGGGTCCAGAGTGCACTAGAGGGGTGTTAAGGCGTGTACACTATCAAGAAATGCCTCTGGGGAAGAAGGGAGATATCTGGAGGGGTTGCAAGGAGACTAGACGGTGTCTAAGGGGTCTCGAGGCCCCAAAGATATCTGGGGGCCCCCATTCTGTGGAAAAGAGGGGTCCAGAGTGCACTAGAGGGGTGCTAAGCGGTCTACACTGTCAAGAAATGGCTCTGGGGAAGAAGGGAGAAATCTGGAGGGGTTGCGAGGAGACTAGAGAGTGTCTAAAGGGTGTGGAGACCCCTAAGATATCTAGGGGGCCCAATTCTGTGGAACAGAGGGGTCCACAGTGCACTAGAGGGGTGCTAAGCCATCTACACTGTCCATAAATGCTTCTGGGGAAGAAGGGAGAAATCTGGAGGGGTGGCGAGTACACTAGAGGGTGTCTAAGGGTCCTGGGGGCTACAAGAGAGCTGGGGGGCCAATTCTGTGGAAAAGAGGGGTCCAGAGTGCACTAGAGGGGTGCTAAGGCATCTACACTGTCAAGAAATGCCTCTGGGGGAGAAGGGAGCAATCTGGAGGGGTTGCGAGGAGACTAGAGGGTGTCTAAGGGGTCTGGAGATCCCAGAGATATCTAGGGGGCCCAATTCTGTGGAAAAGAGGGGTCCAGAGTGCACTAGAAGGGTGCTAAGGTATCTACATAGTCAAGAAATGCTTCTGGGGAAGAAGGGAGAAATCTGGAGGGGTTGCGAGGAGACTAGAGGGTGGCTAAGGGGTCTGGAGGTCCCAAAGATATCTGGGGGGCCCAATTCTGTGGAAAAGAGGGGTCCAGAGTGCACTAGAGGGGTGCTAAGGCATCTACACTGTCAAAAAATGCCTCTGGGGAAGAAGGGAGAAATCTGGAGGGGGTTGCGAGGAGACTAGATGGTGTCTAAGGGGTCTGGGGGGCCAGAAGAGAGCTGCGGGGCCCAGTTCTGTGGAAAAGAGTGGTCCAAAGCACACTAGAGGGATGCTAAGGTGCCTACATGGTCCAGATATGCCTCTGGGGAAGAAGGGAGAAATCTGGAGGGGTTGCAAAGAGACTAGAGGGTGTCTAAGGGGTCTGGGGGCCCAGAGGAGAGCTCGGGGGCCCCATTCTTTGGAAAAGAGGGGTCCAGAGTGCACTAGAGGGGTGCTAAGGTGTCTACGCTGTGAAAAAATGCCACTGGGGTAGAAGGGAGAAATCTGGAGGAGTTGCGAGGAGACTAGAGGGTGTCTGAAGCGTCTGGAGATCCGAAAGATATCTGGTGGGCCCAATTATGTGGAAAAGGGGGGTCCAGAGCGCACTAGAGGGGTGCTAAGGCGTCTACATTGTCCATAAATGCTTCTGGGGAAGAAGGGAGAAATCTGGAGGTGTGGCAAGGAGACTAGAGGGTGTCTAAGGGGCCTGGGGGGCCAAAAGAGAGCTAGGGGTCCTATTCCGTTGAACAGAGGGATCAAGAGGGCACTAGAGGGGTGCTCTTTTCCACAAAGTGGGGACCCCACCTCTCATTTGGTCCCCAGACCCCCAAGACACCCTGTAGTCTCCACAGAAGCCCTCCAGATTGCTTCCTTCTTCCCCATAGGCATTTCTTGACCACGTCAACACCTTAGGGGTCCAGAGCGCAGTAGAGGGGTGCTAAGGTGTCGACACGGTCAAGAAATGCCTCTGGGGAAGAAGGGAGAAATCTGGAGGGGTTGCGAGAAGACTAGAGGGTGTCTAAGGGTCCTGGGGGGCCAGAAGATAGCTGGGGGGCTGCATTCTGTGGAAAAGAGGGGTCCAGAGTGCACTAGAGGGGTGCTAAGGCATCTACACTGTCAAGAAATGGCTCTGGGGAAGAAGGGAGAAATCTGGAGGGGTTGCGAGGAGACTAGAGGGGGTCTAAGGCGTCTGGGGGGCCAAAAGAGAGCTGGCGGGGGGACCCATTCTGTGGAAAAGAGGGGTCCAGAGTGCACTAGAGGGGTGCTAAGGGGTCTACATGGTCCAGAAATGCCTCTGGGGAAGAAGGGAGAAATCTGGAGGGGTTGCGAGGAGACTAGAGGGGGTCTAAGGGGTCTGGGGGAGCAGACGAGGGCTGGTGGGCCCCGTTCTGTGGAAAAAAGTGGTCCAGAGCACACTAGAGGAGTGCTTACGTTTCTACATGGACTAGAAATGGCTCTGGGGAAGAAGGGAGAAATCTGGAGGGGTTGCGAGGAGACTGGAGAGTGTCTAAGGGGTCTGGAGGTCCCAAAGATATCTGTGGGGCCCAATTCTGTGGAAAAGAGGGGTCCAGAGCACACTAGAGGGATGCTAAGGGGTCTACACTGTCACGAAACGGCTCTGGGGAAGAAGGGAGAAATCTGGAGGGGTTGCAAAGAGACTAGAGGGTGTCTAAGGGGCCTGGAGGTCCCAAGGATATCTGCGGGGCCCAATTCTCTGGAAAAGAGGGATCCAGAGTGCACTAGAGGGGTGCTAAGGCGTCTACACTGTCAAGAAATGCCTCTGGGGATGAACAGAAAAATCTGAAGGGGTTGCGAGGAGACTAGAGGGTGTCTAAGGGGCCTGAAGATATCAAATATATCTGGGGGGCCCAATTCTGTGAAGAAAAAGAGTCCAGAGCGCACTAGAGGGGTGCTAAAGTGTATACACTGTCATATAATGCCTCTAGGGAAGAAAGAAGAAATCTGGAGGAGTTGCGAGGAGACTAGAGGGTGTCTAAGTGGCCTGCGGGCCAGAAGAGTGCTGGGGGACCCAATTCTGTGGAAAAGAGGGGTCCAGAGCGCACTAGAGGGGTGCTAAGGGGTCTACACTGTCCATAAATGCCTCTGGGGAAGAAGGGAGAAATCTGGAGGGGTTGCGAGCAGACGAGAGGATATCTAACTGGTCTGGGGGGGCAGAAGACAGCTCGGGGGGCCCCATTCTGTGGAAAAGAGGGGTCCAAAGGCGTCTATACTGTCAAGAAATGCTTCTGGGGAAGAAGGGAGAAATCTGCAGGGGTTGCGAGGAGACTAGAGGGTGTCTAAGGGGCCTGGAGGTCCTAAAGATATCTGGGGGGCACAATCCTGTGGAAAAGAGGGGTCCAGAGTGCACTAGAGGGGTGGTACGTGGTTTACTTTGTCAAGAAATGCCTCTGGGGAAGAAGGGAGAAATCTGGAGGGGTTATGAGAAGACTAGAGCGGGTTTAACGGGGTTAGAGGCCCACAAGAGAGCTGGGGGGCCCCATTCTGTGGAAAAGAGGGGTCCAGAGTGCACTAGTGGGGTGCTAAGTGGTCCACACTGTCAAGAAATGGCTCTGGGGAAGAAGGGAGAAATCTGGAGGGGTTGCGAGGAGACTAGACAGTGTCTAAGGGGTGTGGAGACCCCTAAGATATCTAGGGGGCCCAATTCTGTGGAAAAGAGGGGTCCAGAGCACACTAGAGGAGTGCTAAGGTGTCTACACTGTCAAGAAATGCCTCTGGGAAAGAAGGGAGAAATCTGAAGGGGGTTGCGAAGAGATTAAAAGGAGTCTAAGGGGCCTGGGAGGCCAGAAGAGAGCTGCGGGACCCAATTCTGTGGAAAAGACGGTTCCAGAGCACACTAGAGGAGTGCTAAGGTGTCTACATGGGCTAGAAATGCTTCTGGGGAAGAAGGGAGAAATCTGGAGGGGTTGCAAGGAGACTAGAGGCTGTCTAAAGCGTCTGGAGATCCGAAAGATATCTGGTGGGCCCAATTATGTGGAAAAGGGGGGTCCAGAGCACACTAGAGGGGTGCTAAGGCGTCTACACTGTCCATAAATGCTTCTGGGGAAGAAGGGAGAAATCTGGAGGAGTTGCAAGAAGAGTAGAGGGTGTCTAAGGGGTCTGGGGGGCCAAAAGAGAGCTAGGGGTCCTATTCCGTTGAACAGAGGGATCAAGAGGGCACTAGAGGGGTGCTCTTTTCCACAAAGTGGGGACCCCACCTCTCATTTGGTCCCCAGACCCCCAAGACACCCTGTAGTCTCCGCAGAAGCCCTCCAGATTGCTTCCTTCTTCCCCATAGGCATTTCTTGACCACGTCAACACCTTAGGGGTCCAGATTGCAGTTGAGGGGTGCTAAGGTGTTGACACGGTCAAGAAATGCCTCTGGGGAAGAAGGGAGAAATCTGGAGGGGTGGCGAGAGGACGAGAGGGTGTCTAAGTGGTCTGGGGGGCCAGAAGACAGCTGGGGGGCCCAATTCTGTGGAAAAGAGGGGTCCAGAGCACACTAGAGGAGTGCTTACGTGTCTACATGAGCTAGAAATGCCTCTGGGGAAGAAGGGAGAAATCTGGAGGGGTTGCGAGGAGACTACAGGGTGTCTAAGGGGCCTGGGGGGCCAGAAGATAGCTAGGGGGGCTGCATTCTGTGGAAAAGAGGGATCTAGAGCACACTAGAGGAGTGCTTACGTGTCTACATGGGCTAGAAATGCCTCTGGGGAAGAAGGGAGAAATCTGGAGGGGTTGCAAGGAGACTAGAGGATGTCTAAAGCGGTCTGGGGGCCAGAAGACAGCTAGGGGGCCCCCTTCTGTGGAAAAGACGGGTTCAGAGTGCACTAGAGGGGTGCCAAGGCGTCTACACTGTCAAGAAATGGCTCTGGGGAAGAAGGGAGAAATCTGGAGGGGTTGCGAGGAGACTAGAGGGTGGCTAAGGGGTCTGGAGGTCCCAAAGATATCTGGGGGGCCCAATTCTGTGGAAAAGAGGGGTCCAGAGTGCACTAGAGGGGGTGCTAAGGCGTCTACACTGTCAAAAAATGCCTCTGGGGAAGAAGGGAGAAATCTGGAGGGGGTTGCGAGGAGACTAGAGAGTGTCTAAGGGGTCTGGGGGGCCAGAAGAGAGCTGCGGGGCCCAGTTCTGTGGAAAAGAGTGGTCCAAAGCACACTAGAGGGGTGCTAAGGTGCCTACGTGGTCTAGATATGCCTCTGGGGAAGAAGGGAGAAATCTGGTGGGGTTGCAAAGAGACTAGAGGATGTCTAAGGGGTCTGGGGGCCCAGAGGAGAGCTCGGGGGCCCCATTCTTTGGAAAAGAGGGGTCCAGAGTGCACTAGAGGGGTGCTAAAGTGTCTACGCTGTGAAGAAATGCTACTGGGGAAGAAGAGAGAAATCTGGAGGAGTTGCGAGGAGACTAGAGGGTGTCTAAGGGGTCTGGAGGTTCCAGAGATATCTGGGGCGCCCAATTCTGTAGAAAAGAGGGGTCCAGAGTGCACTAGAGGGGTGCTAAGGCGTCTACACTGTCAAGAAATGCCTCTGGGGAAGAAGGGAGAAATCTGGAGGGGTTGCAAGGAGACTAGAGGCTGTCTAAGGGGTCTGGAGATTCCCAATATATCTGGTGGGCCCAATTCTGTGGAAAAGGGGGGTCCAGAGCGCACTAGAGGGGTGCTAAGGCCTCTACACTGTCCATAAATGCTTCTGGGGAAGAAGGGAGAAATCTGGAGGTGTGGCAAGGAGACTAGAGGGTGTCTAAGGGGTCTGGGGGGCCAAAAGAGAGCTAGGGGTCCTATTCCGTTGAACAGAGGGATCAAGAGGGCACTAGAGGGGTGCTCTTTTCCACAAAGTGGGGACCCCACCTCTCATTTGGTCCCCAGACCCCCAAGACACCCTGTAGTCTCCGCAGAAGCCCTCCAGATTGCTTCCTTCTTCCCCATAGGCATTTCTTGACCACGTCAACACCTTATGGGTCCAGAGCGCAGTTGAGGGGTACTAAGGTGTCGACACGGTCAAGAAATGCCTCTGGGGAAGAAGGGAGAAATCTGGAGGGGTTGCGAGAAGACTAGAGGGTGTCTAAGGGTCCTGGGGGGCCAAAAGAGAGCTGGGGGGCTACATTCTGTGGAAAAGAGGGGTCCAGAGCACACTAGCGGGGTTCTATGGCGTCTACACAGTCAAAAAAAGCCTCTAAGGAAGAAGGGAGAAATCTGGAGCGGTTGCGAGGAGACTAGAGGGGGTCTAAGGGGTCTGGGGGAGCAGAACAGGGCTGGTGGGCCCCGTTCTGTGGAAAAAAGGGGTCCAGAGCACACTAGAGGAGTGCTTACGTTTCTACATGGACTAGAAATGGCTCTGGGGAAGAAGGGAGAAATCTGGAGGGGTTGCGAGGAGACTAGAGGGTGTCTAAAGCGGTCTGGGGGCCAAAAGACAACTGGGGGGCCCCCTTCTGTGGAAAAGAGGTGTCCAGAGCGCACTAGAGGGGTGCTAAGGTGTCTACACGCTCAAGAAATGCCTCTAGGGAAGAAAGAAGAAATCTGGAGGGCTTGCGAGGAGACTAGAGGGTGTCTAAGTGGCCTGCGGGCCAGAAGAGTGCTGGGGGACCCAATTCTGTGGAAAAGAGGGGTCCAGAGCGCACTAGAGGGGTGCTAAGGGGTCTACACTGCCCATAAATGCCTCTGGGGAAGAAGTGAGAAATCTGTAGGGGTTGCTAGCAGACGAGAGGATGTCTAACTGGTCTGGGGGGCCAGAAGACAGCTCGGGGGGCCCCATTCTGTGGAAAAGAGGGGTCCAGAGTGCACTAGAGGGGCGCTAAGGCGTCTATACTGTCAAGACATGGCTGTGGGGAATAAAGGAGAAATCTGGAGGGGTTGCGAGGAGACTAGAGGGTGTCTAAGGGGTCTGCAGGTCCCAAAGATATCTGGGGGGCACAATGCTGTGGAAAAGAGGGGTCCAGAGCGCACTAGAGGGGTGCTAAGGCATCTACACTGTCAAGAAATGCCTCTGGGGAAGAAGGGAAAAATCTGGAGGGGATGCGAGGAGACTAGAGGGTGTCTAAGGGGTCTGGAGGTTCCAAAGATATCTGGGGCGCCCAATTCTGTGGAAAAGAGGGGTCCAGAGCGCACTAGAGGGGTGCTAAGTGGTTTACTTTGTCAAAAAATGCCTCTGGAGAAGAAGGGAGAAATCTGGAGGGGTTGCGAGGAGACTAGAGGGGGTCTAACGGGGTTAGAGGCACACAAGAGAGCTGGGGGGGCCCCATTCTGTGGAAAAGAGGGGTCCAGAGCGCACTAGAGGGGTGCTAAGGCGTCTACATGGTCCAGAAATGCCTCTGGGGAAGAAGGGAGAAAACTGGAGGTGTTGCGAGGAGACTAGAGGGTGTCTAAGGAGTCTGGGGGGCCAAAAGAGAGCTGGGGGGGGCCCATTCTGTGGAAAAGGGGGGTCCAGAGCACACTAGAGGGGTGCTAAGGCGTCTACACTGTCCATAAATGCTTCTGGGGAAGAAGGGAGAAATCTGGAGGTGTGGCAAGGAGACTAGAGGGTGTCTAAGGGGTCTGGGGGGCCAAAAGAGAGCTAGGGGTCCTATTCCGTTGAACAGAGGGATCAAGAGGGCACTAGAGGGGTGCTCTTTTCCACAAAGTGGGGACCCCACCTCTCATTTGGTCCCCAGACCCCCAAGACACCCTGTAGTCTCCGCAGAAGCCCTCCAGATTGCTTCCTTCTTCCCCATAGGCATTTCTTGACCACGTCAACACCTTAGGGGTCCAGAGCGCAGTAGAGGGGTGCTAAGGTGTTGACACAATCAAGAAATGCCTCTGGGGAAGAAGGGAGAAATCTGGAAGGGTTGCGAGAAGACTAGAGGATGTCCAAGGGTCCTGGGGGGCCAAAAGAGAGCTGGGGGGCCCCATTCTGTGGAAAAGAGGGGTCCAGAGTGCACTAGAGGGGTGCAAAGGTGTCTACGCTGTGAAGAAATGGGTCTGGGGAAGAAGGGAGACATCTGGAGGGGTTGCGAGGAGACTAGAGGGTGTCTAAAGGGGCCTGGAGGTCCCAAAGATATCTGGGGGGCCCAATTCTGTGGAAAAGAGGGGTCCAGAGTGCACTAGAGGGGTGCTAAGGCATCTACACTGTCCATAAATGCCTCTGGGGAAGAAGGGAGAAATCTGGAGGTGTTGCGAGGAGACTAGAGGGTGTCTAAAGCGTCTGGAGATCTGAAAGATATCTGGTGGGCCCAATTCTGTGGAAAAGGGGGTCCAGAGTGCACTAGAGGGGTGCTAAGGCGTCTACACTGTCCATAAATGCTTCTGGGGAGGAAGGGAGCAAGCTGGAGGGGTTGCGAGGAGACTAGAGGGTGTCTAAGGGGTCTGGAAATCCCAAAGATATATGGGGGGCCCAATTCTGTGGAAAAGAGGGGTCCAGAGTGCACTAGAGGGGTGCTAAGGTGTCTACACTGTCAAGAAATGCCTCTGGGGAAGAAGGGAGAAATCTGGAGGGGTTGCGAGGAGACTAGAAGGTGTCTAAGGGGTCTGGGGGGCCAGAAGATATCCGGGGGGCACAATCCTGTGGAAAAGAGGGGTCCAGAGTGCACTAGAGGGGTGCTAAGGTGTCTACACACTCAAAAAATGCCTCTGGGGAAGAAGGGAGAAATCTGGAGGGGTTGCGAGGAGACTAGAGGGTGTCTAAGCGGCCTGGGGACCACAAGAGAGCTGGGATCTGGACTCTGTGGAAAAGAGCATCCCTCTAGTGCACTCTGGACCCCTCTGTTCCACAGAATTGGGCCCCCCAGCACTCTTCTGGGCCCCCAGACCCCTTAGACACCCTCTAGTCTCTTCGCAACCCCTCCAGATTTCTCCCTTCTTCCCCAGAGGTATTTCTGGACCATGTAGACACCTTAGCACCCCTCTAGTGCGCTCTGGACACCTCTTTTTCACAGAATTGGGCCCCCAGCTCTCTTATGGCCCCCTAGACCACTTAGACACCCTCTAGTCTCCTCAGAAGGCCTCCAGATTGCTCCCTTCTTTCCCAGAGACATTTCTTAACCATGTAGACACCTTAGCACCCCTCTAGTGTGCTCCGGACCCCTAAGGTGTCTACATGGTCCAGAAATGCCTCTGGGGAAGAAGGGAGAAATCTGGAGGAGTTTCGAGGAGACTAGAGGATGTCTAAGGGGTCTGGGGTGCCACAGGAGGGGTGGGGGGCCCCACTCTGTGGAAAAGTGGGGTCCAGAGCACACTAGAGGGATGTTAAGGTGTCTACACTGTCAAGAAATGCCTCTGGGGAAGAAGGGAGAAAGCTGGAGGGGTTGCGAGGAGACTAGAGGGTGTCTAACGGGTCTGGGGGGCCAAAAGATATCTGGGGGGGCCAATTCTGTGGAAAAGAGGAGTCCAAAGCGCACTAGAAGGGTGCTAAGGCGTCTACATGGTCCAGAAATGGCTCTGAGGAAAAAGGGAACAATCTGGAGGCATTGCTAGGAGACTAGAGGATGTCTAAGGGGCCTGGGGGGCCAGAAGAGAGCTGGGGGCCCAATTCTCTGGAAAAGAGTGGTCCAGAGCACACTAGATGGGTGCCAAGACATATACACTGTCAAGAAATGCCTCTGGGGAAAAAAGGAAATATGTGGAGCGGTTGCGAGGAGACTAGCGGGTGTCTAAGGAGTCTGGGGGCCAAAAGAGAGATGGGGGCCCCATTCTGTGGAAAAGAGGGGTCCAGAGTGCACTAGAGGGGTGCTAATGGGTCTACACTGTCAAGAAATGCCTCTGGGCAAGAAGAAAGAAATCTACAGGGGTCGCGAGCACACTATAGGGTGTCTAAGGGTACTGGGGGGCCAGAAGAGAGCTGGGGGGGCCCACTCTGTGGAAAAGAGGGATCCAGAGCAAAGTAGAGAGGTGCTAAAGGGTCTACACTGTCCATAAATGCCTCTGGGGAAGAATGGAGAAATCTGGAGGGATTGCGAGCACACTAAAGGCTGCCTAAAGGGGTTTGGGAGGCCAGAAGATATCTGGGGGGCCGAATTCTGTGGAAAAGACGGGTCCAGAGTGCACTAGAGAGGCACTAAGGGGTCTACACGGTCAAGAAATGCCTGTGGGGAAGAAGGGAGAAATATGGAGGGGTTGCAAGGAGACTAGAGGATGTCTAAGGGGCCTGGAGATTCCAAATATATCTGGGGGGCCCAATTCTGTGGAAAAGAGGGGTCCAGAGCGCACTAGAGGAGTGCTAATGTGTGTACACTGTCAAATAATGCCTCTAGGGAAGAAGGGAGAAATCTGGAGGGGTTGCGAGTAGACTAGAGGATGGCTAAGGTTTCGGGGGGGCACCAAAAGAGCTGGGGGGCCACATTTCTGTGGAAAAGAGGGGTCCAGAGCGCACTAGAGGGGTGCTAAGGTGTCTACATAGTCCAGAAATGCCTCTGGGGAAGAAGGGAGAAATCTGGAGGGGTTGCGAGGAGACTAGAGGGGGTCTAAAGCGGTCTGGGGGCCAGAAGACAGCTGGGGGGCCAATTCTGTGGAAAAGAGGAGTCCAGAGCGCACTAGAGGGGTGCTAAGGTGTCAACATGGTCAAGAAATGCCTCTGGAGAAGAAGGGAGCAATCTGGAGGGCTTGCGAGGAGACTAGAGGGTGTCTAAGGGGCCTGGGGGGCCAGAAGAGAGCTGGGGGGTGCATTCTGTGGAAAAGAGAGGTCCAGAGCGCACTAGAGGGGTTCTATGGCGTCTACACAGTCAAAAAATGCCACCGGGGAAGAAGGAAGAAATCTGGAGGGGTTGCGAGGAGACTAGAGGATGTCTAAGGGGTCTGGGGGGCCACAGGAGAGGTGGGGGGCCCCACTCTGTGGAAAAGAGGGGTCCAGAGCGCACTAGAGGGGTGCTAAGACATCTACATGGTCCAGAAATACCTCTGGGGAAGAAGGGAGAAATCTGGAGGGCTTGCGAGGAGACTAGAGGGTGTCTAAGGGCTCTGGGGGGCCAGAAGAGAGCTGGGGGACCCCATTCTGTGGAAAAGAGGGGTCCACAGTGCACTAGAGGAGTGCTAAGGCGTCTACATGGTCCAGAAATGCCTCTGGAGAAGAAGGGAGAAATCTGGAGGGGTTGCCAGGAGACTAGAGGGTGGCTAAGGGTTCTGGGGGGCCCCATTCTGTGGAAAAGAGGGGTCCAGAGCGCACTTGAGGGGTGCTAAAGCATCTACATGGCATAGAATTGGCTAACGTGCTAAGATGTCAACACTATCAAGAAATGCCTCTGGGTAAAAAGGGAGAAATCTGGAGGGGTTGCGAGGAGACTAGAGGGTGTCTAAGGGGCCTGGAGATTCCAAATATATCTGGGGGGCCCAATTCTGTGGAAAAGAGGGGTCCAGAGTGCACTAGAGGGGTGCTAAGGCGTCTACACTGTCCATAAATGTTTCTGGGGAAGAAGGGAGAAATCTGGAGGTGTGGCAAGGAGACTAGAGAGTGTCTAAGGGGTCTGGGGGGCCAAAAGAGAGCTAGGGGTCCTATTCCGTTGAACAGAGGAATCAAGAGTGCACTAGAGGGGTGCTCTTTTCCACAAAGTGGGGACCCCACCTCTCATTTGGTCCCCAGACCCCCAAGACACCCTGTAGTCTCCGCAGAAGCCCTCCACATTGCTTCCTTCTTCCCCATAGGCATTTCTTGACCACGTCAACAGCTTAGGGGTCCAGAGCGCAGTAGAGGGGTGCTAAGGTGTCGACACGGTCAAGAAATGCCTCTGGGGAAGAAGGGAGCAATCTGGAGGACTTGCGAGGAGACTAGAGGGGGTCTAAGGGGCCAGAAGATAGCTGGGGGGCTGCATTCTGTGGAAAAGAGGGGTCCAGAGCGCACTAGAGGGGTTCTATGGCGTCTACACAGTCAAAAAATGCCTCCGGGGAAGAAGGGAGAAATCTGGAGGGGTTGCCAGGAGACTAGAGGGTGTCTAAGGGGTCTGGGGGGCCAGATGAGAGCTGGGGGGCCCCACTCTGTGGAAAAGAGAGGTCCAGAGTGCACTAGAGGGGTGCTAAAACATCTACATGGTCCAGAAATACCTCTGGGGAAAAAGGAATAAATCTGGAGGGGTTGCGAGGAGACTAGAGGGTGTCTAAGGGGTCTGGAGGTCCCAAAGATACCTGGGGAGCCCAATTCTGTGGAAAAGAGGAGTCGAGAGTGCACTAGAGGGGTGCTAAGGTGCCTGCATGGTCTAGAAATGGCTCTGGGGAAGAAGGGAGAAATCCGGAGGGGTTGCGAGGAGACTAGAGTGTGTCTAAGGGCTCTGGGGGGCCACAAGAGAGCTAGGGGGGCCCATTCGATAGAAAAAAGAGCTCCAGAGTGCACTAGAGGGATGCTAAGGCCTCTACACTGTCAAGAAATGCCTCTGGGGAAGAACGGAGAAATCTGGAAGGGTTCCGAGCACACTGTAGGGTGTCTAAGGGGCCTGGGGGGCCAGAAGAGAGCTGGGATCTAGAGCACCCCTCTAGTGTACTCTGGACCCCTCTGTTCCGCGGAATTTGGCCACCCAGCACTCTTCTGTGCCCCCAGACCCCTTAGACACCCTCTAGTCTCCTCGCAACCCCTCCAGATTTCTCCCTTCTTCCCCGGAGGCATTTCTGGAACATGTAGACACCTTAGCACCCCCTCTAGTGCGCTCTGGACACCTCTTTTCCACAGAATTGGGCGCCCAGCTCTCTTATGGCCCCCTAGACCACTTAGACACCCTCTAGTCTCCTCAGAAGGCCTCCAGATTGCTCCCTTCTTTCCCAGAGACATTTCTTGACCATGTAGACACCTTAGCACCCCTCTAGTGCGCTCTGGACCCCTAAGGTGTCTACATGGTCCAGAAATGCCTCTGGGGAAGAAGGGAGAAATCTGGAGGGGTTGCGAGGAGACTAGAGGGTGTCTAAGGGGCCTGGGGGGCCACAGGAGGGGTGGGGGGCCCCACTCTGTGGAAAAGAGGAATCCAGAGCACACTAGAGGGGTGCTAAGACATCTACATGGTCCAGAAATACCTCTGGGGAAGAAGGGAGAAATCTGGAGGGGTTGCCAGGAGACTAGAGGGCGTCTAAGGGGTCTGGGGGGACCAAAGAGAGCTGGGGGCCCTATTCTGTGGAAAAGAGGGGTCCAGAGCGCACTAGAGGGGTGCTAAGGGGTCTACACTGTCAAGAAATGCCTCTGGGGAAGAAGGGAGAAATCTGGAGGGGTTGCGAGGAGACTAGAGGCTGTCTAAGGCGCCTGGGGGGCCCGAAGACAGCTCCAGGTCACAGCAAGCACCCCAGTAGGGGTGTTCTGAGCAGGCAAGGAGTTTTAAGGGGACTAGGTGGCCAAAAACCCAACTGTGGGGAACCAGGACGAAATATGAAAGGTTTCTGAGGAGACCAGCTGTTCTCTAGGAGGCCTGGGGTCCAGAGAACAGCTCTGGGGCCATACCAGCACCCCAGGAGGCATGCTCAGCAGAGCAGAGGGGTCCTAAGGGGCCTAAACAGCCAAAATAGGAGAACTGGCTAACAAGGAAGACCTCAGGAGGTGCTCTGAGGGGACAGGAGGGGATGGATTTTGAGCAGACTAGGGGACGCATAGAGGTATGTGAGGCACAACCAAGGAAGACAGAGGAGCCTTAAGGGGACTGGAAGGAAAGGGGAGCGGAAGGAAAGGGGATCTGATGGGATAGAGGGCACATGGAATGGTCATAGCGATAGGGCATAGAGAGGACTCTACAGTGCAGCCAATGGAAAAGAAGGGCTGTAGGGCATACTGAAAGGGCGCAATGAATGCATAGGGTTCTGGGGTACCCCCAAGGCAAACCAAGGCGTCCTGAGGGCAGCGTGTGGCACTCAGAGGGGTTCTGATGGGGCTAAAGGGCTAGGAGATGGACCCTAAGGGGCTCAGAGGGCAAAGAGAGGCATCCTGAGAGGACTAGAGGGAAAAGCAAAGGCGCCGAGACGCACCAATGGCAAACGGAGAGGTTTTGAGGAGACTAGAGGGAAAAGAGGGGGGACTTAATAGGACAAGAGGACAAACATAGGAGTCTTGATGCTACCAGAGGGCCTACAGACACCAAATGTCAGAATAACCTTGCAGGAACTAGAAAGAAGCAAAGAATTTTGAAGGGACAAGAGAACAAATGGAGTGCCTTGGAGCATACCTAAAAGCAAATGGATTGGTCCTGAGGGAACTAGGGAGCAAATGGGTGAGTCCTGGGGGGGACGCGGAGGAAAACTGAAGGTTCTGGGGCATTAGCTCACCTGCCATAATCTTCCTGTGTGGAGCCTGCTTCTTCCCTCTGAGAAGTTGGCCTTTGCTTTCATTGCACAGGCAGCTGTGAGCTGTTGCGTAGTCTCGGCAGACAAGTTGGGGATCGCTGCCCAGGCAGTCGTGACCTGCAACACTGCATGCTCAGAACAGTTCTCAGGAAGTCACGCGTACTCATAACCTGAAGAGCAAAAAGCAAATCTCTCTTAAGGTCAGTTTTTATTTCATCATAGGAGCAAGCTTTCCCTCTCTTCTGCACTGTACTGCCTCTAACAGCACATCTTCCTCATCACCATTTTCCCCTGCTCCTTTCACTCCTCTCAGTTGCCCCTGCGTCTTAGATCTCTAAAGCAGCTGTTTCTCATCCACAGGTACTTTCCTGTCCTGTTGCCGATTCACCCCCCGGTTGTCCTATAGCAAGCAGTTGAGACACCTTGGCCTAATTCTTAGCTGCACACGCCTTTTGATCTGGCAAGCAGCTCAGACAGAGCAGAGGGCAGCAAGAAAGGTGGATCTGAATGTAGTAGACTTGGGCACCGAGCAAGATGGAAGCAGCAGCAAGGCATCAAAGAGATGGCATCTTTGTAAAGAAAAGAGATATAGTTCCAGGCTACCGGGGATTCTCTGTACCTGTGGCCAGGGCTCCTTCCTCTGCAGGCTCTTTCCACACAGTTAAAGGTAGCTGAACGCAGTGCCCTTGGGAGGCAGTGACATGGTGTCCCCGGTACTGCTGTGGGGTGGCTGTTCCAGGGTCTCTCAGGCTGTTTTGGGGTCCTTGGACAGAGACAGTGCTGTTCACATTTCCTTGAGGACTTTCCCTTGTGCTGCACAGCAGGACAGCTCTGCACCGTGCCCTCCCAGCACTGCCACTCCTCATAGCTGCTGCCTAATTGGCCCCAATCTTGAGCAAAGCTACAACTACCAGGAGCCCGCAGCGCCCTCCTACTCTCCCTGCCCTCCCCATTTCCAAGAGGGACGGCCCCAGCCCCTGGGGGCAAGCCTGCCTGGTCACACCAGAGATGGAAAATGCTTCCTGCCTTGTACCAGGGAAAACCAGGGAAATGCCACTGTCCCCAATGACCTATGGGGACTCCTGCGTGAGCGGCACATGTCCAGTAAGGAACAGACCCAGCGGGCCACTGCTGCAGGGCTGAGAAGGCACCGGCACCTGGAACTGCAGCTCCTGGCCTGCCACAGAGCATAACGTGGCCGGCTGGTGAGAACCCCGCTGGCAAAGGACTGCCCCTCCGGCCGCCTCGAGAGGCACAGCATGCTGTCCGAGCAGCCCAATGCGGGAAGACTACATCTCCCGGCATGCCGTTCAAACAAAAAAAGGCCTCCCGGAAGCCCGGTGCCGGAAGACTACCGCTCCCGGCATGCCAGCGGCGCCCCCCGGACCCCCCCCCCTCCCCCCGTAGCGCTAGGTGAAGTTTAACCCTGTGGAGATTCCGTTCCTTTCCGTCCCGCCCCCGTTCCCTTTTCCTCCCTGTCTCCCCGGAATCCACCGCAGAGCCCCGAGCGCGACCCCGCAATCCCCAGCACCGGCCCGGGGCTCCCCCGACACCGCCGCGGCCGGCTACGGGTCAACTCCAACACTGCCCCTGCCTCCCCCCACGACCCTCCCTGCGCTTCCCCTGGGATCCCTCCTCCCCCTCCCCAACGCGGTCCCCAGCGGACATAGGAGACACCCCCCCCCCTCCCCGTGCTCCTCCGACTGCGCAATAAACCGCACCACAGCCCCAGCGGACCGCCTGCCTTCCCCCCTGCCCCATCCTGGCGCACCCCCCTTCTTCCCCCCCAGCACCACTGCAGACCCACCGCACCTCCTTCCTCCCCACCCGAACCCCAATGCACCCCCTTACCCCCCCCATACCACCACAGCCTCGGCACACCCCCTTCCTCCCTCCCTCCACCTCCATGGCCCCGGAGCACTGCTCTTCCCCACCACATCCTCAGCCCCCACTGCCCCAGCACACCACCCTCCCTAGCCCCGGTGCAGTTTCCCCTGGCCCCAGTGCACCCCAGTTGTGCTGCGCTGCCCGGGACACTCCCACCCACCAGGACCCCCGGCACATGAAGGACCTGCAGCCCGGAGCGCGCAGCCCCCCAGCCCCGCTCACCTCCTCCGCAGGGCAGCCGCGTGCCGGTCCCAGGCAGCAGTGCTCAGCAGCAGCTCCATCGTCCAGAACCAGCCCCAGCATGAGCTTCCCCCAAATGCAGCCCCAGCCCAGGCGTGTGCCCGCCCTTGCCATCAGCCCCACCTGGGGCTTGTCCCACCTGCCCCAGCCATGGAGCCCCACCTGGGGCCTGTCCTGCCACCCAGCTCCACCTGGCATTCATCCCAGCCCCAGGGCCTGCAGCTGCAGCCCATCAGGAACTGGGGAGAGGGAATGGCCATCAGCCCCATCAGGGACAACTGGGGCTGCCAGGGCAGCAGAGGCACCCCCACTCCTGAGAGCAGCTTCCTGAAAGCTGAAGGGAGAGGCCTGGGGTATAGAGAGGGGAAAGGGGAGTATGCAGAGGACAAGAGAACAAATGGAGAGCTCTGGGTACAACAGAAGTAGAAAAAGGCAATGACAGAGCAAACAGAGTGACTCTGGGGGCACCACCAAGAAGCACCCAGAAAACTCTGGGACAGGAGAGAAAGCTAAACAGAGAACTTTGCAGTGTGCTGCAAAACAACCACAGGGCCCAACAAAAGACACACAGAGCCCTTGGGGGCAACCCAAAATGTGAATTGAGGGCTCCGGAGGGCATCAGAGGGCAAATGCAGGGCTCTGGGGCAAAGCAAAATACAAACAAAGGGGCTTAGGGCACACCAGAGGGGTCATAAGGCATGTCACAGGACTCAGTGCAGCTGACAGGATGGTGCCTGCAGGCTCCCCCCACCCCCATGGAAACTCTATCTCCCCACTCCAGGCACACAGGCCCTGGCACAAGAACCACAAGGGACAATGAGGAATGCTGAAAGCAAATACAGAAGCAACTCCACAGTACACTAGAGGGGGACTACGGGAGTCTACATGGTCCAGAAATGCCTCTGGGGAAAAAGGAATAAATCTGGAGGGCTTGCGAGGAGACTAGAGGGTGTCTAAAGGGGTCTGGAGGTCCCAAAGATACCTGGGGGGCCCAATTCTGTGGAAAAGAGGTGTCCAGAGCGCACTAGAGGGGTGCTAAGGTGCCTGCATGGTCTAGAAATGGCTCTGAGGAAGAAGGGAGAAATCCGGAGTGGTTGCGAGGAGACTAGAGGGTGTCTAAGGGGTCTGGGGGGCCAGAAGAGAGCTGGGGGTCCCATTCGATAGAAAAAAGAGCTCCAGAGTGCACTAGAGGGATGCTAAGGCATCTACACTGTCAAAAAATGTCTCTGGGGAAGAAGGGAGAAATCTGGAAGGGTTGCGAGCACACTATAGGGTGTCTAAGGGGCCTGGGGGCCTCAAGAGAGCTGAGGGCCCCATTCTGTGGAAAAGAGGGGTCCACAGTGCACTAGAGGGGTGCTAAGGCGTCTACATGGTCCAGAAATGCCTCTGGAGAAGAAGGGAGAAATCTGGAGGGGTTGCGAAGAGACTAGAGGGTGTCTAAGGGCTCTGGGGGGCCAGAAGAGAGCTGGGGGGCCCCATTCTGTGGAAAAGAGGGGTCCACAGTGCACTAGAGGGATGCTAAGGCGTCTACATTGTCCAGAAATGCCTCTGGGGAAGAAGGGGAAATCTGGAGGGGTTGCCAGGAGACTAGAGGGTGGCTAAGGGTTCTGGGGGGCCACAAGAGAGCTGGGGGGGCCCATTCTGTGGAAAAGAGGGATCCAGAGCGCACTTGAGGGGTGCTAAAGCATCTACATGGCATAGAATTGGCTAACGTGCTAAGATGTCAACACTGTCAAGAAATGCCTCTGGGTAAGAAGGGAGAAATCAAGAGGGGTTGCCAGGAGACTAGAGGCTGTTTAAGGGCTCTGGGGGGCCAGAAGATATCTGGGGGGCACAATTCTGTGGAAAAGAGGGGTCCAGAGCGCACTACAGGGGTGCTAAGGCGTCTACATGGTCCAGAAATGCCTGTGGGGAAGAAGGGAGAAATCTGGAGGGGTTGCGAGGAGACTAGAGGGAGTCTAAGGAGTCTGGGGGTCAGAAGAGAGCTGGGGGGCCCATTCTGTGGAAAAGAGGGGTCCAGAGCGCACTAGAGGGGTGCTAAGGGGTCTACACTGTCCATAAATGCCTCTGGGGAAGAATGGAGAAATCTGGAGGGGTTGCGAGCACACTAAAGGCTGCCTAAAGGGGTTTGGGAGGCCAGAAGAGAGCTGGGGGGCCCCATTCTGTGGAAAAGAGGGGTCCAGAGTGCACTAGAGGGGCACTAAGGGGTCTACACTGTCAAAAAATGCTTCTGGGGAAGAAGGGAGAAATCTGGAGGGATTGCGAGGAGACTAGAGGGTGTCTAAGGGGCCTGGAGATTCCAAATATATCTGGGGGGCCCAATTCTGTGGAAAAGAGGGGTCCAGAGTGCACTAGAGGGGTGCTAAGGCATCTACACTGTCCATAAATGCCTCTGGGGAAGAAGGGAGAAATCTGGAGGGGTTGCGAGGAGACTAGAAGGGGTCTGGGGGACTAAAGAGAGCTGGGGGGCCCCCTTCTGTTTAAAAGTGGGGTCCAGAGTGCACTAGAGGGGTGCTAAGGCGTCTACATGGTCCAGAAATGCCTCTAGGAAAGAAGGGAGAAATCTGGAGGGGTTGCGAGGAGACTAGAGGGTGTCTAAGGGGTCTGGGGGGCCTGAAGAGGGCTGGGGGGCCCAATTCTGTGGAAAAGAGGGGTCCAGAGTGCACTAGAGGGGTGCTAAGGTGTCTACGCTGTGAAGAAATGCCTCTGGGGAAGAAGGGAGAAATCTGGTGGGGTTGCAAACAGACTAGAGACTGTCTAAGGGGTCTGGAGATCCGAAAGATATCTGGTGGGCCCAATTATGTGGAAAAGGGGGGTCCAGAGCGCACTAGAGGGGTGCTAAGGCCTCTACACTGTCCATAAATGCTTCTGGGGAAGAAGGGAGAAATCTGGAGGTGTGGCAAGGAGACTAGAGGGTGTCTAAGGGGCCTGGGGGGCCAAAAGAGAGCTAGGGGTCCTATTCCGTTGAACAGAGGGATCAAGAGGGCACTAGAGGGGTGCTCTTTTCCACAAAGTGGGGACCCCACCTCTCATTTGGTCCCCAGACCCCCAAGACACCCTGTAGTCTCCGCAGAAGCCCTCCAGATTGCTTCCTTCTTCCCCATAGGCATTTCTTGACCACGTCAACACCTTAGGGGTCCAGAGCGCAGTAGAGGAGTGCTAAGGTATCGACACGGTCAAGAAATGCCGCTGGGGAAAAAGGGAGCAATCTGGAGGGCTTGCGAGGAGACTAGAGGGGGTCTAAGGGGCCAGAAGATAGCTGGGGGACTGCATTCTGTGGAAAAGAGGGGTCCAGAGCACACTAGAGGGGTTCTATGGCATCTACACAGTCAAAAAATGCCTCCGGGGAAGAAGGGAGCAATCTGGAGGGGTTGCGAAGAGACTAGAGGGTGTCTAAGGGGTCTAGGGTGCCACAGGAGAGATGGGGGGCCCCACTCTGTGGAAAAGAGGGGTCCAGAGCACACTAGAGGGGTGCTAAGACATCTACATGGTCCAGAAATACCTCTGGGGAAGAAGGAAGAAATCTGGAGGGGTTGCGAGGAGACTAGAGGGCGTCTAAGGGGTCTGGGGGGACCAAAGAGAGCTGGGGGCCCCATTCTGTGGAAAAGAGGGGTCCAGAGTGCACTAGAGGGGTGCTAAGGGGTCTACACGGTCAAGAAATGCCTCTGGGGAAAAAGGAATAAATCTGGAGGGCTTGCGAGGAGACTAGAGGGTGTCTAAGGGGTCTGGGGGACCAGAAGAGAGCTGGGGGGGCCCATTCGATAGAAAAAAGAGCTCCAGAGTGCACTAGAGGGATGCTAAGTCATCTACAGTGTCAAGAAATGTCTCTGGGGAAGAAGGGAGAAATCTGGAAGGGTTGCGAGCACACTATAGGGTGTCTAAGGGGCCTGGGGGGCCAGAAGAGAGCTGGGGGCCCCATTCTGTGGAAAAGAGGGGTCCACAGCGCACTAGAGAGGTGCTAAGACATCTACACTGTCAAGAAATGTCTCTGGGGAAGAAGGGAGAAATCTGGAGGGGTTGCGAGGAGACTAGAGGCTGTCTAAGGGGTCTGGGGGGCCAGAAGATATCTGGGGGGCACAATTCTGTGGAACAGAGGGGTCCAGAGTGCACTAGAGGGGTGCTAAGGCCTCTACACTGTCAAGAAATGGCTCTGGGGAAGAACGGAGAAATCTGGAAGGGTTGCGAGCACACTGTAGGGTGTCTAAGGGGCCTGGGGGGCCAGAAGAGAGCTGGGATCTAGACTCTGTGGAAAAGAGCACCCCTCTAGTGTACTCTGGACCCCTCTGTTCCACAGAATTTGGCCACCCAGCACTCTTCTGGGCCCCCAGACCCCTTAGACACCCTCTAGTCTCTTCGCAACCCCTCCAGATTTCTCCCTTCTTCCCCAGAGGCATTTCTGGAACATGTAGACACCTTAGCACCCCCTCTAGTGCGCTCTGGACACCTCTTTTCCACAGAATTGGGCCCCCAGCTCTCTTATGGCCCCCTAGACCACTTAGACACCCTCTAGTCTCCTCAGAAGGCCTCCAGATTGCTCCCTTCTTTCCCAGAGACATTTCTTAACCATGTAGACACCTTAGCACCCCTCTAGTGCGCTCCGGACCCCTAAGGTGTCTACATGGTCCAGAAATGCCTCTGGGGAAGAAGGGAGAAATCTGGAGGAGTTTCGAGGAGACTAGAGGATGTCTAAGGGGTCTGGGGTGCCACAGGAGGGGTGGGGGGCCCCACTCTGTGGAAAAGAGGGGTCCAGAGCACACTAGAGGGATGTTAAGGTGTCTACACTGTCAAGAAATGCCTCTGGGGAAGAAGGGAGAAAGCTGGAGGGGTTGCGAGGAGACTAGAGGGTGTCTAACGGGTCTGGGGGGCCAAAAGATATCTGGGGGGGCCAATTCTGTGGAAAAGAGGAGTCCAAAGCGCACTAGAAGGGTGCTAAGGCATCTACATGGTCCAGAAATGGCTCTGAGGAAAAAGGAAACAATCTGGAGGCATTGCTAGGAGACTAGAGGATGTCTAAGGGGCCTGGGGGGCCAGAAGAGAGCTGGGGGCCCAATTCTCTGGAAAAGAGTGGTCCAGAGCACACTAGATGGGTGCCAAGACGTATACACTGTCAAGAAATGCCTCTGGGGAAGAAAGGAAATATGTGGAGCGGTTGCGAGGAGACTAGCGGGTGTCTAAGGAGTCTGGGGGCCAAAAGAGAGGTGGGGGCCCCATTCTGTGGAAAAGAGGGGTCCAGAGTGCACTAGAGGGGTGCTAAGGTGTCTACACTGTCAAGAAAGGCCTCTGCGCAAGAAGGAAGAAATCTAGAGGGGTGCCAAGGAGACTAGAGGGGATCTAAGGGGCCTGGAGATCCCAAAGATACCTGGGGGGCCCAATTCTTTGGAAAAGAGAGGTCCAGAGCGCACTAGAGGGGTGCTAAGGGGTCTACACTGTCAAGAAATGCCTCTGGGCAAGAAGAAAGAAATCTACAGGGGTCGCGAGCATACTATAGGGTGTCTAAGGGTACTGGGGGGCCAGAAGAGAGCTGGGGGGGCCCACTCTGTGGAAAAGAGGGATCCAGAGCAAAGTAGAGAGGTGCTAAGGGGTCTACACTATCCATAAATGCCTCTGGGGAAGAATGGAGAAATCTGGAGGGGTTGCGAGCACACTAAAGGCTGCCTAAAGGGGTTTGGGAGGCCAGAAGATATCTGAGGGGCCCAATTCTGTGGAAAAGAGGGGTCCAGAGTGCACTAGAGGAGTGCTAATGTGTGTACATTGTCAAATAATGCCTCTAGGGAAGAAGGGAGAAATCTGGAGGGTTTGCGAGTAGACTAGAGGATGGCTAAGGTTTCGGGGGGGCACCAAAAGAGCTGGGGGGCCACATTTCTGTGGAAAAGAGGGGTCCAGAGCGCACTAGAGGAGTGCTAAGGTGTCTACAAAGTCCAGAAATGCCTCTAGGGAAGAAGGGAGCAATCTGGAGGGGTTGCGAGGTGACTAGAGGGGGTCTAAGGGGCCTGGAGATGCCAAATATATCTGGGGGGCCCAATTCTGTGGAAAAGAGGGGTCCAGAGTGCACTAGAGGGGTGCTAAGGTGTCTACGCTGTGAAGAAATGGCTCTGAGCAAGAAGGGAGAAATCTGGAGGGGTTGCAAGGAGACTAGAGGCTGTCTAAGGGGTCTGGAGATCCGAAAGATATCTGGTGGGCCCAATTATGTGGAAAAGGGGGGTCCAGAGCGCACTAGAGGGGTGCTAAGGCCTCTACACTGTCCATAAATGCTTCTGGGGAAGAAGGGAGAAATCTGGAGGTGTGGCAAGGAGACTAGAGGGTGTCTAAGGGGTCTGGGGGGCCAAAAGAGAGCTAGAGGTCCTATTCCGTTGAACAGAGGGATCAAGAGGGCACTGGAGGGATGCTCTTTTCCACAAAGTGGGGACCCCACCTCTCATTTGGTCCCCAGACCCCCAAGACACCCTGTAGTCTCCACAGAAGCCCTCCAGATTGCTTCCTTCTTCCCCATAGGCATTTCTTGACCACGTCAACACCTTAAGGGTCCAGAGCGCAGTAGAGGGGTGCTAAGGTGTCGACACTGTCCATAAATGCTTCTGGGGAAGAAGAGAGAAATCTGGAGGTGTGGCAAGGAGACTAGAGGTTGTCTAAGGGGTCTGGGGGGCCAGAAGATAGCTGGGGGCCCCATTCTGTGGAAAAGAGGGGTCCACAGCGCACTAGAGAGGTGCTAAGACATCTACACTGTCAAGAAATGCCTCTGGGGAAGAACGGAGAAAACTGGAAGGGTTCCGAGCACACTGTAGGGTGTCTAAGGGGCCTGGGGGGCCAGAAGAGAGCTGGAATCTAGAGCACCCCTCTAGTGTACTCTGGACCCCTCTGTTCCACAGAATTTGGCCACCCAGCACTCTTCTGGGCCCCCAGACCCCTTATACACCCTCTAGTCTCCTCGCAACCCCTCCAGATTTCTCCCTTCTTCCCCAGAGCCATTTCTGGACCATGTAGACACCTCAGCACCCCCTCTAGTGTGCTCTGGACACCTCTTTTCCACAGAATTGGGCCCCCAGCTCTCTTATGGCCCCCTAGACCACTTAGACACCCTCTAGTCTCCTCAGAAGGCCTCCAGATTGCTCCCTTCTTTCCCAGAGACATTTCTTAACCATGTAGACACCTTAGCACCCCTCTAGTGCGCTCCGGACCCCTAAAGTGTCTACATGGTCCAGAAATGCCTCTGGGGAAGAAGGGAGAAATCTGGAGGAGTTTCGAGGAGACTAGAGGATGTCTACGGGGTCTGGGGTGCCACAGGAGGGGTGGGGGGCCCCACTCTGTGGAAAAGAGGGGTCCAGAGCACACTAGAGGGATGTTAAGGTGTCTACACTGTCAAGAAATGCCTCTGGGGAAGAAGGGAGAAAGCTGGAGGGGTTGTGAGGAGACTAGAGGGTGTCTAACGGGTCTGGGGGGCCAAAAGATATCTGGGAGGGCCAATTCTGTGGAAAAGAGGAGTCCAAAGCGCACTAGAAGGGTGCTAAGGCGTCTACATAGTCCAGAAATGGCTCTGAGGAAAAAGGGAACAATCTGGAAGGGTTGCGAGGAGACTAGAGGATGTTTAAGTGGCCTGCGGGCCAGAAGAGTGCTGGGGGGCCGAATTCTGTGGAAAAGATGGGTCCAGAGTGCACTAGAGAGGCATTAAGGGGTCTACACGGTCAAGAAATGCCTCTGGGGAAGAAGGGAGAAATCTGGAAGGGTTGCAAGGAGACTAGAGAATGTCTAAGGGGCCTGGAGATTCCAAATATATCTGGGGGGCCCAATTCTGTGGAAAAGAGAGGTCCAGAGTGCACAAGAGGAGTGCTAATGTGTGTACACTGTCAAATAATGCCTCCGGGGAAGAAGGGAGAAATCTGGAGGAGTTGCGAGGAGACTAGAGGGTGTCTAAGGGGCCTGGGGACCAAAAGAGGGCTGGGATCTAAACTCTGTGGAAAAGAGCACCCCCTCTAGTGCGCTCTGGACACCTCTTTTCCACAGAATTGGGCGCCCAGCTCTCTTATGGCCCCCTAGACCACTTAGACACCCTCTAGTCTCCTCAGAAGGCCTCCAGATTGCTCCCTTCTTTCCCAGACACATTTCTTGACCATGTAGACACCTTAGCACCTCTCTAGTGCGCTCTGGACCCCTAAGGTGTCTACATGGTCCAGAAATGCCTCTGGGGAAGAAGGGAGAAATCTGGAGGGGTTGCGAGGAGACTAGAGGGTGTCTAAGGGGCCTGGGGGGCCACAAGAGAGCTAGGGGGCCCCACTCTGTGGAAAAGAAGAATCCAGAGTGCACTAGAGAGGTAGTAAGGTGTCTACATGGTCCAGAAATGCCTCTGGGGAAGAAGGGAGAAATCTAGAGGGGTTGCGAGGAGACCAGAGGGTGTCTAAGGGGCCTGGGGACCAGAAGAGAGCTGGGATCTAAACTCTGTGGAAAAGAGCACCCCTCTAGTGCACTCTGGACCCCTCTGTTCCACAGAATTGGGCCCCCAGCTCTCTTATGGCCCCCTAGACCACTTAGACACCCTCTAGTCTCCTCAGAAGGCCTCCAGATTGCTCCCTTCTTTCCCAGAGACATTTCTTGACCATGTAGACACCTTAGCACCCCTCTAGTGCGCTCTGGACCCCTAAGGTGTCTACATGGTCCAGAAATGCCTCTGGGGACGAAAGAAGAAATCTGGAGGGGTTCCGAGCAGACTAGAGGCTGTTTATGGGGTCTGGGGGCCTCAAGAGAGCTGGGGGGCCACATTCTGGGGAAAGAGGGGTCCAGAACGCACCACAAGGGTGCTAAGGTGTCCACATGGTCCATAAATTGCTCGGGGGAAGAAGGGAGAAATCTGGAGGGGTTGCGAAAAGACTAGAGGGTGTCTAAGGGCTCTGGGGGGCCAGAAGATATCTGGGGGGCACAATTCTGTGGAAAAGAGGGGTCCAGAGCGCACTAGAGGGGTGCTAGGGTGTCTACATGGTCCAGAAATGCCTCTGGGGAAGAAGGGAGAAATCTGGAGGGGTTGCGAGGAGACTAGAGGGTGTCTAAGGGGCCTGGGGGCCCAGAAGAGAGCTAGGGGGGCCCACTCTGTGGAAAAGAGGGATCCAGAGCAAAATAGAGAGGTGCTAAAGGGTCTACACTGTCCATAAATGCGTCTGGGGAAGAATGGAGAAATCTGGAGGGGTTGCGAGCACACTAAAGGCTGCCTAAAGGGGTTTGGGAGGCCAGAAGAGAGCTGGGGGGCCCCATTCTGTGGAAAAGAGGGGTCCAGAGTGCACTAGAGGGGCACTAAGGGGTCTACACTGTCAAAAAATGCTTCTGGGGAAGAAGGGAGTAATCTGGAGGGGTTGCGAGGAGACTAGAGGGTGTCTAAGGGGCCTGGAGATTCCAAATATATCTGGGGGGCCCCCTTCTGTTTAAAAGTGGGGTCCAGAGTGCACTAGAGGGGTGCTAAGGCGTCTACATGGTCCAGAAATGGCTCTGGGGAAGAAGGGAAAAATCTGGAGGGGTTGCGAGGTGACTAGAGGGGGTCTAAGGGGTCTGGGGGGCCCGAAGAGAGCTGGGGGGCCCAATTCTGTGGAAAAGAGGGGTCCAGAGTGCACTAGAGGGGTGCTAAGGTGTCTACGCTGTGAAGAAATGGCTCTGAGCAAGAAGGGAGAAATCTGGAGGGGTTGCAAGGAGACTAGAGGCTGTCTAAGGGGTCTGGAGATCCGAAAGATATCTGGTGGGCCCAATTATGTGGAAAAGGGGGGTCCAGAGCGCACTAGAGGGGTGCTAAGGCCTCTACACTGTCCATAAATGCTTCTGGGGAAGAAGGGAGAAATCTGGAGGTGTGGCAAGGAGACTAGAGGGTGTCTAAGGGGTCTGGGGGGCCAAAAGAGAGCTAGGGGTCCTATTCCGTTGAACAGAGGGATCAAGAGTGCACTAGAGGGGTGCTCTTTTCCACAAAGTGGGGACCCCACCTCTCATTTGGTCCCCAGACCCCCAAGACACCCTGTAGTCTCCGCAGAAGCCCTCCACATTGCTTCCTTCTTCCCCATAGGCATTTCTTGACCACGTCAACAGCTTAGGGGTCCAGAGCGCAGTAGAGGGGTGCTAAGGTGTCGACACGGTCAAGAAATGCCTCTGGGGAAGAAGGGAGCAATCTGGAGGACTTGCGAGGAGACTAGAGGGGGTCTAAGGGGCCAGAAGATAGCTGGGGGGCTGCATTCTGTGGAAAAGAGGGGTCCAGAGCGCACTAGAGGGGTTCTATGGCGTCTACACAGTCAAAAAATGCCTCCGGGGAAGAAGGGAGAAATCTGGAGGGGTTGCCAGGAGACTAGAGGGTGTCTAAGGGGTCTGGGGTGCCACAGGATAGATGGGGGGCCCCACTCTGTGGAAAAGAGGGGTCCAGAGTGCACTAGAGGGGTGCTAAGACATCTACATGGTCCAGATATACCTCTAGGGAAGAAGGAAGAAATCTGGAGGGGTTGCGAGGAGACTAGAGGGCGTCTAAGGGGTCTGGGGGGACCAAAGAGCTGGGGGCCCCATTCAGTAGAAAAGAGGGTTCCAGAGCGCAGTAAAGGGGTGCTAAGGGGTCTACACGGTCAAGAAATGCCTCTGGGGAAGAAGGACTAAATCTGGAGGGCTTGCGAGGAGACTAGAGGGTGTCTAAGGGGTCTGGGGGGACCAAAGACAGCTGGAGGACCCAATTCTGTGGAAAAGAGGAGTCCAGAGTGCACTAGAGGGGTGCTAAGGTGCCTGCATGGTCTAGAAATGGCTCTGGGGAAGAAGGGAGAAATCTGGAGGGGTTGCGAGGAGACTAGAGGGTGTCTAAGGGGTCTGGGGGGCCAGAAGAGAGCTGGGGGGGCCCATTGGATAGAAAAAAGAGCTCCAGAGTGCACTAGAGGGATGCTAAGGCATCTACACTGTCAATAAATGTCTCTGGGGAAGAAGGGAGAAATCTGGAAGGGTTCCGAGCACACTATAGGGTGTCTAAAGGGGCTTGGGGGGCCAAAAGATATCTGGGGGGGCCAATTCTGTGGAAAAGAGGAGTCCAAAGCGCACTAGAGGGGTGCTAAGGCGTCTACATAGTGCAGAAATGGCTCTGAGGAAAAAGGGAACAATCTGGAGGGGTTGCAAGGAGACTAGAGGATGTCTAAGTGGCCTGCAGGCCAGAAGAGTGCTGGGGGGCCGAATTCTGTGGAAAAGACGGGTCCAGAGTGCACTAGAGAGGCATTAAGGGGTCTACACGGTCAAGAAATGCCTGTGGGGAAGAAGAGAGAAATCTGGAGGGGTTGCGAGGAGACTAGAGGATGTCTAAGGGGCCTGGAGATTCCAAATATATCTGGGGGGCCCAATTCTGTGGAAAAGAGGAGTCCAGAGTGCACTAGAGGAGTGCTAATGTGTGTACACTGTCAAGAAATGCCTCTAGGGAAGAAGGGAGAAATCTGGAGGGGTTGCGAGGAGACTAGAGGATGTCTAAGGGGCCTGGAGATTCCAAATATATCTGGGGGGCCACATTTCTGTGGAAAAGAGGGGTCCAGAGTGCACTAGAGGGGTGCTAAGGCGTCTACACTGTCAAGAAATGCCTCTGGGGAAGAAGTGAGAAATCTGGAGGGGTTGCCAGGAGACTAGAGGGCGTCTAAGGGGTCTGGGGGCCAGATGAGAGCTGGGGGCCCGATTTTGTGGAAAAGAGTGGTCCAGAGCGCACTAGAGGGGTGCTAAGGTATCTACACTGTCAAGAAATGCCTCTGGGGAAGAAGGCAGAAATCTGGAGGGGTTGTGAGGAGAGTAGAGGGTGCCTAAAGGGGACTGGGGGCCAGAAGACAGCTCGGGGGGCCCAATTCTGTGGAAAAGACGGGTCCAGAGTGCACTAGAGGGGTGCTAAAGCATCTACATGGTCAAGAAATGCCTCTGGGGAAGAAGGGAGAAATCTGGAGGGGTTGCGAGGAGACTACAGGGTGGCTAAGGTTTCGGGGGGGCACCAAAAGAGCTGGGGGGCCACATTTCTGTGGAAAAGAGGGGTCCAGAGCACACTAGAGGGGTGCTAAGGGGTCTACACTGTCCAGAAATGGCTCGGGGGAAGAAGGGAGAAATCTGGAAGGGTTGCGAGCACACTATAGGGTGTCTAAGGGGCCTGGGGGGCGAGAAGAGAGCTAGAGGACCCCATTCTGTGCAAAAGAGGAGTCCAGAGCGCACTAGAGGGGTGCTAAAGCATCTACACTGTCAAGAAATGCCTCTGGGGAAGAAGGGAGAAATCTGGAGGGGTTGTGAGGAGACTAGAGGGGGTCTAAGGGGCCTGGGGACCAGAAGAGAGCTGGGATCTGGACTCTGTGGAAAAGAGCACCCCTCTAGTGTACTCTGGACCCCTCTGTTCCACAGAATTTGGCCACCCAGCACTCTTCTGGGCCCCCAGACCCCTTAGACCCCCTCTAGTCTCCTCGCAACCCCTCCAGATTTCTCCCTTCTTCCCCGGAGGCATTTCTGGACCATGTAGACACCTTAGCACCCCCTCTAGTGCGCTCTGGACACCTCTTTTCCACAGAATTGGGCCCCCAGCTCTCTTATGGCCCCCTAGACCACTTAGACACCCTCTAGTCTCCTCAGAAGGCCTCCAGATTGCTCCCTTCTTTCCCAGAGACATTTCTTGACCATGTAGACACCTTAGCACCCCTCTAGTGCGCTCTGGACCCCTAAGGTGTCTACATGGTCCAGAAATGCCTCTGGGGAAGAAGGGAGAAATCTGGAGGGGTTGCGAGGAGACTAGAGGGTGTCTAAGGGGCCTGGGGGGCCACAGGAGGGGTGGGGGGCCCCACTCTGTGGAAAAGAGGAATCCAGAGCACACTAGAGGGGTGCTAAGACATCTACATGGTCCAGAAATACCTCTGGGGAAGAAGGGAGAAATCTGGAGGGGTTGCCAGGAGACTAGAGGGCGTCTAAGGGGTCTGGGGGGACCAAAGAGAGCTGGGGGCCCTATTCTGTGGAAAAGAGGGGTCCAGAGCGCACTAGAGGGGTGCTAAGGGGTCTACACTGTCAAGAAATGCCTCTGGGGAAGAAGGGAGAAATCTGGAGGGGTTGCGAGGAGACTAGAGGCTGTCTAAGGCGCCTGGGGGGCCCGAAGACAGCTCCAGGTCACAGCAAGCACCCCAGTAGGGGTGTTCTGAGCAGGCAAGGAGTTTTAAGGGGACTAGGTGGCCAAAAACCCAACTGTGGGGAACCAGGACGAAATATGAAAGGTTTCTGAGGAGACCAGCTGTTCTCTAGGAGGCCTGGGGTCCAGAGAACAGCTCTGGGGCCATACCAGCACCCCAGGAGGCATGCTCAGCAGAGCAGAGGGGTCCTAAGGGGCCTAAACAGCCAAAATAGGAGAACTGGCTAACAAGGAAGACCTCAGGAGGTGCTCTGAGGGGACAGGAGGGGATGGATTTTGAGCAGACTAGGGGACGCATAGAGGTATGTGAGGCACAACCAAGGAAGACAGAGGAGCCTTAAGGGGACTGGAAGGAAAGGGGAGCGGAAGGAAAGGGGATCTGATGGGATAGAGGGCACATGGAATGGTCATAGCGATAGGGCATAGAGAGGACTCTACAGTGCAGCCAATGGAAAAGAAGGGCTGTAGGGCATACTGAAAGGGCGCAATGAATGCATAGGGTTCTGGGGTACCCCCAAGGCAAACCAAGGCGTCCTGAGGGCAGCGTGTGGCACTCAGAGGGGTTCTGATGGGGCTAAAGGGCTAGGAGATGGACCCTAAGGGGCTCAGAGGGCAAAGAGAGGCATCCTGAGAGGACTAGAGGGAAAAGCAAAGGCGCCGAGACGCACCAATGGCAAACGGAGAGGTTTTGAGGAGACTAGAGGGAAAAGAGGGGGGACTTAATAGGACAAGAGGACAAACATAGGAGTCTTGATGCTACCAGAGGGCCTACAGACACCAAATGTCAGAATAACCTTGCAGGAACTAGAAAGAAGCAAAGAATTTTGAAGGGACAAGAGAACAAATGGAGTGCCTTGGAGCATACCTAAAAGCAAATGGATTGGTCCTGAGGGAACTAGGGAGCAAATGGGTGAGTCCTGGGGGGGACGCGGAGGAAAACTGAAGGTTCTGGGGCATTAGCTCACCTGCCATAATCTTCCTGTGTGGAGCCTGCTTCTTCCCTCTGAGAAGTTGGCCTTTGCTTTCATTGCACAGGCAGCTGTGAGCTGTTGCGTAGTCTCGGCAGACAAGTTGGGGATCGCTGCCCAGGCAGTCGTGACCTGCAACACTGCATGCTCAGAACAGTTCTCAGGAAGTCACGCGTACTCATAACCTGAAGAGCAAAAAGCAAATCTCTCTTAAGGTCAGTTTTTATTTCATCATAGGAGCAAGCTTTCCCTCTCTTCTGCACTGTACTGCCTCTAACAGCACATCTTCCTCATCACCATTTTCCCCTGCTCCTTTCACTCCTCTCAGTTGCCCCTGCGTCTTAGATCTCTAAAGCAGCTGTTTCTCATCCACAGGTACTTTCCTGTCCTGTTGCCGATTCACCCCCCGGTTGTCCTATAGCAAGCAGTTGAGACACCTTGGCCTAATTCTTAGCTGCACACGCCTTTTGATCTGGCAAGCAGCTCAGACAGAGCAGAGGGCAGCAAGAAAGGTGGATCTGAATGTAGTAGACTTGGGCACCGAGCAAGATGGAAGCAGCAGCAAGGCATCAAAGAGATGGCATCTTTGTAAAGAAAAGAGATATAGTTCCAGGCTACCGGGGATTCTCTGTACCTGTGGCCAGGGCTCCTTCCTCTGCAGGCTCTTTCCACACAGTTAAAGGTAGCTGAACGCAGTGCCCTTGGGAGGCAGTGACATGGTGTCCCCGGTACTGCTGTGGGGTGGCTGTTCCAGGGTCTCTCAGGCTGTTTTGGGGTCCTTGGACAGAGACAGTGCTGTTCACATTTCCTTGAGGACTTTCCCTTGTGCTGCACAGCAGGACAGCTCTGCACCGTGCCCTCCCAGCACTGCCACTCCTCATAGCTGCTGCCTAATTGGCCCCAATCTTGAGCAAAGCTACAACTACCAGGAGCCCGCAGCGCCCTCCTACTCTCCCTGCCCTCCCCATTTCCAAGAGGGACGGCCCCAGCCCCTGGGGGCAAGCCTGCCTGGTCACACCAGAGATGGAAAATGCTTCCTGCCTTGTACCAGGGAAAACCAGGGAAATGCCACTGTCCCCAATGACCTATGGGGACTCCTGCGTGAGCGGCACATGTCCAGTAAGGAACAGACCCAGCGGGCCACTGCTGCAGGGCTGAGAAGGCACCGGCACCTGGAACTGCAGCTCCTGGCCTGCCACAGAGCATAACGTGGCCGGCTGGTGAGAACCCCGCTGGCAAAGGACTGCCCCTCCGGCCGCCTCGAGAGGCACAGCATGCTGTCCGAGCAGCCCAATGCGGGAAGACTACATCTCCCGGCATGCCGTTCAAACAAAAAAAAGGCCTCCCGGAAGCCCGGTGCCGGAAGACTACCGCTCCCGGCATGCCAGCGGCGCCCCCCGGACCCCCCCCCCCCTCCCCCCGTAGCGCTAGGTGAAGTTTAACCCTGTGGAGATTCCGTTCCTTTCCGTCCCGCCCCCGTTCCCTTTTCCTCCCTGTCTCCCCGGAATCCACCGCAGAGCCCCGAGCGCGACCCCGCGATCCCCAGCACCGGCCCGGGGCTCCCCCGACACCGCCGCGGCCGGCTACGGGTCAACTCCAACACTGCCCCTGCCTCCCCCCACGACCCTCCCTGCGCTTCCCCTGGGATCCCTCCTCCCCCTCCCCAACGCGGTCCCCAGCGGACATAGGAGACACCCCCCCCCCCTCCCCGTGCTCCTCCGACTGCGCAATAAACCGCACCACAGCCCCAGCGGACCGCCTGCCTTCCCCCCTGCCCCATCCTGGCGCACCCCCCTTCTTCCCCCCCAGCACCACTGCAGACCCACCGCACCTCCTTCCTCCCCACCCGAACCCCAATGCACCCCCTTACCCCCCCCATACCACCACAGCCTCGGCACACCCCCTTCCTCCCTCCCTCCACCTCCATGGCCCCGGAGCACTGCTCTTCCCCACCACATCCTCAGCCCCCACTGCCCCAGCACACCACCCTCCCTAGCCCCGGTGCAGTTTCCCCTGGCCCCAGTGCACCCCAGTTGTGCTGCGCTGCCCGGGACACTCCCACCCACCAGGACCCCCGGCACATGAGGGACCTGCAGCCCGGAGCGCGCAGCCCCCCAGCCCCGCTCACCTCCTCCGCAGGGCAGCCGCGTGCCGGTCCCAGGCAGCAGTGCTCAGCAGCAGCTCCATCGTCCAGAACCAGCCCCAGCATGAGCTTCCCCCAAATGCAGCCCCAGCCCAGGCGTGTGCCCGCCCTTGCCATCAGCCCCACCTGGGGCTTGTCCCACCTGTCCCAGCCATGGAGCCCCACCTGGGGCCTGTCCTGCCACCCAGCTCCACCTGGCATTCATCCCAGCCCCAGGGCCTGCAGCTGCAGCCCATCAGGAACTGGGGAGAGGGAATGGCCATCAGCCCCATCAGGGACAACTGGGGCTGCCAGGGCAGCAGAGGCACCCCCACTCCTGAGAGCAGCTTCCTGAAAGCTGAAGGGAGAGGCCTGGGGTATAGAGAGGGGAAAGGGGAGTATGCAGAGGACAAGAGAACAAATGGAGAGCTCTGGGTACAACAAAAGTAGAAAAAGGCAATGACAGAGCAAACAGAGTGACTCTGGGGGCACCACCAAGAAGCACCCAGAAAACTCTGGGACAGGAGAGAAAGCTAAACAGAGAACTTTGCAGTGTGCTGCAAAACAACCACAGGGCCCAACAAAAGACACACAGAGCCCTTGGGGGCAACCCAAAATGTGAATTGAGGGCTCCGGAGGGCATCAGAGGGCAAATGCAGGGCTCTGGGGCAAAGCAAAATACAAACAAAGGGGCTTAGGGCACACCAGAGGGGTCATAAGGCATGTCACAGGACTCAGTGCAGCTGACAGGATGGTGCCTGCAGGCTCCCCCCACCCCCATGGAAACTCTATCTCCCCACTCCAGGCACACAGGCCCTGGCACCAGACCCACAAGGGACACTGGGGAGTGCTGAAAGCAAATCCAGAAGCAGTCTGGTGACCTCACACAGCCCTGCAGGGGCCCTGGGTGCCCCCACAATGATGGGAAACACCCCCAAGAGCCCAGGCAATGCAAGGGAAATTCCCCACAGCTCTGTCAACAGCACTGGGTTCCCTGGGAAGCGCAGGCACTCCAAAGTACAAGGGACTCGGGGACCAGCTCCCAGCCCCGGACACAATGTGTAATCTCCTCCCCTGGGCATCATCTTCAGGCAAACCAACAGCAGGAACCACAGAGATGAGTGCAAAGAATAAAGCAACTGTTTATTGTTTTACTGCGCAGAAACAATAGCTGGAAGCAAGTCTGCCATGGAGCTCAGTGTCAGCATGCTTCCCCTTACCTGTGATGCCTGAAGAGTCATCACTACACCAGCGTCCATCCATCCATCAGGGAAGGGTCATCTCCTGCTGCTGCCCTTGATGTGGCAGGTGTCCGAGTAGCTGACAGCCTACTCCTCTGCTTTTTCCTTCAGGGATAGGATTCATCTCAGAGATGAGAGGAAAATGCCTGATCCCACCTGTCTGCACTTCTGCCCTACCCCAGGCTAGAGCCCTGCAAGACACTTCCACAGCTCTCAGCTCACCTGTCACATTGCCAGTCTCCGTGTGATGGGCCTGCGCCATATCAAATCCAGAGCGCAGGTCGGTGTGCAGAGCTGAACGCTGGGTACAGGGGAAGGTTACAAAGCCCAAAGAAGGGTTTGCAGCCTGCTGCTTAGGCTTCAGGGCTTACAGTTTATCTAAGGATTTAGCCCTTTTCCTTTATCAGTAAGTCATAAGCCCTGAACACTAACTGCAGGTCTTGGAACCCTAATAGTTGCCGAGACTTTAAAATTTATGGCTAAGGTTGGATTTTAAATTCTGCGCCCTGATCACTAAACGAGCAAACTGTAAACCCTGACTGATAAAGACTGAGCCCCACAAAAGAAAGGAATAAACTGTAACTCCGGAGTGAGAGACCCTCAACAACAAACTAAACAATAAACCTTAAGTGAAAAATTCCAAACCCTCAGCTTTAAGCAACAAACACCAAAGCACCCATACACATGAAAACAGTAAAGAGAAGGCAAGGAGTTTTGCCCACAGCTTAAGAAGTTTTCCCTTCCTCTAGAAGCACAGCAGAACGGGAAGACATGCACCAGAATCACGTTACAGCTGCTGTTTAGAGGCTTGGTTTTAGCCACCATTCAAATGTGAGCATGTGCAAGAATCACTCCACAGGACTGCACTAGGCTGCACTTGCACTGAACCTACCTGAAGCACTGCAAGCACTAATTCATCTCCGGGTCAGACAATTAATATTTTTGGTCCTCTCAGCTCCATGGGCAAACATCCACAGCCAGTGACACCAGTGACCACCTAGGGAACAATCACCTCGCACCTCCCAGCACTGCTCACATACGATGCAGCCCAGGACTTAGCTGTGTCCACGCTGCAAGTCAGAGCTCACTCTCCATGGCCAGCCGCGCATCTCCGCAGAGCTCCCAGCTGTGACAAGGCTCCTTCGACTGCCCGACTGGGCTTCGGCACCTGCAAAGAGGCCAGAGCAGTTAGTTAGAGGCCGGGCAACTGCACAGCCCTCCTAGAACTACTCCCTAGTCCAAGGCCCGTAATTGTTCCCACAGTTATGACTGACCCTCCCTGCTGCTTCAGTCACCCTCTCTGGCTCCATTTCATCACAAAGATGTCACAGCAGCTCTCACGGACAGGCAGGCTCGCTCAGGCACCCGGCCGCCTCCAGCCTTTGCTAGATGGTCCTCCGCAGGGAAACTCTGCCTCTGATGGACACTCTCAGAAAGCACCGTCCAGCCAAGGCAGGATAAAAAGTAAGGCCTCCAAAACCTCCAAACCCTGGAGAGATGGAGCTGATGGGAAACTGACTTGTGCTACCAGTACTGTAGATTATGGCTTTGCTGCGTACTACGGTGCTGTTGCTCATACACATGTAACCCCATTTCTCTGCTATAGCAAAGTTACTGTTGTAGCTGGCTCCTGAAAGAAACAGTAACTTGCGAAAACGAAAATCCCAGGTAAGACAGTTGCATACTTAAGACATGAGTTGTGAAGGACCTTTATTCTCAAAGTACAAACAATACTGGAACCTCTGGACTTCAAAGAAGGAAGGTCTAGAAGGTTTAGGGCCCAACACTAATAATGCTAGAAACAGAAATTGTTTGGAGGGACCAGAACAGCAAAGAGAAAGGAGTTCCAAGGAAAGAAACAAGCCAGAAGCTATGTAAATGATTGCATTCATCAGGAAGCGATGGCAGGGGTGGGGTGGGTGTGCGTGTTGACAGCACAGCATATCCCCTCAGGAAGCACTAAATCAACAACATGGGTTGAGCTGTAGACATAGGGAAGACACCACTTTGCATAAAGGCAGACCTGACAGAAAAGTGGGCTCAATGCCAGCATCGCAATCACAACTCAAGCTGCACCACGTGACAGCCCTGGCTGCGCGCAGGCAGACAAGAGGCAGTAACTGCAGACCGCGCTGACGAGTAGGACAGACAGCAGCAGCAGCAGCTCCAGACCGCCCTACCGCGAGCGCCTGTCCTAACGCCCAAGGTCTCGGAGCCTCTGCTGCTCTCTGCCTCCGTGACACCTTCCCCAGGAGCCTCTTCGCTGCCTGCCGCGTACCCCACGGCATCTCTAGCCCGCTAGTGCTCCCCCGCTGCACAGCCACAGCCCCGCGCCTCCGCGGGCAGAGTCCCCGCGGAGGTGTCCGACGTGACCCGAACCAGACCGACCGACGGCACCCTCCGGGCGCTGCCGATCACCATCTCTGCCGAGCGCCGACCACCTCTCGCCACCCGCCGCACCAGACAAAACGCAAAGGAACGACAGACCTCCACCTGGACGCGGGGACAGGGGGGAGAACAAAAGAAAAGAGGGGCAGAGAGCTTGGCAGATGGATGGAGGGAGAAAGAAAGAGAGGGACAGAGAGCTGGCCCCAGGGTCTGGGCACTGGACAAAGGAAGAGAAAGAGAGGGACAGAGGGCCACACAGATGGAGGGAGGGCTGCACAGAGGACCGGGGAGCAGAAGAGAGAAAAATGGGGAAGGCGAGGCGGCCAGAGGAATGGCGAGGGAGCAACAGAGAAGGGGGGAGAACCGGAGAGAGGAACGGGGACGGGAAGAGAGGGACAGGGAGCCAGTAGGAGCGATGGGAAGAGGACGAGAACGACGAAGAGCTGGCCAGAAAGGTGGAGAGAGAAAAAGAGGGAGGGCAATTCAGACAGAGAGATGGGACAAAACAGGGGAAAAGAGGGATAGGGAGGCAAATAGATGGATGAGGAGCTGAGCAGAGGGATGGAAATAGAGAGAGATGGCTGGAGGGGTGGACAGAGGGCTGGGAAGGCAAAGAGAAGTACAGGCAGAAAGGCAGACGAGAGCGGCAGACAGATGGGGAGCCGCACGGAAGGACAGCGAGCAGGTACTGGGATAGGAAGAGGAAGAGGACGATGAAGAGCTGGATAGAGCGATAGAGAGCCAGTTAGATGGACGCAGATATTGTCACAGAGATGGAAAGAGTACAAGAGGGATGGGGGAGCTGGGCAGAGGAACGAGTAGCTAAACAAAGGGATGGGGCACTGGACAGAGCCACGGGGAAAGAAAGAGAAGGATGGAGCGCTGGACAGAGGGGCAGGGAGCGGAACCGGATGGATCCTGACAGCCTGGCTCGCCATGCTCCGACTCCACCCCACCGGCTGAGCCCGCAGCGCTCTCTGCGCACCGCTGTGCCCAAAGTCCGCTCGTGGGCCTGCTCACCCGTTTCCCTACGGCTCCGGGGTGTCTGTGGGAGCGAGGGTGCACACACGGGCCCAGGCCGGGGAGGAACCTCGCGTTCAGTCACAGCATTTTACCATTCCTCGTGCATTAGCCCCTCTCAGATGCTCAACACCAAACGCCCTCAGCCCGTAACAACTTCAGTACCCGCGGCACCTAGTTTTTCCACGCTCTCAAATCTTCCTTGCTCTTTCCCGTCTTGTTTGAAAACCCTCCCAGACCCCTTCTGTACTTACATGCTTCCTCAAAACAGCATCACCAAAGTCAACAAAAAGGGCCGAGCTGCATCCCTTCGAGTTGCTGGCCCTCAGAACAGCATCCTGCAAGTGAATCAAGCCACCAAGGTCACTGGGAGATTCTCCTTTTAGAGCTTTCTTCCCCCAAAGCTTTAACGATGGCTCCCTAACCTGGGCAAATGCAGAGCCTCCCTTAAGCGCTGCGGCAGTTTTTACTCTGGCATCCCAAGTTGCTGCTAGGCAGCGAAGCAAGGCAAAGACGGGTGCGGTCACAGCTGACCCATCTAGCCACGAAAATTCTTATTTTAGGCGTCACTGGTCATTCCAGGTAAACAGACCAAAACAGAGCTCCAAACAAACAGGCGAGGCTTCGCACAGACCTCGTGGCCCAGCTAGCAACAGTAAGACTCTGTCTTACTGAAGACTCTGGGCTACCAGTCGCTATCCCCCCCTCCTTTGCCGGTCCATGCATCGCGGCTTATTACCCGCGAGTCCGGTAAGGACGCTGCCGACCTTCCTGGGGCCGAAGCCTCCTCGTCGGGACCGGGCGGAGAACCTTTCTGCTGGCATTTGAATTCTCCTGGAAGCTCTCGATGCGTGATAACTTACAAAGGTCCGAGAGCGGTGGTAGCCTGTAGTTCTTCACGGCAGCACACAGTCGTTCCCCGAGGTCCTGAACGCCTACGATTAACACAGTTTATCAAAACAAAAATACTACTGCTACAGGGTGTAAAGGCAAGCTAAAATTTCCGCAGCCAAAGAAAACCCCTTCGCGTCTGACACAACGAGCCACATGCACCAGCGCCTATAGCTCGAGGCTAGCAACCCCTCCTGGGTGACGTTCTTCTGGCAGGCTGCGGATCTGAACTCCTCCATCTCGCCTAAGAGTCTCCGCTGGGACACAGCAACTTTGCCAGCCAGGGCTCGTTGACGGAGGCATAGTAAAATCCATCAGGGAGGGAGGAAAGCAAAAAAAAAAAAAAACAAACCAAGAAGAAAAAGAAAAAAAGAAAAAGATCAAAGCTCTGCAGAAAATCATAAGAATCCAAAGTTGTTTATAAGCACAAAAGCGGATCCAATATACACACTCAAGCAAGGTAAACAAGAATACGCAAGCCACAAGTACCGCTTCCCCTAACCCCTGTTCTGAGAGCTATGAAGACAGTCAGGCTTGCCGCGAAAGGGAAGTCAGACTAAGTAGCCGCTAGAGATCAACCTCTCGGAAACCTCCTGCGTCCGCGTTTTTGGCGCAACCGTGCTCTGCCCCTCAGTCAATTCAGACGCGCACAAGAAGAGCCACTGCTTGTAACACTTGCACAGCAACTGCCCCCCTGCCCCTGCTCGTTAAGATCAGCGCCCACTGCGCCACTCGGATAGATGATACTCCGCTGTCTCTTTATTTCCCTGACGTGATTACTTTAGAGGGAACTGAATAGATTGGATGGCCCCTGCGCGATCAAAGCTAGAAGTCTCAAAGACGGTTACAGCCCACATCGCTGCTGAACAGTCTTTCTCACAGCCAGAGACTTTTTGTTCCAGCCCCAAAGGGGACGTACAGGTGAGGCGACCGGCACCCGCTTTCCTTTACTGCCGTTTTCTAGCGGTGCTGCTCCCACGCAGTCAGCAGATGTGGAAAGCATTACCGAAAAAGGCTTTCCTTGTCCTGGGAATTTGAGGGCAGGAGGTTTTATAGCCACTTCTTCCAGTTCAGTGAAAGCAGAGTCACGTTCCTCGTCCCAGCTCCCTTCCCGACTCCCTCCCAGTACTTTCCACCGCGGTCTGCTGACACCGGCAAAGCCACCTTAATGCTGCTGGAGGAAACTAAATCCTCCTACAATTGCTCTAAGCGGGAACCGGTGAGAAGGAGCCTTAATTCCATGAGGCTTCAACCTATCTACTGTCATCCCGTCTCCCCAAATACCATTGCCAGGTAACTAACCCGGGGCTTGCGCTGATTGAGCCTTCCTGAAATCGATCTCTCAGTTTTACACTTCAGACCCTTCTCTCGCTCCCTTCCTCTTCAGTAGCTCTGGTCACTTGACCACCACTCCCCCAAGATAATAATTTGCTGTCTCGCAGCTCGTGAAGTATGACACTTCACAGGCACGTAAAGTCACACACATGGAGACACATGTACGCAGAGCACTTCTCGTAATGCATACAGACCTTCCGTTATACGCTGGCGATCTATTATTCGGATCGCTATTAATGGCGCTCCTTCCTTGCCAGGAGGAACGGGCTTTCCCTTTTTCTGGCAGAGGAAGACAGCTTTCACTTGGCTCCCTTGGATTCTATTACTTCAGCTTGCTCACGTTTTTTACTCTCTTCAACCTCAGCCGTGGCAATTAATCTAAGAGAGCATTCGTTCTGTCTTTCCCTTTCCACGTACGCGCGTGCAGTAACAACGCAAAATACAAACAGCCAAAGCAAAGCTAAGGCAGATACAGGGAACAGCAGCCACAGGGCAGGAACGGGTTACTCAGTCCTCAGCGCTGCCTCGGGGAGGCCGAAATAACTGCTAACGGTCATCAGCGATACTTACCCTAGTTACCCGTGCCAGAACGCCTCCTCCTGTAGCAGTTCCTGGTGATATCAAGGGGCCGCTGCATTCTGGCTTCCTTGTTTCATCCCGTCCCTTCGGTATTAACCGCAAGCAAACGCTCGTCCGTCTCTTCTCCTCGTCAGCATTTGCTGTCCTTGGTTCCATCTCTGTAAGGAAGCGATAAACTCGCGTTTTACTTCCAGTGAAACGCTTAGGTTTATGCATGATCTTTTTCTCTTTACCCTGTTTTCTTTTTCCCCCTTTTTTTTCTTTTTTTCCTTCTTCTTTTCCTTAAGGGAAAGGTCTTAATACGGCACTTTGCACCATACGTTGCAGGGTAAACGGTCTGGAAACGTTACACACAGCAATTAGGGCTAGGTTATTAGGCAGGCGGGCACGTCGCCTAATACCTTCCTAACGCCATCTTCCACGAAACCTTATTTTTATTCCGCTTCAGTGTTATTGTTACTGTTCGCAAACCCTCGTATGCATGCGCTTAACCGACAACTCTCTCGGTCTTTAACTACGTGGAGGAACGACAGCCCTCGATTTGCCTGTCTCCCTTTCAGACCTATTACCTTTTTGAGACTGCTCCTAGCTTCCTCTTACTCTTGCATGCTGGCCTCACAGGCGACGACCAAAACGAACAACTGGATCGCTAGGTCTAGCCCCCTCTCTTCAAGATGTGCCCCTTCGCGGCTTACGTTTCTTGGTCTCTTCAACTTCAGCCGTGGCAATTAATCTAAAAAAGTAAGCATGACATCTATTCCTTTCCGTAGCTGCGCGTACGATAACAAAACAAAAGAGAAACAGCCAAAGCAAAGCTAAGGCAGATACAGGGAACAGCAGCCACAGGGCAGGAACGGGTTACTCAGTCCTCAGCGCTGCCTCGGGGAGGCCGAAATAACTGCTAACGGTCATTAGCCATACTTACCCTAGTTACCCGTGCCAGAACGCCTCCTCCTGTAGCAGTTCCTGGTGATATCGAGGGGCCGCTGCATTCTGGCTTCCTTGTTTCATCCCGTCCCTTCGGTATTAACCGCAAGCAAACGCTCGTCCGTCTCTTCTCCTCGTCAGCATTTGCTGTCCTCGGTTCCATCTCTGTAAGGAAGCGATAAACTCGCGTTTTACTTCCAGTGAAACGCTTAGGTTTATGCATGATCTTTTTCTCTTTACCCTGTTTTCTTTTTCCCCCTTTTTTTTCTTTTTTCCTTCTTCTTTTCCTTAAGGGAAAGGTCTTAATACGGCACTTTGCACCATACGTTGCAGGGTAAACGGTCTGGAAACGTTACACACAGCAATTAGGGCTAGGTTATTAGGCAGGCGGGCACGTCGCCTAATACCTTCCTAACGCCATCTTCCACGAAACCTTATTTTTATTCCGCTTCAGTGTTATTGTTACTGTTCGCAAACCCTCGTATGCATGCGCTTAACCGACAACTCTCTCGGTCTTTAACTACGTGGAGGAACGACAGCCCTCGATTTGCCTGTCTCCCTTTCAAACCTATTACCTTTTTGAGACTGCTCCTAGCTTCCTCTTACTCTTGCATGCTGGCCTCACAGGCGACGACCAAAATGAACCACCGGATCCCCAGGTCTTGCTGCTTCTCTTCGAGATGTCCCCCTTCGGTGGGCTACCCTGCCAAACAAACCAAAAAGACTGCCGAGGCCGCGAGGGTACCAGATTTTCAGACCGCTTCTCCGAGGCTTTCGGGGTGACTGACGTCACCGCTTCGCTTCACGTTACTCACAGCTACCTTCGTCTATTACTTAGGGCTAAACCTGTTTCTGTTTGCAGAGGGGCTTGTTGCTTGTTTAAACTTGACATATAGTCCATAACCTGCTCTGCATGCTCCCTAGTCCCTTCTGCTTTTGCAACACTTGTGGTAATTCAAGGCGGTAATTAAGAGTCCCCATTGCCCCATAGGCTGGAGCGAGACATTGCTGCTGCTCTGAGGAGGTGCCTAAAAGCCACGCTGTTTTCGCTAGCATCACTGGGGCTTCCCAGAGCCCATCGGTGTTCTCTTTTGCTCTTCCCGAGCCTTTTAGGTTTTTTAGGCTATTCCTTAGCCCTCCATTTTAGGGCAATGTTCTCCTTAAGCACTGCGCACAGCACGATTATCCCAGATCAGCCACATCGTGCACACACAGAGGCTTCTGAGAGGCGGCTCAGAAGAAAAGAGAGAAAAGTCTCTTTGTCATCCGCACATTCACCCGTCAACACTCTTCACCAGGAAGTGCTCTAAGTTCCTGTTTCTCTAAAGCGGGACTGAGTCGAGGCGGAGACGCAGATCGCACCCCATCTTTGTTAGAACGCCTCACTGCTGCGGGCACTGGGTCTGGCAGCAGTTTGAGGAAAGTTTGGGGCCTTGCACAGAGTGCAGGGGAAGGTCTGGAGTCAGTGACAACATTGCGGCAGGGCTCGGAGGCGTTTTGGGGCCTGTGGGGGTGTTGGGGCAGGATTTGTGGGTGGTTTAATGGCTCTGGGGGGGCTGGTTGCAGGAAGGGTGGGACTCTGCGGGGCCCTCAGGGCAGGGGTGCCATCCCAGATGCGTAGTGAGCACATGGGGTGCCCTACGTGGCTCTCAGCTCGGTGGGAGCAGCCACCGGTCTCCCACCCCACCAGACAGGGGAGCGGGGCGGGGGGGGGGGGGAGGAGAGGAGGTGGAGGGATCTATGAGCTCGCAGAGAACGCCAGAGGAGGCAGCAGGGAACTCCCCAAGGACCCCGCGTCCCAGACGAGAGGAGGCATCAGGCTGCCGTGCCGCTGCTAGAGACATCCAGACCCCCGCGCAGGCACCCCACACACACTCCTCCAGGCTGCGTCCGCAGGGGCGAGCGCACGCCCCGGCCCGCGCTGGGGAGGAACCGGGGCCCTACAGGCGACACACGCAAAAGGGAGAGTCAGAGCCGCGCTCCGGCAGACCCGGCGCCGCGCAGACCCGGCGCGGCGCGGCGCGGACCCCGGCCCGACTCCCCCCCCCCGCCCCGCCGCCTCCACGCAGCGACGGCCCCGGCTGGCAGGACACAGCCCGACACCCGCGGCCACCCGAAGGCACACGCTCGCCTCACCTCGCCTCACCGCGGCCCCCACATGCTCGACTCCAGCCCGCCTCTGCCCTCGCCCGCCGCCGTCCAGCCAAAACACCCGCCCTGCTCGCCGCCATCTTGCCCGCCGCCGCACCGCGCGTGCGCCGGCCGCCCAGGGCTCGCGCCGCCGCACCGCGCGTGCGCCGGCCGCCCAGGGCTCGCGCCGCCGCACCGCGCGTGCGCCGGCCGCCCAGGGCTCGCGCCGCCGCACCGCGCGTGCGCCGGCCAAGGACCGCGCGAGAGGGGCGGGGGGAGCGCGAGGGGCGGGGGGAGCGCAGCGCGAGGGGCGGGGGGAGCGCAGCGCGAGGGGCGGGGGGAGCGCAGCGCGAGGGGCGGGGGGAGCGCAGCGCGAGGCAGCCCAGACCCGCAATGGCCCCACCCTCGCGTGGTCGCAGCGCCGCGCTGCAGCCGGCCGGCTCCCGCGCGCCAACCGCAGCCCGCCGCGCCACCCCGGCGCTCAGGCCGAGCAGCGAGCGCCCCGAGGCTGCTCTGCCCGCGCCCGAGAGAGCGGCGGGCATCAGCGAGCAGGCGCTGGGGCTGCCCCGGGGAGAGAGCGCCGCGGAGCAGCTCCGAGACGGCACTGCCCGTCCCCGCGCCCCCAGGAAGCACCGAGAAGGAAAAGCCCTCTCGGGAAAAGCGCTCCCGGTCCGTGAGCACCGGGCAGGGGGCACGAGCGCGGCCCCTGCGCTTACCCGTCCCCGAGAGAGCGCAGAGTAGCGGCCAACGCGGCGACCGGCAGCGCGCGCGTGTGCGCCGGCTGCCCGCAACGGTCTCCGTACGCAGCGGTGGCCGCCGGCGGCTGCAGTGCTGCCTTGTCGACACGCGAGGGCAGCCGTGAGCGCGCCCCCTCCCGCGTGCAGTGCCGCCTTTCAGACACGCGAGGGCAGCAAGGAGCAGGGCGCAGCGCTTTCCTGCCCCCCTTGCAAATACTCGCTAGGCAAAAGTGGCTTGGGCTCCTCCCGAACGCTTACCTGGCTTCATTACTACAGCTATTAGGAACCGAAGTGCATAGCCTTCTAGCAAAGGGAACGACCGTCTTTTCAGAACTTCCCGCGACTCCCCAGAATTGTCACTGCCTTGCATCAGCAGCCAGCTTCTTCCAACCCAGCCGCAAGAAACATTTTGCCTTCCCGGCAGAACTTTCTGCTCCCTGGGGGGTCCAAAGGAAACCCGTCACTCACTACTGTCTGTCAAAACGTACCGGAAGCCCTCAAATACAGGACAAGACGCCTTCTCTAAGGAAGCTGACTACTAGGTCTGCTTCACGGCAGCTTCTCCCCAGTATCAGGGTCCACTCAATAAACAAAATAGGACGAGAAATGTCTTAATCTGCTCCAAGTGCTTTCGTATAAGAGAACAACATCAAAACGAGGTATTATTGCATTTAGCCTCCACTACACGTGCTACCCCAGCGCCACGGACTTGCTTTAAAGCATCAGTGACGTACGCGGTCTGGCAGTAATTAATATTCACAGAATGAATACGCACTCGATCGAGTACGGGTGTTCATAAAAAGCTTTGCCAGTGCGTCGCTAGGTAACAAACCTAGACAAGCAGCTATTTGCCCTGATCCTTCGGCTTACATTTCTTCTGCCGGATGTAGTCAAACGTACCTGCATGCGGTGGCCTTGCGAGGCAGTGACACGGTGTCCGTGGGGTGGCTGTTCCAGGGTCTCTCGGGCTGTTCCAGGGTCCTCGGACAGCAACGGTGCTGGTCGACTTTCCCTTGCGCTGCACAGCAGGACAGCTCCGCACCGTGCCCTCCCAGCACCGCCACTCCTCCCAGCAGCTGCCTAACCGGCCCCAATCCTGAGCAAAGCTACGACCCCCAGGAGCCCGCAGCACCCCTCCTACTCTTCCCGCCCTCCCCATTTCCAAGAGGGACAGCCCCAGCCCCCGGGGACAACCCTGCCTGGTCACGCTGCTGTCCGAAAAGCGGATTCGTTGCCCGCTGTGCACTAAGCCAATAATGACACGCTCAGGAGAGACATTTGCTTATTTATTTCAGAGTTGTGCAAGCCTGGCTGCTCGGTGTTTTCCCCACAAATCAAGCGCAACTTCCCCCCCTCCCTCCCCCGCCCCGGCTTTCCAAGTAGCATTTATACAAGTTGCAAGGTTTGCAACTTTCCCTCTTACACCGGTTGGTTAGTGATTTACATACAATTCTAATATTGCTTACACACCATTTTAAAACTACGCATGCTCAGGGGAGGGGTCTTCACCCGGGCACAGGTCTTTCTGACCTATGGGCGTGATTTTCTTGTATTATAATGAGGACAGTTCAGTTCGGGGATACCTCGAATTCCTTTGCTAAATCGGCAACGTCTACATAGAAAACAAAACATTTTGATTTACTATTTCTTTAAGGCTTTAGCACTTCTAGCATGGCCTTGATTAAAGAATTATTTCCTCCCAGGAAATTGGGGGGGGGGGTGGGGTGTTCTCCTCATCTGCCTAGTTTAAACAGCAGGAACACTCTTTCTGAGCTTCCAAGGTTGTCTTGCAACACCATCGGAGATGGAAAACACTTCCTGCCCTGTACCGGGGAAAAACAGGGGCATTCCACTGTCCCCCGTGACCTGTGGGGACTCAGGCGTGAGTGACACATGTCCAGTAAGGAACAGACCCAGCGGGCACTACAGCTCCTGGCCTGCCACGCGGCCGCCTGCTGGGAACCCCGCTGGCAGGGACCTGCCGCCGCCGCCCCCCCCCCGCGGGGCCACCTCGAGAGGCGCAGCATGGTCACCCAGTAGCCCCGCCTGAGAAGACTACACCTCCCAGCATACCGTGCACGCGAAAAGGGCGGCCCGGAAGCCCAGTGCCGGAAGACTACCGCTCCCAGCATGCCGCGCTCAGAACAAACAGGCCCCACCGGAAGCCCAGTGCCGGAAGACTACTGCTCCCGGCATGCCGCGCCGAAAGCTACGGCTCCCCGCAGTCCCGCACCCCAACTCCCGCCCCCCACCCGCAGCGCTGGGGCACCTTTGACCCTCGGCACATTCCGTTCCTTTCCGTCCCGCCCCCCTTCCCCTTCCCCCCTGTCCCCCCGGAAACGGCCGCAGAGCCCCGAGCGCGGCCCCGCCGGCCCCACCACCGGCCCGGGGCTCCCCCGACACCCCCGCCACCGGCCCCGCCTCAGCTCCGACACTGCCCCCGCCCCTCCACGACCCTCCTCCCCCCGCTCCCCGACACGCTCCCGAGCTGACACAGGAGACCCCCCCCCGCGCTCCTCCGACCGCGCAGTAAACCGCACCACAGCCCCGGCGCACCCCCTTCCTCCCCCCGCCTCCGTGGCCCCGGGACGCTCCCAGCCGCCGGGACCCCCGGCACATGCGGGACCCGCAGCCTGCAGCGCGCCTCCCCCGGCCCCGCTCACCTCCTCCGCGGGGCGGCCGCCGGGCTGGTCCCGAAGGGCCATGCTCCGTGGCAGCTCCGCTGCCCAGCTCCTGCCCCAGCGCCAGCTCCCCCCAACTGCGGCCCCAGCCCCCAAATGTGGGCCTGCCCTTGCCATCAGCCCCACCTGGGGCCTGTCCTGCCACCCAGCTCCCCCTGGCATTCATCCCAGCCCCAGGGCCCGCAGCTGTGGGCCTGCAGGAACTGGGCAGGGGGCCTGGCCATCAGCCCCTTCAGGGACAGCTGGGGCTGCCAGGGCAGCAGAGGCACCCCCACTCTCCTGACAGCAGCTTGCTGAGAGCTGAAGGGAGAGCCCTGCCTGGGGTGTAGAGTGCGGAAAGGGGAGTATGCGGAGCACAAGAGAACAAATCGAGAGCTCTGGGTGCAACACAAGTCAAGAAAAAAAAAAAAAAAAAAAAAAAAGAACAACGATAGAGCAAACAGAGTGACTCGGGGGGCACCAAAAGGAGGGCCCTGGGGCACACCCAGAAGCACCCAGAAAACTCCAGGACAGGAGAAAAAGCTAAACAGAGACCTCTGCGGCGTGCCGCAAAACACACACGGGGCCACGGGGCGCACCGAAAGGCACGCAGAGGGCTCGGGGGCAACCCAGAATGTGAACTGAGGGGTCCTGAGGGCATCAGAGGGCAAGTGCAGGGCTCTGGGGCAGACCAAAATACAGAGGAAGGGCCTTGGCGCACACCAGAGGGGTCACCAGGCACGCCGCAGGGCTCAACGCGGCTGACAGGATGGCGCCTGCAGGCTGCCCCAGGCACACGAGCGACACTGCGGAGTGCCAAAAGCAAATCCGGGAGCGGTTCGGGGACCTCACGCAGCCCTGGAGGGGCTCTGGCAGCCCTCGCGATGAGGGGAAACACCCCCAAGAGCCCCGAGGGTCCAGGCAACGCAAGGGAAATTCCCCGCAGCTCTGGGAACAGCACCGGGCTCCCTGGCAAGTGCAGGCACTCCCAAGTACATGGGACTCGGGGACCAGCTCCCAGCCCCGGACACAATGCATAACCTCCTGCCTCAGGCATCGTGTTCAGGCAAACCGCCCTGGAGCTCGGCACCAGCGTGCCTCCCCTTACCTACGATATCCAAAGAGTCACCGCCGCACCAGCGTCTGTCCGTCCGTCCGTCCGTCGGGGAAGGGTCAGCTCCTGCCCCTGCCCTCGACATGGCAGGTGTCCGAGTAGCCTCCCCCCAGTGCTTTTTCCTTCAGGGCTAGGATTCAGCTCGGAGAGCTGAGAGGAAAATGCCTGATCCCGCCTGCCTGCACTTCTGCCCCAACCCAGGCCAGAGCCCCTCAGGTTACTTAGTCCTCAGCGCTGCCTCGGGGAGGCCGAAATAACTGCTAACGGTCATTAGCCATACTTACCCTAGTTACCCGTGCCAGAACGCCTCCTCCTGTAGCAGTTCCTGGTGATATCGAGGGGCCGCTGCATTCTGGCTTCCTTGTTTCATCCCGTCCCTTCGGTATTAACCGCAAGCAAACGCTCGTCCGTCTCTTCTCCTCGTCAGCATTTGCTGTCCTTGGTTCCATCTCTGTAAGGAAGCGATAAACTCGCGTTTTACTTCCAGTGAAACGCTTAGGTTTATGCATGATCTTTTTCTCTTTACCCTGTTTTCTTTTTCCCCCTTTTTTTTCTTTTTTTCTTCTTCTTTTCCTTAAGGGAAAGGTCTTAATACGGCACTTTGCACCATACGTTGCAGGGTAAACGGTCTGGAAACGTTACACACAGCAATTAGGGCTAGGTTATTAGGCAGGCGGGCACGTCGCCTAATACCTTCCTAACGCCATCTTCCACGAAACCTTATTTTTATTCCGCTTCAGTGTTATTGTTACTGTTCGCAAACCCTCGTATGCATGCGCTTAACCGACAACTCTCTCGGTCTTTAACTACGTGGAGGAACGACAGCCCTCGATTTGCCTGTCTCCCTTTCAGACCTATTACCTTTTTGAGACTGCTCCTAGCTTCCTCTTACTCTTGCATGCTGGCCTCACAGGCGACGACCAAAACGAACAACTGGATCGCTAGGTCTAGCCCCCTCTCTTCAAGATGTGCCCCTTCGCGGCTTACGTTTCTTGGTCTCTTCAACTTCAGCCGTGGCAATTAATCTAAAAAAGTAAGCATGACATCTATTCCTTTCCGTAGCTGCGCGTACGATAACAAAACAAAAGAGAAACAGCCAAAGCAAAGCTAAGGCAGATACAGGGAACAGCAGCCACAGGGCAGGAACGGGTTACTCAGTCCTCAGCGCTGCCTCGGGGAGGCCGAAATAACTGCTAACGGTCATTAGCCATACTTACCCTAGTTACCCGTGCCAGAACGCCTCCTCCTGTAGCAGTTCCTGGTGATATCAAGGGGCCGCTGCATTCTGGCTTCCTTGTTTCATCCCGTCCCTTCGGTATTAACCGCAAGCAAACGCTCGTCCGTCTCTTCTCCTCGTCAGCATTTGCTGTCCTTGGTTCCATCTCTGTAAGGAAGCGATAAACTCGCGTTTTACTTCCAGTGAAACGCTTAGGTTTATGCATGATCTTTTTCTCTTTACCCTGTTTTCTTTTTCCCCCTTTTTTTTCTTTTTTTCTTCTTCTTTTCCTTAAGGGAAAGGTCTTAATACGGCACTTTGCACCATACGTTGCAGGGTAAACGGTCTGGAAACGTTACACACAGCAATTAGGGCTAGGTTATTAGGCAGGCGGGCACGTCGCCTAATACCTTCCTAACGCCATCTTCCACGAAACCTTATTTTTATTCCGCTTCAGTGTTATTGTTACTGTTCGCAAACCCTCGTATGCATGCGCTTAACCGACAACTCTCTCGGTCTTTAACTACGTGGAGGAACGACAGCCCTCGATTTGCCTGTCTCCCTTTCAAACCTATTACCTTTTTGAGACTGCTCCTAGCTTCCTCTTACTCTTGCATGCTGGCCTCACAGGCGACGACCAAAATGAACCACCGGATCCCCAGGTCTTGCTGCTTCTCTTCGAGATGTCCCCCTTCGGTGGGCTACCCTGCCAAACAAACCAAAAAGACTGCCAAGGCCGCGAGGGTACCAGATTTTCAGACCGCTTCTCCGAGGCTTTCGGGGTGACTGACGTCACCGCTTCGCTTCACGTTACTCACAGCTACCTTCGTCTATTACTTAGGGCTAAACCTGTTTCTGTTTGCAGAGGGGCTTGTTGCTTGTTTAAACTTGACATATAGTCCATAACCTGCTCTGCATGCTCCCTAGTCCCTTCTGCTTTTGCAACACTTGTGGTAATTCAAGGCGGTAATTAAGAGTCCCCATTGCCCCATAGGCTGGAGCGAGACATTGCTGCTGCTCTGAGGAGGTGCCTAAAAGCCACGCTGTTTTCGCTAGCATCACTGGGGCTTCTCAGAGCCCATCGGTGTTCTCTTTGGCTCTTCCCGAGCCTTTTAGGTTTTTTAGGCTATTCCTTAGCCCTCCATTTTAGGGCAATGTTCTCCTTAAGCACTGCGCACAGCACGATTATCCCAGATCAGCCACATCGTGCACACATAGAGGCTTCTGAGAGGCGGCTCAGAAGAAAAGAGAGAAAAGTCTCTTTGTCATCCGCACATTCACCCATCAACACTCTTCACCAGGAAGTGCTCTAAGTTCCTGTTTCTCTAAAGCGGGACTGAGTCGAGGCGGAGACGCAGATCGCACCCCATCTTTGTTAGAACGCCTCACTGCTGCGGGCACTGGGTCTGGCAGCAGTTTGAGGAATGTTTGGGGCCTTGCACAGAGTGCAGGGGAAGGTCTGGAGTCAGTGACAACATTGCGGCAGGGCTCGGAGGCGTTTTGGGGCCTGTGGGGGTGTTGGGGCAGGATTTGTGGGTGGTTTAATGGCTCTGGGGGGGCTGGTTGCAGGAAGGGTGGGACTCTGCGGGGCCCTCAGGGCAGGGGTGCCATCCCAGATGCGTAGTGAGCACACAGGGGTGCCCTACGTGGCTCTCAGCTCGGTGGGAGCAGCCACCGGTCTCCCACCCCACCAGACAGGGGAGCGGGGCGGGGGGGGGGGGGGGGAGAGGAGGTGGAGGGATCTATGAGCTCGCAGAGAACGCCAGAGGAGGCAGCAGGGAACTCCCCAAGGACCCCGCGTCCCAGAGGAGAGGAGGCATCAGGCTGCCGTGCCGCTGCTAGAGACATCCAGACCCCCGCGCAGACACCCCCCACACACTCCTCCAGGCTGCGTCCGCAGGGGCGAGCGCACGCCCCGGCCCGCGCTGGGGAGGAACCGGGGCCCTACAGGCGACACACGCAAAAGGGAGAGTCAGAGCCGCGCTCCGGCAGACCCGGCGCCGCGCAGACCCGGCGCGGCGCGGCGCGGCGCGGCGCCGGGCCCGACTCCCCCCCCCCCCGCCCCACCGCCTCCACGCAGCGACGGCCCCGGCTGGCAGGACACAGCCCGACACCCGCGGCCACCCGAAGGCGCACGCTCGCCTCACCTCGCCTCACCGCGGCCCCCACATGCTCGACTCCAGCCCGCCTCTGCGTCGCCCGCCGCCGTCCAGCCAAAACACCCGCCCTGCTCGCCGCCATCTTGCCCGCCGCCGCACCGCGCGTGCGCCGGCCGCCCAGGGCTCGCGCCGCCGCACCGCGCGTGCGCCGGCCGCCCAGGGCTCGCGCCGCCGCACCGCGCGTGCGCCGGCCAAGGACCGCGCGAGAGGGGCGGGGGGAGCGCAGCGCGAGGGGCGGGGGGAGCGCAGCGCGAGGGGCGGGGGGAGCGCAGCGCGAGGGGCGGGGGAGCGCAGCGCGAGGCAGCCCAGACCCGCAATGGCCCCACCCTCGCGTGGTCGCAGCGCCGCGCTGCAGCCGGCCGGCTCCCGCGCGCCAACCGCAGCCCGCCGCGCCACCCCGGCGCTCAGGCCGAGCAGCGAGCGCCCCGAGGCTGCTCTGCCCGCGCCCGAGAGAGCGGCGGGCATCAGCGAGCAGGCGCTGGGGCTGCCCCGGGGAGAGAGCGCCGCGGAGCAGCTCCGAGACGGCACTGCCCGTCCCCGCGCCCCCAGGAAGCACCGAGAAGGAAAAGCCCTCTCGGGAAAAGCGCTCCCGGTCCGTGAGCACCGGGCAGGGGGCACGAGCGCGGCCCCTGCGCTTACCCGTCCCCGAGAGAGCGCAGAGTAGCGGCCAACGCGGCGACCGGCAGCGCGCGCGTGTGCGCCGGCTGCCCGCAACGGTCTCCGTACGCAGCGGTGGCCGCCGGCGGCTGCAGTGCTGCCTTGTCGACACGCGAGGGCAGCCGTGAGCGCGCCGGAACGCAATGCGCCTGCGCGCCCCCCTCCCGCGTGCAGTGCCGCCTTTCAGACACGCGAGGGCAGCAAGGAGCAGGGCGCAGCGCTTTCCTGCCCCCCTTGCAAATACTCGCTAGGCAAAAGTGGCTTGGGCTCCTCCCGAACGCTTACCTGGCTTCATTACTACAGCTATTAGGAACCGAAGTGCATAGCCTTCTAGCAAAGGGAACGACCGTCTTTTCAGAACTTCCCGCGACTCCCCAGAATTGTCACTGCCTTGCATCAGCAGCCAGCTTCTTCCAACCCAGCCGCAAGAAACATTTTGCCTTCCCGCCAGAACTTTCTGCTCCCTGGGGGGTCCAAAGGAAACCCGTCACTCACTACTGTCTGTCAAAACGTACCGGAAGCCCTCAAATACAGGACAAGACGCCTTCTCTAAGGAAGCTGACTACTAGGTCTGCTTCACGGCAGCTTCTCCCCAGTATCAGGGTCCACTCAATAAACAAAATAGGACGAGAAATGTCTTAATCTGCTCCAAGTGCTTTCGTATAAGAGAACAACATCAAAACGAGGTATTATTGCATTTAGCCTCCACTACACGTGCTACCCCAGCGCCACGGACTTGCTTTAAAGCATCAGTGACGTACGCGGTCTGGCAGTAATTAATATTCACAGAATGAATACGCACTCGATCGAGTACGGGTGTTCATAAAAAGCTTTGCCAGTGCGTCGCTAGGTAACAAACCTAGACAAGCAGCTATTTGCCCTGATCCTTCGGCTTACATTTCTTCTGCCGGATGTAGTCAAACGTACCTGCATGCGGTGGCCTTGCGAGGCAGTGACACGGTGTCCGTGGGGTGGCTGTTCCAGGGTCTCTCGGGCTGTTCCAGGGTCCTCGGACAGCAACGGTGCTGGTCGACTTTCCCTTGCGCTGCACAGCAGGACAGCTCCGCACCGTGCCCTCCCAGCACCGCCACTCCTCCCAGCAGCTGCCTAACCGGCCCCAATCCTGAGCAAAGCTACGACCCCCCAGGAGCCCGCAGCACCCCTCCTACTCTTCCCGCCCTCCCCATTTCCAAGAGGGACAGCCCCAGCCCCCGGGGACAACCCTGCCTGGTCACGCTGCTGTCCGAAAAGCGGATTCGTTGCCCGCTGTGCACTAAGCCAATAATGACACGCTCAGGAGAGACATTTGCTTATTTATTTCAGAGTTGTGCAAGCCTGGCTGCTCGGTGTTTTCCCCACAAATCAAGCGCAACTTCCCCCCCCCCCCCCCCCGGCCCCGGCTTTCCAAGTAGCATTTATACAAGTTGCAAGGTTTGCAACTTTCCCTCTTACACCGGTTGGTTAGTGATTTACATACAATTCTAATATTGCTTACACACCATTTTAAAACTACGCATGCTCAGGGGAGGGGTCTTCACCCGGGCACAGGTCTTTCTGACCTATGGGCGTGATTTTCTTGTATTATAATGAGGACAGTTCAGTTCGGGGATACCTCGAATTCCTTTGCTAAATTGGCAACGTCTACATAGAAAACAAAACATTTTGATTTACTATTTCTTTAAGGCTTTAGCACTTCTAGCATGGCCTTGATTAAAGAATTATTTCCTCCCAGGAAATGGGGGGGGGGGGGTGTTCTCCTCATCTGCCTAGTTCAAACAGCAGGAACACTCTTTCTGAGCTTCCAAGGTTGTCTTGCAACACCATCGGAGATGGAAAACACTTCCTGCCCTGTACCGGGGAAAAACAGGGGCATTCCACTGTCCCCCATGACCTGTGGGGACTCAGGCGTGAGTGACACATGTCCAGTAAGGAACAGACCCAGCGGGCACTACAGCTCCTGGCCTGCCACGCGGCCGCCTGCTGGGAACCCCGCTGGCAGGGACCTGCCGCCGCCGCCGCCCCCCCCCCGCGGGGCCACCTCGAGAGGCGCAGCATGGTCACCCAGTAGCCCCGCCTGAGAAGACTACACCTCCCAGCATACCGTGCACGCGAGAAGGGCGGCCCGGAAGCCCAGTGCCGGAAGACTACTGCTCCCGGCATGCCATGCCAAGCAACATGGCCACCCGGAAGCCCAGTGCCGGAAGACTACCGCTCCCAGCATGCCGCGCTCAGAACAAACAGGCCCCACCGGAAGCCCAGTGCCGGAAGACTACTGCTCCCGGCATGCCGCGCCGAAAGCTACGGCTCCCCGCAGTCCCGCACCCCAACTCCCGCCCCCCACCCGCAGCGCTGGGGCACCTTTGACCCTCGGCACATTCCGTTCCTTTCCGTCCCGCCCCCCTTCCCCTTCCCCCCTGTCCCCCCGGAAACGGCCGCAGAGCCCCGAGCGCGGCCCCGCCGGCCCCACCACCGGCCCGGGGCTCCCCCGACACCCCCGCCACCGGCCCCGCCTCAGCTCCGACACTGCCCCCGCCCCTCCACGACCCTCCTCCCCCCGCTCCCCGACACGCTCCCGAGCTGACACAGGAGACCCCCCCCCGCGCTCCTCCGACCGCGCAGTAAACCGCACCACAGCCCCGGCGCACCCCCTTCCTCCCCCCGCCTCCGTGGCCCCGGGACGCTCCCAGCCGCCGGGACCCCCGGCACATGCGGGACCCGCAGCCTGCAGCGCGCCTCCCCCGGCCCCGCTCACCTCCTCCGCGGGGCGGCCGCCGGGCTGGTCCCGAAGGGCCATGCTCCGTGGCAGCTCCGCTGCCCAGCTCCTGCCCCAGCGCCAGCTCCCCCCAACTGCGGCCCCAGCCCCCAAATGTGGGCCTGCCCTTGCCATCAGCCCCACCTGGGGCCTGTCCTGCCACCCAGCTCCCCCTGGCATTCATCCCAGCCCCAGGGCCCGCAGCTGTGGGCCTGCAGGAACTGGGCAGGGGGCCTGGCCATCAGCCCCTTCAGGGACAGCTGGGGCTGCCAGGGCAGCAGAGGCACCCCCACTCTCCTGACAGCAGCTTGCTGAGAGCTGAAGGGAGAGCCCTGCCTGGGGTGTAGAGTGCGGAAAGGGGAGTATGCGGAGCACAAGAGAACAAATCGAGAGCTCTGGGTGCAACACAAGTCAAGAAAAAAAAAAAAAAAAACAAAAAAGAACAACGATAGAGCAAACAGAGTGACTCGGGGGGCACCAAAAGGAGGGCCCTGGGGCACACCCAGAAGCACCCAGAAAACTCCAGGACAGGAGAAAAAGCTAAACAGAGACCTCTGCGGCGTGCCGCAAAACACACACGGGGCCACGGGGCGCACCGAAAGGCACGCAGAGGGCTCGGGGGCAACCCAGAATGTGAACTGAGGGGTCCTGAGGGCATCAGAGGGCAAGTGCAGGGCTCTGGGGCAGACCAAAATACAGAGGAAGGGCCTTGGCGCACACCAGAGGGGTCACCAGGCACGCCGCAGGGCTCAACGCGGCTGACAGGATGGCGCCTGCAGGCTGCCCCAGGCACACGAGCGACACTGCGGAGTGCCAAAAGCAAATCCGGGAGCGGTTCGGGGACCTCACGCAGCCCTGGAGGGGCTCTGGCAGCCCTCGCGATGAGGGGAAACACCCCCAAGAGCCCCGAGGGTCCAGGCAACGCAAGGGAAATTCCCCGCAGCTCTGGGAACAGCACCGGGCTCCCTGGCAAGTGCAGGCACTCCCAAGTACATGGGACTCGGGGACCAGCTCCCAGCCCCGGACACAATGCATAACCTCCTGCCTCAGGCATCGTGTTCAGGCAAACCGCCCTGGAGCTCGGCACCAGCGTGCCTCCCCTTACCTACGATATCCAAAGAGTCACCGCCGCACCAGCGTCTGTCCGTCCGTCCGTCCGTCCGTCGGGGAAGGGTCAGCTCCTGCCCCTGCCCTCGACATGGCAGGTGTCCGAGTAGCCTCCCCCCAGTGCTTTTTCCTTCAGGGCTAGGATTCAGCTCGGAGAGCTGAGAGGAAAATGCCTGATCCCGCCTGCCTGCACTTCTGCCCCAACCCAGGCCAGAGCCCCTCAGGTTACTTAGTCCTCAGCGCTGCCTCGGGGAGGCCGAAATAACTGCTAACGGTCATTAGCCATACTTACCCTAGTTACCCGTGCCAGAACGCCTCCTCCTGTAGCAGTTCCTGGTGATATCGAGGGGCCGCTGCATTCTGGCTTCCTTGTTTCATCCCGTCCCTTCGGTATTAACCGCAAGCAAACGCTCGTCCGTCTCTTCTCTTCGTCAGCATTTGCTGTCCTTGGTTCCATCTCTGTAAGGAAGCGATAAACTCGCGTTTTACTTCCAGTGAAACGCTTAGGTTTATGCATGATCTTTTTCTCTTTACCCTGTTTTCTTTTTCCCCCTTTTTTTTCTTTTTTTCTTCTTCTTTTCCTTAAGGGAAAGGTCTTAATACGGCACTTTGCACCATACGTTGCAGGGTAAACGGTCTGGAAACGTTACACACAGCAATTAGGGCTAGGTTATTAGGCAGGCGGGCACGTCGCCTAATACCTTCCTAACGCCATCTTCCACGAAACCTTATTTTTATTCCGCTTCAGTGTTATTGTTACTGTTCGCAAACCCTCGTATGCATGCGCTTAACCGACAACTCTCTCGGTCTTTAACTACGTGGAGGAACGACAGCCCTCGATTTGCCTGTCTCCCTTTCAGACCTATTACCTTTTTGAGACTGCTCCTAGCTTCCTCTTACTCTTGCATGCTGGCCTCACAGGCGACGACCAAAACGAACAACTGGATCGCTAGGTCTAGCCCCCTCTCTTCAAGATGTGCCCCTTCGCGGCTTACGTTTCTTGGTCTCTTCAACTTCAGCCGTGGCAATTAATCTAAAAAAGTAAGTATGACATCTATTCCTTTCCGTAGCTGCGCGTACGATAACAAAACAAAAGAGAAACAGCCAAAGCAAAGCTAAGGCAGATACAGGGAACAGCAGCCACAGGGCAGGAACGGGTTACTCAGTCCTCAGCGCTGCCTCGGGGAGGCCGAAATAACTGCTAACGGTCATTAGCCATACTTACCCTAGTTACCCGTGCCAGAACGCCTCCTCCTGTAGCAGTTCCTGGTGATATCGAGGGGCCGCTGCATTCTGGCTTCCTTGTTTCATCCCGTCCCTTCGGTATTAACCGCAAGCAAACGCTCGTCCGTCTCGTCTCCTCGTCAGCATTTGCTGTCCTTGGTTCCATCTCTGTAAGGAAGCGATAAACTCGCGTTTTACTTCCAGTGAAACGCTTAGGTTTATGCATGATCTTTTTCTCTTTACCCTGTTTTCTTTTTCCCCCTTTTTTTTCTTTTTTTCTTCTTCTTTTCCTTAAGGGAAAGGTCTTAATACGGCACTTTGCACCATACGTTGCAGGGTAAACGGTCTGGAAACGTTACACACAGCAATTAGGGCTAGGTTATTAGGCAGGCGGGCACGTCGCCTAATACCTTCCTAACGCCATCTTCCACAAAACCTTATTTTTATTCCGCTTCAGTGTTATTGTTACTGTTCGCAAACCCTCGTATGCATGCGCTTAACCGACAACTCTCTCGGTCTTTAACTACGTGGAGGAACGACAGCCCTCGATTTGCCTGTCTCCCTTTCAGACCTATTACCTTTTTGAGACTGCTCCTAGCTTCCTCTTACTCTTGCATGCTGGCCTCACAGGCGACGACCAAAATGAACCACCGGATCCCCAGGTCTTGCTGCTTCTCTTCGAGATGTCCCCCTTCGGTGGGCTACCCTGCCAAACAAACCAAAAAGACTGCCGAGGCCGCGAGGGTACCAGATTTTCAGAGCGCTTCTCCGAGGCTTTCGGGGTGACTGACGTCACCGCTTCGCTTCACGTTACTCACAGCTACCTTCGTCTATTACTTAGGGCTAAACCTGTTTCTGTTTGCAGAGGGGCTTGTTGCTTGTTTAAACTTGACATATAGTCCATAACCTGCTCTGCATGCTCCCTAGTCCCTTCTGCTTTTGCAACACTTGTGGTAATTCAAGGCGGTAATTAAGAGTCCCCATTGCCCCATAGGCTGGAGCGAGACATTGCTGCTGCTCTGAGGAGGTGCCTAAAAGCCACGCTGTTTTCGCTAGCATCACTGGGGCTTCTCAGAGCCCATCGGTGTTCTCTTTGGCTCTTCCCGAGCCTTTTAGGTTTTTTAGGCTATTCCTTAGCCCTCCATTTTAGGGCAATGTTCTCCTTAAGCACTGCGCACAGCACGATTATCCCAGATCAGCCACATCGTGCACACACAGAGGCTTCTGAGAGGCGGCTCAGAAGAAAAGAGAGAAAAGTCTCTTTGTCATCCGCACATTCACCCATCAACACTCTTCACCAGGAAGTGCTCTAAGTTCCTGTTTCTCTAAAGCGGGACTGAGTCGAGGCGGAGACGCAGATCGCACCCCATCTTTGTTAGAACGCCTCACTGCTGCGGGCACTGGGTCTGGCAGCAGTTTGAGGAATGTTTGGGGCCTTGCACAGAGTGCAGGGGAAGGTCTGGAGTCAGTGACAACATTGCGGCAGGGCTCGGAGGCGTTTTGGGGCCTGTGGGGGTGTTGGGGCAGGATTTGTGGGTGGTTTAATGGCTCTGGGGGGGCTGGTTGCAGGAAGGGTGGGACTCTGCGGGGCCCTCAGGGCAGGGGTGCCATCCCAGATGCGTAGTGAGCACACAGGGGTGCCCTACGTGCCTCTCAGCTCGGCGGGAGCAGCCACCGGTCTCCCACCCCACCAGACAGGGGAGCGGGGCGGGGGGGGGGGGGGGGGGGGAGAGGAGGTGGAGGGATCTATGAGCTCGCAGAGAACGCCAGAGGAGGCAGCAGGGAACTCCCCAAGGACCCCGCGTCCCAGAGGAGAGGAGGCATCAGGCTGCCGTGCCGCTGCTAGAGACATCCAGACCCCCGCGCAGACACCCCCCACACACTCCTCCAGGCTGCGTCCGCAGGGGCGAGCGCACGCCCCGGCCCGCGCTGGGGAGGAACCGGGGCCCTACAGGCGACACACGCAAAAGGGAGAGTCAGAGCCGCGCTCCGGCAGACCCGGCGCCGCGCAGACCCGGCGCGGCGCGGCGCGGCGCGGCGCCGGGCCCGACTCCCCCCCCCCCCGCCCCGCCGCCTCCACGCAGCGACGGCCCCGGCTGGCAGGACACAGCCCGACACCCGCGGCCACCCGAAGGCGCACGCTCGCCTCACCTCGCCTCACCGCGGCCCCCACATGCTCGACTCCAGCCCGCCTCTGCGTCGCCCGCCGCCGTCCAGCCAAAACACCCGCCCTGCTCGCCGCCATCTTGCCCGCCGCCGCACCGCGCGTGCGCCGGCCGCCCAGGGCTCGCGCCGCCGCACCGCGCGTGCGCCGGCCGCCCAGGGCTCGCGCCGCCGCACCGCGCGTGCGCCGGCCGCCCAGGGCTCGCGCCGCCGCACCGCGCGTGCGCCGGCCGCCCAGGGCTCGCGCCGCCGCACCGCGCGTGCGCCGGCCAAGGACCGCGCGAGAGGGGCGGGGGGAGCGCAGCGCGAGGGGCGGGGGGAGCGCAGCGCGAGGGGCGGGGGGAGCGCAGCGCGAGGCAGCCCAGACCCGCAATGGCCCCACCCTCGCGTGGTCGCAGCGCCGCGCTGCAGCCGGCCGGCTCCCGCGCGCCAACCGCAGCCCGCCGCGCCACCCCGGCGCTCAGGCCGAGCAGCGAGCGCCCCGAGGCTGCTCTGCCCGCGCCCGAGAGAGCGGCGGGCATCAGCGAGCAGGCGCTGGGGCTGCCCCGGGGAGAGAGCGCCGCGGAGCAGCTCCGAGACGGCACTGCCCGTCCCCGCGCCCCCAGGAAGCACCGAGAAGGAAAAGCCCTCTCGGGAAAAGCGCTCCCGGTCCGTGAGCACCGGGCAGGGGGCACGAGCGCGGCCCCTGCGCTTACCCGTCCCCGAGAGAGCGCAGAGTAGCGGCCAACGCGGCGACCGGCAGCGCGCGCGTGTGCGCCGGCTGCCCGCAACGGTCTCCGTACGCAGCGGTGGCCGCCGGCGGCTGCAGTGCTGCCTTGTCGACACGCGAGGGCAGCCGTGAGCGCGCCCCCTCCCGCGTGCAGTGCCGCCTTTCAGACACGCGAGGGCAGCAAGGAGCAGGGCGCAGCGCTTTCCTGCCCCCCTTGCAAATACTCGCTAGGCAAAAGTGGCTTGGGCTCCTCCCGAACGCTTACCTGGCTTCATTACTACAGCTATTAGGAACCGAAGTGCATAGCCTTCTAGCAAAGGGAACGACCGTCTTTTCAGAACTTCCCGCGACTCCCCAGAATTGTCACTGCCTTGCATCAGCAGCCAGCTTCTTCCAACCCAGCCGCAAGAAACATTTTGCCTTCCCGCCAGAACTTTCTGCTCCCTGGGGGGTCCAAAGGAAACCCGTCACTCACTACTGTCTGTCAAAACGTACCGGAAGCCCTCAAATACAGGACAAGACGCCTTCTCTAAGGAAGCTGACTACTAGGTCTGCTTCACGGCAGCTTCTCCCCAGTATCAGGGTCCACTCAATAAACAAAATAGGACGAGAAATGTCTTAATCTGCTCCAAGTGCTTTCGTATAAGAGAACAACATCAAAACGAGGTATTATTGCATTTAGCCTCCACTACACGTGCTACCCCAGCGCCACGGACTTGCTTTAAAGCATCAGTGACGTACGCGGTCTGGCAGTAATTAATATTCACAGAATGAATACGCACTCGATCGAGTACGGGTGTTCATAAAAAGCTTTGCCAGTGCGTCGCTAGGTAACAAACCTAGACAAGCAGCTATTTGCCCTGATCCTTCGGCTTACATTTCTTCTGCCGGATGTAGTCAAACGTACCTGCATGCGGTGGCCTTGCGAGGCAGTGACACGGTGTCCGTGGGGTGGCTGTTCCAGGGTCTCTCGGGCTGTTCCAGGGTCCTCGGACAGCAACGGTGCTGGTCGACTTTCCCTTGCGCTGCACAGCAGGACAGCTCCGCACCGTGCCCTCCCAGCACCGCCACTCCTCCCAGCAGCTGCCTAACCGGCCCCAATCCTGAGCAAAGCTACGACCCCCCAGGAGCCCGCAGCACCCCTCCTACTCTTCCCGCCCTCCCCATTTCCAAGAGGGACAGCCCCAGCCCCCGGGGACAACCCTGCCTGGTCACGCTGCTGTCCGAAAAGCGGATTCGTTGCCCGCTGTGCACTAAGCCAATAATGACACGCTCAGGAGAGACATTTGCTTATTTATTTCAGAGTTGTGCAAGCCTGGCTGCTCGGTGTTTTCCCCACAAATCAAGCGCAACTTCCCCCCCCCCCCCCCCCCCGGCCCCGGCTTTCCAAGTAGCATTTATACAAGTTGCAAGGTTTGCAACTTTCCCTCTTACACCGGTTGGTTAGTGATTTACATACAATTCTAATATTGCTTACACACCATTTTAAAACTACGCATGCTCAGGGGAGGGGTCTTCACCCGGGCACAGGTCTTTCTGACCTATGGGCGTGATTTTCTTGTATTATAATGAGGACAGTTCAGTTCGGGGATACCTCGAATTCCTTTGCTAAATTGGCAACGTCTACATAGAAAACAAAACATTTTGATTTACTATTTCTTTAAGGCTTTAGCACTTCTAGCATGGCCTTGATTAAAGAATTATTTCCTCCCAGGAAATGGGGGGGGGGGGGTGTTCTCCTCATCTGCCTAGTTCAAACAGCAGGAACACTCTTTCTGAGCTTCCAAGGTTGTCTTGCAACACCATCGGAGATGGAAAACACTTCCTGCCCTGTACCGGGGAAAAACAGGGGCATTCCACTGTCCCCCATGACCTGTGGGGACTCAGGCGTGAGTGACACATGTCCAGTAAGGAACAGACCCAGCGGGCACTACAGCTCCTGGCCTGCCACGCGGCCGCCTGCTGGGAACCCCGCTGGCAGGGACCTGCCGCCGCCGCCGCCCCCCCCCCGCGGGGCCACCTCGAGAGGCGCAGCATGGTCACCCAGTAGCCCCGCCTGAGAAGACTACACCTCCCAGCATACCGTGCACGCGAGAAGGGCGGCCCGGAAGCCCAGTGACGGAAGACTACTGCTCCCGGCATGCCATGCCAAGCAACATGGCCGCCCGGAAGCCCAGTGCCGGAAGACTACCGCTCCCAGCATGCCGCGCTCAGAACAAACAGGCCCCACCGGAAGCCCAGTGCCGGAAGACTACTGCTCCCGGCATGCCGCGCCGAAAGCTACGGCTCCCCGCAGTCCCGCCCCCCAACTCCCGCCCCCCACCCGCAGCGCTGGGGCACCTTTGACCCTCGGCACATTCCGTTCCTTTCCGTCCCGCCCCCCTTCCCCTTCCCCCCTGTCCCCCCGGAAACGGCCGCAGAGCCCCGAGCGCGGCCCCGCCGGCCCCACCACCGGCCCGGGGCTCCCCCGACACCCCCGCCACCGGCCCCGCCTCAGCTCCGACACTGCCCCCGCCCCTCCACGACCCTCCTCCCCCCGCTCCCCGACACGCTCCCGAGCTGACACAGGAGACCCCCCCCCGCGCTCCTCCGACCGCGCAGTAAACCGCACCACAGCCCCGGCGCACCCCCTTCCTCCCCCCGCCTCCGTGGCCCCGGGACGCTCCCAGCCGCCGGGACCCCCGGCACATGCGGGACCCGCAGCCTGCAGCGCGCCTCCCCCGGCCCCGCTCACCTCCTCCGCGGGGCGGCCGCCGGGCTGGTCCCGAAGGGCCATGCTCCGTGGCAGCTCCGCTGCCCAGCTCCTGCCCCAGCGCCAGCTCCCCCCAACTGCGGCCCCAGCCCCCAAATGTGGGCCTGCCCTTGCCATCAGCCCCACCTGGGGCCTGTCCTGCCACCCAGCTCCCCCTGGCATTCATCCCAGCCCCAGGGCCCGCAGCTGTGGGCCTGCAGGAACTGGGCAGGGGGCCTGGCCATCAGCCCCTTCAGGGACAGCTGGGGCTGCCAGGGCAGCAGAGGCACCCCCACTCTCCTGACAGCAGCTTGCTGAGAGCTGAAGGGAGAGCCCTGCCTGGGGTGTAGAGTGCGGAAAGGGGAGTATGCGGAGCACAAGAGAACAAATCGAGAGCTCTGGGTGCAACACAAGTCAAGAAAAAAAAAAAAAAAAACAAAAAAGAACAACGATAGAGCAAACAGAGTGACTCGGGGGGCACCAAAAGGAGGGCCCTGGGGCACACCCAGAAGCACCCAGAAAACTCCAGGACAGGAGAAAAAGCTAAACAGAGACCTCTGCGGCGTGCCGCAAAACACACACGGGGCCACGGGGCGCACCGAAAGGCACGCAGAGGGCTCGGGGGCAACCCAGAATGTGAACTGAGGGGTCCTGAGGGCATCAGAGGGCAAGTGCAGGGCTCTGGGGCAGACCAAAATACAGAGGAAGGGCCTTGGCGCACACCAGAGGGGTCACCAGGCACGCCGCAGGGCTCAACGCGGCTGACAGGATGGCGCCTGCAGGCTGCCCCAGGCACACGAGCGACACTGCGGAGTGCCAAAAGCAAATCCGGGAGCGGTTCGGGGACCTCACGCAGCCCTGGAGGGGCTCTGGCAGCCCTCGCGATGAGGGGAAACACCCCCAAGAGCCCCGAGGGTCCAGGCAACGCAAGGGAAATTCCCCGCAGCTCTGGGAACAGCACCGGGCTCCCTGGCAAGTGCAGGCACTCCCAAGTACATGGGACTCGGGGACCAGCTCCCAGCCCCGGACACAATGCATAACCTCCTGCCTCAGGCATCGTGTTCAGGCAAACCGCCCTGGAGCTCGGCACCAGCGTGCCTCCCCTTACCTACGATATCCAAAGAGTCACCGCCGCACCAGCGTCTGTCCGTCCGTACGTCCGTCCGTCGGGGAAGGGTCAGCTCCTGCCCCTGCCCTCGACATGGCAGGTGTCCGAGTAGCCTCCCCCCAGTGCTTTTTCCTTCAGGGCTAGGATTCAGCTCGGAGAGCTGAGAGGAAAATGCCTGATCCCGCCTGCCTGCACTTCTGCCCCAACCCAGGCCAGAGCCCCTCAGGTTACTTAGTCCTCAGCGCTGCCTCGGGGAGGCCGAAATAACTGCTAACGGTCATTAGCCATACTTACCCTAGTTACCCGTGCCAGAACGCCTCCTCCTGTAGCAGTTCCTGGTGATATCGAGGGGCCGCTGCATTCTGGCTTCCTTGTTTCATCCCGTCCCTTCGGTATTAACCGCAAGCAAACGCTCGTCCGTCTCTTCTCTTCGTCAGCATTTGCTGTCCTTGGTTCCATCTCTGTAAGGAAGCGATAAACTCGCGTTTTACTTCCAGTGAAACGCTTAGGTTTATGCATGATCTTTTTCTCTTTACCCTGTTTTCTTTTTCCCCCTTTTTTTTCTTTTTTTCTTCTTCTTTTCCTTAAGGGAAAGGTCTTAATACGGCACTTTGCACCATACGTTGCAGGGTAAACGGTCTGGAAACGTTACACACAGCAATTAGGGCTAGGTTATTAGGCAGGCGGGCACGTCGCCTAATACCTTCCTAACGCCATCTTCCACGAAACCTTATTTTTATTCCGCTTCAGTGTTATTGTTACTGTTCGCAAACCCTCGTATGCATGCGCTTAACCGACAACTCTCTCGGTCTTTAACTACGTGGAGGAACGACAGCCCTCGATTTGCCTGTCTCCCTTTCAGACCTATTACCTTTTTGAGACTGCTCCTAGCTTCCTCTTACTCTTGCATGCTGGCCTCACAGGCGACGACCAAAACGAACAACTGGATCGCTAGGTCTAGCCCCCTCTCTTCAAGATGTGCCCCTTCGCGGCTTACGTTTCTTGGTCTCTTCAACTTCAGCCGTGGCAATTAATCTAAAAAAGTAAGTATGACATCTATTCCTTTCCGTAGCTGCGCGTACGATAACAAAACAAAAGAGAAACAGCCAAAGCAAAGCTAAGGCAGATACAGGGAACAGCAGCCACAGGGCAGGAACGGGTTACTCAGTCCTCAGCGCTGCCTCGGGGAGGCCGAAATAACTGCTAACGGTCATTAGCCATACTTACCCTAGTTACCCGTGCCAGAACGCCTCCTCCTGTAGCAGTTCCTGGTGATATCGAGGGGCCGCTGCATTCTGGCTTCCTTGTTTCATCCCGTCCCTTCGGTATTAACCGCAAGCAAACGCTCGTCCGTCTCTTCTCCTCGTCAGCATTTGCTGTCCTTGGTTCCATCTCTGTAAGGAAGCGATAAACTCGCGTTTTACTTCCAGTGAAACGCTTAGGTTTATGCATGATCTTTTTCTCTTTACCCTGTTTTCTTTTTCCCCCTTTTTTTTCTTTTTTTCTTCTTCTTTTCCTTAAGGGAAAGGTCTTAATACGGCACTTTGCACCATACGTTGCAGGGTAAACGGTCTGGAAACGTTACACACAGCAATTAGGGCTAGGTTATTAGGCAGGCGGGCACGTCGCCTAATACCTTCCTAACGCCATCTTCCACAAAACCTTATTTTTATTCCGCTTCAGTGTTATTGTTACTGTTCGCAAACCCTCGTATGCATGCGCTTAACCGACAACTCTCTCGGTCTTTAACTACGTGGAGGAACGACAGCCCTCGATTTGCCTGTCTCCCTTTCAGACCTATTACCTTTTTGAGACTGCTCCTAGCTTCCTCTTACTCTTGCATGCTGGCCTCACAGGCGACGACCAAAACGAACAACTGGATCGCTAGGTCTAGCCCCCTCTCTTCAAGATGTGCCCCTTCGCGGCTTACGTTTCTTGGTCTCTTCAACTTCAGCCGTGGCAATTAATCTAAAAAAGTAAGTATGACATCTATTCCTTTCCGTAGCTGCGCGTACGATAACAAAACAAAAGAGAAACAGCCAAAGCAAAGCTAAGGCAGATACAGGGAACAGCAGCCACAGGGCAGGAACGGGTTACTCAGTCCTCAGCGCTGCCTCGGGGAGGCCGAAATAACTGCTAACGGTCATTAGCCATACTTACCCTAGTTACCCGTGCCAGAACGCCTCCTCCTGTAGCAGTTCCTGGTGATATCGAGGGGCCGCTGCATTCTGGCTTCCTTGTTTCATCCCGTCCCTTCGGTATTAACCGCAAGCAAACGCTCGTCCGTCTCTTCTCCTCGTCAGCATTTGCTGTCCTTGGTTCCATCTCTGTAAGGAAGCGATAAACTCGCGTTTTACTTCCAGTGAAACGCTTAGGTTTATGCATGATCTTTTTCTCTTTACCCTGTTTTCTTTTTCCCCCTTTTTTTTCTTTTTTTCTTCTTCTTTTCCTTAAGGGAAAGGTCTTAATACGGCACTTTGCACCATACGTTGCAGGGTAAACGGTCTGGAAACGTTACACACAGCAATTAGGGCTAGGTTATTAGGCAGGCGGGCACGTCGCCTAATACCTTCCTAACGCCATCTTCCACAAAACCTTATTTTTATTCCGCTTCAGTGTTATTGTTACTGTTCGCAAACCCTCGTATGCATGCGCTTAACCGACAACTCTCTCGGTCTTTAACTACGTGGAGGAACGACAGCCCTCGATTTGCCTGTCTCCCTTTCAGACCTATTACCTTTTTGAGACTGCTCCTAGCTTCCTCTTACTCTTGCATGCTGGCCTCACAGGCGACGACCAAAATGAACCACCGGATCCCCAGGTCTTGCTGCTTCTCTTCGAGATGTCCCCCTTCGGTGGGCTACCCTGCCAAACAAACCAAAAAGACTGCCGAGGCCGCGAGGGTACCAGATTTTCAGAGCGCTTCTCCGAGGCTTTCGGGGTGACTGACGTCACCGCTTCGCTTCACGTTACTCACAGCTACCTTCGTCTATTACTTAGGGCTAAACCTGTTTCTGTTTGCAGAGGGGCTTGTTGCTTGTTTAAACTTGACATATAGTCCATAACCTGCTCTGCATGCTCCCTAGTCCCTTCTGCTTTTGCAACACTTGTGGTAATTCAAGGCGGTAATTAAGAGTCCCCATTGCCCCATAGGCTGGAGCGAGACATTGCTGCTGCTCTGAGGAGGTGCCTAAAAGCCACGCTGTTTTCGCTAGCATCACTGGGGCTTCTCAGAGCCCATCGGTGTTCTCTTTGGCTCTTCCCGAGCCTTTTAGGTTTTTTAGGCTATTCCTTAGCCCTCCATTTTAGGGCAATGTTCTCCTTAAGCACTGCGCACAGCACGATTATCCCAGATCAGCCACATCGTGCACACACAGAGGCTTCTGAGAGGCGGCTCAGAAGAAAAGAGAGAAAAGTCTCTTTGTCATCCGCACATTCACCCATCAACACTCTTCACCAGGAAGTGCTCTAAGTTCCTGTTTCTCTAAAGCGGGACTGAGTCGAGGCGGAGACGCAGATCGCACCCCATCTTTGTTAGAACGCCTCACTGCTGCGGGCACTGGGTCTGGCAGCAGTTTGAGGAATGTTTGGGGCCTTGCACAGAGTGCAGGGGAAGGTCTGGAGTCAGTGACAACATTGCGGCAGGGCTCGGAGGCGTTTTGGGGCCTGTGGGGGTGTTGGGGCAGGATTTGTGGGTGGTTTAATGGCTCTGGGGGGGCTGGTTGCAGGAAGGGTGGGACTCTGCGGGGCCCTCAGGGCAGGGGTGCCATCCCAGATGCGTAGTGAGCACACAGGGGTGCCCTACGTGCCTCTCAGCTCGGCGGGAGCAGCCACCGGTCTCCCACCCCACCAGACAGGGGAGCGGGGCGGGGGGGGGGGGGGGGGAGAGGAGGTGGAGGGATCTATGAGCTCGCAGAGAACGCCAGAGGAGGCAGCAGGGAACTCCCCAAGGACCCCGCGTCCCAGAGGAGAGGAGGCATCAGGCTGCCGTGCCGCTGCTAGAGACATCCAGACCCCCGCGCAGACACCCCCCACACACTCCTCCAGGCTGCGTCCGCAGGGGCGAGCGCACGCCCCGGCCCGCGCTGGGGAGGAACCGGGGCCCTACAGGCGACACACGCAAAAGGGAGAGTCAGAGCCGCGCTCCGGCAGACCCGGCGCCGCGCAGACCCGGCGCGGCGCGGCGCGGCGCGGCGCCGGGCCCGACTCCCCCCCCCCCCGCCCCGCCGCCTCCACGCAGCGACGGCCCCGGCTGGCAGGACACAGCCCGACACCCGCGGCCACCCGAAGGCGCACGCTCGCCTCACCTCGCCTCACCGCGGCCCCCACATGCTCGACTCCAGCCCGCCTCTGCGTCGCCCGCCGCCGTCCAGCCAAAACACCCGCCCTGCTCGCCGCCATCTTGCCCGCCGCCGCACCGCGCGTGCGCCGGCCGCCCAGGGCTCGCGCCGCCGCACCGCGCGTGCGCCGGCCGCCCAGGGCTCGCGCCGCCGCACCGCGCGTGCGCCGGCCAAGGACCGCGCGAGAGGGGCGGGGGGAGCACAGCGCGAGGGGCGGGGGGAGCGCAGCGCGAGGGGCGGGGGGAGCGCAGCGCGAGGGGCGGGGGGAGCGCAGCGCGAGGCAGCCCAGACCCGCAATGGCCCCACCCTCGCGTGGTCGCAGCGCCGCGCTGCAGCCGGCCGGCTCCCGCGCGCCAACCGCAGCCCGCCGCGCCACCCCGGCGCTCAGGCCGAGCAGCGAGCGCCCCGAGGCTGCTCTGCCCGCGCCCGAGAGAGCGGCGGGCATCAGCGAGCAGGCGCTGGGGCTGCCCCGGGGAGAGAGCGCCGCGGAGCAGCTCCGAGACGGCACTGCCCGTCCCCGCGCCCCCAGGAAGCACCGAGAAGGAAAAGCCCTCTCGGGAAAAGCGCTCCCGGTCCGTGAGCACCGGGCAGGGGGCACGAGCGCGGCCCCTGCGCTTACCCGTCCCCGAGAGAGCGCAGAGTAGCGGCCAACGCGGCGACCGGCAGCGCGCGCGTGTGCGCCGGCTGCCCGCAACGGTCTCCGTACGCAGCGGTGGCCGCCGGCGGCTGCAGTGCTGCCTTGTCGACACGCGAGGGCAGCCGTGAGCGCGCTGGAACGCAATGCGCATGCGCGCCCCCCCTCCCGCGTGCAGTGCCGCCTTTCAGACACGCGAGGGCAGCAAGGAGCAGGGCGCAGCGCTTTCCTGCCCCCCTTGCAAATACTCGCTAGGCAAAAGTGGCTTGGGCTCCTCCCGAACGCTTACCTGGCTTCATTACTACAGCTATTAGGAACCGAAGTGCATAGCCTTCTAGCAAAGGGAACGACCGTCTTTTCAGAACTTCCCGCGACTCCCCAGAATTGTCACTGCCTTGCATCAGCAGCCAGCTTCTTCCAACCCAGCCGCAAGAAACATTTTGCCTTCCCGCCAGAACTTTCTGCTCCCTGGGGGGTCCAAAGGAAACCCGTCACTCACTACTGTCTGTCAAAACGTACCGGAAGCCCTCAAATACAGGACAAGACGCCTTCTCTAAGGAAGCTGACTACTAGGTCTGCTTCACGGCAGCTTCTCCCCAGTATCAGGGTCCACTCAATAAACAAAATAGGACGAGAAATGTCTTAATCTGCTCCAAGTGCTTTCGTATAAGAGAACAACATCAAAACGAGGTATTATTGCATTTAGCCTCCACTACACGTGCTACCCCAGCGCCACGGACTTGCTTTAAAGCATCAGTGACGTACGCGGTCTGGCAGTAATTAATATTCACAGAATGAATACGCACTCGATCGAGTACGGGTGTTCATAAAAAGCTTTGCCAGTGCGTCGCTAGGTAACAAACCTAGACAAGCAGCTATTTGCCCTGATCCTTCGGCTTACATTTCTTCTGCCGGATGTAGTCAAACGTACCTGCATGCGGTGGCCTTGCGAGGCAGTGACACGGTGTCCGTGGGGTGGCTGTTCCAGGGTCTCTCGGGCTGTTCCAGGGTCCTCGGACAGCAACGGTGCTGGTCGACTTTCCCTTGCGCTGCACAGCAGGACAGCTCCGCACCGTGCCCTCCCAGCACCGCCACTCCTCCCAGCAGCTGCCTAACCGGCCCCAATCCTGAGCAAAGCTACGACCCCCAGGAGCCCGCAGCACCCCTCCTACTCTTCCCGCCCTCCCCATTTCCAAGAGGGACAGCCCCAGCCCCCGGGGACAACCCTGCCTGGTCACGCTGCTGTCCGAAAAGCGGATTCGTTGCCCGCTGTGCACTAAGCCAATAATGACACGCTCAGGAGAGACATTTGCTTATTTATTTCAGAGTTGTGCAAGCCTGGCTGCTCGGTGTTTTCCCCACAAATCAAGCGCAACTTCCCCCCCCCCCCCCCCGGCCCCGGCTTTCCAAGTAGCATTTATACAAGTTGCAAGGTTTGCAACTTTCCCTCTTACACCGGTTGGTTAGTGATTTACATACAATTCTAATATTGCTTACACACCATTTTAAAACTACGCATGCTCAGGGGAGGGGTCTTCACCCGGGCACAGGTCTTTCTGACCTATGGGCGTGATTTTCTTGTATTATAATGAGGACAGTTCAGTTCGGGGATACCTCGAATTCCTTTGCTAAATTGGCAACGTCTACATAGAAAACAAAACATTTTGATTTACTATTTCTTTAAGGCTTTAGCACTTCTAGCATGGCCTTGATTAAAGAATTATTTCCTCCCAGGAAATGGGGGGGGGGGTGTTCTCCTCATCTGCCTAGTTCAAACAGCAGGAACACTCTTTCTGAGCTTCCAAGGTTGTCTTGCAACACCATCGGAGATGGAAAACACTTCCTGCCCTGTACCGGGGAAAAACAGGGGCATTCCACTGTCCCCCGTGACCTGTGGGGACTCAGGCGTGAGTGACACATGTCCAGTAAGGAACAGACCCAGCGGGCACTACAGCTCCTGGCCTGCCACGCGGCCACCCGCTGGGAACCCCGCTGGCAGGGACCTGCCGCCGCCGCCGCCCCCCCCCCGCGGGGCCACCTCGAGAGGCGCAGCATGGTCACCCAGTAGCCCCGCCTGAGAAGACTACACCTCCCAGCATACCGTGCACGCGAAAAGGGCGGCCCGGAAGCCCAGTGCCGGAAGACTACTGCTCCCGGCATGCCATGCCAAGCAACATGGCCGCCCGGAAGCCCAGTGCCGGAAGACTACCGCTCCCAGCATGCCGCGCTCAGAACAAACAGGCCCCACCGGAAGCCCAGTGCCGGAAGACTACTGCTCCCGGCATGCCGCGCCGAAAGCTACGGCTCCCCGCAGTCCCGCACCCCAACTCCCGCCCCCCACCCGCAGCGCTGGGGCACCTTTGACCCTCGGCACATTCCGTTCCTTTCCGTCCCGCCCCCCTTCCCCTTCCCCCCTGTCCCCCCGGAAACGGCCGCAGAGCCCCGAGCGCGGCCCCGCCGGCCCCACCACCGGCCCGGGGCTCCCCCGACACCCCCGCGACCGGCCCCGCCTCAGCTCCGACACTGCCCCCGCCCCTCCACGACCCTCCTCCCCCCGCTCCCCGACACGCTCCCGAGCTGACACAGGAGACCCCCCCCCCGCGCTCCTCCGACCGCGCAGTAAACCGCACCACAGCCCCGGTGCACCCCCCTTCCTCCCCCCGCCTCCGTGGCCCCGGGACGCTCCCAGCCGCCGGGACCCCCGGCACATGCGGGACCCGCAACCTGCAGCGCGCCTCCCCCGGCCCCGCTCACCTCCTCCGCGGGGCGGCCGCCGGGCTGGGCCCGAAGGGCCGTGCTCCGTGGCAGCTCCGCTGCCCAGCTCCTGCCCCAGCGCCAGCTCCCCCCAACTGCGGCCCCAGCCCCCAAATGTGGGCCTGCCCTTGCCATCAGCCCCACCTGGGGCCTGTCCTGCCACCCAGCTCCCCCTGGCATTCATCCCAGCCCCAGGGCCCGCAGCTGTGGGCCTGCAGGAACTGGGCAGGGGGCCTGGCCATCAGCCCCTTCAGGGACAGCTGGGGCTGCCAGGGCAGCAGAGGCACCCCCACTCTCCTGACAGCAGCTTGCTGAGAGCTGAAGGGAGAGCCCTGCCTGGGGTGTAGAGTGCGGAAAGGGGAGTATGCGGAGCACAAGAGAACAAATCGAGAGCTCTGGGTGCAACACAAGTCAAGAAAAAAAAAAAAAAAAAAAAAAAAGAACAACGATAGAGCAAACAGAGTGACTCGGGGGGCACCAAAAGGAGGGCCCTGGGGCACACCCAGAAGCACCCAGAAAACTCCAGGACAGGAGAAAAAGCTAAACAGAGACCTCTGCGGCGTGCCGCAAAACACACACGGGGCCACGGGGCGCACCGAAAGGCACGCAGAGGGCTCGGGGGCAACCCAGAATGTGAACTGAGGGGTCCTGAGGGCATCAGAGGGCAAGTGCAGGGCTCTGGGGCAGACCAAAATACAGAGGAAGGGCCTTGGCGCACACCAGAGGGGTCACCAGGCACGCCGCAGGGCTCAACGCGGCTGACAGGATGGCGCCTGCAGGCTGCCCCAGGCACACGAGCGACACTGCGGAGTGCCAAAAGCAAATCCGGGAGCGGTTCGGGGACCTCACGCAGCCCTGGAGGGGCTCTGGCAGCCCTCGCGATGAGGGGAAACACCCCCAAGAGCCCCGAGGGTCCAGGCAACGCAAGGGAAATTCCCCGCAGCTCTGGGAACAGCACCGGGCTCCCTGGCAAGTGCAGGCACTCCCAAGTACATGGGACTCGGGGACCAGCTCCCAGCCCCGGACACAATGCATAACCTCCTGCCTCAGGCATCGTGTTCAGGCAAACCGCCCTGGAGCTCGGCACCAGCGTGCCTCCCCTTACCTACGATATCCAAAGAGTCACCGCCGCACCAGCGTCTGTCCGTCCGTCCGTCCGTCCGTCGGGGAAGGGTCAGCTCCTGCCCCTGCCCTCGACATGGCAGGTGTCCGAGTAGCCTCCCCCCAGTGCTTTTTCCTTCAGGGCTAGGATTCAGCTCGGAGAGCTGAGAGGAAAATGCCTGATCCCGCCTGCCTGCACTTCTGCCCCAACCCAGGCCAGAGCCCCTCAGGTTACTTAGTCCTCAGCGCTGCCTCGGGGAGGCCGAAATAACTGCTAACGGTCATTAGCCATACTTACCCTAGTTACCCGTGCCAGAACGCCTCCTCCTGTAGCAGTTCCTGGTGATATCGAGGGGCCGCTGCATTCTGGCTTCCTTGTTTCATCCCGTCCCTTCGGTATTAACCGCAAGCAAACGCTCGTCCGTCTCTTCTCCTCGTCAGCATTTGCTGTCCTCGGTTCCATCTCTGTAAGGAAGCGATAAACTCGCGTTTTACTTCCAGTGAAACGCTTAGGTTTATGCATGATCTTTTTCTCTTTACCCTGTTTTCTTTTTCCCCCTTTTTTTTCTTTTTTTCTTCTTCTTTTCCTTAAGGGAAAGGTCTTAATACGGCACTTTGCACCATACGTTGCAGGGTAAACGGTCTGGAAACGTTACACACAGCAATTAGGGCTAGGTTATTAGGCAGGCGGGCACGTCGCCTAATACCTTCCTAACGCCATCTTCCACGAAACCTTATTTTTATTCCGCTTCAGTGTTATTGTTACTGTTCGCAAACCCTCGTATGCATGCGCTTAACCGACAACTCTCTCGGTCTTTAACTACGTGGAGGAACGACAGCCCTCGATTTGCCTGTCTCCCTTTCAGACCTATTACCTTTTTGAGACTGCTCCTAGCTTCCTCTTACTCTTGCATGCTGGCCTCACAGGCGACGACCAAAACGAACAACTGGATCGCTAGGTCTAGCCCCCTCTCTTCAAGATGTGCCCCTTCGCGGCTTACGTTTCTTGGTCTCTTCAACTTCAGCCGTGGCAATTAATCTAAAAAAGTAAGCATGACATCTATTCCTTTCCGTAGCTGCGCGTACGATAACAAAACAAAAGAGAAACAGCCAAAGCAAAGCTAAGGCAGATACAGGGAACAGCAGCCACAGGGCAGGAACGGGTTACTCAGTCCTCAGCGCTGCCTCGGGGAGGCCGAAATAACTGCTAACGGTCATTAGCCATACTTACCCTAGTTACCCGTGCCAGAACGCCTCCTCCTGTAGCAGTTCCTGGTGATATCGAGGGGCCGCTGCATTCTGGCTTCCTTGTTTCATCCCGTCCCTTCGGTATTAACCGCAAGCAAACGCTCGTCCGTCTCTTCTCCTCGTCAGCATTTGCTGTCCTCGGTTCCATCTCTGTAAGGAAGCGATAAACTCGCGTTTTACTTCCAGTGAAACGCTTAGGTTTATGCATGATCTTTTTCTCTTTACCCTGTTTTCTTTTTCCCCCTTTTTTTTCTTTTTTTCTTCTTCTTTTCCTTAAGGGAAAGGTCTTAATACGGCACTTTGCACCATACGTTGCAGGGTAAACGGTCTGGAAACGTTACACACAGCAATTAGGGCTAGGTTATTAGGCAGGCGGGCACGTCGCCTAATACCTTCCTAACGCCATCTTCCACGAAACCTTATTTTTATTCCGCTTCAGTGTTATTGTTACTGTTCGCAAACCCTCGTATGCATGCGCTTAACCGACAACTCTCTCGGTCTTTAACTACGTGGAGGAACGACAGCCCTCGATTTGCCTGTCTCCCTTTCAGACCTATTACCTTTTTGAGACTGCTCCTAGCTTCCTCTTACTCTTGCATGCTGGCCTCACAGGCGACGACCAAAATGAACCACCGGATCCCCAGGTCTTGCTGCTTCTCTTCGAGATGTCCCCCTTCGGTGGGCTACCCTGCCAAACAAACCAAAAAGACTGCCGAGGCCGCGAGGGTACCAGATTTTCAGAGCGCTTCTCCGAGGCTTTCGGGGTGACTGACGTCACCGCTTCGCTTCACGTTACTCACAGCTACCTTCGTCTATTACTTAGGGCTAAACCTGTTTCTGTTTGCAGAGGGGCTTGTTGCTTGTTTAAACTTGACATATAGTCCATAACCTGCTCTGCATGCTCCCTAGTCCCTTCTGCTTTTGCAACACTTGTGGTAATTCAAGGCGGTAATTAAGAGTCCCCATTGCCCCATAGGCTGGAGCGAGACATTGCTGCTGCTCTGAGGAGGTGCCTAAAAGCCACGCTGTTTTCGCTAGCATCACTGGGGCTTCTCAGAGCCCATCGGTGTTCTCTTTGGCTCTTCCCGAGCCTTTTAGGTTTTTTAGGCTATTCCTTAGCCCTCCATTTTAGGGCAATGTTCTCCTTAAGCACTGCGCACAGCACGATTATCCCAGATCAGCCACATCGTGCACACACAGAGGCTTCTGAGAGGCGGCTCAGAAGAAAAGAGAGAAAAGTCTCTTTGTCATCCGCACATTCACCCATCAACACTCTTCACCAGGAAGTGCTCTAAGTTCCTGTTTCTCTAAAGCGGGACTGAGTCGAGGCGGAGACGCAGATCGCACCCCATCTTTGTTAGAACGCCTCACTGCTGCGGGCACTGGGTCTGGCAGCAGTTTGAGGAATGTTTGGGGCCTTGCACAGAGTGCAGGGGAAGGTCTGGAGTCAGTGACAACATTGCGGCAGGGCTCGGAGGCGTTTTGGGGCCTGTGGGGGTGTTGGGGCAGGATTTGTGGGTGGTTTAATGGCTCTGGGGGGGCTGGTTGCAGGAAGGGTGGGACTCTGCGGGGCCCTCAGGGCAGGGGTGCCATCCCAGATGCGTAGTGAGCACACAGGGGTGCCCTACGTGGCTCTCAGCTCGGCGGGAGCAGCCACCGGTCTCCCACCCCACCAGACAGGGGAGCGGGGCGGGGGGGGGGGGGGGGGGGGAGAGGAGGTGGAGGGATCTATGAGCTCGCAGAGAACGCCAGAGGAGGCAGCAGGGAACTCCCCAAGGACCCCGCGTCCCAGAGGAGAGGAGGCATCAGGCTGCCGTGCCGCTGCTAGAGACATCCAGACCCCCGCGCAGACACCCCCCACACACTCCTCCAGGCTGCGTCCGCAGGGGCGAGCGCACGCCCCGGCCCGCGCTGGGGAGGAACCGGGGCCCTACAGGCGACACACGCAAAAGGGAGAGTCAGAGCCGCGCTCCGGCAGACCCGGCGCCGCGCAGACCCGGCGCGGCGCGGCGCGGCGCGGCGCCGGGCCCGACTCCCCCCCCCCCCGCCCCACCGCCTCCACGCAGCGACGGCCCCGGCTGGCAGGACACAGCCCGACACCCGCGGCCACCCGAAGGCGCACGCTCGCCTCACCTCGCCTCACCGCGGCCCCCACATGCTCGACTCCAGCCCGCCTCTGCGTCGCCCGCCGCCGTCCAGCCAAAACACCCGCCCTGCTCGCCGCCATCTTGCCCGCCGCCGCACCGCGCGTGCGCCGGCCGCCCAGGGCTCGCGCCGCCGCACCGCGCGTGCGCCGGCCAAGGACCGCGCGAGAGGGGCGGGGGGAGCGCGAGGGGCGGGGGGAGCGCAGCGCGAGGGGCGGGGGGAGCGCAGCGCGAGGGGCGGGGGGAGCGCAGCGCGAGGCAGCCCAGACCCGCAATGGCCCCACCCTCGCGTGGTCGCAGCGCCGCGCTGCAGCCGGCCGGCTCCCGCGCGCCAACCGCAGCCCGCCGCGCCACCCCGGCGCTCAGGCCGAGCAGCGAGCGCCCCGAGGCTGCTCTGCCCGCGCCCGAGAGAGCGGCGGGCATCAGCGAGCAGGCGCTGGGGCTGCCCCGGGGAGAGAGCGCCGCGGAGCAGCTCCGAGACGGCACTGCCCGTCCCCGCGCCCCCAGGAAGCACCGAGAAGGAAAAGCCCTCTCGGGAAAAGCGCTCCCGGTCCGTGAGCACCGGGCAGGGGGCACGAGCGCGGCCCCTGCGCTTACCCGTCCCCGAGAGAGCGCAGAGTAGCGGCCAACGCGGCGACCGGCAGCGCGCGCGTGTGCGCCGGCTGCCCGCAACGGTCTCCGTACGCAGCGGTGGCCGCCGGCGGCTGCAGTGCTGCCTTGTCGACACGCGAGGGCAGCCGTGAGCGCGCCGGAACGCAATGCGCATGCGCGCCCCCCCTCCCGCGTGCAGTGCCGCCTTTCAGACACGCGAGGGCAGCAAGGAGCAGGGCGCAGCGCTTTCCTGCCCCCCTTGCAAAATACTCGCTAGGCAAAAGTGGCTTGGGCTCCTCCCGAACGCTTACCTGGCTTCATTACTACAGCTATTAGGAACCGAAGTGCATAGCCTTCTAGCAAAGGGAACGACCGTCTTTTCAGAACTTCCCGCGACTCCCCAGAATTGTCACTGCCTTGCATCAGCAGCCAGCTTCTTCCAACCCAGCCGCAAGAAACATTTTGCCTTCCCGGCAGAACTTTCTGCTCCCTGGGGGGTCCAAAGGAAACCCGTCACTCACTACTGTCTGTCAAAACGTACCGGAAGCCCTCAAATACAGGACAAGACGCCTTCTCTAAGGAAGCTGACTACTAGGTCTGCTTCACGGCAGCTTCTCCCCAGTATCAGGGTCCACTCAATAAACAAAATAGGACGAGAAATGTCTTAATCTGCTCCAAGTGCTTTCGTATAAGAGAACAACATCAAAACGAGGTATTATTGCATTTAGCCTCCACTACACGTGCTACCCCAGCGCCACGGACTTGCTTTAAAGCATCAGTGACGTACGCGGTCTGGCAGTAATTAATATTCACAGAATGAATACGCACTCGATCGAGTACGGGTGTTCATAAAAAGCTTTGCCAGTGCGTCGCTAGGTAACAAACCTAGACAAGCAGCTATTTGCCCTGATCCTTCGGCTTACATTTCTTCTGCCGGATGTAGTCAAACGTACCTGCATGCGGTGGCCTTGCGAGGCAGTGACACGGTGTCCGTGGGGTGGCTGTTCCAGGGTCTCTCGGGCTGTTCCAGGGTCCTCGGACAGCAACGGTGCTGGTCGACTTTCCCTTGCGCTGCACAGCAGGACAGCTCCGCACCGTGCCCTCCCAGCACCGCCACTCCTCCCAGCAGCTGCCTAACCGGCCCCAATCCTGAGCAAAGCTACGACCCCCAGGAGCCCGCAGCACCCCTCCTACTCTTCCCGCCCTCCCCATTTCCAAGAGGGACAGCCCCAGCCCCCGGGGACAACCCTGCCTGGTCACGCTGCTGTCCGAAAAGCGGATTCGTTGCCCGCTGTGCACTAAGCCAATAATGACACGCTCAGGAGAGACATTTGCTTATTTATTTCAGAGTTGTGCAAGCCTGGCTGCTCGGTGTTTTCCCCACAAATCAAGCGCAACTTCCCCCCCCCCCCCCCCGGCCCCGGCTTTCCAAGTAGCATTTATACAAGTTGCAAGGTTTGCAACTTTCCTTCTTACACCGGTTGGTTAGTGATTTACATACAATTCTAATATTGCTTACACACCATTTTAAAACTACGCATGCTCAGGGGAGGGGTCTTCACCCGGGCACAGGTCTTTCTGACCTATGGGCGTGATTTTCTTGTATTATAATGAGGACAGTTCAGTTCGGGGATACCTCGAATTCCTTTGCTAAATCGGCAACGTCTACATAGAAAACAAAACATTTTGATTTACTATTTCTTTAAGGCTTTAGCACTTCTAGCATGGCCTTGATTAAAGAATTATTTCCTCCCAGGAAATGGGGGGGGGGGGGTGTTCTCCTCATCTGCCTAGTTCAAACAGCAGGAACACTCTTTCTGAGCTTCCAAGGTTGTCTTGCAACACCATCGGAGATGGAAAACACTTCCTGCCCTGTACCGGGGAAAAACAGGGGCATTCCACTGTCCCCCGTGACCTGTGGGGACTCAGGCGTGAGTGACACATGTCCAGTAAGGAACAGACCCAGCGGGCACTACAGCTCCTGGCCTGCCACGCGGCCGCCTGCTGGGAACCCCGCTGGCAGGGACCTGCCGCCGCCGCCGCCGCCCCCCCCGCGGGGCCACCTCGAGAGGCGCAGCATGGTCACCCAGTAGCCCCGCCTGAGAAGACTACACCTCCCAGCATACCGTGCACGCGAAAAGGGCGGCCCGGAAGCCCAGTGCCGGAAGACTACCGCTCCCGGCATGCCATGCCAAGCAACATGGCCGCCCGGAAGCCCAGTGCCGGAAGACTACCGCTCCCAGCATGCCGCGCTCAGAACAAACAGGCCCCACCGGAAGCCCAGTGCCGGAAGACTACTGCTCCCGGCATGCCGCGCCGAAAGCTACGGCTCCCCGCAGTCCCGCACCCCAACTCCCGCCCCCCACCCGCAGCGCTGGGGCACCTTTGACCCTCGGCACATTCCGTTCCTTTCCGTCCCGCCCCCCTTCCCCTTCCCCCCTGTCCCCCCGGAAACGGCCGCAGAGCCCCGAGCGCGGCCCCGCCGGCCCCACCACCGGCCCGGGGCTCCCCCGACACCCCCGCGACCGGCCCCGCCTCAGCTCCGACACTGCCCCCGCCCCTCCACGACCCTCCTCCCCCCGCTCCCCGACACGCTCCCGAGCTGACACAGGAGACCCCCCCCCCGCGCTCCTCCGACCGCGCAGTAAACCGCACCACAGCCCCGGTGCACCCCCCTTCCTCCCCCCGCCTCCGTGGCCCCGGGACGCTCCCAGCCGCCGGGACCCCCGGCACATGCGGGACCCGCAACCTGCAGCGCGCCTCCCCCGGCCCCGCTCACCTCCTCCGCGGGGCGGCCGCCGGGCTGGTCCCGAAGGGCCGTGCTCCGTGGCAGCTCCGCTGCCCAGCTCCTGCCCCAGCGCCAGCTCCCCCCAACTGCGGCCCCAGCCCCCAAATGTGGGCCTGCCCTTGCCATCAGCCCCACCTGGGGCCTGTCCTGCCACCCAGCTCCCCCTGGCATTCATCCCAGCCCCAGGGCCCGCAGCTGTGGGCCTGCAGGAACTGGGCAGGGGGCCTGGCCATCAGCCCCTTCAGGGACAGCTGGGGCTGCCAGGGCAGCAGAGGCACCCCCACTCTCCTGACAGCAGCTTGCTGAGAGCTGAAGGGAGAGCCCTGCCTGGGGTGTAGAGTGCGGAAAGGGGAGTATGCGGAGCACAAGAGAACAAATCGAGAGCTCTGGGTGCAACACAAGTCAAGAAAAAAAAAAAAAAAAAAAAAAAAGAACAACGATAGAGCAAACAGAGTGACTCGGGGGGCACCAAAAGGAGGGCCCTGGGGCACACCCAGAAGCACCCAGAAAACTCCAGGACAGGAGAAAAAGCTAAACAGAGACCTCTGCGGCGTGCCGCAAAACACACACGGGGCCACGGGGCGCACCGAAAGGCACGCAGAGGGCTCGGGGGCAACCCAGAATGTGAACTGAGGGGTCCTGAGGGCATCAGAGGGCAAGTGCAGGGCTCTGGGGCAGACCAAAATACAGAGGAAGGGCCTTGGCGCACACCAGAGGGGTCACCAGGCACGCCGCAGGGCTCAACGCGGCTGACAGGATGGCGCCTGCAGGCTGCCCCAGGCACACGAGCGACACTGCGGAGTGCCAAAAGCAAATCCGGGAGCGGTTCGGGGACCTCACGCAGCCCTGGAGGGGCTCTGGCAGCCCTCGCGATGAGGGGAAACACCCCCAAGAGCCCCGAGGGTCCAGGCAACGCAAGGGAAATTCCCCGCAGCTCTGGGAACAGCACCGGGCTCCCTGGCAAGTGCAGGCACTCCCAAGTACATGGGACTCGGGGACCAGCTCCCAGCCCCGGACACAATGCATAACCTCCTGCCTCAGGCATCGTGTTCAGGCAAACCGCCCTGGAGCTCGGCACCAGCGTGCCTCCCCTTACCTACGATATCCAAAGAGTCACCGCCGCACCAGCGTCTGTCCGTACGTCCGTCCGTCGGGGAAGGGTCAGCTCCTGCCCCTGCCCTCGACATGGCAGGTGTCCGAGTAGCCTCCCCCCAGTGCTTTTTCCTTCAGGGCTAGGATTCAGCTCGGAGAGCTGAGAGGAAAATGCCTGATCCCGCCTGCCTGCACTTCTGCCCCAACCCAGGCCAGAGCCCCTCAGGTTACTTAGTCCTCAGCGCTGCCTCGGGGAGGCCGAAATAACTGCTAACGGTCATTAGCCATACTTACCCTAGTTACCCGTGCCAGAACGCCTCCTCCTGTAGCAGTTCCTGGTGATATCGAGGGGCCGCTGCATTCTGGCTTCCTTGTTTCATCCCGTCCCTTCGGTATTAACCGCAAGCAAACGCTCGTCCGTCTCTTCTCTTCGTCAGCATTTGCTGTCCTTGGTTCCATCTCTGTAAGGAAGCGATAAACTCGCGTTTTACTTCCAGTGAAACGCTTAGGTTTATGCATGATCTTTTTCTCTTTACCCTGTTTTCTTTTTCCCCCTTTTTTTTCTTTTTTTCTTCTTCTTTTCCTTAAGGGAAAGGTCTTAATACGGCACTTTGCACCATACGTTGCAGGGTAAACGGTCTGGAAACGTTACACACAGCAATTAGGGCTAGGTTATTAGGCAGGCGGGCACGTCGCCTAATACCTTCCTAACGCCATCTTCCACGAAACCTTATTTTTATTCCGCTTCAGTGTTATTGTTACTGTTCGCAAACCCTCGTATGCATGCGCTTAACCGACAACTCTCTCGGTCTTTAACTACGTGGAGGAACGACAGCCCTCGATTTGCCTGTCTCCCTTTCAGACCTATTACCTTTTTGAGACTGCTCCTAGCTTCCTCTTACTCTTGCATGCTGGCCTCACAGGCGACGACCAAAACGAACAACTGGATCGCTAGGTCTAGCCCCCTCTCTTCAAGATGTGCCCCTTCGCGGCTTACGTTTCTTGGTCTCTTCAACTTCAGCCGTGGCAATTAATCTAAAAAAGTAAGTATGACATCTATTCCTTTCCGTAGCTGCGCGTACGATAACAAAACAAAAGAGAAACAGCCAAAGCAAAGCTAAGGCAGATACAGGGAACAGCAGCCACAGGGCAGGAACGGGTTACTCAGTCCTCAGCGCTGCCTCGGGGAGGCCGAAATAACTGCTAACGGTCATTAGCCATACTTACCCTAGTTACCCGTGCCAGAACGCCTCCTCCTGTAGCAGTTCCTGATGATATCGAGGGGCCGCTGCATTCTGGCTTCCTTGTTTCATCCCGTCCCTTCGGTATTAACCGCAAGCAAACGCTCGTCCGTCTCTTCTCCTCGTCAGCATTTGCTGTCCTTGGTTCCATCTCTGTAAGGAAGCGATAAACTCGCGTTTTACTTCCAGTGAAACGCTTAGGTTTATGCATGATCTTTTTCTCTTTACCCTGTTTTCTTTTTCCCCCTTTTTTTTCTTTTTTTCTTCTTCTTTTCCTTAAGGGAAAGGTCTTAATACGGCACTTTGCACCATACGTTGCAGGGTAAACGGTCTGGAAACGTTACACACAGCAATTAGGGCTAGGTTATTAGGCAGGCGGGCACGTCGCCTAATACCTTCCTAACGCCATCTTCCACGAAACCTTATTTTTATTCCGCTTCAGTGTTATTGTTACTGTTCGCAAACCCTCGTATGCATGCGCTTAACCGACAACTCTCTCGGTCTTTAACTACGTGGAGGAACGACAGCCCTCGATTTGCCTGTCTCCCTTTCAGACCTATTACCTTTTTGAGACTGCTCCTAGCTTCCTCTTACTCTTGCATGCTGGCCTCACAGGCGACGACCAAAACGAACAACTGGATCGCTAGGTCTAGCCCCCTCTCTTCAAGATGTGCCCCTTCGCGGCTTACGTTTCTTGGTCTCTTCAACTTCAGCCGTGGCAATTAATCTAAAAAAGTAAGTATGACATCTATTCCTTTCCGTAGCTGCGTGTACGATAACAAAACAAAAGAGAAACAGCCAAAGCAAAGCTAAGGCAGATACAGGGAACAGCAGCCACAGGGCAGGAACGGGTTACTCAGTCCTCAGCGCTGCCTCGGGGAGGCCGAAGTAACTGCTAACGGTCATTAGCCATACTTACCCTAGTTACCCGTGCCAGAACGCCTCCTCCTGTAGCAGTTCCTGGTGATATCGAGGGGCCGCTGCATTCTGGCTTCCTTGTTTCATCCCGTCCCTTCGGTATTAACCGCAAGCAAACGCTCGTCCGTCTCTTCTCCTCGTCAGCATTTGCTGTCCTCGGTTCCATCTCTGTAAGGAAGCGATAAACTCGCGTTTTACTTCCAGTGAAACGCTTAGGTTTATGCATGATCTTTTTCTCTTTACCCTGTTTTCTTTTTCCCCCTTTTTTTTCTTTTTTTCTTCTTCTTTTCCTTAAGGGAAAGGTCTTAATACGGCACTTTGCACCATACGTTGCAGGGTAAACGGTCTGGAAACGTTACACACAGCAATTAGGGCTAGGTTATTAGGCAGGCGGGCACGTCGCCTAATACCTTCCTAACGCCATCTTCCACGAAACCTTATTTTTATTCCGCTTCAGTGTTATTGTTACTGTTCGCAAACCCTCGTATGCATGCGCTTAACCGACAACTCTCTCGGTCTTTAACTACGTGGAGGAACGACAGCCCTCGATTTGCCTGTCTCCCTTTCAGACCTATTACCTTTTTGAGACTGCTCCTAGCTTCCTCTTACTCTTGCATGCTGGCCTCACAGGCGACAACCAAAATGAACCACCGGATCCCCAGGTCTTGCTGCTTCTCTTCGAGATGTCCCCCTTCGGTGGGCTACCCTGCCAAACAAACCAAAAAGACTGCCGAGGCCGCGAGGGTACCAGATTTTCAGAGCGCTTCTCCGAGGCTTTCGGGGTGACTGACGTCACCGCTTCGCTTCACGTTACTCACAGCTACCTTCGTCTATTACTTAGGGCTAAACCTGTTTCTGTTTGCAGAGGGGCTTGTTGCTTGTTTAAACTTGACATATAGTCCATAACCTGCTCTGCATGCTCCCTAGTCCCTTCTGCTTTTGCAACACTTGTGGTAATTCAAGGCGGTAATTAAGAGTCCCCATTGCCCCATAGGCTGGAGCGAGACATTGCTGCTGCTCTGAGGAGGTGCCTAAAAGCCACGCTGTTTTCGCTAGCATCACTGGGGCTTCTCAGAGCCCATCGGTGTTCTCTTTGGCTCTTCCCGAGCCTTTTAGGTTTTTTAGGCTATTCCTTAGCCCTCCATTTTAGGGCAATGTTCTCCTTAAGCACTGCGCACAGCACGATTATCCCAGATCAGCCACATCGTGCACACACAGAGGCTTCTGAGAGGCGGCTCAGAAGAAAAGAGAGAAAAGTCTCTTTGTCATCCGCACATTCACCCGTCAACACTCTTCACCAGGAAGTGCTCTAAGTTCCTGTTTCTCTAAAGCGGGACTGAGTCGAGGCGGAGACGCAGATCGCACCCCATCTTTGTTAGAACGCCTCACTGCTGCGGGCACTGGGTCTGGCAGCAGTTTGAGGAATGTTTGGGGCCTTGCACAGAGTGCAGGGGAAGGTCTGGAGTCAGTGACAACATTGCGGCAGGGCTCGGAGGCGTTTTGGGGCCTGTGGGGGTGTTGGGGCAGGATTTGTGGGTGGTTTAATGGCTCTGGGGGGGCTGGTTGCAGGAAGGGTGGGACTCTGCGGGGCCCTCAGGGCAGGGGTGCCATCCCAGATGCGTAGTGAGCACACAGGGGTGCCCTACGTGGCTCTCAGCTCGGCGGGAGCAGCCACCGGTCTCCCACCCCACCAGACAGGGGAGCGGGGCGGGGGGGGGGTGGGGAGAGGAGGTGGAGGGATCTATGAGCTCGCAGAGAACGCCAGAGGAGGCAGCAGGGAACTCCCCAAGGACCCCGCGTCCCAGAGGAGAGGAGGCATCAGGCTGCCGTGCCGCTGCTAGAGACATCCAGACCCCCGCGCAGACACCCCCCACACACTCCTCCAGGCTGCGTCCGCAGGGGCGAGCGCACGCCCCGGCCCGCGCTGGGGAGGAACCGGGGCCCTACAGGCGACACACGCAAAAGGGAGAGTCAGAGCCGCGCTCCGGCAGACCCGGCGCCGCGCAGACCCGGCGCGGCGCGGCGCGGCGCCGGGCCCGACTCCCCCCCCCCCCCGCCCCGCCGCCTCCACGCAGCGACGGCCCCGGCTGGCAGGACACAGCCCGACACCCGCGGCCACCCGAAGGCGCACGCTCGCCTCACCTCGCCTCACCGCGGCCCCCACATGCTCGACTCCAGCCCGCCTCTGCGTCGCCCGCCGCCGTCCAGCCAAAACACCCGCCCTGCTCGCCGCCATCTTGCCCGCCGCCGCACCGCGCGTGCGCCGGCCGCCCAGGGCTCGCGCCGCCGCACCGCGCGTGCGCCGGCCGCCCAGGGCTCGCGCCGCCGCACCGCGCGTGCGCCGGCCGCCCAGGGCTCGCGCCGCCGCACCGCGCGTGCGCCGGCCAAGGACCGCGCGAGAGGGGCGGGGGGAGCGCGAGGGGCGGGGGGAGCGCAGCGCCAGGGGCGGGGGGAGCGCGAGGGGCGGGGGGAGCGCAGCGCGAGGGGCGGGGGGAGCGCAGCGCGAGGGGCGGGGGGAGCGCAGCGCGAGGCAGCCCAGACCCGCAATGGCCCCACCCTCGCGTGGTCGCAGCGCCGCGCTGCAGCCGGCCGGCTCCCGCGCGCCAACCGCAGCCCGCCGCGCCACCCCGGCGCTCAGGCCGAGCAGCGAGCGCCCCGAGGCTGCTCTGCCCGCGCCCGAGAGAGCGGCGGGCATCAGCGAGCAGGCGCTGGGGCTGCCCCGGGGAGAGAGCGCCGCGGAGCAGCTCCGAGACGGCACTGCCCGTCCCCGCGCCCCCAGGAAGCACCGAGAAGGAAAAGCCCTCTCGGGAAAAGCGCTCCCGGTCCGTGAGCACCGGGCAGGGGGCACGAGCGCGGCCCCTGCGCTTACCCGTCCCCGAGAGAGCGCAGAGTAGCGGCCAACGCGGCGACCGGCAGCGCGCGCGTGTGCGCCGGCTGCCCGCAACGGTCTCCGTACGCAGCGGTGGCCGCCGGCGGCTGCAGTGCTGCCTTGTCGACACGCGAGGGCAGCCGTGAGCGCGCCCCCTCCCGCGTGCAGTGCCGCCTTTCAGACACGCGAGGGCAGCAAGGAGCAGGGCGCAGCGCTTTCCTGCCCCCCTTGCAAATACTCGCTAGGCAAAAGTGGCTTGGGCTCCTCCCGAACGCTTACCTGGCTTCATTACTACAGCTATTAGGAACCGAAGTGCATAGCCTTCTAGCAAAGGGAACGACCGTCTTTTCAGAACTTCCCGCGACTCCCCAGAATTGTCACTGCCTTGCATCAGCAGACAGCTTCTTCCAACCCAGCCGCAAGAAACATTTTGCCTTCCCGGCAGAACTTTCTGCTCCCTGGGGGGTCCAAAGGAAACCCGTCACTCACTACTGTCTGTCAAAACGTACTGGAAGCCCTCAAATACAGGACAAGACGCCTTCTCTAAGGAAGCTGACTACTAGGTCTGCTTCACGGCAGCTTCTCCCCAGTATCAGGGTCCACTCAATAAACAAAATAGGACGAGAAATGTCTTAATCTGCTCCAAGTGCTTTCGTATAAGAGAACAACATCAAAACGAGGTATTATTGCATTTAGCCTCCACTACACGTGCTACCCCAGCGCCACGGACTTGCTTTAAAGCATCAGTGACGTACGCGGTCTGGCAGTAATTAATATTCACAGAATGAATACGCACTCGATCGAGTACGGGTGTTCATAAAAAGCTTTGCCAGTGCGTCGCTAGGTAACAAACCTAGACAAGCAGCTATTTGCCCTGATCCTTCGGCTTACATTTCTTCTGCCGGATGTAGTCAAACGTACCTGCATGCGGTGGCCTTGCGAGGCAGTGACACGGTGTCCGTGGGGTGGCTGTTCCAGGGTCTCTCGGGCTGTTCCAGGGTCCTCGGACAGCAACGGTGCTGGTCGACTTTCCCTTGCGCTGCACAGCAGGACAGCTCCGCACCGTGCCCTCCCAGCACCGCCACTCCTCCCAGCAGCTGCCTAACCGGCCCCAATCCTGAGCAAAGCTACGACCCCCAGGAGCCCGCAGCACCCCTCCTACTCTTCCCGCCCTCCCCATTTCCAAGAGGGACAGCCCCAGCCCCCGGGGACAACCCTGCCTGGTCACGCTGCTGTCCGAAAAGCGGATTCGTTGCCCGCTGTGCACTAAGCCAATAATGACACGCTCAGGAGAGACATTTGCTTATTTATTTCAGAGTTGTGCAAGCCTGGCTGCTCGGTGTTTTCCCCACAAATCAAGCGCAACTTCCCCCCCCCCCCCCCCCGGCCCCGGCTTTCCAAGTAGCATTTATACAAGTTGCAAGGTTTGCAACTTTCCTTCTTACACCGGTTGGTTAGTGATTTACATACAATTCTAATATTGCTTACACACCATTTTAAAACTACGCATGCTCAGGGGAGGGGTCTTCACCCGGGCACAGGTCTTTCTGACCTATGGGCGTGATTTTCTTGTATTATAATGAGGACAGTTCAGTTCGGGGATACCTCGAATTCCTTTGCTAAATCGGCAACGTCTACATAGAAAACAAAACATTTTGATTTACTATTTCTTTAAGGCTTTAGCACTTCTAGCATGGCCTTGATTAAAGAATTATTTCCTCCCAGGAAATGGGGGGGGGGGGGTGTTCTCCTCATCTGCCTAGTTCAAACAGCAGGAACACTCTTTCTGAGCTTCCAAGGTTGTCTTGCAACACCATCGGAGATGGAAAACACTTCCTGCCCTGTACCGGGGAAAAACAGGGGCATTCCACTGTCCCCCGTGACCTGTGGGGACTCAGGCGTGAGTGACACATGTCCAGTAAGGAACAGACCCAGCGGGCACTACAGCTCCTGGCCTGCCACGCGGCCGCCTGCTGGGAACCCCGCTGGCAGGGACCTGCCGCCGCCGCCGCCCCCCCCCCGCGGGGCCACCTCGAGAGGCGCAGCATGGTCACCCAGTAGCCCCGCCTGAGAAGACTACACCTCCCAGCATACCGTGCACGCGAAAAGGGCGGCCCGGAAGCCCAGTGCCGGAAGACTACCGCTCCCAGCATGCCGCGCTCAGAACAAACAGGCCCCACCGGAAGCCCAGTGCCGGAAGACTACTGCTCCCGGCATGCCGCGCCGAAAGCTACGGCTCCCCGCAGTCCCGCACCCCAACTCCCGCCCCCCACCCGCAGCGCTGGGGCACCTTTGACCCTCGGCACATTCCGTTCCTTTCCGTCCCGCCCCCCTTCCCCTTCCCCCCTGTCCCCCCGGAAACGGCCGCAGAGCCCCGAGCGCGGCCCCGCCGGCCCCACCACCGGCCCGGGGCTCCCCCGACACCCCCGCGACCGGCCCCGCCTCAGCTCCGACACTGCCCCCGCCCCTCCACGACCCTCCTCCCCCCGCTCCCCGACACGCTCCCGAGCTGACACAGGAGACCCCCCCCCCGCGCTCCTCCGACCGCGCAGTAAACCGCACCACAGCCCCGGTGCACCCCCCTTCCTCCCCCCGCCTCCGTGGCCCCGGGACGCTCCCAGCCGCCGGGACCCCCGGCACATGCGGGACCCGCAACCTGCAGCGCGCCTCCCCCGGCCCCGCTCACCTCCTCCGCGGGGCGGCCGCCGGGCTGGTCCCGAAGGGCCGTGCTCCGTGGCAGCTCCGCTGCCCAGCTCCTGCCCCAGCGCCAGCTCCCCCCAACTGCGGCCCCAGCCCCCAAATGTGGGCCTGCCCTTGCCATCAGCCCCACCTGGGGCCTGTCCTGCCACCCAGCTCCCCCTGGCATTCATCCCAGCCCCAGGGCCCGCAGCTGTGGGCCTGCAGGAACTGGGCAGGGGGCCTGGCCATCAGCCCCTTCAGGGACAGCTGGGGCTGCCAGGGCAGCAGAGGCACCCCCACTCTCCTGACAGCAGCTTGCTGAGAGCTGAAGGGAGAGCCCTGCCTGGGGTGTAGAGTGCGGAAAGGGGAGTATGCGGAGCACAAGAGAACAAATCGAGAGCTCTGGGTGCAACACAAGTCAAGAAAAAAAAAAAAAAAAACAAAAAAGAACAACGATAGAGCAAACAGAGTGACTCGGGGGGCACCAAAAGGAGGGCCCTGGGGCACACCCAGAAGCACCCAGAAAACTCCAGGACAGGAGAAAAAGCTAAACAGAGACCTCTGCGGCGTGCCGCAAAACACACACGGGGCCACGGGGCGCACCGAAAGGCACGCAGAGGGCTCGGGGGCAACCCAGAATGTGAACTGAGGGGTCCTGAGGGCATCAGAGGGCAAGTGCAGGGCTCTGGGGCAGACCAAAATACAGAGGAAGGGCCTTGGCGCACACCAGAGGGGTCACCAGGCACGCCGCAGGGCTCAACGCGGCTGACAGGATGGCGCCTGCAGGCTGCCCCAGGCACACGAGCGACACTGCGGAGTGCCAAAAGCAAATCCGGGAGCGGTTCGGGGACCTCACGCAGCCCTGGAGGGGCTCTGGCAGCCCTCGCGATGAGGGGAAACACCCCCAAGAGCCCCGAGGGTCCAGGCAACGCAAGGGAAATTCCCCGCAGCTCTGGGAACAGCACCGGGCTCCCTGGCAAGTGCAGGCACTCCCAAGTACATGGGACTCGGGGACCAGCTCCCAGCCCCGGACACAATGCATAACCTCCTGCCTCAGGCATCGTGTTCAGGCAAACCGCCCTGGAGCTCGGCACCAGCGTGCCTCCCCTTACCTACGATATCCAAAGAGTCACCGCCGCACCAGCGTCTGTCCGTACGTCCGTCCGTCGGGGAAGGGTCAGCTCCTGCCCCTGCCCTCGACATGGCAGGTGTCCGAGTAGCCTCCCCCCAGTGCTTTTTCCTTCAGGGCTAGGATTCAGCTCGGAGAGCTGAGAGGAAAATGCCTGATCCCGCCTGCCTGCACTTCTGCCCCAACCCAGGCCAGAGCCCCTCAGGTTACTTAGTCCTCAGCGCTGCCTCGGGGAGGCCGAAATAACTGCTAACGGTCATTAGCCATACTTACCCTAGTTACCCGTGCCAGAACGCCTCCTCCTGTAGCAGTTCCTGGTGATATCGAGGGGCCGCTGCATTCTGGCTTCCTTGTTTCATCCCGTCCCTTCGGTATTAACCGCAAGCAAACGCTCGTCCGTCTCTTCTCTTCGTCAGCATTTGCTGTCCTTGGTTCCATCTCTGTAAGGAAGCGATAAACTCGCGTTTTACTTCCAGTGAAACGCTTAGGTTTATGCATGATCTTTTTCTCTTTACCCTGTTTTCTTTTTCCCCCTTTTTTTTCTTTTTTTCTTCTTCTTTTCCTTAAGGGAAAGGTCTTAATACGGCACTTTGCACCATACGTTGCAGGGTAAACGGTCTGGAAACGTTACACACAGCAATTAGGGCTAGGTTATTAGGCAGGCGGGCACGTCGCCTAATACCTTCCTAACGCCATCTTCCACGAAACCTTATTTTTATTCCGCTTCAGTGTTATTGTTACTGTTCGCAAACCCTCGTATGCATGCGCTTAACCGACAACTCTCTCGGTCTTTAACTACGTGGAGGAACGACAGCCCTCGATTTGCCTGTCTCCCTTTCAGACCTATTACCTTTTTGAGACTGCTCCTAGCTTCCTCTTACTCTTGCATGCTGGCCTCACAGGCGACGACCAAAACGAACAACTGGATCGCTAGGTCTAGCCCCCTCTCTTCAAGATGTGCCCCTTCGCGGCTTACGTTTCTTGGTCTCTTCAACTTCAGCCGTGGCAATTAATCTAAAAAAGTAAGTATGACATCTATTCCTTTCCGTAGCTGCGCGTACGATAACAAAACAAAAGAGAAACAGCCAAAGCAAAGCTAAGGCAGATACAGGGAACAGCAGCCACAGGGCAGGAACGGGTTACTCAGTCCTCAGCGCTGCCTCGGGGAGGCCGAAGTAACTGCTAACGGTCATTAGCCATACTTACCCTAGTTACCCGTGCCAGAACGCCTCCTCCTGTAGCAGTTCCTGGTGATATCGAGGGGCCGCTGCATTCTGGCTTCCTTGTTTCATCCCGTCCCTTCGGTATTAACCGCAAGCAAACGCTCGTCCGTCTCTTCTCCTCGTCAGCATTTGCTGTCCTCGGTTCCATCTCTGTAAGGAAGCGATAAACTCGCGTTTTACTTCCAGTGAAACGCTTAGGTTTATGCATGATCTTTTTCTCTTTACCCTGTTTTCTTTTTCCCCCTTTTTTTTCTTTTTTTCTTCTTCTTTTCCTTAAGGGAAAGGTCTTAATACGGCACTTTGCACCATACGTTGCAGGGTAAACGGTCTGGAAACGTTACACACAGCAATTAGGGCTAGGTTATTAGGCAGGCGGGCACGTCGCCTAATACCTTCCTAACGCCATCTTCCACGAAACCTTATTTTTATTCCGCTTCAGTGTTATTGTTACTGTTCGCAAACCCTCGTATGCATGCGCTTAACCGACAACTCTCTCGGTCTTTAACTACGTGGAGGAACGACAGCCCTCGATTTGCCTGTCTCCCTTTCAGACCTATTACCTTTTTGAGACTGCTCCTAGCTTCCTCTTACTCTTGCATGCTGGCCTCACAGGCGACGACCAAAATGAACCACCGGATCCCCAGGTCTTGCTGCTTCTCTTCGAGATGTCCCCCTTCGGTGGGCTACCCTGCCAAACAAACCAAAAAGACTGCCGAGGCCGCGAGGGTACCAGATTTTCAGAGCGCTTCTCCGAGGCTTTCGGGGTGACTGACGTCACCGCTTCGCTTCACGTTACTCACAGCTACCTTCGTCTATTACTTAGGGCTAAACCTGTTTCTGTTTGCAGAGGGGCTTGTTGCTTGTTTAAACTTGACATATAGTCCATAACCTGCTCTGCATGCTCCCTAGTCCCTTCTGCTTTTGCAACACTTGTGGTAATTCAAGGCGGTAATTAAGAGTCCCCATTGCCCCATAGGCTGGAGCGAGACATTGCTGCTGCTCTGAGGAGGTGCCTAAAAGCCACGCTGTTTTCGCTAGCATCACTGGGGCTTCTCAGAGCCCATCGGTGTTCTCTTTGGCTCTTCCCGAGCCTTTTAGGTTTTTTAGGCTATTCCTTAGCCCTCCATTTTAGGGCAATGTTCTCCTTAAGCACTGCGCACAGCACGATTATCCCAGATCAGCCACATCGTGCACACACAGAGGCTTCTGAGAGGCGGCTCAGAAGAAAAGAGAGAAAAGTCTCTTTGTCATCCGCACATTCACCCGTCAACACTCTTCACCAGGAAGTGCTCTAAGTTCCTGTTTCTCTAAAGCGGGACTGAGTCGAGGCGGAGACGCAGATCGCACCCCATCTTTGTTAGAACGCCTCACTGCTGCGGGCACTGGGTCTGGCAGCAGTTTGAGGAATGTTTGGGGCCTTGCACAGAGTGCAGGGGAAGGTCTGGAGTCAGTGACAACATTGCGGCAGGGCTCGGAGGCGTTTTGGGGCCTGTGGGGGTGTTGGGGCAGGATTTGTGGGTGGTTTAATGGCTCTGGGGGGGCTGGTTGCAGGAAGGGTGGGACTCTGCGGGGCCCTCAGGGCAGGGGTGCCATCCCAGATGCGTAGTGAGCACACAGGGGTGCCCTACGTGGCTCTCAGCTCGGCGGGAGCAGCCACCGGTCTCCCACCCCACCAGACAGGGGAGCGGGGCGGGGGGGGGGGGGGGGGGGAGAGGAGGTGGAGGGATCTATGAGCTCGCAGAGAACGCCAGAGGAGGCAGCAGGGAACTCCCCAAGGACCCCGCGTCCCAGAGGAGAGGAGGCATCAGGCTGCCGTGCCGCTGCTAGAGACATCCAGACCCCCGCGCAGACACCCCCCACACACTCCTCCAGGCTGCGTCCGCAGGGGCGAGCGCACGCCCCGGCCCGCGCTGGGGAGGAACCGGGGCCCTACAGGCGACACACGCAAAAGGGAGAGTCAGAGCCGCGCTCCGGCAGACCCGGCGCCGCGCAGACCCGGCGCGGCGCGGCGCGGCGCCGGGCCCGACTCCCCCCCCCCCCGCCCCGCCGCCTCCACGCAGCGACGGCCCCGGCTGGCAGGACACAGCCCGACACCCGCGGCCACCCGAAGGCGCACGCTCGCCTCACCTCGCCTCACCGCGGCCCCCACATGCTCGACTCCAGCCCGCCTCTGCGTCGCCCGCCGCCGTCCAGCCAAAACACCCGCCCTGCTCGCCGCCATCTTGCCCGCCGCCGCACCGCGCGTGCGCCGGCCGCCCAGGGCTCGCGCCGCCGCACCGCGCGTGCGCCGGCCGCCCAGGGCTCGCGCCGCCGCACCGCGCGTGCGCCGGCCGCCCAGGGCTCGCGCCGCCGCACCGCGCGTGCGCCGGCCAAGGACCGCGCGAGAGGGGCGGGGGGAGCGCGAGGGGCGGGGGGAGCGCAGCGCGAGGGGCGGGGGGAGCGCAGCGCGAGGGGCGGGGGGAGCGCAGCGCGAGGCAGCCCAGACCCGCAATGGCCCCACCCTCGCGTGGTCGCAGCGCCGCGCTGCAGCCGGCCGGCTCCCGCGCGCCAACCGCAGCCCGCCGCGCCACCCCGGCGCTCAGGCCGAGCAGCGAGCGCCCCGAGGCTGCTCTGCCCGCGCCCGAGAGAGCGGCGGGCATCAGCGAGCAGGCGCTGGGGCTGCCCCGGGGAGAGAGCGCCGCGGAGCAGCTCCGAGACGGCACTGCCTGTCCCCGCGCCCCCAGGAAGCACCGAGAAGGAAAAGCCCTCTCGGGAAAAGCGCTCCCGGTCCGTGAGCACCGGGCAGGGGGCACGAGCGCGGCCCCTGCGCTTACCCGTCCCCGAGAGAGCGCAGAGTAGCGGCCAACGCGGCGACCGGCAGCGCGCGCGTGTGCGCCGGCTGCCCGCAACGGTCTCCGTACGCAGCGGTGGCCGCCGGCGGCTGCAGTGCTGCCTTGTCGACACGCGAGGGCAGCCGTGAGCGCGCCGGAACGCAATGCGCATGCGCGCCCCCCCTCCCGCGTGCAGTGCCGCCTTTCAGACACGCGAGGGCAGCAAGGAGCAGGGCGCAGCGCTTTCCTGCCCCCCTTGCAAAATACTCGCTAGGCAAAAGTGGCTTGGGCTCCTCCCGAACGCTTACCTGGCTTCATTACTACAGCTATTAGGAACCGAAGTGCATAGCCTTCTAGCAAAGGGAACGACCGTCTTTTCAGAACTTCCCGCGACTCCCCAGAATTGTCACTGCCTTGCATCAGCAGCCAGCTTCTTCCAACCCAGCCGCAAGAAACATTTTGCCTTCCCGCCAGAACTTTCTGCTCCCTGGGGGGTCCAAAGGAAACCCGTCACTCACTACTGTCTGTCAAAACGTACCGGAAGCCCTCAAATACAGGACAAGACGCCTTCTCTAAGGAAGCTGACTACTAGGTCTGCTTCACGGCAGCTTCTCCCCAGTATCAGGGTCCACTCAATAAACAAAATAGGACGAGAAATGTCTTAATCTGCTCCAAGTGCTTTCGTATAAGAGAACAACATCAAAACGAGGTATTATTGCATTTAGCCTCCACTACACGTGCTACCCCAGCGCCACGGACTTGCTTTAAAGCATCAGTGACGTACGCGGTCTGGCAGTAATTAATATTCACAGAATGAATACGCACTCGATCGAGTACGGGTGTTCATAAAAAGCTTTGCCAGTGCGTCGCTAGGTAACAAACCTAGACAAGCAGCTATTTGCCCTGATCCTTCGGCTTACATTTCTTCTGCCGGATGTAGTCAAACGTACCTGCATGCGGTGGCCTTGCGAGGCAGTGACACGGTGTCCGTGGGGTGGCTGTTCCAGGGTCTCTCGGGCTGTTCCAGGGTCCTCGGACAGCAACGGTGCTGGTCGACTTTCCCTTGCGCTGCACAGCAGGACAGCTCCGCACCGTGCCCTCCCAGCACCGCCACTCCTCCCAGCAGCTGCCTAACCGGCCCCAATCCTGAGCAAAGCTACGACCCCCAGGAGCCCGCAGCACCCCTCCTACTCTTCCCGCCCTCCCCATTTCCAAGAGGGACAGCCCCAGCCCCCGGGGACAACCCTGCCTGGTCACGCTGCTGTCCGAAAAGCGGATTCGTTGCCCGCTGTGCACTAAGCCAATAATGACACGCTCAGGAGAGACATTTGCTTATTTATTTCAGAGTTGTGCAAGCCTGGCTGCTCGGTGTTTTCCCCACAAATCAAGCGCAACTTCCCCCCCCCCCCCCCGGCCCCGGCTTTCCAAGTAGCATTTATACAAGTTGCAAGGTTTGCAACTTTCCTTCTTACACCGGTTGGTTAGTGATTTACATACAATTCTAATATTGCTTACACACCATTTTAAAACTACGCATGCTCAGGGGAGGGGTCTTCACCCGGGCACAGGTCTTTCTGACCTATGGGCGTGATTTTCTTGTATTATAATGAGGACAGTTCAGTTCGGGGATACCTCGAATTCCTTTGCTAAATCGGCAACGTCTACATAGAAAACAAAACATTTTGATTTACTATTTCTTTAAGGCTTTAGCACTTCTAGCATGGCCTTGATTAAAGAATTATTTCCTCCCAGGAAATGGGGGGGGGGGGGTGTTCTCCTCATCTGCCTAGTTCAAACAGCAGGAACACTCTTTCTGAGCTTCCAAGGTTGTCTTGCAACACCATCGGAGATGGAAAACACTTCCTGCCCTGTACCGGGGAAAAACAGGGGCATTCCACTGTCCCCCGTGACCTGTGGGGACTCAGGCGTGAGTGACACATGTCCAGTAAGGAACAGACCCAGCGGGCACTACAGCTCCTGGCCTGCCACGCGGCCGCCTGCTGGGAACCCCGCTGGCAGGGACCTGCCGCCGCCGCCGCCCCCCCCCCCGCGGGGCCACCTCGAGAGGCGCAGCATGGTCACCCAGTAGCCCCGCCTGAGAAGACTACACCTCCCAGCATACCGTGCACGCGAAAAGGGCGGCCCGGAAGCCCAGTGCCGGAAGACTACCGCTCCCGGCATGCCATGCCAAGCAACATGGCCGCCCGGAAGCCCAGTGCCGGAAGACTACCGCTCCCAGCATGCCGCGCTCAGAACAAACAGGCCCCACCGGAAGCCCAGTGCCGGAAGACTACTGCTCCCGGCATGCCGCGCCGAAAGCTACGGCTCCCCGCAGTCCCGCACCCCAACTCCCGCCCCCCACCCGCAGCGCTGGGGCACCTTTGACCCTCGGCACATTCCGTTCCTTTCCGTCCCGCCCCCCTTCCCCTTCCCCCCTGTCCCCCCGGAAACGGCCGCAGAGCCCCGAGCGCGGCCCCGCCGGCCCCACCACCGGCCCGGGGCTCCCCCGACACCCCCGCGACCGGCCCCGCCTCAGCTCCGACACTGCCCCCGCCCCTCCACGACCCTCCTCCCCCCGCTCCCCGACACGCTCCCGAGCTGACACAGGAGACCCCCCCCCCGCGCTCCTCCGACCGCGCAGTAAACCGCACCACAGCCCCGGTGCACCCCCCTTCCTCCCCCCGCCTCCGTGGCCCCGGGACGCTCCCAGCCGCCGGGACCCCCGGCACATGCGGGACCCGCAACCTGCAGCGCGCCTCCCCCGGCCCCGCTCACCTCCTCCGCGGGGCGGCCGCCGGGCTGGTCCCGAAGGGCCGTGCTCCGTGGCAGCTCCGCTGCCCAGCTCCTGCCCCAGCGCCAGCTCCCCCCAACTGCGGCCCCAGCCCCCAAATGTGGGCCTGCCCTTGCCATCAGCCCCACCTGGGGCCTGTCCTGCCACCCAGCTCCCCCTGGCATTCATCCCAGCCCCAGGGCCCGCAGCTGTGGGCCTGCAGGAACTGGGCAGGGGGCCTGGCCATCAGCCCCTTCAGGGACAGCTGGGGCTGCCAGGGCAGCAGAGGCACCCCCACTCTCCTGACAGCAGCTTGCTGAGAGCTGAAGGGAGAGCCCTGCCTGGGGTGTAGAGTGCGGAAAGGGGAGTATGCGGAGCACAAGAGAACAAATCGAGAGCTCTGGGTGCAACACAAGTCAAGAAAAAAAAAAAAAAAAACAAAAAAGAACAACGATAGAGCAAACAGAGTGACTCGGGGGGCACCAAAAGGAGGGCCCTGGGGCACACCCAGAAGCACCCAGAAAACTCCAGGACAGGAGAAAAAGCTAAACAGAGACCTCTGCGGCGTGCCGCAAAACACACACGGGGCCACGGGGCGCACCGAAAGGCACGCAGAGGGCTCGGGGGCAACCCAGAATGTGAACTGAGGGGTCCTGAGGGCATCAGAGGGCAAGTGCAGGGCTCTGGGGCAGACCAAAATACAGAGGAAGGGCCTTGGCGCACACCAGAGGGGTCACCAGGCACGCCGCAGGGCTCAACGCGGCTGACAGGATGGCGCCTGCAGGCTGCCCCAGGCACACGAGCGACACTGCGGAGTGCCAAAAGCAAATCCGGGAGCGGTTCGGGGACCTCACGCAGCCCTGGAGGGGCTCTGGCAGCCCTCGCGATGAGGGGAAACACCCCCAAGAGCCCCGAGGGTCCAGGCAACGCAAGGGAAATTCCCCGCAGCTCTGGGAACAGCACCGGGCTCCCTGGCAAGTGCAGGCACTCCCAAGTACATGGGACTCGGGGACCAGCTCCCAGCCCCGGACACAATGCATAACCTCCTGCCTCAGGCATCGTGTTCAGGCAAACCGCCCTGGAGCTCGGCACCAGCGTGCCTCCCCTTACCTACGATATCCAAAGAGTCACCGCCGCACCAGCGTCTGTCCGTACGTCCGTCCGTCGGGGAAGGGTCAGCTCCTGCCCCTGCCCTCGACATGGCAGGTGTCCGAGTAGCCTCCCCCCAGTGCTTTTTCCTTCAGGGCTAGGATTCAGCTCGGAGAGCTGAGAGGAAAATGCCTGATCCCGCCTGCCTGCACTTCTGCCCCAACCCAGGCCAGAGCCCCTCAGGTTACTTAGTCCTCAGCGCTGCCTCGGGGAGGCCGAAATAACTGCTAACGGTCATTAGCCATACTTACCCTAGTTACCCGTGCCAGAACGCCTCCTCCTGTAGCAGTTCCTGGTGATATCGAGGGGCCGCTGCATTCTGGCTTCCTTGTTTCATCCCGTCCCTTCGGTATTAACCGCAAGCAAACGCTCGTCCGTCTCTTCTCTTCGTCAGCATTTGCTGTCCTTGGTTCCATCTCTGTAAGGAAGCGATAAACTCGCGTTTTACTTCCAGTGAAACGCTTAGGTTTATGCATGATCTTTTTCTCTTTACCCTGTTTTCTTTTTCCCCCTTTTTTTTCTTTTTTTCTTCTTCTTTTCCTTAAGGGAAAGGTCTTAATACGGCACTTTGCACCATACGTTGCAGGGTAAACGGTCTGGAAACGTTACACACAGCAATTAGGGCTAGGTTATTAGGCAGGCGGGCACGTCGCCTAATACCTTCCTAACGCCATCTTCCACGAAACCTTATTTTTATTCCGCTTCAGTGTTATTGTTACTGTTCGCAAACCCTCGTATGCATGCGCTTAACCGACAACTCTCTCGGTCTTTAACTACGTGGAGGAACGACAGCCCTCGATTTGCCTGTCTCCCTTTCAGACCTATTACCTTTTTGAGACTGCTCCTAGCTTCCTCTTACTCTTGCATGCTGGCCTCACAGGCGACGACCAAAACGAACAACTGGATCGCTAGGTCTAGCCCCCTCTCTTCAAGATGTGCCCCTTCGCGGCTTACGTTTCTTGGTCTCTTCAACTTCAGCCGTGGCAATTAATCTAAAAAAGTAAGCATGACATCTATTCCTTTCCGTAGCTGCGCGTACGATAACAAAACAAAAGAGAAACAGCCAAAGCAAAGCTAAGGCAGATACAGGGAACAGCAGCCACAGGGCAGGAACGGGTTACTCAGTCCTCAGCGCTGCCTCGGGGAGGCCGAAGTAACTGCTAACGGTCATTAGCCATACTTACCCTAGTTACCCGTGCCAGAACGCCTCCTCCTGTAGCAGTTCCTGGTGATATCGAGGGGCCGCTGCATTCTGGCTTCCTTGTTTCATCCCGTCCCTTCGGTATTAACCGCAAGCAAACGCTCGTCCGTCTCTTCTCCTCGTCAGCATTTGCTGTCCTCGGTTCCATCTCTGTAAGGAAGCGATAAACTCGCGTTTTACTTCCAGTGAAACGCTTAGGTTTATGCATGATCTTTTTCTCTTTACCCTGTTTTCTTTTTCCCCCTTTTTTTTCTTTTTTTCTTCTTCTTTTCCTTAAGGGAAAGGTCTTAATACGGCACTTTGCACCATACGTTGCAGGGTAAACGGTCTGGAAACGTTACACACAGCAATTAGGGCTAGGTTATTAGGCAGGCGGGCACGTCGCCTAATACCTTCCTAACGCCATCTTCCACGAAACCTTATTTTTATTCCGCTTCAGTGTTATTGTTACTGTTCGCAAACCCTCGTATGCATGCGCTTAACCGACAACTCTCTCGGTCTTTAACTACGTGGAGGAACGACAGCCCTCGATTTGCCTGTCTCCCTTTCAGACCTATTACCTTTTTGAGACTGCTCCTAGCTTCCTCTTACTCTTGCATGCTGGCCTCACAGGCGACGACCAAAATGAACCACCGGATCCCCAGGTCTTGCTGCTTCTCTTCGAGATGTCCCCCTTCGGTGGGCTACCCTGCCAAACAAACCAAAAAGACTGCCGAGGCCGCGAGGGTACCAGATTTTCAGAGCGCTTCTCCGAGGCTTTCGGGGTGACTGACGTCACCGCTTCGCTTCACGTTACTCACAGCTACCTTCGTCTATTACTTAGGGCTAAACCTGTTTCTGTTTGCAGAGGGGCTTGTTGCTTGTTTAAACTTGACATATAGTCCATAACCTGCTCTGCATGCTCCCTAGTCCCTTCTGCTTTTGCAACACTTGTGGTAATTCAAGGCGGTAATTAAGAGTCCCCATTGCCCCATAGGCTGGAGCGAGACATTGCTGCTGCTCTGAGGAGGTGCCTAAAAGCCACGCTGTTTTCGCTAGCATCACTGGGGCTTCTCAGAGCCCATCGGTGTTCTCTTTGGCTCTTCCCGAGCCTTTTAGGTTTTTTAGGCTATTCCTTAGCCCTCCATTTTAGGGCAATGTTCTCCTTAAGCACTGCGCACAGCACGATTATCCCAGATCAGCCACATCGTGCACACACAGAGGCTTCTGAGAGGCGGCTCAGAAGAAAAGAGAGAAAAGTCTCTTTGTCATCCGCACATTCACCCGTCAACACTCTTCACCAGGAAGTGCTCTAAGTTCCTGTTTCTCTAAAGCGGGACTGAGTCGAGGCGGAGACGCAGATCGCACCCCATCTTTGTTAGAACGCCTCACTGCTGCGGGCACTGGGTCTGGCAGCAGTTTGAGGAATGTTTGGGGCCTTGCACAGAGTGCAGGGGAAGGTCTGGAGTCAGTGACAACATTGCGGCAGGGCTCGGAGGCGTTTTGGGGCCTGTGGGGGTGTTGGGGCAGGATTTGTGGGTGGTTTAATGGCTCTGGGGGGGCTGGTTGCAGGAAGGGTGGGACTCTGCGGGGCCCTCAGGGCAGGGGTGCCATCCCAGATGCGTAGTGAGCACACAGGGGTGCCCTACGTGGCTCTCAGCTCGGCGGGAGCAGCCACCGGTCTCCCACCCCACCAGACAGGGGAGCGGGGCGGGGGGGGGGGGGGGAGAGGAGGTGGAGGGATCTATGAGCTCGCAGAGAACGCCAGAGGAGGCAGCAGGGAACTCCCCAAGGACCCCGCGTCCCAGACGAGAGGAGGCATCAGGCTGCCGTGCCGCTGCTAGAGACATCCAGACCCCCGCGCAGACACCCCCCACACACTCCTCCAGGCTGCGTCCGCAGGGGCGAGCGCACGCCCCGGCCCGCGCTGGGGAGGAACCGGGGCCCTACAGGCGACACACGCAAAAGGGAGAGTCAGAGCCGCGCTCCGGCAGACCCGGCGCCGCGCAGACCCGGCGCGGCGCGGCGCGGCGCCGGGCCCGACTCCCCCCCCCCCCCGCCCCGCCGCCTCCACGCAGCGACGGCCCCGGCTGGCAGGACACAGCCCGACACCCGCGGCCACCCGAAGGCGCACGCTCGCCTCACCTCGCCTCACCGCGGCCCCCACATGCTCGACTCCAGCCCGCCTCTGCGTCGCCCGCCGCCGTCCAGCCAAAACACCCGCCCTGCTCGCCGCCATCTTGCCCGCCGCCGCACCGCGCGTGCGCCGGCCGCCCAGGGCTCGCGCCGCCGCACCGCGCGTGCGCCGGCCGCCCAGGGCTCGCGCCGCCGCACCGCGCGTGCGCCGGCCGCCCAGGGCTCGCGCCGCCGCACCGCGCGTGCGCCGGCCGCCCAGGGCTCGCGCCGCCGCACCGCGCGTGCGCCGGCCAAGGACCGCGCGAGAGGGGCGGGGGGAGCGCGAGGGGCGGGGGGAGCGCAGCGCGAGGGGCGGGGGGAGCGCGAGGGGCGGGGGGAGCGCAGCGCCAGGGGCGGGGGGAGCGCAGCGCGAGGGGCGGGGGGAGCGCAGCGCGAGGCAGCCCAGACCCGCAATGGCCCCACCCTCGCGTGGTCGCAGCGCCGCGCTGCAGCCGGCCGGCTCCCGCGCGCCAACCGCAGCCCGCCGCGCCACCCCGGCGCTCAGGCCGAGCAGCGAGCGCCCCGAGGCTGCTCTGCCCGCGCCCGAGAGAGCGGCGGGCATCAGCGAGCAGGCGCTGGGGCTGCCCCGGGGAGAGAGCGCCGCGGAGCAGCTCCGAGACGGCACTGCCCGTCCCCGCGCCCCCAGGAAGCACCGAGAAGGAAAAGCCCTCTCGGGAAAAGCGCTCCCGGTCCGTGAGCACCGGGCAGGGGGCACGAGCGCGGCCCCTGCGCTTACCCGTCCCCGAGAGAGCGCAGAGTAGCGGCCAACGCGGCGACCGGCAGCGCGCGCGTGTGCGCCGGCTGCCCGCAACGGTCTCCGTACGCAGCGGTGGCCGCCGGCGGCTGCAGTGCTGCCTTGTCGACACGCGAGGGCAGCCGTGAGCGCGCCGGAACGCAATGCGCCTGCGCGCCCCCCTCCCGCGTGCAGTGCCGCCTTTCAGACACGCGAGGGCAGCAAGGAGCAGGGCGCAGCGCTTTCCTGCCCCCCTTGCAAATACTCGCTAGGCAAAAGTGGCTTGGGCTCCTCCCGAACGCTTACCTGGCTTCATTACTACAGCTATTAGGAACCGAAGTGCATAGCCTTCTAGCAAAGGGAACGACCGTCTTTTCAGAACTTCCCGCGACTCCCCAGAATTGTCACTGCCTTGCATCAGCAGACAGCTTCTTCCAACCCAGCCGCAAGAAACATTTTGCCTTCCCGGCAGAACTTTCTGCTCCCTGGGGGGTCCAAAGGAAACCCGTCACTCACTACTGTCTGTCAAAACGTACTGGAAGCCCTCAAATACAGGACAAGACGCCTTCTCTAAGGAAGCTGACTACTAGGTCTGCTTCACGGCAGCTTCTCCCCAGTATCAGGGTCCACTCAATAAACAAAATAGGACGAGAAATGTCTTAATCTGCTCCAAGTGCTTTCGTATAAGAGAACAACATCAAAACGAGGTATTATTGCATTTAGCCTCCACTACACGTGCTACCCCAGCGCCACGGACTTGCTTTAAAGCATCAGTGACGTACGCGGTCTGGCAGTAATTAATATTCACAGAATGAATACGCACTCGATCGAGTACGGGTGTTCATAAAAAGCTTTGCCAGTGCGTCGCTAGGTAACAAACCTAGACAAGCAGCTATTTGCCCTGATCCTTCGGCTTACATTTCTTCTGCCGGATGTAGTCAAACGTACCTGCATGCGGTGGCCTTGCGAGGCAGTGACACGGTGTCCGTGGGGTGGCTGTTCCAGGGTCTCTCGGGCTGTTCCAGGGTCCTCGGACAGCAACGGTGCTGGTCGACTTTCCCTTGCGCTGCACAGCAGGACAGCTCCGCACCGTGCCCTCCCAGCACCGCCACTCCTCCCAGCAGCTGCCTAACCGGCCCCAATCCTGAGCAAAGCTACGACCCCCAGGAGCCCGCAGCACCCCTCCTACTCTTCCCGCCCTCCCCATTTCCAAGAGGGACAGCCCCAGCCCCCGGGGACAACCCTGCCTGGTCACGCTGCTGTCCGAAAAGCGGATTCGTTGCCCGCTGTGCACTAAGCCAATAATGACACGCTCAGGAGAGACATTTGCTTATTTATTTCAGAGTTGTGCAAGCCTGGCTGCTCGGTGTTTTCCCCACAAATCAAGCGCAACTTCCCCCCCCCCCCCCCCCCCGGCCCCGGCTTTCCAAGTAGCATTTATACAAGTTGCAAGGTTTGCAACTTTCCTTCTTACACCGGTTGGTTAGTGATTTACATACAATTCTAATATTGCTTACACACCATTTTAAAACTACGCATGCTCAGGGGAGGGGTCTTCACCCGGGCACAGGTCTTTCTGACCTATGGGCGTGATTTTCTTGTATTATAATGAGGACAGTTCAGTTCGGGGATACCTCGAATTCCTTTGCTAAATTGGCAACGTCTACATAGAAAACAAAACATTTTGATTTACTATTTCTTTAAGGCTTTAGCACTTCTAGCATGGCCTTGATTAAAGAATTATTTCCTCCCAGGAAATGGGGGGGGGGGTGTTCTCCTCATCTGCCTAGTTCAAACAGCAGGAACACTCTTTCTGAGCTTCCAAGGTTGTCTTGCAACACCATCGGAGATGGAAAACACTTCCTGCCCTGTACCGGGGAAAAACAGGGGCATTCCACTGTCCCCCGTGACCTGTGGGGACTCAGGCGTGAGTGACACATGTCCAGTAAGGAACAGACCCAGCGGGCACTACAGCTCCTGGCCTGCCACGCGGCCGCCTGCTGGGAACCCCGCTGGCAGGGACCTGCCGCCGCCGCCGCCCCCCCCCCGCGGGGCCACCTCGAGAGGCGCAGCATGGTCACCCAGTAGCCCCGCCTGAGAAGACTACACCTCCCAGCATACCGTGCACGCGAGAAGGGCGGCCCGGAAGCCCAGTGACGGAAGACTACTGCTCCCGGCATGCCATGCCAAGCAACATGGCCGCCCGGAAGCCCAGTGCCGGAAGACTACCGCTCCCAGCATGCCGCGCTCAGAACAAACAGGCCCCACCGGAAGCCCAGTGCCGGAAGACTACTGCTCCCGGCATGCCGCGCCGAAAGCTACGGCTCCCCGCAGTCCCGCACCCCAACTCCCGCCCCCCACCCGCAGCGCTGGGGCACCTTTGACCCTCGGCACATTCCGTTCCTTTCCGTCCCGCCCCCCTTCCCCTTCCCCCCTGTCCCCCCGGAAACGGCCGCAGAGCCCCGAGCGCGGCCCCGCCGGCCCCACCACCGGCCCGGGGCTCCCCCGACACCCCCGCGACCGGCCCCGCCTCAGCTCCGACACTGCCCCCGCCCCTCCACGACCCTCCTCCCCCCGCTCCCCGACACGCTCCCGAGCTGACACAGGAGACCCCCCCCCCGCGCTCCTCCGACCGCGCAGTAAACCGCACCACAGCCCCGGTGCACCCCCCTTCCTCCCCCCGCCTCCGTGGCCCCGGGACGCTCCCAGCCGCCGGGACCCCCGGCACATGCGGGACCCGCAACCTGCAGCGCGCCTCCCCCGGCCCCGCTCACCTCCTCCGCGGGGCGGCCGCCGGGCTGGTCCCGAAGGGCCGTGCTCCGTGGCAGCTCCGCTGCCCAGCTCCTGCCCCAGCGCCAGCTCCCCCCAACTGCGGCCCCAGCCCCCAAATGTGGGCCTGCCCTTGCCATCAGCCCCACCTGGGGCCTGTCCTGCCACCCAGCTCCCCCTGGCATTCATCCCAGCCCCAGGGCCCGCAGCTGTGGGCCTGCAGGAACTGGGCAGGGGGCCTGGCCATCAGCCCCTTCAGGGACAGCTGGGGCTGCCAGGGCAGCAGAGGCACCCCCACTCTCCTGACAGCAGCTTGCTGAGAGCTGAAGGGAGAGCCCTGCCTGGGGTGTAGAGTGCGGAAAGGGGAGTATGCGGAGCACAAGAGAACAAATCGAGAGCTCTGGGTGCAACACAAGTCAAGAAAAAAAAAAAAAAAACAAAAAAGAACAACGATAGAGCAAACAGAGTGACTCGGGGGGCACCAAAAGGAGGGCCCTGGGGCACACCCAGAAGCACCCAGAAAACTCCAGGACAGGAGAAAAAGCTAAACAGAGACCTCTGCGGCGTGCCGCAAAACACACACGGGGCCACGGGGCGCACCGAAAGGCACGCAGAGGGCTCGGGGGCAACCCAGAATGTGAACTGAGGGGTCCTGAGGGCATCAGAGGGCAAGTGCAGGGCTCTGGGGCAGACCAAAATACAGAGGAAGGGCCTTGGCGCACACCAGAGGGGTCACCAGGCACGCCGCAGGGCTCAACGCGGCTGACAGGATGGCGCCTGCAGGCTGCCCCAGGCACACGAGCGACACTGCGGAGTGCCAAAAGCAAATCCGGGAGCGGTTCGGGGACCTCACGCAGCCCTGGAGGGGCTCTGGCAGCCCTCGCGATGAGGGGAAACACCCCCAAGAGCCCCGAGGGTCCAGGCAACGCAAGGGAAATTCCCCGCAGCTCTGGGAACAGCACCGGGCTCCCTGGCAAGTGCAGGCACTCCCAAGTACATGGGACTCGGGGACCAGCTCCCAGCCCCGGACACAATGCATAACCTCCTGCCTCAGGCATCGTGTTCAGGCAAACCGCCCTGGAGCTCGGCACCAGCGTGCCTCCCCTTACCTACGATATCCAAAGAGTCACCGCCGCACCAGCGTCTGTCCGTACGTCCGTCCGTCGGGGAAGGGTCAGCTCCTGCCCCTGCCCTCGACATGGCAGGTGTCCGAGTAGCCTCCCCCCAGTGCTTTTTCCTTCAGGGCTAGGATTCAGCTCGGAGAGCTGAGAGGAAAATGCCTGATCCCGCCTGCCTGCACTTCTGCCCCAACCCAGGCCAGAGCCCCTCAGGTTACTTAGTCCTCAGCGCTGCCTCGGGGAGGCCGAAATAACTGCTAACGGTCATTAGCCATACTTACCCTAGTTACCCGTGCCAGAACGCCTCCTCCTGTAGCAGTTCCTGGTGATATCGAGGGGCCGCTGCATTCTGGCTTCCTTGTTTCATCCCGTCCCTTCGGTATTAACCGCAAGCAAACGCTCGTCCGTCTCTTCTCTTCGTCAGCATTTGCTGTCCTTGGTTCCATCTCTGTAAGGAAGCGATAAACTCGCGTTTTACTTCCAGTGAAACGCTTAGGTTTATGCATGATCTTTTTCTCTTTACCCTGTTTTCTTTTTCCCCCTTTTTTTTCTTTTTTTCTTCTTCTTTTCCTTAAGGGAAAGGTCTTAATACGGCACTTTGCACCATACGTTGCAGGGTAAACGGTCTGGAAACGTTACACACAGCAATTAGGGCTAGGTTATTAGGCAGGCGGGCACGTCGCCTAATACCTTCCTAACGCCATCTTCCACGAAACCTTATTTTTATTCCGCTTCAGTGTTATTGTTACTGTTCGCAAACCCTCGTATGCATGCGCTTAACCGACAACTCTCTCGGTCTTTAACTACGTGGAGGAACGACAGCCCTCGATTTGCCTGTCTCCCTTTCAGACCTATTACCTTTTTGAGACTGCTCCTAGCTTCCTCTTACTCTTGCATGCTGGCCTCACAGGCGACGACCAAAACGAACAACTGGATCGCTAGGTCTAGCCCCCTCTCTTCAAGATGTGCCCCTTCGCGGCTTACGTTTCTTGGTCTCTTCAACTTCAGCCGTGGCAATTAATCTAAAAAAGTAAGTATGACATCTATTCCTTTCCGTAGCTGCGTGTACGATAACAAAACAAAAGAGAAACAGCCAAAGCAAAGCTAAGGCAGATACAGGGAACAGCAGCCACAGGGCAGGAACGGGTTACTCAGTCCTCAGCGCTGCCTCGGGGAGGCCGAAGTAACTGCTAACGGTCATTAGCCATACTTACCCTAGTTACCCGTGCCAGAACGCCTCCTCCTGTAGCAGTTCCTGGTGATATCGAGGGGCCGCTGCATTCTGGCTTCCTTGTTTCATCCCGTCCCTTCGGTATTAACCGCAAGCAAACGCTCGTCCGTCTCTTCTCCTCGTCAGCATTTGCTGTCCTCGGTTCCATCTCTGTAAGGAAGCGATAAACTCGCGTTTTACTTCCAGTGAAACGCTTAGGTTTATGCATGATCTTTTTCTCTTTACCCTGTTTTCTTTTTCCCCCTTTTTTTTCTTTTTTTCTTCTTCTTTTCCTTAAGGGAAAGGTCTTAATACGGCACTTTGCACCATACGTTGCAGGGTAAACGGTCTGGAAACGTTACACACAGCAATTAGGGCTAGGTTATTAGGCAGGCGGGCACGTCGCCTAATACCTTCCTAACGCCATCTTCCACGAAACCTTATTTTTATTCCGCTTCAGTGTTATTGTTACTGTTCGCAAACCCTCGTATGCATGCGCTTAACCGACAACTCTCTCGGTCTTTAACTACGTGGAGGAACGACAGCCCTCGATTTGCCTGTCTCCCTTTCAGACCTATTACCTTTTTGAGACTGCTCCTAGCTTCCTCTTACTCTTGCATGCTGGCCTCACAGGCGACGACCAAAATGAACCACCGGATCCCCAGGTCTTGCTGCTTCTCTTCGAGATGTCCCCCTTCGGTGGGCTACCCTGCCAAACAAACCAAAAAGACTGCCGAGGCCGCGAGGGTACCAGATTTTCAGAGCGCTTCTCCGAGGCTTTCGGGGTGACTGACGTCACCGCTTCGCTTCACGTTACTCACAGCTACCTTCGTCTATTACTTAGGGCTAAACCTGTTTCTGTTTGCAGAGGGGCTTGTTGCTTGTTTAAACTTGACATATAGTCCATAACCTGCTCTGCATGCTCCCTAGTCCCTTCTGCTTTTGCAACACTTGTGGTAATTCAAGGCGATAATTAAGAGTCCCCATTGCCCCATAGGCTGGAGCGAGACATTGCTGCTGCTCTGAGGAGGTGCCTAAAAGCCACGCTGTTTTCGCTAGCATCACTGGGGCTTCTCAGAGCCCATCGGTGTTCTCTTTGGCTCTTCCCGAGCCTTTTAGGTTTTTTAGGCTATTCCTTAGCCCTCCATTTTAGGGCAATGTTCTCCTTAAGCACTGCGCACAGCACGATTATCCCAGATCAGCCACATCGTGCACACACAGAGGCTTCTGAGAGGCGGCTCAGAAGAAAAGAGAGAAAAGTCTCTTTGTCATCCGCACATTCACCCGTCAACACTCTTCACCAGGAAGTGCTCTAAGTTCCTGTTTCTCTAAAGCGGGACTGAGTCGAGGCGGAGACGCAGATCGCACCCCATCTTTGTTAGAACGCCTCACTGCTGCGGGCACTGGGTCTGGCAGCAGTTTGAGGAATGTTTGGGGCCTTGCACAGAGTGCAGGGGAAGGTCTGGAGTCAGTGACAACATTGCGGCAGGGCTCGGAGGCGTTTTGGGGCCTGTGGGGGTGTTGGGGCAGGATTTGTGGGTGGTTTAATGGCTCTGGGGGGGCTGGTTGCAGGAAGGGTGGGACTCTGCGGGGCCCTCAGGGCAGGGGTGCCATCCCAGATGCGTAGTGAGCACACAGGGGTGCCCTACGTGGCTCTCAGCTCGGCGGGAGCAGCCACCGGTCTCCCACCCCACCAGACAGGGGAGCGGGGCGGGGGGGGGGGGGGGAGAGGAGGTGGAGGGATCTATGAGCTCGCAGAGAACGCCAGAGGAGGCAGCAGGGAACTCCCCAAGGACCCCGCGTCCCAGACGAGAGGAGGCATCAGGCTGCCGTGCCGCTGCTAGAGACATCCAGACCCCCGCGCAGACACCCCCCACACACTCCTCCAGGCTGCGTCCGCAGGGGCGAGCGCACGCCCCGGCCCGCGCTGGGGAGGAACCGGGGCCCTACAGGCGACACACGCAAAAGGGAGAGTCAGAGCCGCGCTCCGGCAGACCCGGCGCCGCGCAGACCCGGCGCGGCGCGGCGCGGCGCCGGGCCCGACTCCCCCCCCCCCCCGCCCCGCCGCCTCCACGCAGCGACGGCCCCGGCTGGCAGGACACAGCCCGACACCCGCGGCCACCCGAAGGCGCACGCTCGCCTCACCTCGCCTCACCGCGGCCCCCACATGCTCGACTCCAGCCCGCCTCTGCGTCGCCCGCCGCCGTCCAGCCAAAACACCCGCCCTGCTCGCCGCCATCTTGCCCGCCGCCGCACCGCGCGTGCGCCGGCCGCCCAGGGCTCGCGCCGCCGCACCGCGCGTGCGCCGGCCGCCCAGGGCTCGCGCCGCCGCACCGCGCGTGCGCCGGCCGCCCAGGGCTCGCGCCGCCGCACCGCGCGTGCGCCGGCCAAGGACCGCGCGAGAGGGGCGGGGGGAGCGCGAGGGGCGGGGGGAGCGCAGCGCCAGGGGCGGGGGGAGCGCGAGGGGCGGGGGGAGCGCAGCGCGAGGGGCGGGGGGAGCGCAGCGCGAGGGGCGGGGGGAGCGCAGCGCGAGGGGCGGGGGGAGCGCAGCGCGAGGCAGCCCAGACCCGCAATGGCCCCACCCTCGCGTGGTCGCAGCGCCGCGCTGCAGCCGGCCGGCTCCCGCGCGCCAACCGCAGCCCGCCGCGCCACCCCGGCGCTCAGGCCGAGCAGCGAGCGCCCCGAGGCTGCTCTGCCCGCGCCCGAGAGAGCGGCGGGCATCAGCGAGCAGGCGCTGGGGCTGCCCCGGGGAGAGAGCGCCGCGGAGCAGCTCCGAGACGGCACTGCCCGTCCCCGCGCCCCCAGGAAGCACCGAGAAGGAAAAGCCCTCTCGGGAAAAGCGCTCCCGGTCCGTGAGCACCGGGCAGGGGGCACGAGCGCGGCCCCTGCGCTTACCCGTCCCCGAGAGAGCGCAGAGTAGCGGCCAACGCGGCGACCGGCAGCGCGCGCGTGTGCGCCGGCTGCCCGCAACGGTCTCCGTACGCAGCGGTGGCCGCCGGCGGCTGCAGTGCTGCCTTGTCGACACGCGAGGGCAGCCGTGAGCGCGCCGGAACGCAATGCGCCTGCGCGCCCCCCTCCCGCGTGCAGTGCCGCCTTTCAGACACGCGAGGGCAGCAAGGAGCAGGGCGCAGCGCTTTCCTGCCCCCCTTGCAAATACTCGCTAGGCAAAAGTGGCTTGGGCTCCTCCCGAACGCTTACCTGGCTTCATTACTACAGCTATTAGGAACCGAAGTGCATAGCCTTCTAGCAAAGGGAACGACCGTCTTTTCAGAACTTCCCGCGACTCCCCAGAATTGTCACTGCCTTGCATCAGCAGACAGCTTCTTCCAACCCAGCCGCAAGAAACATTTTGCCTTCCCGGCAGAACTTTCTGCTCCCTGGGGGGTCCAAAGGAAACCCGTCACTCACTACTGTCTGTCAAAACGTACTGGAAGCCCTCAAATACAGGACAAGACGCCTTCTCTAAGGAAGCTGACTACTAGGTCTGCTTCACGGCAGCTTCTCCCCAGTATCAGGGTCCACTCAATAAACAAAATAGGACGAGAAATGTCTTAATCTGCTCCAAGTGCTTTCGTATAAGAGAACAACATCAAAACGAGGTATTATTGCATTTAGCCTCCACTACACGTGCTACCCCAGCGCCACGGACTTGCTTTAAAGCATCAGTGACGTACGCGGTCTGGCAGTAATTAATATTCACAGAATGAATACGCACTCGATCGAGTACGGGTGTTCATAAAAAGCTTTGCCAGTGCGTCGCTAGGTAACAAACCTAGACAAGCAGCTATTTGCCCTGATCCTTCGGCTTACATTTCTTCTGCCGGATGTAGTCAAACGTACCTGCATGCGGTGGCCTTGCGAGGCAGTGACACGGTGTCCGTGGGGTGGCTGTTCCAGGGTCTCTCGGGCTGTTCCAGGGTCCTCGGACAGCAACGGTGCTGGTCGACTTTCCCTTGCGCTGCACAGCAGGACAGCTCCGCACCGTGCCCTCCCAGCACCGCCACTCCTCCCAGCAGCTGCCTAACCGGCCCCAATCCTGAGCAAAGCTACGACCCCCAGGAGCCCGCAGCACCCCTCCTACTCTTCCCGCCCTCCCCATTTCCAAGAGGGACAGCCCCAGCCCCCGGGGACAACCCTGCCTGGTCACGCTGCTGTCCGAAAAGCGGATTCGTTGCCCGCTGTGCACTAAGCCAATAATGACACGCTCAGGAGAGACATTTGCTTATTTATTTCAGAGTTGTGCAAGCCTGGCTGCTCGGTGTTTTCCCCACAAATCAAGCGCAACTTCCCCCCCCCCCCCCCCGGCCCCGGCTTTCCAAGTAGCATTTATACAAGTTGCAAGGTTTGCAACTTTCCCTCTTACACCGGTTGGTTAGTGATTTACATACAATTCTAATATTGCTTACACACCATTTTAAAACTACGCATGCTCAGGGGAGGGGTCTTCACCCGGGCACAGGTCTTTCTGACCTATGGGCGTGATTTTCTTGTATTATAATGAGGACAGTTCAGTTCGGGGATACCTCGAATTCCTTTGCTAAATTGGCAACGTCTACATAGAAAACAAAACATTTTGATTTACTATTTCTTTAAGGCTTTAGCACTTCTAGCATGGCCTTGATTAAAGAATTATTTCCTCCCAGGAAATGGGGGGGGGGGTGTTCTCCTCATCTGCCTAGTTCAAACAGCAGGAACACTCTTTCTGAGCTTCCAAGGTTGTCTTGCAACACCATCGGAGATGGAAAACACTTCCTGCCCTGTACCGGGGAAAAACAGGGGCATTCCACTGTCCCCCGTGACCTGTGGGGACTCAGGCGTGAGTGACACATGTCCAGTAAGGAACAGACCCAGCGGGCACTACAGCTCCTGGCCTGCCACGCGGCCGCCTGCTGGGAACCCCGCTGGCAGGGACCTGCCGCCGCCGCCCCCCCCGCGGGGCCACCTCGAGAGGCGCAGCATGGTCACCCAGTAGCCCCGCCTGAGAAGACTACACCTCCCAGCATACCGTGCACGCGAGAAGGGCGGCCCGGAAGCCCAGTGCCGGAAGACTACTGCTCCCGGCATGCCATGCCAAGCAACATGGCCGCCCGGAAGCCCAGTGCCGGAAGACTACCGCTCCCAGCATGCCGCGCTCAGAACAAACAGGCCCCACCGGAAGCCCAGTGCCGGAAGACTACTGCTCCCGGCATGCCGCGCCGAAAGCTACGGCTCCCCGCAGTCCCGCACCCCAACTCCCGCCCCCCACCCGCAGCGCTGGGGCACCTTTGACCCTCGGCACATTCCGTTCCTTTCCGTCCCGCCCCCCTTCCCCTTCCCCCCTGTCCCCCCGGAAACGGCCGCAGAGCCCCGAGCGCGGCCCCGCCGGCCCCACCACCGGCCCGGGGCTCCCCCGACACCCCCGCGACCGGCCCCGCCTCAGCTCCGACACTGCCCCCGCCCCTCCACGACCCTCCTCCCCCCGCTCCCCGACACGCTCCCGAGCTGACACAGGAGACCCCCCCCCCGCGCTCCTCCGACCGCGCAGTAAACCGCACCACAGCCCCGGTGCACCCCCCTTCCTCCCCCCGCCTCCGTGGCCCCGGGACGCTCCCAGCCGCCGGGACCCCCGGCACATGCGGGACCCGCAACCTGCAGCGCGCCTCCCCCGGCCCCGCTCACCTCCTCCGCGGGGCGGCCGCCGGGCTGGTCCCGAAGGGCCGTGCTCCGTGGCAGCTCCGCTGCCCAGCTCCTGCCCCAGCGCCAGCTCCCCCCAACTGCGGCCCCAGCCCCCAAATGTGGGCCTGCCCTTGCCATCAGCCCCACCTGGGGCCTGTCCTGCCACCCAGCTCCCCCTGGCATTCATCCCAGCCCCAGGGCCCGCAGCTGTGGGCCTGCAGGAACTGGGCAGGGGGCCTGGCCATCAGCCCCTTCAGGGACAGCTGGGGCTGCCAGGGCAGCAGAGGCACCCCCACTCTCCTGACAGCAGCTTGCTGAGAGCTGAAGGGAGAGCCCTGCCTGGGGTGTAGAGTGCGGAAAGGGGAGTATGCGGAGCACAAGAGAACAAATCGAGAGCTCTGGGTGCAACACAAGTCAAGAAAAAAAAAAAAAAAAACAAAAAAGAACAACGATAGAGCAAACAGAGTGACTCGGGGGGCACCAAAAGGAGGGCCCTGGGGCACACCCAGAAGCACCCAGAAAACTCCAGGACAGGAGAAAAAGCTAAACAGAGACCTCTGCGGCGTGCCGCAAAACACACACGGGGCCACGGGGCGCACCGAAAGGCACGCAGAGGGCTCGGGGGCAACCCAGAATGTGAACTGAGGGGTCCTGAGGGCATCAGAGGGCAAGTGCAGGGCTCTGGGGCAGACCAAAATACAGAGGAAGGGCCTTGGCGCACACCAGAGGGGTCACCAGGCACGCCGCAGGGCTCAACGCGGCTGACAGGATGGCGCCTGCAGGCTGCCCCAGGCACACGAGCGACACTGCGGAGTGCCAAAAGCAAATCCGGGAGCGGTTCGGGGACCTCACGCAGCCCTGGAGGGGCTCTGGCAGCCCTCGCGATGAGGGGAAACACCCCCAAGAGCCCCGAGGGTCCAGGCAACGCAAGGGAAATTCCCCGCAGCTCTGGGAACAGCACCGGGCTCCCTGGCAAGTGCAGGCACTCCCAAGTACATGGGACTCGGGGACCAGCTCCCAGCCCCGGACACAATGCATAACCTCCTGCCTCAGGCATCGTGTTCAGGCAAACCGCCCTGGAGCTCGGCACCAGCGTGCCTCCCCTTACCTACGATATCCAAAGAGTCACCGCCGCACCAGCGTCTGTCCGTACGTCCGTCCGTCGGGGAAGGGTCAGCTCCTGCCCCTGCCCTCGACATGGCAGGTGTCCGAGTAGCCTCCCCCCAGTGCTTTTTCCTTCAGGGCTAGGATTCAGCTCGGAGAGCTGAGAGGAAAATGCCTGATCCCGCCTGCCTGCACTTCTGCCCCAACCCAGGCCAGAGCCCCTCAGGTTACTTAGTCCTCAGCGCTGCCTCGGGGAGGCCGAAATAACTGCTAACGGTCATTAGCCATACTTACCCTAGTTACCCGTGCCAGAACGCCTCCTCCTGTAGCAGTTCCTGGTGATATCGAGGGGCCGCTGCATTCTGGCTTCCTTGTTTCATCCCGTCCCTTCGGTATTAACCGCAAGCAAACGCTCGTCCGTCTCTTCTCTTCGTCAGCATTTGCTGTCCTTGGTTCCATCTCTGTAAGGAAGCGATAAACTCGCGTTTTACTTCCAGTGAAACGCTTAGGTTTATGCATGATCTTTTTCTCTTTACCCTGTTTTCTTTTTCCCCCTTTTTTTTCTTTTTTTCTTCTTCTTTTCCTTAAGGGAAAGGTCTTAATACGGCACTTTGCACCATACGTTGCAGGGTAAACGGTCTGGAAACGTTACACACAGCAATTAGGGCTAGGTTATTAGGCAGGCGGGCACGTCGCCTAATACCTTCCTAACGCCATCTTCCACGAAACCTTATTTTTATTCCGCTTCAGTGTTATTGTTACTGTTCGCAAACCCTCGTATGCATGCGCTTAACCGACAACTCTCTCGGTCTTTAACTACGTGGAGGAACGACAGCCCTCGATTTGCCTGTCTCCCTTTCAGACCTATTACCTTTTTGAGACTGCTCCTAGCTTCCTCTTACTCTTGCATGCTGGCCTCACAGGCGACGACCAAAACGAACAACTGGATCGCTAGGTCTAGCCCCCTCTCTTCAAGATGTGCCCCTTCGCGGCTTACGTTTCTTGGTCTCTTCAACTTCAGCCGTGGCAATTAATCTAAAAAAGTAAGTATGACATCTATTCCTTTCCGTAGCTGCGCGTACGATAACAAAACAAAAGAGAAACAGCCAAAGCAAAGCTAAGGCAGATACAGGGAACAGCAGCCACAGGGCAGGAACGGGTTACTCAGTCCTCAGCGCTGCCTCGGGGAGGCCGAAATAACTGCTAACGGTCATTAGCCATACTTACCCTAGTTACCCGTGCCAGAACGCCTCCTCCTGTAGCAGTTCCTGATGATATCGAGGGGCCGCTGCATTCTGGCTTCCTTGTTTCATCCCGTCCCTTCGGTATTAACCGCAAGCAAACGCTCGTCCGTCTCTTCTCCTCGTCAGCATTTGCTGTCCTTGGTTCCATCTCTGTAAGGAAGCGATAAACTCGCGTTTTACTTCCAGTGAAACGCTTAGGTTTATGCATGATCTTTTTCTCTTTACCCTGTTTTCTTTTTCCCCCTTTTTTTTCTTTTTTTCTTCTTCTTTTCCTTAAGGGAAAGGTCTTAATACGGCACTTTGCACCATACGTTGCAGGGTAAACGGTCTGGAAACGTTACACACAGCAATTAGGGCTAGGTTATTAGGCAGGCGGGCACGTCGCCTAATACCTTCCTAACGCCATCTTCCACGAAACCTTATTTTTATTCCGCTTCAGTGTTATTGTTACTGTTCGCAAACCCTCGTATGCATGCGCTTAACCGACAACTCTCTCGGTCTTTAACTACGTGGAGGAACGACAGCCCTCGATTTGCCTGTCTCCCTTTCAGACCTATTACCTTTTTGAGACTGCTCCTAGCTTCCTCTTACTCTTGCATGCTGGCCTCACAGGCGACGACCAAAACGAACAACTGGATCGCTAGGTCTAGCCCCCTCTCTTCAAGATGTGCCCCTTCGCGGCTTACGTTTCTTGGTCTCTTCAACTTCAGCCGTGGCAATTAATCTAAAAAAGTAAGTATGACATCTATTCCTTTCCGTAGCTGCGTGTACGATAACAAAACAAAAGAGAAACAGCCAAAGCAAAGCTAAGGCAGATACAGGGAACAGCAGCCACAGGGCAGGAACGGGTTACTCAGTCCTCAGCGCTGCCTCGGGGAGGCCGAAGTAACTGCTAACGGTCATTAGCCATACTTACCCTAGTTACCCGTGCCAGAACGCCTCCTCCTGTAGCAGTTCCTGGTGATATCGAGGGGCCGCTGCATTCTGGCTTCCTTGTTTCATCCCGTCCCTTCGGTATTAACCGCAAGCAAACGCTCGTCCGTCTCTTCTCCTCGTCAGCATTTGCTGTCCTCGGTTCCATCTCTGTAAGGAAGCGATAAACTCGCGTTTTACTTCCAGTGAAACGCTTAGGTTTATGCATGATCTTTTTCTCTTTACCCTGTTTTCTTTTTCCCCCTTTTTTTTCTTTTTTTCTTCTTCTTTTCCTTAAGGGAAAGGTCTTAATACGGCACTTTGCACCATACGTTGCAGGGTAAACGGTCTGGAAACGTTACACACAGCAATTAGGGCTAGGTTATTAGGCAGGCGGGCACGTCGCCTAATACCTTCCTAACGCCATCTTCCACGAAACCTTATTTTTATTCCGCTTCAGTGTTATTGTTACTGTTCGCAAACCCTCGTATGCATGCGCTTAACCGACAACTCTCTCGGTCTTTAACTACGTGGAGGAACGACAGCCCTCGATTTGCCTGTCTCCCTTTCAGACCTATTACCTTTTTGAGACTGCTCCTAGCTTCCTCTTACTCTTGCATGCTGGCCTCACAGGCGACGACCAAAATGAACCACCGGATCCCCAGGTCTTGCTGCTTCTCTTCGAGATGTCCCCCTTCGGTGGGCTACCCTGCCAAACAAACCAAAAAGACTGCCGAGGCCGCGAGGGTACCAGATTTTCAGAGCGCTTCTCCGAGGCTTTCGGGGTGACTGACGTCACCGCTTCGCTTCACGTTACTCACAGCTACCTTCGTCTATTACTTAGGGCTAAACCTGTTTCTGTTTGCAGAGGGGCTTGTTGCTTGTTTAAACTTGACATATAGTCCATAACCTGCTCTGCATGCTCCCTAGTCCCTTCTGCTTTTGCAACACTTGTGGTAATTCAAGGCGGTAATTAAGAGTCCCCATTGCCCCATAGGCTGGAGCGAGACATTGCTGCTGCTCTGAGGAGGTGCCTAAAAGCCACGCTGTTTTCGCTAGCATCACTGGGGCTTCTCAGAGCCCATCGGTGTTCTCTTTGGCTCTTCCCGAGCCTTTTAGGTTTTTTAGGCTATTCCTTAGCCCTCCATTTTAGGGCAATGTTCTCCTTAAGCACTGCGCACAGCACGATTATCCCAGATCAGCCACATCGTGCACACACAGAGGCTTCTGAGAGGCGGCTCAGAAGAAAAGAGAGAAAAGTCTCTTTGTCATCCGCACATTCACCCGTCAACACTCTTCACCAGGAAGTGCTCTAAGTTCCTGTTTCTCTAAAGCGGGACTGAGTCGAGGCGGAGACGCAGATCGCACCCCATCTTTGTTAGAACGCCTCACTGCTGCGGGCACTGGGTCTGGCAGCAGTTTGAGGAATGTTTGGGGCCTTGCACAGAGTGCAGGGGAAGGTCTGGAGTCAGTGACAACATTGCGGCAGGGCTCGGAGGCGTTTTGGGGCCTGTGGGGGTGTTGGGGCAGGATTTGTGGGTGGTTTAATGGCTCTGGGGGGGCTGGTTGCAGGAAGGGTGGGACTCTGCGGGGCCCTCAGGGCAGGGGTGCCATCCCAGATGCGTAGTGAGCACACAGGGGTGCCCTACGTGGCTCTCAGCTCGGCGGGAGCAGCCACCGGTCTCCCACCCCACCAGACAGGGGAGCGGGGCGGGGGGGGGGGGGGGAGAGGAGGTGGAGGGATCTATGAGCTCGCAGAGAACGCCAGAGGAGGCAGCAGGGAACTCCCCAAGGACCCCGCGTCCCAGAGGAGAGGAGGCATCAGGCTGCCGTGCCGCTGCTAGAGACATCCAGACCCCCGCGCAGACACCCCCCACACACTCCTCCAGGCTGCGTCCGCAGGGGCGAGCGCACGCCCCGGCCCGCGCTGGGGAGGAACCGGGGCCCTACAGGCGACACACGCAAAAGGGAGAGTCAGAGCCGCGCTCCGGCAGACCCGGCGCCGCGCAGACCCGGCGCGGCGCGGCGCGGCGCCGGGCCCGACTCCCCCCCCCCCCCGCCCCGCCGCCTCCACGCAGCGACGGCCCCGGCTGGCAGGACACAGCCCGACACCCGCGGCCACCCGAAGGCGCACGCTCGCCTCACCTCGCCTCACCGCGGCCCCCACATGCTCGACTCCAGCCCGCCTCTGCGTCGCCCGCCGCCGTCCAGCCAAAACACCCGCCCTGCTCGCCGCCATCTTGCCCGCCGCCGCACCGCGCGTGCGCCGGCCGCCCAGGGCTCGCGCCGCCGCACCGCGCGTGCGCCGGCCGCCCAGGGCTCGCGCCGCCGCACCGCGCGTGCGCCGGCCGCCCAGGGCTCGCGCCGCCGCACCGCGCGTGCGCCGGCCAAGGACCGCGCGAGAGGGGCGGGGGGAGCGCGAGGGGCGGGGGGAGCGCAGCGCGAGGGGCGGGGGGAGCGCGAGGGGCGGGGGGAGCGCAGCGCGAGGGGCGGGGGGAGCGCAGCGCGAGGCAGCCCAGACCCGCAATGGCCCCACCCTCGCGTGGTCGCAGCGCCGCGCTGCAGCCGGCCGGCTCCCGCGCGCCAACCGCAGCCCGCCGCGCCACCCCGGCGCTCAGGCCGAGCAGCGAGCGCCCCGAGGCTGCTCTGCCCGCGCCCGAGAGAGCGGCGGGCATCAGCGAGCAGGCGCTGGGGCTGCCCCGGGGAGAGAGCGCCGCGGAGCAGCTCCGAGACGGCACTGCCCGTCCCCGCGCCCCCAGGAAGCACCGAGAAGGAAAAGCCCTCTCGGGAAAAGCGCTCCCGGTCCGTGAGCACCGGGCAGGGGGCACGAGCGCGGCCCCTGCGCTTACCCGTCCCCGAGAGAGCGCAGAGTAGCGGCCAACGCGGCGACCGGCAGCGCGCGCGTGTGCGCCGGCTGCCCGCAACGGTCTCCGTACGCAGCGGTGGCCGCCGGCGGCTGCAGTGCTGCCTTGTCGACACGCGAGGGCAGCCGTGAGCGCGCCGGAACGCAATGCGCCTGCGCGCCCCCCTCCCGCGTGCAGTGCCGCCTTTCAGACACGCGAGGGCAGCAAGGAGCAGGGCGCAGCGCTTTCCTGCCCCCCTTGCAAATACTCGCTAGGCAAAAGTGGCTTGGGCTCCTCCCGAACGCTTACCTGGCTTCATTACTACAGCTATTAGGAACCGAAGTGCATAGCCTTCTAGCAAAGGGAACGACCGTCTTTTCAGAACTTCCCGCGACTCCCCAGAATTGTCACTGCCTTGCATCAGCAGCCAGCTTCTTCCAACCCAGCCGCAAGAAACATTTTGCCTTCCCGGCAGAACTTTCTGCTCCCTGGGGGGTCCAAAGGAAACCCGTCACTCACTACTGTCTGTCAAAACGTACCGGAAGCCCTCAAATACAGGACAAGACGCCTTCTCTAAGGAAGCTGACTACTAGGTCTGCTTCACGGCAGCTTCTCCCCAGTATCAGGGTCCACTCAATAAACAAAATAGGACGAGAAATGTCTTAATCTGCTCCAAGTGCTTTCGTATAAGAGAACAACATCAAAACGAGGTATTATTGCATTTAGCCTCCACTACACGTGCTACCCCAGCGCCACGGACTTGCTTTAAAGCATCAGTGACGTACGCGGTCTGGCAGTAATTAATATTCACAGAATGAATACGCACTCGATCGAGTACGGGTGTTCATAAAAAGCTTTGCCAGTGCGTCGCTAGGTAACAAACCTAGACAAGCAGCTATTTGCCCTGATCCTTCGGCTTACATTTCTTCTGCCGGATGTAGTCAAACGTACCTGCATGCGGTGGCCTTGCGAGGCAGTGACACGGTGTCCGTGGGGTGGCTGTTCCAGGGTCTCTCGGGCTGTTCCAGGGTCCTCGGACAGCAACGGTGCTGGTCGACTTTCCCTTGCGCTGCACAGCAGGACAGCTCCGCACCGTGCCCTCCCAGCACCGCCACTCCTCCCAGCAGCTGCCTAACCGGCCCCAATCCTGAGCAAAGCTACGACCCCCAGGAGCCCGCAGCACCCCTCCTACTCTTCCCGCCCTCCCCATTTCCAAGAGGGACAGCCCCAGCCCCCGGGGACAACCCTGCCTGGTCACGCTGCTGTCCGAAAAGCGGATTCGTTGCCCGCTGTGCACTAAGCCAATAATGACACGCTCAGGAGAGACATTTGCTTATTTATTTCAGAGTTGTGCAAGCCTGGCTGCTCGGTGTTTTCCCCACAAATCAAGCGCAACTTCCCCCCCCCCCCCCCCCCCCGGCCCCGGCTTTCCAAGTAGCATTTATACAAGTTGCAAGGTTTGCAACTTTCCCTCTTACACCGGTTGGTTAGTGATTTACATACAATTCTAATATTGCTTACACACCATTTTAAAACTACGCATGCTCAGGGGAGGGGTCTTCACCCGGGCACAGGTCTTTCTGACCTATGGGCGTGATTTTCTTGTATTATAATGAGGACAGTTCAGTTCGGGGATACCTCGAATTCCTTTGCTAAATTGGCAACGTCTACATAGAAAACAAAACATTTTGATTTACTATTTCTTTAAGGCTTTAGCACTTCTAGCATGGCCTTGATTAAAGAATTATTTCCTCCCAGGAAATGGGGGGGGGGGTGTTCTCCTCATCTGCCTAGTTCAAACAGCAGGAACACTCTTTCTGAGCTTCCAAGGTTGTCTTGCAACACCATCGGAGATGGAAAACACTTCCTGCCCTGTACCGGGGAAAAACAGGGGCATTCCACTGTCCCCCGTGACCTGTGGGGACTCAGGCGTGAGTGACACATGTCCAGTAAGGAACAGACCCAGCGGGCACTACAGCTCCTGGCCTGCCACGCGGCCGCCTGCTGGGAACCCCGCTGGCAGGGACCTGCCGCCGCCGCCGCCCCCCCCCCGCGGGGCCACCTCGAGAGGCGCAGCATGGTCACCCAGTAGCCCCGCCTGAGAAGACTACACCTCCCAGCATACCGTGCACGCGAGAAGGGCGGCCCGGAAGCCCAGTGCCGGAAGACTACTGCTCCCGGCATGCCATGCCAAGCAACATGGCCGCCCGGAAGCCCAGTGCCGGAAGACTACCGCTCCCAGCATGCCGCGCTCAGAACAAACAGGCCCCACCGGAAGCCCAGTGCCGGAAGACTACTGCTCCCGGCATGCCGCGCCGAAAGCTACGGCTCCCCGCAGTCCCGCACCCCAACTCCCGCCCCCCACCCGCAGCGCTGGGGCACCTTTGACCCTCGGCACATTCCGTTCCTTTCCGTCCCGCCCCCCTTCCCCTTCCCCCCTGTCCCCCCGGAAACGGCCGCAGAGCCCCGAGCGCGGCCCCGCCGGCCCCACCACCGGCCCGGGGCTCCCCCGACACCCCCGCGACCGGCCCCGCCTCAGCTCCGACACTGCCCCCGCCCCTCCACGACCCTCCTCCCCCCGCTCCCCGACACGCTCCCGAGCTGACACAGGAGACCCCCCCCCCGCGCTCCTCCGACCGCGCAGTAAACCGCACCACAGCCCCGGTGCACCCCCCTTCCTCCCCCCGCCTCCGTGGCCCCGGGACGCTCCCAGCCGCCGGGACCCCCGGCACATGCGGGACCCGCAACCTGCAGTGCGCCTCCCCCGGCCCCGCTCACCTCCTCCGCGGGGCGGCCGCCGGGCTGGTCCCGAAGGGCCGTGCTCCGTGGCAGCTCCGCTGCCCAGCTCCTGCCCCAGCGCCAGCTCCCCCCAACTGCAGCCCCAGCCCCCAAATGTGGGCCTGCCCTTGCCATCAGCCCCACCTGGGGCCTGTCCTGCCACCCAGCTCCCCCTGGCATTCATCCCAGCCCCAGGGCCCGCAGCTGTGGGCCTGCAGGAACTGGGCAGGGGGCCTGGCCATCAGCCCCTTCAGGGACAGCTGGGGCTGCCAGGGCAGCAGAGGCACCCCCACTCTCCTGACAGCAGCTTGCTGAGAGCTGAAGGGAGAGCCCTGCCTGGGGTGTAGAGTGCAGAAAGGGGAGTATGCGGAGCACAAGAGAACAAATCGAGAGCTCTGGGTGCAACACAAGTCAAGAAAAAAAAAAAAAAAACAAAAAAGAACAACGATAGAGCAAACAGAGTGACTCGGGGGGCACCAAAAGGAGGGCCCTGGGGCACACCCAGAAGCACCCAGAAAACTCCAGGACAGGAGAAAAAGCTAAACAGAGACCTCTGCGGCGTGCCGCAAAACACACACGGGGCCACGGGGCGCACCGAAAGGCACGCAGAGGGCTCGGGGGCAACCCAGAATGTGAACTGAGGGGTCCTGAGGGCATCAGAGGGCAAGTGCAGGGCTCTGGGGCAGACCAAAATACAGAGGAAGGGCCTTGGCGCACACCAGAGGGGTCACCAGGCACGCCGCAGGGCTCAACGCGGCTGACAGGATGGCGCCTGCAGGCTGCCCCAGGCACACGAGCGACACTGCGGAGTGCCAAAAGCAAATCCGGGAGCGGTTCGGGGACCTCACGCAGCCCTGGAGGGGCTCTGGCAGCCCTCGCGATGAGGGGAAACACCCCCAAGAGCCCCGAGGGTCCAGGCAACGCAAGGGAAATTCCCCGCAGCTCTGGGAACAGCACCGGGCTCCCTGGCAAGTGCAGGCACTCCCAAGTACATGGGACTCGGGGACCAGCTCCCAGCCCCGGACACAATGCATAACCTCCTGCCTCAGGCATCGTGTTCAGGCAAACCGCCCTGGAGCTCGGCACCAGCGTGCCTCCCCTTACCTACGATATCCAAAGAGTCACCGCCGCACCAGCGTCTGTCCGTACGTCCGTCCGTCGGGGAAGGGTCAGCTCCTGCCCCTGCCCTCGACATGGCAGGTGTCCGAGTAGCCTCCCCCCAGTGCTTTTTCCTTCAGGGCTAGGATTCAGCTCGGAGAGCTGAGAGGAAAATGCCTGATCCCGCCTGCCTGCACTTCTGCCCCAACCCAGGCCAGAGCCCCTCAGGTTACTTAGTCCTCAGCGCTGCCTCGGGGAGGCCGAAATAACTGCTAACGGTCATTAGCCATACTTACCCTAGTTACCCGTGCCAGAACGCCTCCTCCTGTAGCAGTTCCTGGTGATATCGAGGGGCCGCTGCATTCTGGCTTCCTTGTTTCATCCCGTCCCTTCGGTATTAACCGCAAGCAAACGCTCGTCCGTCTCTTCTCTTCGTCAGCATTTGCTGTCCTTGGTTCCATCTCTGTAAGGAAGCGATAAACTCGCGTTTTACTTCCAGTGAAACGCTTAGGTTTATGCATGATCTTTTTCTCTTTACCCTGTTTTCTTTTTCCCCCTTTTTTTTCTTTTTTTCTTCTTCTTTTCCTTAAGGGAAAGGTCTTAATACGGCACTTTGCACCATACGTTGCAGGGTAAACGGTCTGGAAACGTTACACACAGCAATTAGGGCTAGGTTATTAGGCAGGCGGGCACGTCGCCTAATACCTTCCTAACGCCATCTTCCACGAAACCTTATTTTTATTCCGCTTCAGTGTTATTGTTACTGTTCGCAAACCCTCGTATGCATGCGCTTAACCGACAACTCTCTCGGTCTTTAACTACGTGGAGGAACGACAGCCCTCGATTTGCCTGTCTCCCTTTCAGACCTATTACCTTTTTGAGACTGCTCCTAGCTTCCTCTTACTCTTGCATGCTGGCCTCACAGGCGACGACCAAAACGAACAACTGGATCGCTAGGTCTAGCCCCCTCTCTTCAAGATGTGCCCCTTCGCGGCTTACGTTTCTTGGTCTCTTCAACTTCAGCCGTGGCAATTAATCTAAAAAAGTAAGCATGACATCTATTCCTTTCCGTAGCTGCGCGTACGATAACAAAACAAAAGAGAAACAGCCAAAGCAAAGCTAAGGCAGATACAGGGAACAGCAGCCACAGGGCAGGAACGGGTTACTCAGTCCTCAGCGCTGCCTCGGGGAGGCCGAAATAACTGCTAACGGTCATTAGCCATACTTACCCTAGTTACCCGTGCCAGAACGCCTCCTCCTGTAGCAGTTCCTGGTGATATCGAGGGGCCGCTGCATTCTGGCTTCCTTGTTTCATCCCGTCCCTTCGGTATTAACCGCAAGCAAACGCTCGTCCGTCTCTTCTCCTCGTCAGCATTTGCTGTCCTCGGTTCCATCTCTGTAAGGAAGCGATAAACTCGCGTTTTACTTCCAGTGAAACGCTTAGGTTTATGCATGATCTTTTTCTCTTTACCCTGTTTTCTTTTTCCCCCTTTTTTTTCTTTTTTTCTTCTTCTTTTCCTTAAGGGAAAGGTCTTAATACGGCACTTTGCACCATACGTTGCAGGGTAAACGGTCTGGAAACGTTACACACAGCAATTAGGGCTAGGTTATTAGGCAGGCGGGCACGTCGCCTAATACCTTCCTAACGCCATCTTCCACGAAACCTTATTTTTATTCCGCTTCAGTGTTATTGTTACTGTTCGCAAACCCTCGTATGCATGCGCTTAACCGACAACTCTCTCGGTCTTTAACTACGTGGAGGAACGACAGCCCTCGATTTGCCTGTCTCCCTTTCAGACCTATTACCTTTTTGAGACTGCTCCTAGCTTCCTCTTACTCTTGCATGCTGGCCTCACAGGCGACGACCAAAATGAACCACCGGATCCCCAGGTCTTGCTGCTTCTCTTCGAGATGTCCCCCTTCGGTGGGCTACCCTGCCAAACAAACCAAAAAGACTGCCGAGGCCGCGAGGGTACCAGATTTTCAGAGCGCTTCTCCGAGGCTTTCGGGGTGACTGACGTCACCGCTTCGCTTCACGTTACTCACAGCTACCTTCGTCTATTACTTAGGGCTAAACCTGTTTCTGTTTGCAGAGGGGCTTGTTGCTTGTTTAAACTTGACATATAGTCCATAACCTGCTCTGCATGCTCCCTAGTCCCTTCTGCTTTTGCAACACTTGTGGTAATTCAAGGCGGTAATTAAGAGTCCCCATTGCCCCATAGGCTGGAGCGAGACATTGCTGCTGCTCTGAGGAGGTGCCTAAAAGCCACGCTGTTTTCGCTAGCATCACTGGGGCTTCTCAGAGCCCATCGGTGTTCTCTTTGGCTCTTCCCGAGCCTTTTAGGTTTTTTAGGCTATTCCTTAGCCCTCCATTTTAGGGCAATGTTCTCCTTAAGCACTGCGCACAGCACGATTATCCCAGATCAGCCACATCGTGCACACACAGAGGCTTCTGAGAGGCGGCTCAGAAGAAAAGAGAGAAAAGTCTCTTTGTCATCCGCACATTCACCCGTCAACACTCTTCACCAGGAAGTGCTCTAAGTTCCTGTTTCTCTAAAGCGGGACTGAGTCGAGGCGGAGACGCAGATCGCACCCCATCTTTGTTAGAACGCCTCACTGCTGCGGGCACTGGGTCTGGCAGCAGTTTGAGGAATGTTTGGGGCCTTGCACAGAGTGCAGGGGAAGGTCTGGAGTCAGTGACAACATTGCGGCAGGGCTCGGAGGCGTTTTGGGGCCTGTGGGGGTGTTGGGGCAGGATTTGTGGGTGGTTTAATGGCTCTGGGGGGGCTGGTTGCAGGAAGGGTGGGACTCTGCGGGGCCCTCAGGGCAGGGGTGCCATCCCAGATGCGTAGTGAGCACACAGGGGTGCCCTACGTGGCTCTCAGCTCGGCGGGAGCAGCCACCGGTCTCCCACCCCACCAGACAGGGGAGCGGGGCGGGGGGGGGGGGGGGGGAGAGGAGGTGGAGGGATCTATGAGCTCGCAGAGAACGCCAGAGGAGGCAGCAGGGAACTCCCCAAGGACCCCGCGTCCCAGAGGAGAGGAGGCATCAGGCTGCCGTGCCGCTGCTAGAGACATCCAGACCCCCGCGCAGACACCCCCCACACACTCCTCCAGGCTGCGTCCGCAGGGGCGAGCGCACGCCCCGGCCCGCGCTGGGGAGGAACCGGGGCCCTACAGGCGACACACGCAAAAGGGAGAGTCAGAGCCGCGCTCCGGCAGACCCGGCGCCGCGCAGACCCGGCGCGGCGCGGCGCGGCGCCGGGCCCGACTCCCCCCCCACCCCGCCCCGCCGCCTCCACGCAGCGACGGCCCCGGCTGGCAGGACACAGCCCGACACCCGCGGCCACCCGAAGGCGCACGCTCGCCTCACCTCGCCTCACCGCGGCCCCCACATGCTCGACTCCAGCCCGCCTCTGCGTCGCCCGCCGCCGTCCAGCCAAAACACCCGCCCTGCTCGCCGCCATCTTGCCCGCCGCCGCACCGCGCGTGCGCCGGCCGCCCAGGGCTCGCGCCGCCGCACCGCGCGTGCGCCGGCCGCCCAGGGCTCGCGCCGCCGCACCGCGCGTGCGCCGGCCGCCCAGGGCTCGCGCCGCCGCACCGCGCGTGCGCCGGCCGCCCAGGGCTCGCGCCGCCGCACCGCGCGTGCGCCGGCCGCCCAGGGCTCGCGCCGCCGCACCGCGCGTGCGCCGGCCGCCCAGGGCTCGCGCCGCCGCACCGCGCGTGCGCCGGCCGCCCAGGGCTCGCGCCGCCGCACCGCGCGTGCGCCGGCCAAGGACCGCGCGAGAGGGGCGGGGGGAGCGCGAGGGGCGGGGGGAGCGCAGCGCCAGGGGCGGGGGGAGCGCAGCGCGAGGGGCGGGGGGAGCGCAGCGCGAGGGGCGGGGGGAGCGCAGCGCGAGGGGCGGGGGGGAGCGCAGCGCGAGGGGCGGGGGGGAGCGCAGCGCCAGGGGCGGGGGGAGCGCAGCGCCAGGGGCGGGGGGAGCGCAGCGCCAGGGGCGGGGGGAGCGCAGCGCGAGGCAGCCCAGACCCGCAATGGCCCCACCCTCGCGTGGTCGCAGCGCCGCGCTGCAGCCGGCCGGCTCCCGCGCGCCAACCGCAGCCCGCCGCGCCACCCCGGCGCTCAGGCCGAGCAGCGAGCGCCCCGAGGCTGCTCTGCCCGCGCCCGAGAGAGCGGCGGGCATCAGCGAGCAGGCGCTGGGGCTGCCCCGGGGAGAGAGCGCCGCGGAGCAGCTCCGAGACGGCACTGCCCGTCCCCGCGCCCCCAGGAAGCACCGAGAAGGAAAAGCCCTCTCGGGAAAAGCGCTCCCGGTCCGTGAGCACCGGGCAGGGGGCACGAGCGCGGCCCCTGCGCTTACCCGTCCCCGAGAGAGCGCAGAGTAGCGGCCAACGCGGCGACCGGCAGCGCGCGCGTGTGCGCCGGCTGCCCGCAACGGTCTCCGTACGCAGCGGTGGCCGCCGGCGGCTGCAGTGCTGCCTTGTCGACACGCGAGGGCAGCCGTGAGCGCGCCGGAACGCAATGCGCCTGCGCGCCCCCCTCCCGCGTGCAGTGCCGCCTTTCAGACACGCGAGGGCAGCAAGGAGCAGGGCGCAGCGCTTTCCTGCCCCCCTTGCAAATACTCGCTAGGCAAAAGTGGCTTGGGCTCCTCCCGAACGCTTACCTGGCTTCATTACTACAGCTATTAGGAACCGAAGTGCATAGCCTTCTAGCAAAGGGAATGACCGTCTTTTCAGAACTTCCCGCGACTCCCCAGAATTGTCACTGCCTTGCATCAGCAGCCAGCTTCTTCCAACCCAGCCGCAAGAAACATTTTGCCTTCCCGGCAGAACTTTCTGCTCCCCGGGGGGTCCAAAGGAAACCCGTCACTCACTACTGTCTGTCAAAACGTACCGGAAGCCCTCAAATACAGGACAAGACGCCTTCTCTAAGGAAGCTGACTACTAGGTCTGCTTCACGGCAGCTTCTCCCCAGTATCAGGGTCCACTCAATAAACAAAATAGGACGAGAAATGTCTTAATCTGCTCCAAGTGCTTTCGTATAAGAGAACAACATCAAAACGAGGTATTATTGCATTTAGCCTCCACTACACGTGCTACCCCAGCGCCACGGACTTGCTTTAAAGCATCAGTGACGTACGCGGTCTGGCAGTAATTAATATTCACAGAATGAATACGCACTCGATCGAGTACGGGTGTTCATAAAAAGCTTTGCCAGTGCGTCGCTAGGTAACAAACCTAGACAAGCAGCTATTTGCCCTGATCCTTCGGCTTACATTTCTTCTGCCGGATGTAGTCAAACGTACCTGCATGCGGTGGCCTTGCGAGGCAGTGACACGGTGTCCGTGGGGTGGCTGTTCCAGGGTCTCTCGGGCTGTTCCAGGGTCCTCGGACAGCAACGGTGCTGGTCGACTTTCCCTTGCGCTGCACAGCAGGACAGCTCCGCACCGTGCCCTCCCAGCACCGCCACTCCTCCCAGCAGCTGCCTAACCGGCCCCAATCCTGAGCAAAGCTACGACCCCCAGGAGCCCGCAGCACCCCTCCTACTTTTCCCGCCCTCCCCATTTCCAAGAGGGACAGCCCCAGCCCCCGGGGACAACCCTGCCTGGTCACGCTGCTGTCCGAAAAGCGGATTCGTTGCCCGCTGTGCACTAAGCCAATAATGACACGCTCAGGAGAGACATTTGCTTATTTATTTCAGAGTTGTGCAAGCCTGGCTGCTCGGTGTTTTCCCCACAAATCAAGCGCAACTTCCCCCCCCCCCCCCCCCGGCCCCGGCTTTCCAAGTAGCATTTATACAAGTTGCAAGGTTTGCAACTTTCCCTCTTACACCGGTTGGTTAGTGATTTACATACAATTCTAATATTGCTTACACACCATTTTAAAACTACGCATGCTCAGGGGAGGGGTCTTCACCCGGGCACAGGTCTTTCTGACCTATGGGCGTGATTTTCTTGTATTATAATGAGGACAGTTCAGTTCGGGGATACCTCGAATTCCTTTGCTAAATCGGCAACGTCTACATAGAAAACAAAACATTTTGATTTACTATTTCTTTAAGGCTTTAGCACTTCTAGCATGGCCTTGATTAAAGAATTATTTCCTCCCAGGAAATGGGGGGGGGGGGTGTTCTCCTCATCTGCCTAGTTCAAACAGCAGGAACACTCTTTCTGAGCTTCCAAGGTTGTCTTGCAACACCATCGGAGATGGAAAACACTTCCTGCCCTGTACCGGGGAAAAACAGGGGCATTCCACTGTCCCCCGTGACCTGTGGGGACTCAGGCGTGAGTGACACATGTCCAGTAAGGAACAGACCCAGCGGGCACTACAGCTCCTGGCCTGCCACGCGGCCACCCGCTGGGAACCCCGCTGGCAGGGACCTGCCGCCGCCGCCGCCCCCCCCCCGCGGGGCCACCTCGAGAGGCGCAGCATGGTCACCCAGTAGCCCCGCCTGAGAAGACTACACCTCCCAGCATACCGTGCACGCGAGAAGGGCGGCCCGGAAGCCCAGTGCCGGAAGACTACTGCTCCCGGCATGCCATGCCAAGCAACATGGCCGCCCGGAAGCCCAGTGCCGGAAGACTACCGCTCCCAGCATGCCGCGCTCAGAACAAACAGGCCCCACCGGAAGCCCAGTGCCGGAAGACTACTGCTCCCGGCATGCCGCGCCGAAAGCTACGGCTCCCCGCAGTCCCGCACCCCAACTCCCGCCCCCCACCCGCAGCGCTGGGGCACCTTTGACCCTCGGCACATTCCGTTCCTTTCCGTCCCGCCCCCCTTCCCCTTCCCCCCTGTCCCCCCGGAAACGGCCGCAGAGCCCCGAGCGCGGCCCCGCCGGCCCCACCACCGGCCCGGGGCTCCCCCGACACCCCCGCGACCGGCCCCGCCTCAGCTCCGACACTGCCCCCGCCCCTCCACGACCCTCCTCCCCCCGCTCCCCGACACGCTCCCGAGCTGACACAGGAGACCCCCCCCCCGCGCTCCTCCGACCGCGCAGTAAACCGCACCACAGCCCCGGTGCACCCCCCTTCCTCCCCCCGCCTCCGTGGCCCCGGGACGCTCCCAGCCGCCGGGACCCCCGGCACATGCGGGACCCGCAACCTGCAGCGCGCCTCCCCCGGCCCCGCTCACCTCCTCCGCGGGGCGGCCGCCGGGCTGGGCCCGAAGGGCCGTGCTCCGTGGCAGCTCCGCTGCCCAGCTCCTGCCCCAGCGCCAGCTCCCCCCAACTGCGGCCCCAGCCCCCAAATGTGGGCCTGCCCTTGCCATCAGCCCCACCTGGGGCCTGTCCTGCCACCCAGCTCCCCCTGGCATTCATCCCAGCCCCAGGGCCCGCAGCTGTGGGCCTGCAGGAACTGGGCAGGGGGCCTGGCCATCAGCCCCTTCAGGGACAGCTGGGGCTGCCAGGGCAGCAGAGGCACCCCCACTCTCCTGACAGCAGCTTGCTGAGAGCTGAAGGGAGAGCCCTGCCTGGGGTGTAGAGTGCGGAAAGGGGAGTATGCGGAGCACAAGAGAACAAATCGAGAGCTCTGGGTGCAACACAAGTCAAGAAAAAAAAAAAAAAAAAAAAAAAAGAACAACGATAGAGCAAACAGAGTGACTCGGGGGGCACCAAAAGGAGGGCCCTGGGGCACACCCAGAAGCACCCAGAAAACTCCAGGACAGGAGAAAAAGCTAAACAGAGACCTCTGCGGCGTGCCGCAAAACACACACGGGGCCACGGGGCGCACCGAAAGGCACGCAGAGGGCTCGGGGGCAACCCAGAATGTGAACTGAGGGGTCCTGAGGGCATCAGAGGGCAAGTGCAGGGCTCTGGGGCAGACCAAAATACAGAGGAAGGGCCTTGGCGCACACCAGAGGGGTCACCAGGCACGCCGCAGGGCTCAACGCGGCTGACAGGATGGCGCCTGCAGGCTGCCCCAGGCACACGAGCGACACTGCGGAGTGCCAAAAGCAAATCCGGGAGCGGTTCGGGGACCTCACGCAGCCCTGGAGGGGCTCTGGCAGCCCTCGCGATGAGGGGAAACACCCCCAAGAGCCCCGAGGGTCCAGGCAACGCAAGGGAAATTCCCCGCAGCTCTGGGAACAGCACCGGGCTCCCTGGCAAGTGCAGGCACTCCCAAGTACATGGGACTCGGGGACCAGCTCCCAGCCCCGGACACAATGCATAACCTCCTGCCTCAGGCATCGTGTTCAGGCAAACCGCCCTGGAGCTCGGCACCAGCGTGCCTCCCCTTACCTACGATATCCAAAGAGTCACCGCCGCACCAGCGTCTGTCCGTACGTCCGTCCGTCGGGGAAGGGTCAGCTCCTGCCCCTGCCCTCGACATGGCAGGTGTCCGAGTAGCCTCCCCCCAGTGCTTTTTCCTTCAGGGCTAGGATTCAGCTCGGAGAGCTGAGAGGAAAATGCCTGATCCCGCCTGCCTGCACTTCTGCCCCAACCCAGGCCAGAGCCCCTCAGGTTACTTAGTCCTCAGCGCTGCCTCGGGGAGGCCGAAATAACTGCTAACGGTCATTAGCCATACTTACCCTAGTTACCCGTGCCAGAACGCCTCCTCCTGTAGCAGTTCCTGGTGATATCGAGGGGCCGCTGCATTCTGGCTTCCTTGTTTCATCCCGTCCCTTCGGTATTAACCGCAAGCAAACGCTCGTCCGTCTCTTCTCCTCGTCAGCATTTGCTGTCCTCGGTTCCATCTCTGTAAGGAAGCGATAAACTCGCGTTTTACTTCCAGTGAAACGCTTAGGTTTATGCATGATCTTTTTCTCTTTACCCTGTTTTCTTTTTCCCCCTTTTTTTTCTTTTTTTCTTCTTCTTTTCCTTAAGGGAAAGGTCTTAATACGGCACTTTGCACCATACGTTGCAGGGTAAACGGTCTGGAAACGTTACACACAGCAATTAGGGCTAGGTTATTAGGCAGGCGGGCACGTCGCCTAATACCTTCCTAACGCCATCTTCCACGAAACCTTATTTTTATTCCGCTTCAGTGTTATTGTTACTGTTCGCAAACCCTCGTATGCATGCGCTTAACCGACAACTCTCTCGGTCTTTAACTACGTGGAGGAACGACAGCCCTCGATTTGCCTGTCTCCCTTTCAGACCTATTACCTTTTTGAGACTGCTCCTAGCTTCCTCTTACTCTTGCATGCTGGCCTCACAGGCGACGACCAAAACGAACAACTGGATCGCTAGGTCTAGCCCCCTCTCTTCAAGATGTGCCCCTTCGCGGCTTACGTTTCTTGGTCTCTTCAACTTCAGCCGTGGCAATTAATCTAAAAAAGTAAGTATGACATCTATTCCTTTCCGTAGCTGCGCGTACGATAACAAAACAAAAGAGAAACAGCCAAAGCAAAGCTAAGGCAGATACAGGGAACAGCAGCCACAGGGCAGGAACGGGTTACTCAGTCCTCAGCGCTGCCTCGGGGAGGCCGAAGTAACTGCTAACGGTCATTAGCCATACTTACCCTAGTTACCCGTGCCAGAACGCCTCCTCCTGTAGCAGTTCCTGGTGATATCGAGGGGCCGCTGCATTCTGGCTTCCTTGTTTCATCCCGTCCCTTCGGTATTAACCGCAAGCAAACGCTCGTCCGTCTCTTCTCCTCGTCAGCATTTGCTGTCCTCGGTTCCATCTCTGTAAGGAAGCGATAAACTCGCGTTTTACTTCCAGTGAAACGCTTAGGTTTATGCATGATCTTTTTCTCTTTACCCTGTTTTCTTTTTCCCCCTTTTTTTTCTTTTTTTCTTCTTCTTTTCCTTAAGGGAAAGGTCTTAATACGGCACTTTGCACCATACGTTGCAGGGTAAACGGTCTGGAAACGTTACACACAGCAATTAGGGCTAGGTTATTAGGCAGGCGGGCACGTCGCCTAATACCTTCCTAACGCCATCTTCCACGAAACCTTATTTTTATTCCGCTTCAGTGTTATTGTTACTGTTCGCAAACCCTCGTATGCATGCGCTTAACCGACAACTCTCTCGGTCTTTAACTACGTGGAGGAACGACAGCCCTCGATTTGCCTGTCTCCCTTTCAGACCTATTACCTTTTTGAGACTGCTCCTAGCTTCCTCTTACTCTTGCATGCTGGCCTCACAGGCGACGACCAAAACGAACAACTGGATCGCTAGGTCTAGCCCCCTCTCTTCAAGATGTGCCCCTTCGCGGCTTACGTTTCTTGGTCTCTTCAACTTCAGCCGTGGCAATTAATCTAAAAAAGTAAGTATGACATCTATTCCTTTCCGTAGCTGCGCGTACGATAACAAAACAAAAGAGAAACAGCCAAAGCAAAGCTAAGGCAGATACAGGGAACAGCAGCCACAGGGCAGGAACGGGTTACTCAGTCCTCAGCGCTGCCTCGGGGAGGCCGAAATAACTGCTAACGGTCATTAGCCATACTTACCCTAGTTACCCGTGCCAGAACGCCTCCTCCTGTAGCAGTTCCTGGTGATATCGAGGGGCCGCTGCATTCTGGCTTCCTTGTTTCATCCCGTCCCTTCGGTATTAACCGCAAGCAAACGCTCGTCCGTCTCTTCTCCTCGTCAGCATTTGCTGTCCTCGGTTCCATCTCTGTAAGGAAGCGATAAACTCGCGTTTTACTTCCAGTGAAACGCTTAGGTTTATGCATGATCTTTTTCTCTTTACCCTGTTTTCTTTTTCCCCCTTTTTTTTCTTTTTTTCTTCTTCTTTTCCTTAAGGGAAAGGTCTTAATACGGCACTTTGCACCATACGTTGCAGGGTAAACGGTCTGGAAACGTTACACACAGCAATTAGGGCTAGGTTATTAGGCAGGCGGGCACGTCGCCTAATACCTTCCTAACGCCATCTTCCACGAAACCTTATTTTTATTCCGCTTCAGTGTTATTGTTACTGTTCGCAAACCCTCGTATGCATGCGCTTAACCGACAACTCTCTCGGTCTTTAACTACGTGGAGGAACGACAGCCCTCGATTTGCCTGTCTCCCTTTCAGACCTATTACCTTTTTGAGACTGCTCCTAGCTTCCTCTTACTCTTGCATGCTGGCCTCACAGGCGACAACCAAAATGAACCACCGGATCCCCAGGTCTTGCTGCTTCTCTTCGAGATGTCCCCCTTCGGTGGGCTACCCTGCCAAACAAACCAAAAAGACTGCCGAGGCCGCGAGGGTACCAGATTTTCAGAGCGCTTCTCCGAGGCTTTCGGGGTGACTGACGTCACCGCTTCGCTTCACGTTACTCACAGCTACCTTCGTCTATTACTTAGGGCTAAACCTGTTTCTGTTTGCAGAGGGGCTTGTTGCTTGTTTAAACTTGACATATAGTCCATAACCTGCTCTGCATGCTCCCTAGTCCCTTCTGCTTTTGCAACACTTGTGGTAATTCAAGGCGGTAATTAAGAGTCCCCATTGCCCCATAGGCTGGAGCGAGACATTGCTGCTGCTCTGAGGAGGTGCCTAAAAGCCACGCTGTTTTCGCTAGCATCACTGGGGCTTCTCAGAGCCCATCGGTGTTCTCTTTGGCTCTTCCCGAGCCTTTTAGGTTTTTTAGGCTATTCCTTAGCCCTCCATTTTAGGGCAATGTTCTCCTTAAGCACTGCGCACAGCACGATTATCCCAGATCAGCCACATCGTGCACACACAGAGGCTTCTGAGAGGCGGCTCAGAAGAAAAGAGAGAAAAGTCTCTTTGTCATCCGCACATTCACCCATCAACACTCTTCACCAGGAAGTGCTCTAAGTTCCTGTTTCTCTAAAGCGGGACTGAGTCGAGGCGGAGACGCAGATCGCACCCCATCTTTGTTAGAACGCCTCACTGCTGCGGGCACTGGGTCTGGCAGCAGTTTGAGGAATGTTTGGGGCCTTGCACAGAGTGCAGGGGAAGGTCTGGAGTCAGTGACAACATTGCGGCAGGGCTCGGAGGCGTTTTGGGGCCTGTGGGGGTGTTGGGGCAGGATTTGTGGGTGGTTTAATGGCTCTGGGGGGGCTGGTTGCAGGAAGGGTGGGACTCTGCGGGGCCCTCAGGGCAGGGGTGCCATCCCAGATGCGTAGTGAGCACACAGGGGTGCCCTACGTGGCTCTCAGCTCGGCGGGAGCAGCCACCGGTCTCCCACCCCACCAGACAGGGGAGCGGGGCGGGGGGGGGGGGGGGGGGAGAGGAGGTGGAGGGATCTATGAGCTCGCAGAGAACGCCAGAGGAGGCAGCAGGGAACTCCCCAAGGACCCCGCGTCCCAGAGGAGAGGAGGCATCAGGCTGCCGTGCCGCTGCTAGAGACATCCAGACCCCCGCGCAGACACCCCCCACACACTCCTCCAGGCTGCGTCCGCAGGGGCGAGCGCACGCCCCGGCCCGCGCTGGGGAGGAACCGGGGCCCTACAGGCGACACACGCAAAAGGGAGAGTCAGAGCCGCGCTCCGGCAGACCCGGCGCCGCGCAGACCCGGCGCGGCGCGGCGCGGCGCGGCGCGGCGCCGGGCCCGACTCCCCCCCCCCCCGCCCCGCCGCCTCCACGCAGCGACGGCCCCGGCTGGCAGGACACAGCCCGACACCCGCGGCCACCCGAAGGCGCACGCTCGCCTCACCTCGCCTCACCGCGGCCCCCACATGCTCGACTCCAGCCCGCCTCTGCGTCGCCCGCCGCCGTCCAGCCAAAACACCCGCCCTGCTCGCCGCCATCTTGCCCGCCGCCGCACCGCGCGTGCGCCGGCCGCCCAGGGCTCGCGCCGCCGCACCGCGCGTGCGCCGGCCGCCCAGGGCTCGCGCCGCCGCACCGCGCGTGCGCCGGCCGCCCAGGGCTCGCACCGCGCGTGCGCCGGCCGCCCAGGGCTCGCGCCGCCGCACCGCGCGTGCGCCGGCCGCCCAGGGCTCGCGCCGCCGCACCGCGCGTGCGCCGGCCAAGGACCGCGCGAGAGGGGCGGGGGGAGCGCAGCGCGAGGGGCGGGGGGAGCGCAGCGCGAGGGGCGGGGGGAGCGCAGCGCGAGGCAGCCCAGACCCGCAATGGCCCCACCCTCGCGTGGTCGCAGCGCCGCGCTGCAGCCGGCCGGCTCCCGCGCGCCAACCGCAGCCCGCCGCGCCACCCCGGCGCTCAGGCCGAGCAGCGAGCGCCCCGAGGCTGCTCTGCCCGCGCCCGAGAGAGCGGCGGGCATCAGCGAGCAGGCGCTGGGGCTGCCCCGGGGAGAGAGCGCCGCGGAGCAGCTCCGAGACGGCACTGCCCGTCCCCGCGCCCCCAGGAAGCACCGAGAAGGAAAAGCCCTCTCGGGAAAAGCGCTCCCGGTCCGTGAGCACCGGGCAGGGGGCACGAGCGCGGCCCCTGCGCTTACCCGTCCCCGAGAGAGCGCAGAGTAGCGGCCAACGCGGCGACCGGCAGCGCGCGCGTGTGCGCCGGCTGCCCGCAACGGTCTCCGTACGCAGCGGTGGCCGCCGGCGGCTGCAGTGCTGCCTTGTCGACACGCGAGGGCAGCCGTGAGCGCGCCGGAACGCAATGCGCATGCGCGCCCCCCCTCCCGCGTGCAGTGCCGCCTTTCAGACACGCGAGGGCAGCAAGGAGCAGGGCGCAGCGCTTTCCTGCCCCCCTTGCAAATACTCGCTAGGCAAAAGTGGCTTGGGCTCCTCCCGAACGCTTACCTGGCTTCATTACTACAGCTATTAGGAACCGAAGTGCATAGCCTTCTAGCAAAGGGAACGACCGTCTTTTCAGAACTTCCCGCGACTCCCCAGAATTGTCACTGCCTTGCATCAGCAGCCAGCTTCTTCCAACCCAGCCGCAAGAAACATTTTGCCTTCCCGGCAGAACTTTCTGCTCCCTGGGGGGTCCAAAGGAAACCCGTCACTCACTACTGTCTGTCAAAACGTACCGGAAGCCCTCAAATACAGGACAAGACGCCTTCTCTAAGGAAGCTGACTACTAGGTCTGCTTCACGGCAGCTTCTCCCCAGTATCAGGGTCCACTCAATAAACAAAATAGGACGAGAAATGTCTTAATCTGCTCCAAGTGCTTTCGTATAAGAGAACAACATCAAAACGAGGTATTATTGCATTTAGCCTCCACTACACGTGCTACCCCAGCGCCACGGACTTGCTTTAAAGCATCAGTGACGTACGCGGTCTGGCAGTAATTAATATTCACAGAATGAATACGCACTCGATCGAGTACGGGTGTTCATAAAAAGCTTTGCCAGTGCGTCGCTAGGTAACAAACCTAGACAAGCAGCTATTTGCCCTGATCCTTCGGCTTACATTTCTTCTGCCGGATGTAGTCAAAACGTACCTGCATGCGGTGGCCTTGCGAGGCAGTGACACGGTGTCCGTGGGGTGGCTGTTCCAGGGTCTCTCGGGCTGTTCCAGGGTCCTCGGACAGCAACGGTGCTGGTCGACTTTCCCTTGCGCTGCACAGCAGGACAGCTCCGCACCGTGCCCTCCCAGCACCGCCACTCCTCCCAGCAGCTGCCTAACCGGCCCCAATCCTGAGCAAAGCTACGACCCCCCAGGAGCCCGCAGCACCCCTCCTACTCTTCCCGCCCTCCCCATTTCCAAGAGGGACAGCCCCAGCCCCCGGGGACAACCCTGCCTGGTCACGCTGCTGTCCGAAAAGCGGATTCGTTGCCCGCTGTGCACTAAGCCAATAATGACACGCTCAGGAGAGACATTTGCTTATTTATTTCAGAGTTGTGCAAGCCTGGCTGCTCGGTGTTTTCCCCACAAATCAAGCGCAACTTCCCCCCCCCCCCCCCCGGCCCCGGCTTTCCAAGTAGCATTTATACAAGTTGCAAGGTTTGCAACTTTCCCTCTTACACCGGTTGGTTAGTGATTTACATACAATTCTAATATTGCTTACACACCATTTTAAAACTACGCATGCTCAGGGGAGGGGTCTTCACCCGGGCACAGGTCTTTCTGACCTATGGGCGTGATTTTCTTGTATTATAATGAGGACAGTTCAGTTCGGGGATACCTCGAATTCCTTTGCTAAATTGGCAACGTCTACATAGAAAACAAAACATTTTGATTTACTATTTCTTTAAGGCTTTAGCACTTCTAGCATGGCCTTGATTAAAGAATTATTTCCTCCCAGGAAATGGGGGGGGGGGGGTGTTCTCCTCATCTGCCTAGTTCAAACAGCAGGAACACTCTTTCTGAGCTTCCAAGGTTGTCTTGCAACACCATCGGAGATGGAAAACACTTCCTGCCCTGTACCGGGGAAAAACAGGGGCATTCCACTGTCCCCCGTGACCTGTGGGGACTCAGGCGTGAGTGACACATGTCCAGTAAGGAACAGACCCAGCGGGCACTACAGCTCCTGGCCTGCCACGCGGCCGCCTGCTGGGAACCCCGCTGGCAGGGACCTGCCGCCGCCGCCGCCCCCCCCCCGCGGGGCCACCTCGAGAGGCGCAGCATGGTCACCCAGTAGCCCCGCCTGAGAAGACTACACCTCCCAGCATACCGTGCACGCGAGAAGGGCGGCCCGGAAGCCCAGTGACGGAAGACTACTGCTCCCGGCATGCCATGCCAAGCAACATGGCCGCCCGGAAGCCCAGTGCCGGAAGACTACCGCTCCCAGCATGCCGCGCTCAGAACAAACAGGCCCCACCGGAAGCCCAGTGCCGGAAGACTACTGCTCCCGGCATGCCGCGCCGAAAGCTACGGCTCCCCGCAGTCCCGCACCCCAACTCCCGCCCCCCACCCGCAGCGCTGGGGCACCTTTGACCCTCGGCACATTCCGTTCCTTTCCGTCCCGCCCCCCTTCCCCTTCCCCCCTGTCCCCCCGGAAACGGCCGCAGAGCCCCGAGCGCGGCCCCGCCGGCCCCACCACCGGCCCGGGGCTCCCCCGACACCCCCGCGACCGGCCCCGCCTCAGCTCCGACACTGCCCCCGCCCCTCCACGACCCTCCTCCCCCCGCTCCCCGACACGCTCCCGAGCTGACACAGGAGACCCCCCCCCGCGCTCCTCCGACCGCGCAGTAAACCGCACCACAGCCCCGGCGCACCCCCTTCCTCCCCCCGCCTCCGTGGCCCCGGGACGCTCCCAGCCGCCGGGACCCCCGGCACATGCGGGACCCGCAGCCTGCAGCGCGCCTCCCCCGGCCCGCTCACCTCCTCCGCGGGGCGGCCGCCGGGCTGGTCCCGAAGGGCCATGCTCCGTGGCAGCTCCGCTGCCCAGCTCCTGCCCCAGCGCCAGCTCCCCCCAACTGCGGCCCCAGCCCCCAAATGTGGGCCTGCCCTTGCCATCAGCCCCACCTGGGGCCTGTCCTGCCACCCAGCTCCCCCTGGCATTCATCCCAGCCCCAGGGCCCGCAGCTGTGGGCCTGCAGGAACTGGGCAGGGGGCCTGGCCATCAGCCCCTTCAGGGACAGCTGGGGCTGCCAGGGCAGCAGAGGCACCCCCACTCTCCTGACAGCAGCTTGCTGAGAGCTGAAGGGAGAGCCCTGCCTGGGGTGTAGAGTGCGGAAAGGGGAGTATGCGGAGCACAAGAGAACAAATCGAGAGCTCTGGGTGCAACACAAGTCAAGAAAAAAAAAAAAAAAAAAAAAAGAACAACGATAGAGCAAACAGAGTGACTCGGGGGGCACCAAAAGGAGGGCCCTGGGGCACACCCAGAAGCACCCAGAAAACTCCAGGACAGGAGAAAAAGCTAAACAGAGACCTCTGCGGCGTGCCGCAAAACACACACGGGGCCACGGGGCGCACCGAAAGGCACGCAGAGGGCTCGGGGGCAACCCAGAATGTGAACTGAGGGGTCCTGAGGGCATCAGAGGGCAAGTGCAGGGCTCTGGGGCAGACCAAAATACAGAGGAAGGGCCTTGGCGCACACCAGAGGGGTCACCAGGCACGCCGCAGGGCTCAACGCGGCTGACAGGATGGCGCCTGCAGGCTGCCCCAGGCACACGAGCGACACTGCGGAGTGCCAAAAGCAAATCCGGGAGCGGTTCGGGGACCTCACGCAGCCCTGGAGGGGCTCTGGCAGCCCTCGCGATGAGGGGAAACACCCCCAAGAGCCCCGAGGGTCCAGGCAACGCAAGGGAAATTCCCCGCAGCTCTGGGAACAGCACCGGGCTCCCTGGCAAGTGCAGGCACTCCCAAGTACATGGGACTCGGGGACCAGCTCCCAGCCCCGGACACAATGCATAACCTCCTGCCTCAGGCATCGTGTTCAGGCAAACCGCCCTGGAGCTCGGCACCAGCGTGCCTCCCCTTACCTACGATATCCAAAGAGTCACCGCCGCACCAGCGTCTGTCCGTCCGTCCGTCCGTCCGTCGGGGAAGGGTCAGCTCCTGCCCCTGCCCTCGACATGGCAGGTGTCCGAGTAGCCTCCCCCCAGTGCTTTTTCCTTCAGGGCTAGGATTCAGCTCGGAGAGCTGAGAGGAAAATGCCTGATCCCGCCTGCCTGCACTTCTGCCCCAACCCAGGCCAGAGCCCCTCAGGTTACTTAGTCCTCAGCGCTGCCTCGGGGAGGCCGAAATAACTGCTAACGGTCATTAGCCATACTTACCCTAGTTACCCGTGCCAGAACGCCTCCTCCTGTAGCAGTTCCTGGTGATATCGAGGGGCCGCTGCATTCTGGCTTCCTTGTTTCATCCCGTCCCTTCGGTATTAACCGCAAGCAAACGCTCGTCCGTCTCTTCTCTTCGTCAGCATTTGCTGTCCTTGGTTCCATCTCTGTAAGGAAGCGATAAACTCGCGTTTTACTTCCAGTGAAACGCTTAGGTTTATGCATGATCTTTTTCTCTTTACCCTGTTTTCTTTTTCCCCCTTTTTTTTCTTTTTTTCTTCTTCTTTTCCTTAAGGGAAAGGTCTTAATACGGCACTTTGCACCATACGTTGCAGGGTAAACGGTCTGGAAACGTTACACACAGCAATTAGGGCTAGGTTATTAGGCAGGCGGGCACGTCGCCTAATACCTTCCTAACGCCATCTTCCACGAAACCTTATTTTTATTCCGCTTCAGTGTTATTGTTACTGTTCGCAAACCCTCGTATGCATGCGCTTAACCGACAACTCTCTCGGTCTTTAACTACGTGGAGGAACGACAGCCCTCGATTTGCCTGTCTCCCTTTCAGACCTATTACCTTTTTGAGACTGCTCCTAGCTTCCTCTTACTCTTGCATGCTGGCCTCACAGGCGACGACCAAAACGAACAACTGGATCGCTAGGTCTAGCCCCCTCTCTTCAAGATGTGCCCCTTCGCGGCTTACGTTTCTTGGTCTCTTCAACTTCAGCCGTGGCAATTAATCTAAAAAAGTAAGCATGACATCTATTCCTTTCCGTAGCTGCGCGTACGATAACAAAACAAAAGAGAAACAGCCAAAGCAAAGCTAAGGCAGATACAGGGAACAGCAGCCACAGGGCAGGAACGGGTTACTCAGTCCTCAGCGCTGCCTCGGGGAGGCCGAAATAACTGCTAACGGTCATTAGCCATACTTACCCTAGTTACCCGTGCCAGAACGCCTCCTCCTGTAGCAGTTCCTGGTGATATCGAGGGGCCGCTGCATTCTGGCTTCCTTGTTTCATCCCGTCCCTTCGGTATTAACCGCAAGCAAACGCTCGTCCGTCTCTTCTCCTCGTCAGCATTTGCTGTCCTTGGTTCCATCTCTGTAAGGAAGCGATAAACTCGCGTTTTACTTCCAGTGAAACGCTTAGGTTTATGCATGATCTTTTTCTCTTTACCCTGTTTTCTTTTTCCCCCTTTTTTTTCTTTTTTTCTTCTTCTTTTCCTTAAGGGAAAGGTCTTAATACGGCACTTTGCACCATACGTTGCAGGGTAAACGGTCTGGAAACGTTACACACAGCAATTAGGGCTAGGTTATTAGGCAGGCGGGCACGTCGCCTAATACCTTCCTAACACCATCTTCCACGAAACCTTATTTTTATTCCGCTTCAGTGTTATTGTTACTGTTCGCAAACCCTCGTATGCATGCGCTTAACCGACAACTCTCTCGGTCTTTAACTACGTGGAGGAACGACAGCCCTCGATTTGCCTGTCTCCCTTTCAGACCTATTACCTTTTTGAGACTGCTCCTAGCTTCCTCTTACTCTTGCATGCTGGCCTCACAGGCGACGACCAAAACGAACAACTTGATCGCTAGGTCTAGCCCCCTCTCTTCAAGATGTGCCCCTTCGCGGCTTACGTTTCTTGGTCTCTTCAACTTCAGCCGTGGCAATTAATCTAAAAAAGTAAGTATGACATCTATTCCTTTCCGTAGCTGCGCGTACGATAACAAAACAAAAGAGAAACAGCCAAAGCAAAGCTAAGGCAGATACAGGGAACAGCAGCCACAGGGCAGGAACGGGTTACTCAGTCCTCAGCGCTGCCTCGGGGAGGCCGAAATAACTGCTAACGGTCATTAGCCATACTTACCCTAGTTACCCGTGCCAGAACGCCTCCTCCTGTAGCAGTTCCTGGTGATATCAAGGGGCCGCTGCATTCTGGCTTCCTTGTTTCATCCCGTCCCTTCGGTATTAACCGCAAGCAAACGCTCGTCCGTCTCTTCTCCTCGTCAGCATTTGCTGTCCTTGGTTCCATCTCTGTAAGGAAGCGATAAACTCGCGTTTTACTTCCAGTGAAACGCTTAGGTTTATGCATGATCTTTTTCTCTTTACCCTGTTTTCTTTTTCCCCCTTTTTTTTCTTTTTTTCTTCTTCTTTTCCTTAAGGGAAAGGTCTTAATACGGCACTTTGCACCATACGTTGCAGGGTAAACGGTCTGGAAACGTTACACACAGCAATTAGGGCTAGGTTATTAGGCAGGCGGGCACGTCGCCTAATACCTTCCTAACGCCATCTTCCACGAAACCTTATTTTTATTCCGCTTCAGTGTTATTGTTACTGTTCGCAAACCCTCGTATGCATGCGCTTAACCGACAACTCTCTCGGTCTTTAACTACGTGGAGGAACGACAGCCCTCGATTTGCCTGTCTCCCTTTCAGACCTATTACCTTTTTGAGACTGCTCCTAGCTTCCTCTTACTCTTGCATGCTGGCCTCACAGGCGACGACCAAAATGAACCACCGGATCCCCAGGTCTTGCTGCTTCTCTTCGAGATGTCCCCCTTCGGTGGGCTACCCTGCCAAACAAACCAAAAAGACTGCCGAGGCCGCGAGGGTACCAGATTTTCAGAGCGCTTCTCCGAGGCTTTCGGGGTGACTGACGTCACCGCTTCGCTTCACGTTACTCACAGCTACCTTCGTCTATTACTTAGGGCTAAACCTGTTTCTGTTTGCAGAGGGGCTTGTTGCTTGTTTAAACTTGACATATAGTCCATAACCTGCTCTGCATGCTCCCTAGTCCCTTCTGCTTTTGCAACACTTGTGGTAATTCAAGGCGGTAATTAAGAGTCCCCATTGCCCCATAGGCTGGAGCGAGACATTGCTGCTGCTCTGAGGAGGTGCCTAAAAGCCACGCTGTTTTCGCTAGCATCACTGGGGCTTCTCAGAGCCCATCGGTGTTCTCTTTGGCTCTTCCCGAGCCTTTTAGGTTTTTTAGGCTATTCCTTAGCCCTCCATTTTAGGGCAATGTTCTCCTTAAGCACTGCGCACAGCACGATTATCCCAGATCAGCCACATCGTGCACACACAGAGGCTTCTGAGAGGCGGCTCAGAAGAAAAGAGAGAAAAGTCTCTTTGTCATCCGCACATTCACCCATCAACACTCTTCACCAGGAAGTGCTCTAAGTTCCTGTTTCTCTAAAGCGGGACTGAGTCGAGGCGGAGACGCAGATCGCACCCCATCTTTGTTAGAACGCCTCACTGCTGCGGGCACTGGGTCTGGCAGCAGTTTGAGGAATGTTTGGGGCCTTGCACAGAGTGCAGGGGAAGGTCTGGAGTCAGTGACAACATTGCGGCAGGGCTCGGAGGCGTTTTGGGGCCTGTGGGGGTGTTGGGGCAGGATTTGTGGGTGGTTTAATGGCTCTGGGGGGGCTGGTTGCAGGAAGGGTGGGACTCTGCGGGGCCCTCAGGGCAGGGGTGCCATCCCAGATGCGTAGTGAGCACACAGGGGTGCCCTACGTGGCTCTCAGCTCGGCGGGAGCAGCCACCGGTCTCCCACCCCACCAGACAGGGGAGCGGGGCGGGGGGGGGGGGGGGAGAGGAGGTGGAGGGATCTATGAGCTCGCAGAGAACGCCAGAGGAGGCAGCAGGGAACTCCCCAAGGACCCCGCGTCCCAGAGGAGAGGAGGCATCAGGCTGCCGTGCCGCTGCTAGAGACATCCAGACCCCCGCGCAGACACCCCCCACACACTCCTCCAGGCTGCGTCCGCAGGGGCGAGCGCACGCCCCGGCCCGCGCTGGGGAGGAACCGGGGCCCTACAGGCGACACACGCAAAAGGGAGAGTCAGAGCCGCGCTCCGGCAGACCCGGCGCCGCGCAGACCCGGCGCGGCGCGGCGCGGCGCGGCGCGGCGCCGGGCCCGACTCCCCCCCCCCCCGCCCCGCCGCCTCCACGCAGCGACGGCCCCGGCTGGCAGGACACAGCCCGACACCCGCGGCCACCCGAAGGCGCACGCTCGCCTCACCTCGCCTCACCGCGGCCCCCACATGCTCGACTCCAGCCCGCCTCTGCGTCGCCCGCCGCCGTCCAGCCAAAACACCCGCCCTGCTCGCCGCCATCTTGCCCGCCGCCGCACCGCGCGTGCGCCGGCCGCCCAGGGCTCGCGCCGCCGCACCGCGCGTGCGCCGGCCGCCCAGGGCTCGCGCCGCCGCACCGCGCGTGCGCCGGCCGCCCAGGGCTCGCGCCGCCGCACCGCGCGTGCGCCGGCCAAGGACCGCGCGAGAGGGGCGGGGGGAGCGCAGCGCGAGGGGCGGGGGGAGCGCAGCGCGAGGGGCGGGGGAGCGCAGCGCGAGGCAGCCCAGACCCGCAATGGCCCCACCCTTGCGTGGTCGCAGCGCCGCGCTGCAGCCGGCCGGCTCCCGCGCGCCAACCGCAGCCCGCCGCGCCACCCCGGCGCTCAGGCCGAGCAGCGAGCGCCCCGAGGCTGCTCTGCCCGCGCCCGAGAGAGCGGCGGGCATCAGCGAGCAGGCGCTGGGGCTGCCCCGGGGAGAGAGCGCCGCGGAGCAGCTCCGAGACGGCACTGCCCGTCCCCGCGCCCCCAGGAAGCACCGAGAAGGAAAAGCCCTCTCGGGAAAAGCGCTCCCGGTCCGTGAGCACCGGGCAGGGGGCACGAGCGCGGCCCCTGCGCTTACCCGTCCCCGAGAGAGCGCAGAGTAGCGGCCAACGCGGCGACCGGCAGCGCGCGCGTGTGCGCCGGCTGCCCGCAACGGTCTCCGTACGCAGCGGTGGCCGCCGGCGGCTGCAGTGCTGCCTTGTCGACACGCGAGGGCAGCCGTGAGCGCGCCCCCTCCCGCGTGCAGTGCCGCCTTTCAGACACGCGAGGGCAGCAAGGAGCAGGGCGCAGCGCTTTCCTGCCCCCCTTGCAAATACTCGCTAGGCAAAAGTGGCTTGGGCTCCTCCCGAACGCTTACCTGGCTTCATTACTACAGCTATTAGGAACCGAAGTGCATAGCCTTCTAGCAAAGGGAACGACCGTCTTTTCAGAACTTCCCGCGACTCCCCAGAATTGTCACTGCCTTGCATCAGCAGCCAGCTTCTTCCAACCCAGCCGCAAGAAACATTTTGCCTTCCCGGCAGAACTTTCTGCTCCCTGGGGGGTCCAAAGGAAACCCGTCACTCACTACTGTCTGTCAAAACGTACCGGAAGCCCTCAAATACAGGACAAGACGCCTTCTCTAAGGAAGCTGACTACTAGGTCTGCTTCACGGCAGCTTCTCCCCAGTATCAGGGTCCACTCAATAAACAAAATAGGACGAGAAATGTCTTAATCTGCTCCAAGTGCTTTCGTATAAGAGAACAACATCAAAACGAGGTATTATTGCATTTAGCCTCCACTACACGTGCTACCCCAGCGCCACGGACTTGCTTTAAAGCATCAGTGACGTACGCGGTCTGGCAGTAATTAATATTCACAGAATGAATACGCACTCGATCGAGTACGGGTGTTCATAAAAAGCTTTGCCAGTGCGTCGCTAGGTAACAAACCTAGACAAGCAGCTATTTGCCCTGATCCTTCGGCTTACATTTCTTCTGCCGGATGTAGTCAAACGTACCTGCATGCGGTGGCCTTGCGAGGCAGTGACACGGTGTCCGTGGGGTGGCTGTTCCAGGGTCTCTCGGGCTGTTCCAGGGTCCTCGGACAGCAACGGTGCTGGTCGACTTTCCCTTGCGCTGCACAGCAGGACAGCTCCGCACCGTGCCCTCCCAGCACCGCCACTCCTCCCAGCAGCTGCCTAACCGGCCCCAATCCTGAGCAAAGCTACGACCCCCAGGAGCCCGCAGCACCCCTCCTACTTTTCCCGCCCTCCCCATTTCCAAGAGGGACAGCCCCAGCCCCCGGGGACAACCCTGCCTGGTCACGCTGCTGTCCGAAAAGCGGATTCGTTGCCCGCTGTGCACTAAGCCAATAATGACACGCTCAGGAGAGACATTTGCTTATTTATTTCAGAGTTGTGCAAGCCTGGCTGCTCGGTGTTTTCCCCACAAATCAAGCGCAACTTCCCCCCCCCCCCCCCCCCCGGCCCCGGCTTTCCAAGTAGCATTTATACAAGTTGCAAGGTTTGCAACTTTCCCTCTTACACCGGTTGGTTAGTGATTTACATACAATTCTAATATTGCTTACACACCATTTTAAAACTACGCATGCTCAGGGGAGGGGTCTTCACCCGGGCACAGGTCTTTCTGACCTATGGGCGTGATTTTCTTGTATTATAATGAGGACAGTTCAGTTCGGGGATACCTCGAATTCCTTTGCTAAATCGGCAACGTCTACATAGAAAACAAAACATTTTGATTTACTATTTCTTTAAGGCTTTAGCACTTCTAGCATGGCCTTGATTAAAGAATTATTTCCTCCCAGGAAATGGGGGGGGGGGGTGTTCTCCTCATCTGCCTAGTTCAAACAGCAGGAACACTCTTTCTGAGCTTCCAAGGTTGTCTTGCAACACCATCGGAGATGGAAAACACTTCCTGCCCTGTACCGGGGAAAAACAGGGGCATTCCACTGTCCCCCGTGACCTGTGGGGACTCAGGCGTGAGTGACACATGTCCAGTAAGGAACAGACCCAGCGGGCACTACAGCTCCTGGCCTGCCACGCGGCCACCCGCTGGGAACCCCGCTGGCAGGGACCTGCCGCCGCCGCCGCCCCCCCCCCGCGGGGCCACCTCGAGAGGCGCAGCATGGTCACCCAGTAGCCCCGCCTGAGAAGACTACACCTCCCAGCATACCGTGCACGCGAAAAGGGCGGCCCGGAAGCCCAGTGCCGGAAGACTACTGCTCCCGGCATGCCATGCCAAGCAACATGGCCGCCCGGAAGCCCAGTGCCGGAAGACTACCGCTCCCAGCATGCCGCGCTCAGAACAAACAGGCCCCACCGGAAGCCCAGTGCCGGAAGACTACTGCTCCCGGCATGCCGCGCCGAAAGCTACGGCTCCCCGCAGTCCCGCACCCCAACTCCCGCCCCCCACCCGCAGCGCTGGGGCACCTTTGACCCTCGGCACATTCCGTTCCTTTCCGTCCCGCCCCCCTTCCCCTTCCCCCCTGTCCCCCCGGAAACGGCCGCAGAGCCCCGAGCGCGGCCCCGCCGGCCCCACCACCGGCCCGGGGCTCCCCCGACACCCCCGCGACCGGCCCCGCCTCAGCTCCGACACTGCCCCCGCCCCTCCACGACCCTCCTCCCCCCGCTCCCCGACACGCTCCCGAGCTGACACAGGAGACCCCCCCCCCGCGCTCCTCCGACCGCGCAGTAAACCGCACCACAGCCCCGGTGCACCCCCCTTCCTCCCCCCGCCTCCGTGGCCCCGGGACGCTCCCAGCCGCCGGGACCCCCGGCACATGCGGGACCCGCAACCTGCAGCGCGCCTCCCCCGGCCCCGCTCACCTCCTCCGCGGGGCGGCCGCCGGGCTGGGCCCGAAGGGCCGTGCTCCGTGGCAGCTCCGCTGCCCAGCTCCTGCCCCAGCGCCAGCTCCCCCCAACTGCGGCCCCAGCCCCCAAATGTGGGCCTGCCCTTGCCATCAGCCCCACCTGGGGCCTGTCCTGCCACCCAGCTCCCCCTGGCATTCATCCCAGCCCCAGGGCCCGCAGCTGTGGGCCTGCAGGAACTGGGCAGGGGGCCTGGCCATCAGCCCCTTCAGGGACAGCTGGGGCTGCCAGGGCAGCAGAGGCACCCCCACTCTCCTGACAGCAGCTTGCTGAGAGCTGAAGGGAGAGCCCTGCCTGGGGTGTAGAGTGCGGAAAGGGGAGTATGCGGAGCACAAGAGAACAAATCGAGAGCTCTGGGTGCAACACAAGTCAAGAAAAAAAAAAAAAAAAACAAAAAAGAACAACGATAGAGCAAACAGAGTGACTCGGGGGGCACCAAAAGGAGGGCCCTGGGGCACACCCAGAAGCACCCAGAAAACTCCAGGACAGGAGAAAAAGCTAAACAGAGACCTCTGCGGCGTGCCGCAAAACACACACGGGGCCACGGGGCGCACCGAAAGGCACGCAGAGGGCTCGGGGGCAACCCAGAATGTGAACTGAGGGGTCCTGAGGGCATCAGAGGGCAAGTGCAGGGCTCTGGGGCAGACCAAAATACAGAGGAAGGGCCTTGGCGCACACCAGAGGGGTCACCAGGCACGCCGCAGGGCTCAACGCGGCTGACAGGATGGCGCCTGCAGGCTGCCCCAGGCACACGAGCGACACTGCGGAGTGCCAAAAGCAAATCCGGGAGCGGTTCGGGGACCTCACGCAGCCCTGGAGGGGCTCTGGCAGCCCTCGCAATGAGGGGAAACACCCCCAAGAGCCCCGAGGGTCCAGGCAACGCAAGGGAAATTCCCCGCAGCTCTGGGAACAGCACCGGGCTCCCTGGCAAGTGCAGGCACTCCCAAGTACATGGGACTCGGGGACCAGCTCCCAGCCCCGGACACAATGCATAACCTCCTGCCTCAGGCATCGTGTTCAGGCAAACCGCCCTGGAGCTCGGCACCAGCGTGCCTCCCCTTACCTACGATATCCAAAGAGTCACCGCCGCACCAGCGTCTGTCCGTACGTCCGTCCGTCGGGGAAGGGTCAGCTCCTGCCCCTGCCCTCGACATGGCAGGTGTCCGAGTAGCCTCCCCCCAGTGCTTTTTCCTTCAGGGCTAGGATTCAGCTCGGAGAGCTGAGAGGAAAATGCCTGATCCCGCCTGCCTGCACTTCTGCCCCAACCCAGGCCAGAGCCCCTCAGGTTACTTAGTCCTCAGCGCTGCCTCGGGGAGGCCGAAATAACTGCTAACGGTCATTAGCCATACTTACCCTAGTTACCCGTGCCAGAACGCCTCCTCCTGTAGCAGTTCCTGGTGATATCGAGGGGCCGCTGCATTCTGGCTTCCTTGTTTCATCCCGTCCCTTCGGTATTAACCGCAAGCAAACGCTCGTCCGTCTCTTCTCCTCGTCAGCATTTGCTGTCCTTGGTTCCATCTCTGTAAGGAAGCGATAAACTCGCGTTTTACTTCCAGTGAAACGCTTAGGTTTATGCATGATCTTTTTCTCTTTACCCTGTTTTCTTTTTCCCCCTTTTTTTTCTTTTTTTCTTCTTCTTTTCCTTAAGGGAAAGGTCTTAATACGGCACTTTGCACCATACGTTGCAGGGTAAACGGTCTGGAAACGTTACACACAGCAATTAGGGCTAGGTTATTAGGCAGGCGGGCACGTCGCCTAATACCTTCCTAACGCCATCTTCCACGAAACCTTATTTTTATTCCGCTTCAGTGTTATTGTTACTGTTCGCAAACCCTCGTATGCATGCGCTTAACCGACAACTCTCTCGGTCTTTAACTACGTGGAGGAACGACAGCCCTCGATTTGCCTGTCTCCCTTTCAGACCTATTACCTTTTTGAGACTGCTCCTAGCTTCCTCTTACTCTTGCATGCTGGCCTCACAGGCGACGACCAAAACGAACAACTGGATCGCTAGGTCTAGCCCCCTCTCTTCAAGATGTGCCCCTTCGCGGCTTACGTTTCTTGGTCTCTTCAACTTCAGCCGTGGCAATTAATCTAAAAAAGTAAGTATGACATCTATTCCTTTCCGTAGCTGCGCGTACGATAACAAAACAAAAGAGAAACAGCCAAAGCAAAGCTAAGGCAGATACAGGGAACAGCAGCCACAGGGCAGGAACGGGTTACTCAGTCCTCAGCGCTGCCTCGGGGAGGCCGAAATAACTGCTAACGGTCATTAGCCATACTTACCCTAGTTACCCGTGCCAGAACGCCTCCTCCTGTAGCAGTTCCTGGTGATATCGAGGGGCCGCTGCATTCTGGCTTCCTTGTTTCATCCCGTCCCTTCGGTATTAACCGCAAGCAAACGCTCGTCCGTCTCTTCTCCTCGTCAGCATTTGCTGTCCTCGGTTCCATCTCTGTAAGGAAGCGATAAACTCGCGTTTTACTTCCAGTGAAACGCTTAGGTTTATGCATGATCTTTTTCTCTTTACCCTGTTTTCTTTTTCCCCCTTTTTTTTCTTTTTTTCTTCTTCTTTTCCTTAAGGGAAAGGTCTTAATACGGCACTTTGCACCATACGTTGCAGGGTAAACGGTCTGGAAACGTTACACACAGCAATTAGGGCTAGGTTATTAGGCAGGCGGGCACGTCGCCTAATACCTTCCTAACGCCATCTTCCACGAAACCTTATTTTTATTCCGCTTCAGTGTTATTGTTACTGTTCGCAAACCCTCGTATGCATGCGCTTAACCGACAACTCTCTCGGTCTTTAACTACGTGGAGGAACGACAGCCCTCGATTTGCCTGTCTCCCTTTCAGACCTATTACCTTTTTGAGACTGCTCCTAGCTTCCTCTTACTCTTGCATGCTGGCCTCACAGGCGACGACCAAAACGAACAACTGGATCGCTAGGTCTAGCCCCCTCTCTTCAAGATGTGCCCCTTCGCGGCTTACGTTTCTTGGTCTCTTCAACTTCAGCCGTGGCAATTAATCTAAAAAAGTAAGTATGACATCTATTCCTTTCCGTAGCTGCGCGTACGATAACAAAACAAAAGAGAAACAGCCAAAGCAAAGCTAAGGCAGATACAGGGAACAGCAGCCACAGGGCAGGAACGGGTTACTCAGTCCTCAGCGCTGCCTCGGGGAGGCCGAAATAACTGCTAACGGTCATTAGCCATACTTACCCTAGTTACCCGTGCCAGAACGCCTCCTCCTGTAGCAGTTCCTGGTGATATCGAGGGGCCGCTGCATTCTGGCTTCCTTGTTTCATCCCGTCCCTTCGGTATTAACCGCAAGCAAACGCTCGTCCGTCTCTTCTCCTCGTCAGCATTTGCTGTCCTCGGTTCCATCTCTGTAAGGAAGCGATAAACTCGCGTTTTACTTCCAGTGAAACGCTTAGGTTTATGCATGATCTTTTTCTCTTTACCCTGTTTTCTTTTTCCCCCTTTTTTTTCTTTTTTTCTTCTTCTTTTCCTTAAGGGAAAGGTCTTAATACGGCACTTTGCACCATACGTTGCAGGGTAAACGGTCTGGAAACGTTACACACAGCAATTAGGGCTAGGTTATTAGGCAGGCGGGCACGTCGCCTAATACCTTCCTAACGCCATCTTCCACGAAACCTTATTTTTATTCCGCTTCAGTGTTATTGTTACTGTTCGCAAACCCTCGTATGCATGCGCTTAACCGACAACTCTCTCGGTCTTTAACTACGTGGAGGAACGACAGCCCTCGATTTGCCTGTCTCCCTTTCAGACCTATTACCTTTTTGAGACTGCTCCTAGCTTCCTCTTACTCTTGCATGCTGGCCTCACAGGCGACAACCAAAATGAACCACCGGATCCCCAGGTCTTGCTGCTTCTCTTCGAGATGTCCCCCTTCGGTGGGCTACCCTGCCAAACAAACCAAAAAGACTGCCGAGGCCGCGAGGGTACCAGATTTTCAGAGCGCTTCTCCGAGGCTTTCGGGGTGACTGACGTCACCGCTTCGCTTCACGTTACTCACAGCTACCTTCGTCTATTACTTAGGGCTAAACCTGTTTCTGTTTGCAGAGGGGCTTGTTGCTTGTTTAAACTTGACATATAGTCCATAACCTGCTCTGCATGCTCCCTAGTCCCTTCTGCTTTTGCAACACTTGTGGTAATTCAAGGCGGTAATTAAGAGTCCCCATTGCCCCATAGGCTGGAGCGAGACATTGCTGCTGCTCTGAGGAGGTGCCTAAAAGCCACGCTGTTTTCGCTAGCATCACTGGGGCTTCTCAGAGCCCATCGGTGTTCTCTTTGGCTCTTCCCGAGCCTTTTAGGTTTTTTAGGCTATTCCTTAGCCCTCCATTTTAGGGCAATGTTCTCCTTAAGCACTGCGCACAGCACGATTATCCCAGATCAGCCACATCGTGCACACACAGAGGCTTCTGAGAGGCGGCTCAGAAGAAAAGAGAGAAAAGTCTCTTTGTCATCCGCACATTCACCCATCAACACTCTTCACCAGGAAGTGCTCTAAGTTCCTGTTTCTCTAAAGCGGGACTGAGTCGAGGCGGAGACGCAGATCGCACCCCATCTTTGTTAGAACGCCTCACTGCTGCGGGCACTGGGTCTGGCAGCAGTTTGAGGAATGTTTGGGGCCTTGCACAGAGTGCAGGGGAAGGTCTGGAGTCAGTGACAACATTGCGGCAGGGCTCGGAGGCGTTTTGGGGCCTGTGGGGGTGTTGGGGCAGGATTTGTGGGTGGTTTAATGGCTCTGGGGGGGCTGGTTGCAGGAAGGGTGGGACTCTGCGGGGCCCTCAGGGCAGGGGTGCCATCCCAGATGCGTAGTGAGCACACAGGGGTGCCCTACGTGGCTCTCAGCTCGGCGGGAGCAGCCACCGGTCTCCCACCCCACCAGACAGGGGAGCGGGGCGGGGGGGGGGGGGGGGGAGAGGAGGTGGAGGGATCTATGAGCTCGCAGAGAACGCCAGAGGAGGCAGCAGGGAACTCCCCAAGGACCCCGCGTCCCAGAGGAGAGGAGGCATCAGGCTGCCGTGCCGCTGCTAGAGACATCCAGACCCCCGCGCAGACACCCCCCACACACTCCTCCAGGCTGCGTCCGCAGGGGCGAGCGCACGCCCCGGCCCGCGCTGGGGAGGAACCGGGGCCCTACAGGCGACACACGCAAAAGGGAGAGTCAGAGCCGCGCTCCGGCAGACCCGGCGCCGCGCAGACCCGGCGCGGCGCGGCGCGGCGCGGCGCGGCGCGGCGCCGGGCCCGACTCCCCCCCCCCCCGCCCCGCCGCCTCCACGCAGCGACGGCCCCGGCTGGCAGGACACAGCCCGACACCCGCGGCCACCCGAAGGCGCACGCTCGCCTCACCTCGCCTCACCGCGGCCCCCACATGCTCGACTCCAGCCCGCCTCTGCGTCGCCCGCCGCCGTCCAGCCAAAACACCCGCCCTGCTCGCCGCCATCTTGCCCGCCGCCGCACCGCGCGTGCGCCGGCCGCCCAGGGCTCGCGCCGCCGCACCGCGCGTGCGCCGGCCGCCCAGGGCTCGCGCCGCCGCACCGCGCGTGCGCCGGCCGCCCAGGGCTCGCACCGCGCGTGCGCCGGCCGCCCAGGGCTCGCGCCGCCGCACCGCGCGTGCGCCGGCCGCCCAGGGCTCGCGCCGCCGCACCGCGCGTGCGCCGGCCGCCCAGGGCTCGCGCCGCCGCACCGCGCGTGCGCCGGCCAAGGACCGCGCGAGAGGGGCGGGGGGAGCGCAGCGCGAGGGGCGGGGGGAGCGCAGCGCGAGGGGCGGGGGGAGCGCAGCGCGAGGCAGCCCAGACCCGCAATGGCCCCACCCTCGCGTGGTCGCAGCGCCGCGCTGCAGCCGGCCGGCTCCCGCGCGCCAACCGCAGCCCGCCGCGCCACCCCGGCGCTCAGGCCGAGCAGCGAGCGCCCCGAGGCTGCTCTGCCCGCGCCCGAGAGAGCGGCGGGCATCAGCGAGCAGGCGCTGGGGCTGCCCCGGGGAGAGAGCGCCGCGGAGCAGCTCCGAGACGGCACTGCCCGTCCCCGCGCCCCCAGGAAGCACCGAGAAGGAAAAGCCCTCTCGGGAAAAGCGCTCCCGGTCCGTGAGCACCGGGCAGGGGGCACGAGCGCGGCCCCTGCGCTTACCCGTCCCCGAGAGAGCGCAGAGTAGCGGCCAACGCGGCGACCGGCAGCGCGCGCGTGTGCGCCGGCTGCCCGCAACGGTCTCCGTACGCAGCGGTGGCCGCCGGCGGCTGCAGTGCTGCCTTGTCGACACGCGAGGGCAGCCGTGAGCGCGCCGGAACGCAATGCGCCTGCGCGCCCCCCTCCCGCGTGCAGTGCCGCCTTTCAGACACGCGAGGGCAGCAAGGAGCAGGGCGCAGCGCTTTCCTGCCCCCCTTGCAAATACTCGCTAGGCAAAAGTGGCTTGGGCTCCTCCCGAACGCTTACCTGGCTTCATTACTACAGCTATTAGGAACCGAAGTGCATAGCCTTCTAGCAAAGGGAACGACCGTCTTTTCAGAACTTCCCGCGACTCCCCAGAATTGTCACTGCCTTGCATCAGCAGCCAGCTTCTTCCAACCCAGCCGCAAGAAACATTTTGCCTTCCCGGCAGAACTTTCTGCTCCCTGGGGGGTCCAAAGGAAACCCGTCACTCACTACTGTCTGTCAAAACGTACCGGAAGCCCTCAAATACAGGACAAGACGCCTTCTCTAAGGAAGCTGACTACTAGGTCTGCTTCACGGCAGCTTCTCCCCAGTATCAGGGTCCACTCAATAAACAAAATAGGACGAGAAATGTCTTAATCTGCTCCAAGTGCTTTCGTATAAGAGAACAACATCAAAACGAGGTATTATTGCATTTAGCCTCCACTACACGTGCTACCCCAGCGCCACGGACTTGCTTTAAAGCATCAGTGACGTACGCGGTCTGGCAGTAATTAATATTCACAGAATGAATACGCACTCGATCGAGTACGGGTGTTCATAAAAAGCTTTGCCAGTGCGTCGCTAGGTAACAAACCTAGACAAGCAGCTATTTGCCCTGATCCTTCGGCTTACATTTCTTCTGCCGGATGTAGTCAAAACGTACCTGCATGCGGTGGCCTTGCGAGGCAGTGACACGGTGTCCGTGGGGTGGCTGTTCCAGGGTCTCTCGGGCTGTTCCAGGGTCCTCGGACAGCAACGGTGCTGGTCGACTTTCCCTTGCGCTGCACAGCAGGACAGCTCCGCACCGTGCCCTCCCAGCACCGCCACTCCTCCCAGCAGCTGCCTAACCGGCCCCAATCCTGAGCAAAGCTACGACCCCCCAGGAGCCCGCAGCACCCCTCCTACTCTTCCCGCCCTCCCCATTTCCAAGAGGGACAGCCCCAGCCCCCGGGGACAACCCTGCCTGGTCACGCTGCTGTCCGAAAAGCGGATTCGTTGCCCGCTGTGCACTAAGCCAATAATGACACGCTCAGGAGAGACATTTGCTTATTTATTTCAGAGTTGTGCAAGCCTGGCTGCTCGGTGTTTTCCCCACAAATCAAGCGCAACTTCCCCCCCCCCCCCCCGGCCCCGGCTTTCCAAGTAGCATTTATACAAGTTGCAAGGTTTGCAACTTTCCCTCTTACACCGGTTGGTTAGTGATTTACATACAATTCTAATATTGCTTACACACCATTTTAAAACTACGCATGCTCAGGGGAGGGGTCTTCACCCGGGCACAGGTCTTTCTGACCTATGGGCGTGATTTTCTTGTATTATAATGAGGACAGTTCAGTTCGGGGATACCTCGAATTCCTTTGCTAAATCGGCAACGTCTACATAGAAAACAAAACATTTTGATTTACTATTTCTTTAAGGCTTTAGCACTTCTAGCATGGCCTTGATTAAAGAATTATTTCCTCCCAGGAAATGGGGGGGGGGGTGTTCTCCTCATCTGCCTAGTTCAAACAGCAGGAACACTCTTTCTGAGCTTCCAAGGTTGTCTTGCAACACCATCGGAGATGGAAAACACTTCCTGCCCTGTACCGGGGAAAAACAGGGGCATTCCACTGTCCCCCGTGACCTGTGGGGACTCAGGCGTGAGTGACACATGTCCAGTAAGGAACAGACCCAGCGGGCACTACAGCTCCTGGCCTGCCACGCGGCCACCCGCTGGGAACCCCGCTGGCAGGGACCTGCCGCCGCCGCCGCCCCCCCCCCGCGGGGCCACCTCGAGAGGCGCAGCATGGTCACCCAGTAGCCCCGCCTGAGAAGACTACACCTCCCAGCATACCGTGCACGCGAGAAGGGCGGCCCGGAAGCCCAGTGCCGGAAGACTACTGCTCCCGGCATGCCATGCCAAGCAACATGGCCGCCCGGAAGCCCAGTGCCGGAAGACTACCGCTCCCAGCATGCCGCGCTCAGAACAAACAGGCCCCACCGGAAGCCCAGTGCCGGAAGACTACTGCTCCCGGCATGCCGCGCCGAAAGCTACGGCTCCCCGCAGTCCCGCACCCCAACTCCCGCCCCCCACCCGCAGCGCTGGGGCACCTTTGACCCTCGGCACATTCCGTTCCTTTCCGTCCCGCCCCCCTTCCCCTTCCCCCCTGTCCCCCCGGAAACGGCCGCAGAGCCCCGAGCGCGGCCCCGCCGGCCCCACCACCGGCCCGGGGCTCCCCCGACACCCCCGCGACCGGCCCCGCCTCAGCTCCGACACTGCCCCCGCCCCTCCACGACCCTCCTCCCCCCGCTCCCCGACACGCTCCCGAGCTGACACAGGAGACCCCCCCCCGCGCTCCTCCGACCGCGCAGTAAACCGCACCACAGCCCCGGCGCACCCCCTTCCTCCCCCCGCCTCCGTGGCCCCGGGACGCTCCCAGCCGCCGGGACCCCCGGCACATGCGGGACCCGCAGCCTGCAGCGCGCCTCCCCCGGCCCCGCTCACCTCCTCCGCGGGGCGGCCGCCGGGCTGGTCCCGAAGGGCCATGCTCCGTGGCAGCTCCGCTGCCCAGCTCCTGCCCCAGCGCCAGCTCCCCCCAACTGCGGCCCCAGCCCCCAAATGTGGGCCTGCCCTTGCCATCAGCCCCACCTGGGGCCTGTCCTGCCACCCAGCTCCCCCTGGCATTCATCCCAGCCCCAGGGCCCGCAGCTGTGGGCCTGCAGGAACTGGGCAGGGGGCCTGGCCATCAGCCCCTTCAGGGACAGCTGGGGCTGCCAGGGCAGCAGAGGCACCCCCACTCTCCTGACAGCAGCTTGCTGAGAGCTGAAGGGAGAGCCCTGCCTGGGGTGTAGAGTGCGGAAAGGGGAGTATGCGGAGCACAAGAGAACAAATCGAGAGCTCTGGGTGCAACACAAGTCAAGAAAAAAAAAAAAAAAAAAAAAAAAGAACAACGATAGAGCAAACAGAGTGACTCGGGGGGCACCAAAAGGAGGGCCCTGGGGCACACCCAGAAGCACCCAGAAAACTCCAGGACAGGAGAAAAAGCTAAACAGAGACCTCTGCGGCGTGCCGCAAAACACACACGGGGCCACGGGGCGCACCGAAAGGCACGCAGAGGGCTCGGGGGCAACCCAGAATGTGAACTGAGGGGTCCTGAGGGCATCAGAGGGCAAGTGCAGGGCTCTGGGGCAGACCAAAATACAGAGGAAGGGCCTTGGCGCACACCAGAGGGGTCACCAGGCACGCCGCAGGGCTCAACGCGGCTGACAGGATGGCGCCTGCAGGCTGCCCCAGGCACACGAGCGACACTGCGGAGTGCCAAAAGCAAATCCGGGAGCGGTTCGGGGACCTCACGCAGCCCTGGAGGGGCTCTGGCAGCCCTCGCGATGAGGGGAAACACCCCCAAGAGCCCCGAGGGTCCAGGCAACGCAAGGGAAATTCCCCGCAGCTCTGGGAACAGCACCGGGCTCCCTGGCAAGTGCAGGCACTCCCAAGTACATGGGACTCGGGGACCAGCTCCCAGCCCCGGACACAATGCATAACCTCCTGCCTCAGGCATCGTGTTCAGGCAAACCGCCCTGGAGCTCGGCACCAGCGTGCCTCCCCTTACCTACGATATCCAAAGAGTCACCGCCGCACCAGCGTCTGTCCGTCCGTCCGTCCGTCCGTCGGGGAAGGGTCAGCTCCTGCCCCTGCCCTCGACATGGCAGGTGTCCGAGTAGCCTCCCCCCAGTGCTTTTTCCTTCAGGGCTAGGATTCAGCTCGGAGAGCTGAGAGGAAAATGCCTGATCCCGCCTGCCTGCACTTCTGCCCCAACCCAGGCCAGAGCCCCTCAGGTTACTTAGTCCTCAGCGCTGCCTCGGGGAGGCCGAAATAACTGCTAACGGTCATTAGCCATACTTACCCTAGTTACCCGTGCCAGAACGCCTCCTCCTGTAGCAGTTCCTGGTGATATCGAGGGGCCGCTGCATTCTGGCTTCCTTGTTTCATCCCGTCCCTTCGGTATTAACCGCAAGCAAACGCTCGTCCGTCTCTTCTCTTCGTCAGCATTTGCTGTCCTCGGTTCCATCTCTGTAAGGAAGCGATAAACTCGCGTTTTACTTCCAGTGAAACGCTTAGGTTTATGCATGATCTTTTTCTCTTTACCCTGTTTTCTTTTTCCCCCTTTTTTTTCTTTTTTTCTTCTTCTTTTCCTTAAGGGAAAGGTCTTAATACGGCACTTTGCACCATACGTTGCAGGGTAAACGGTCTGGAAACGTTACACACAGCAATTAGGGCTAGGTTATTAGGCAGGCGGGCACGTCGCCTAATACCTTCCTAACGCCATCTTCCACGAAACCTTATTTTTATTCCGCTTCAGTGTTATTGTTACTGTTCGCAAACCCTCGTATGCATGCGCTTAACCGACAACTCTCTCGGTCTTTAACTACGTGGAGGAACGACAGCCCTCGATTTGCCTGTCTCCCTTTCAGACCTATTACCTTTTTGAGACTGCTCCTAGCTTCCTCTTACTCTTGCATGCTGGCCTCACAGGCGACGACCAAAACGAACAACTGGATCGCTAGGTCTAGCCCCCTCTCTTCAAGATGTGCCCCTTCGCGGCTTACGTTTCTTGGTCTCTTCAACTTCAGCCGTGGCAATTAATCTAAAAAAGTAAGTATGACATCTATTCCTTTCCGTAGCTGCGCGTACGATAACAAAACAAAAGAGAAACAGCCAAAGCAAAGCTAAGGCAGATACAGGGAACAGCAGCCACAGGGCAGGAACGGGTTACTCAGTCCTCAGCGCTGCCTCGGGGAGGCCGAAATAACTGCTAACGGTCATTAGCCATACTTACCCTAGTTACCCGTGCCAGAACGCCTCCTCCTGTAGCAGTTCCTGGTGATATCGAGGGGCCGCTGCATTCTGGCTTCCTTGTTTCATCCCGTCCCTTCGGTATTAACCGCAAGCAAACGCTCGTCCGTCTCTTCTCCTCGTCAGCATTTGCTGTCCTCGGTTCCATCTCTGTAAGGAAGCGATAAACTCGCGTTTTACTTCCAGTGAAACGCTTAGGTTTATGCATGATCTTTTTCTCTTTACCCTGTTTTCTTTTTCCCCCTTTTTTTTCTTTTTTTCTTCTTCTTTTCCTTAAGGGAAAGGTCTTAATACGGCACTTTGCACCATACGTTGCAGGGTAAACGGTCTGGAAACGTTACACACAGCAATTAGGGCTAGGTTATTAGGCAGGCGGGCACGTCGCCTAATACCTTCCTAACGCCATCTTCCACGAAACCTTATTTTTATTCCGCTTCAGTGTTATTGTTACTGTTCGCAAACCCTCGTATGCATGCGCTTAACCGACAACTCTCTCGGTCTTTAACTACGTGGAGGAACGACAGCCCTCGATTTGCCTGTCTCCCTTTCAGACCTATTACCTTTTTGAGACTGCTCCTAGCTTCCTCTTACTCTTGCATGCTGGCCTCACAGGCGACGACCAAAACGAACAACTGGATCGCTAGGTCTAGCCCCCTCTCTTCAAGATGTGCCCCTTCGCGGCTTACGTTTCTTGGTCTCTTCAACTTCAGCCGTGGCAATTAATCTAAAAAAGTAAGTATGACATCTATTCCTTTCCGTAGCTGCGCGTACGATAACAAAACAAAAGAGAAACAGCCAAAGCAAAGCTAAGGCAGATACAGGGAACAGCAGCCACAGGGCAGGAACGGGTTACTCAGTCCTCAGCGCTGCCTCGGGGAGGCCGAAATAACTGCTAACGGTCATTAGCCATACTTACCCTAGTTACCCGTGCCAGAACGCCTCCTCCTGTAGCAGTTCCTGGTGATATCGAGGGGCCGCTGCATTCTGGCTTCCTTGTTTCATCCCGTCCCTTCGGTATTAACCGCAAGCAAACGCTCGTCCGTCTCTTCTCCTCGTCAGCATTTGCTGTCCTCGGTTCCATCTCTGTAAGGAAGCGATAAACTCGCGTTTTACTTCCAGTGAAACGCTTAGGTTTATGCATGATCTTTTTCTCTTTACCCTGTTTTCTTTTTCCCCCTTTTTTTTCTTTTTTTCTTCTTCTTTTCCTTAAGGGAAAGGTCTTAATACGGCACTTTGCACCATACGTTGCAGGGTAAACGGTCTGGAAACGTTACACACAGCAATTAGGGCTAGGTTATTAGGCAGGCGGGCACGTCGCCTAATACCTTCCTAACGCCATCTTCCACGAAACCTTATTTTTATTCCGCTTCAGTGTTATTGTTACTGTTCGCAAACCCTCGTATGCATGCGCTTAACCGACAACTCTCTCGGTCTTTAACTACGTGGAGGAACGACAGCCCTCGATTTGCCTGTCTCCCTTTCAGACCTATTACCTTTTTGAGACTGCTCCTAGCTTCCTCTTACTCTTGCATGCTGGCCTCACAGGCGACAACCAAAATGAACCACCGGATCCCCAGGTCTTGCTGCTTCTCTTCGAGATGTCCCCCTTCGGTGGGCTACCCTGCCAAACAAACCAAAAAGACTGCCGAGGCCGCGAGGGTACCAGATTTTCAGAGCGCTTCTCCGAGGCTTTCGGGGTGACTGACGTCACCGCTTCGCTTCACGTTACTCACAGCTACCTTCGTCTATTACTTAGGGCTAAACCTGTTTCTGTTTGCAGAGGGGCTTGTTGCTTGTTTAAACTTGACATATAGTCCATAACCTGCTCTGCATGCTCCCTAGTCCCTTCTGCTTTTGCAACACTTGTGGTAATTCAAGGCGGTAATTAAGAGTCCCCATTGCCCCATAGGCTGGAGCGAGACATTGCTGCTGCTCTGAGGAGGTGCCTAAAAGCCACGCTGTTTTCGCTAGCATCACTGGGGCTTCTCAGAGCCCATCGGTGTTCTCTTTGGCTCTTCCCGAGCCTTTTAGGTTTTTTAGGCTATTCCTTAGCCCTCCATTTTAGGGCAATGTTCTCCTTAAGCACTGCGCACAGCACGATTATCCCAGATCAGCCACATCGTGCACACACAGAGGCTTCTGAGAGGCGGCTCAGAAGAAAAGAGAGAAAAGTCTCTTTGTCATCCGCACATTCACCCATCAACACTCTTCACCAGGAAGTGCTCTAAGTTCCTGTTTCTCTAAAGCGGGACTGAGTCGAGGCGGAGACGCAGATCGCACCCCATCTTTGTTAGAACGCCTCACTGCTGCGGGCACTGGGTCTGGCAGCAGTTTGAGGAATGTTTGGGGCCTTGCACAGAGTGCAGGGGAAGGTCTGGAGTCAGTGACAACATTGCGGCAGGGCTCGGAGGCGTTTTGGGGCCTGTGGGGGTGTTGGGGCAGGATTTGTGGGTGGTTTAATGGCTCTGGGGGGGCTGGTTGCAGGAAGGGTGGGACTCTGCGGGGCCCTCAGGGCAGGGGTGCCATCCCAGATGCGTAGTGAGCACACAGGGGTGCCCTACGTGGCTCTCAGCTCGGCGGGAGCAGCCACCGGTCTCCCACCCCACCAGACAGGGGAGCGGGGCGGGGGGGGGGGGGGGGGGGAGAGGAGGTGGAGGGATCTATGAGCTCGCAGAGAACGCCAGAGGAGGCAGCAGGGAACTCCCCAAGGACCCCGCGTCCCAGAGGAGAGGAGGCATCAGGCTGCCGTGCCGCTGCTAGAGACATCCAGACCCCCGCGCAGACACCCCCCACACACTCCTCCAGGCTGCGTCCGCAGGGGCGAGCGCACGCCCCGGCCCGCGCTGGGGAGGAACCGGGGCCCTACAGGCGACACACGCAAAAGGGAGAGTCAGAGCCGCGCTCCGGCAGACCCGGCGCCGCGCAGACCCGGCGCGGCGCGGCGCGGCGCGGCGCGGCGCCGGGCCCGACTCCCCCCCCCCCCGCCCCGCCGCCTCCACGCAGCGACGGCCCCGGCTGGCAGGACACAGCCCGACACCCGCGGCCACCCGAAGGCGCACGCTCGCCTCACCTCGCCTCACCGCGGCCCCCACATGCTCGACTCCAGCCCGCCTCTGCGTCGCCCGCCGCCGTCCAGCCAAAACACCCGCCCTGCTCGCCGCCATCTTGCCCGCCGCCGCACCGCGCGTGCGCCGGCCGCCCAGGGCTCGCGCCGCCGCACCGCGCGTGCGCCGGCCGCCCAGGGCTCGCGCCGCCGCACCGCGCGTGCGCCGGCCGCCCAGGGCTCGCGCCGCCGCACCGCGCGTGCGCCGGCCGCCCAGGGCTCGCGCCGCCGCACCGCGCGTGCGCCGGCCAAGGACCGCGCGAGAGGGGCGGGGGGAGCGCAGCGCGAGGCAGGCCAGACCCGCAATGGCCCCACCCTCGCGTGGTCGCAGCGCCGCGCTGCAGCCGGCCGGCTCCCGCGCGCCAACCGCAGCCCGCCGCGCCACCCCGGCGCTCAGGCCGAGCAGCGAGCGCCCCGAGGCTGCTCTGCCCGCGCCCGAGAGAGCGGCGGGCATCAGCGAGCAGGCGCTGGGGCTGCCCCGGGGAGAGAGCGCCGCGGAGCAGCTCCGAGACGGCACTGCCCGTCCCCGCGCCCCCAGGAAGCACCGAGAAGGAAAAGCCCTCTCGGGAAAAGCGCTCCCGGTCCGTGAGCACCGGGCAGGGGGCACGAGCGCGGCCCCTGCGCTTACCCGTCCCCGAGAGAGCGCAGAGTAGCGGCCAACGCGGCGACCGGCAGCGCGCGCGTGTGCGCCGGCTGCCCGCAACGGTCTCCGTACGCAGCGGTGGCCGCCGGCGGCTGCAGTGCTGCCTTGTCGACACGCGAGGGCAGCCGTGAGCGCGCCGGAACGCAATGCGCATGCGCGCCCCCCCTCCCGCGTGCAGTGCCGCCTTTCAGACACGCGAGGGCAGCAAGGAGCAGGGCGCAGCGCTTTCCTGCCCCCCTTGCAAATACTCGCTAGGCAAAAGTGGCTTGGGCTCCTCCCGAACGCTTACCTGGCTTCATTACTACAGCTATTAGGAACCGAAGTGCATAGCCTTCTAGCAAAGGGAACGACCGTCTTTTCAGAACTTCCCGCGACTCCCCAGAATTGTCACTGCCTTGCATCAGCAGCCAGCTTCTTCCAACCCAGCCGCAAGAAACATTTTGCCTTCCCGGCAGAACTTTCTGCTCCCTGGGGGGTCCAAAGGAAACCCGTCACTCACTACTGTCTGTCAAAACGTACCGGAAGCCCTCAAATACAGGACAAGACGCCTTCTCTAAGGAAGCTGACTACTAGGTCTGCTTCACGGCAGCTTCTCCCCAGTATCAGGGTCCACTCAATAAACAAAATAGGACGAGAAATGTCTTAATCTGCTCCAAGTGCTTTCGTATAAGAGAACAACATCAAAACGAGGTATTATTGCATTTAGCCTCCACTACACGTGCTACCCCAGCGCCACGGACTTGCTTTAAAGCATCAGTGACGTACGCGGTCTGGCAGTAATTAATATTCACAGAATGAATACGCACTCGATCGAGTACGGGTGTTCATAAAAAGCTTTGCCAGTGCGTCGCTAGGTAACAAACCTAGACAAGCAGCTATTTGCCCTGATCCTTCGGCTTACATTTCTTCTGCCGGATGTAGTCAAACGTACCTGCATGCGGTGGCCTTGCGAGGCAGTGACACGGTGTCCGTGGGGTGGCTGTTCCAGGGTCTCTCGGGCTGTTCCAGGGTCCTCGGACAGCAACGGTGCTGGTCGACTTTCCCTTGCGCTGCACAGCAGGACAGCTCCGCACCGTGCCCTCCCAGCACCGCCACTCCTCCCAGCAGCTGCCTAACCGGCCCCAATCCTGAGCAAAGCTACGACCCCCCAGGAGCCCGCAGCACCCCTCCTACTCTTCCCGCCCTCCCCATTTCCAAGAGGGACAGCCCCAGCCCCCGGGGACAACCCTGCCTGGTCACGCTGCTGTCCGAAAAGCGGATTCGTTGCCCGCTGTGCACTAAGCCAATAATGACACGCTCAGGAGAGACATTTGCTTATTTATTTCAGAGTTGTGCAAGCCTGGCTGCTCGGTGTTTTCCCCACAAATCAAGCGCAACTTCCCCCCCCCCCCCCCCGGCCCCGGCTTTCCAAGTAGCATTTATACAAGTTGCAAGGTTTGCAACTTTCCCTCTTACACCGGTTGGTTAGTGATTTACATACAATTCTAATATTGCTTACACACCATTTTAAAACTACGCATGCTCAGGGGAGGGGTCTTCACCCGGGCACAGGTCTTTCTGACCTATGGGCGTGATTTTCTTGTATTATAATGAGGACAGTTCAGTTCGGGGATACCTCGAATTCCTTTGCTAAATTGGCAACGTCTACATAGAAAACAAAACATTTTGATTTACTATTTCTTTAAGGCTTTAGCACTTCTAGCATGGCCTTGATTAAAGAATTATTTCCTCCCAGGAAATGGGGGGGGGGGTGTTCTCCTCATCTGCCTAGTTCAAACAGCAGGAACACTCTTTCTGAGCTTCCAAGGTTGTCTTGCAACACCATCGGAGATGGAAAACACTTCCTGCCCTGTACCGGGGAAAAACAGGGGCATTCCACTGTCCCCCGTGACCTGTGGGGACTCAGGCGTGAGTGACACATGTCCAGTAAGGAACAGACCCAGCGGGCACTACAGCTCCTGGCCTGCCACGCGGCCGCCTGCTGGGAACCCCGCTGGCAGGGACCTGCCGCCGCCGCCGCCCCCCCCCCGCGGGGCCACCTCGAGAGGCGCAGCATGGTCACCCAGTAGCCCCGCCTGAGAAGACTACACCTCCCAGCATACCGTGCACGCGAGAAGGGCGGCCCGGAAGCCCAGTGACGGAAGACTACTGCTCCCGGCATGCCATGCCAAGCAACATGGCCGCCCGGAAGCCCAGTGCCGGAAGACTACCGCTCCCAGCATGCCGCGCTCAGAACAAACAGGCCCCACCGGAAGCCCAGTGCCGGAAGACTACTGCTCCCGGCATGCCGCGCCGAAAGCTACGGCTCCCCGCAGTCCCGCACCCCAACTCCCGCCCCCCACCCGCAGCGCTGGGGCACCTTTGACCCTCGGCACATTCCGTTCCTTTCCGTCCCGCCCCCCTTCCCCTTCCCCCCTGTCCCCCCGGAAACGGCCGCAGAGCCCCGAGCGCGGCCCCGCCGGCCCCACCACCGGCCCGGGGCTCCCCCGACACCCCCGCGACCGGCCCCGCCTCAGCTCCGACACTGCCCCCGCCCCTCCACGACCCTCCTCCCCCCGCTCCCCGACACGCTCCCGAGCTGACACAGGAGACCCCCCCCCCGCGCTCCTCCGACCGCGCAGTAAACCGCACCACAGCCCCGGTGCACCCCCCTTCCTCCCCCCGCCTCCGTGGCCCCGGGACGCTCCCAGCCGCCGGGACCCCCGGCACATGCGGGACCCGCAACCTGCAGCGCGCCTCCCCCGGCCCCGCTCACCTCCTCCGCGGGGCGGCCGCCGGGCTGGTCCCGAAGGGCCGTGCTCCGTGGCAGCTCCGCTGCCCAGCTCCTGCCCCAGCGCCAGCTCCCCCCAACTGCGGCCCCAGCCCCCAAATGTGGGCCTGCCCTTGCCATCAGCCCCACCTGGGGCCTGTCCTGCCACCCAGCTCCCCCTGGCATTCATCCCAGCCCCAGGGCCCGCAGCTGTGGGCCTGCAGGAACTGGGCAGGGGGCCTGGCCATCAGCCCCTTCAGGGACAGCTGGGGCTGCCAGGGCAGCAGAGGCACCCCCACTCTCCTGACAGCAGCTTGCTGAGAGCTGAAGGGAGAGCCCTGCCTGGGGTGTAGAGTGCGGAAAGGGGAGTATGCGGAGCACAAGAGAACAAATCGAGAGCTCTGGGTGCAACACAAGTCAAGAAAAAAAAAAAAAAAAAAAAAAAAGAACAACGATAGAGCAAACAGAGTGACTCGGGGGGCACCAAAAGGAGGGCCCTGGGGCACACCCAGAAGCACCCAGAAAACTCCAGGACAGGAGAAAAAGCTAAACAGAGACCTCTGCGGCGTGCCGCAAAACACACACGGGGCCACGGGGCGCACCGAAAGGCACGCAGAGGGCTCGGGGGCAACCCAGAATGTGAACTGAGGGGTCCTGAGGGCATCAGAGGGCAAGTGCAGGGCTCTGGGGCAGACCAAAATACAGAGGAAGGGCCTTGGCGCACACCAGAGGGGTCACCAGGCACGCCGCAGGGCTCAACGCGGCTGACAGGATGGCGCCTGCAGGCTGCCCCAGGCACACGAGCGACACTGCGGAGTGCCAAAAGCAAATCCGGGAGCGGTTCGGGGACCTCACGCAGCCCTGGAGGGGCTCTGGCAGCCCTCGCGATGAGGGGAAACACCCCCAAGAGCCCCGAGGGTCCAGGCAACGCAAGGGAAATTCCCCGCAGCTCTGGGAACAGCACCGGGCTCCCTGGCAAGTGCAGGCACTCCCAAGTACATGGGACTCGGGGACCAGCTCCCAGCCCCGGACACAATGCATAACCTCCTGCCTCAGGCATCGTGTTCAGGCAAACCGCCCTGGAGCTCGGCACCAGCGTGCCTCCCCTTACCTACGATATCCAAAGAGTCACCGCCGCACCAGCGTCTGTCCGTACGTCCGTCCGTCGGGGAAGGGTCAGCTCCTGCCCCTGCCCTCGACATGGCAGGTGTCCGAGTAGCCTCCCCCCAGTGCTTTTTCCTTCAGGGCTAGGATTCAGCTCGGAGAGCTGAGAGGAAAATGCCTGATCCCGCCTGCCTGCACTTCTGCCCCAACCCAGGCCAGAGCCCCTCAGGTTACTTAGTCCTCAGCGCTGCCTCGGGGAGGCCGAAATAACTGCTAACGGTCATTAGCCATACTTACCCTAGTTACCCGTGCCAGAACGCCTCCTCCTGTAGCAGTTCCTGGTGATATCGAGGGGCCGCTGCATTCTGGCTTCCTTGTTTCATCCCGTCCCTTCGGTATTAACCGCAAGCAAACGCTCGTCCGTCTCTTCTCCTCGTCAGCATTTGCTGTCCTTGGTTCCATCTCTGTAAGGAAGCGATAAACTCGCGTTTTACTTCCAGTGAAACGCTTAGGTTTATGCATGATCTTTTTCTCTTTACCCTGTTTTCTTTTTCCCCCTTTTTTTTCTTTTTTTCTTCTTCTTTTCCTTAAGGGAAAGGTCTTAATACGGCACTTTGCACCATACGTTGCAGGGTAAACGGTCTGGAAACGTTACACACAGCAATTAGGGCTAGGTTATTAGGCAGGCGGGCACGTCGCCTAATACCTTCCTAACGCCATCTTCCACGAAACCTTATTTTTATTCCGCTTCAGTGTTATTGTTACTGTTCGCAAACCCTCGTATGCATGCGCTTAACCGACAACTCTCTCGGTCTTTAACTACGTGGAGGAACGACAGCCCTCGATTTGCCTGTCTCCCTTTCAGACCTATTACCTTTTTGAGACTGCTCCTAGCTTCCTCTTACTCTTGCATGCTGGCCTCACAGGCGACGACCAAAACGAACAACTGGATCGCTAGGTCTAGCCCCCTCTCTTCAAGATGTGCCCCTTCGCGGCTTACGTTTCTTGGTCTCTTCAACTTCAGCCGTGGCAATTAATCTAAAAAAGTAAGCATGACATCTATTCCTTTCCGTAGCTGCGCGTACGATAACAAAACAAAAGAGAAACAGCCAAAGCAAAGCTAAGGCAGATACAGGGAACAGCAGCCACAGGGCAGGAACGGGTTACTCAGTCCTCAGCGCTGCCTCGGGGAGGCCGAAGTAACTGCTAACGGTCATTAGCCATACTTACCCTAGTTACCCGTGCCAGAACGCCTCCTCCTGTAGCAGTTCCTGGTGATATCGAGGGGCCGCTGCATTCTGGCTTCCTTGTTTCATCCCGTCCCTTCGGTATTAACCGCAAGCAAACGCTCGTCCGTCTCTTCTCCTCGTCAGCATTTGCTGTCCTCGGTTCCATCTCTGTAAGGAAGCGATAAACTCGCGTTTTACTTCCAGTGAAACGCTTAGGTTTATGCATGATCTTTTTCTCTTTACCCTGTTTTCTTTTTCCCCCTTTTTTTTCTTTTTTTCTTCTTCTTTTCCTTAAGGGAAAGGTCTTAATACGGCACTTTGCACCATACGTTGCAGGGTAAACGGTCTGGAAACGTTACACACAGCAATTAGGGCTAGGTTATTAGGCAGGCGGGCACGTCGCCTAATACCTTCCTAACGCCATCTTCCACGAAACCTTATTTTTATTCCGCTTCAGTGTTATTGTTACTGTTCGCAAACCCTCGTATGCATGCGCTTAACCGACAACTCTCTCGGTCTTTAACTACGTGGAGGAACGACAGCCCTCGATTTGCCTGTCTCCCTTTCAGACCTATTACCTTTTTGAGACTGCTCCTAGCTTCCTCTTACTCTTGCATGCTGGCCTCACAGGCGACGACCAAAATGAACCACCGGATCCCCAGGTCTTGCTGCTTCTCTTCGAGATGTCCCCCTTCGGTGGGCTACCCTGCCAAACAAACCAAAAAGACTGCCGAGGCCGCGAGGGTACCAGATTTTCAGAGCGCTTCTCCGAGGCTTTCGGGGTGACTGACGTCACCGCTTCGCTTCACGTTACTCACAGCTACCTTCGTCTATTACTTAGGGCTAAACCTGTTTCTGTTTGCAGAGGGGCTTGTTGCTTGTTTAAACTTGACATATAGTCCATAACCTGCTCTGCATGCTCCCTAGTCCCTTCTGCTTTTGCAACACTTGTGGTAATTCAAGGCGGTAATTAAGAGTCCCCATTGCCCCATAGGCTGGAGCGAGACATTGCTGCTGCTCTGAGGAGGTGCCTAAAAGCCACGCTGTTTTCGCTAGCATCACTGGGGCTTCTCAGAGCCCATCGGTGTTCTCTTTGGCTCTTCCCGAGCCTTTTAGGTTTTTTAGGCTATTCCTTAGCCCTCCATTTTAGGGCAATGTTCTCCTTAAGCACTGCACACAGCACGATTATCCCAGATCAGCCACATCGTGCACACACAGAGGCTTCTGAGAGGCGGCTCAGAAGAAAAGAGAGAAAAGTCTCTTTGTCATCCGCACATTCACCCGTCAACACTCTTCACCAGGAAGTGCTCTAAGTTCCTGTTTCTCTAAAGCGGGACTGAGTCGAGGCGGAGACGCAGATCGCACCCCATCTTTGTTAGAACGCCTCACTGCTGCGGGCACTGGGTCTGGCAGCAGTTTGAGGAATGTTTGGGGCCTTGCACAGAGTGCAGGGGAAGGTCTGGAGTCAGTGACAACATTGCGGCAGGGCTCGGAGGCGTTTTGGGGCCTGTGGGGGTGTTGGGGCAGGATTTGTGGGTGGTTTAATGGCTCTGGGGGGGCTGGTTGCAGGAAGGGTGGGACTCTGCGGGGCCCTCAGGGCAGGGGTGCCATCCCAGATGCGTAGTGAGCACACAGGGGTGCCCTACGTGGCTCTCAGCTCGGCGGGAGCAGCCACCGGTCTCCCACCCCACCAGACAGGGGAGCGGGGCGGGGGGGGGGGGGGGGAGAGGAGGTGGAGGGATCTATGAGCTCGCAGAGAACGCCAGAGGAGGCAGCAGGGAACTCCCCAAGGACCCCGCGTCCCAGAGGAGAGGAGGCATCAGGCTGCCGTGCCGCTGCTAGAGACATCCAGACCCCCGCGCAGACACCCCCCACACACTCCTCCAGGCTGCGTCCGCAGGGGCGAGCGCACGCCCCGGCCCGCGCTGGGGAGGAACCGGGGCCCTACAGGCGACACACGCAAAAGGGAGAGTCAGAGCCGCGCTCCGGCAGACCCGGCGCCGCGCAGACCCGGCGCGGCGCGGCGCGGCGCGGCGCCGGGCCCGACTCCCCCCCCCCCCGCCCCGCCGCCTCCACGCAGCGACGGCCCCGGCTGGCAGGACACAGCCCGACACCCGCGGCCACCCGAAGGCGCACGCTCGCCTCACCTCGCCTCACCGCGGCCCCCACATGCTCGACTCCAGCCCGCCTCTGCGTCGCCCGCCGCCGTCCAGCCAAAACACCCGCCCTGCTCGCCGCCATCTTGCCCGCTGCCGCACCGCGCGTGCGCCGGCCGCCCAGGGCTCGCGCCGCCGCACCGCGCGTGCGCCGGCCGCCCAGGGCTCGCGCCGCCGCACCGCGCGTGCGCCGGCCGCCCAGGGCTCGCGCCGCCGCACCGCGCGTGCGCCGGCCGCCCAGGGCTCGCGCCGCCGCACCGCGCGTGCGCCGGCCGCCCAGGGCTCGCGCCGCCGCACCGCGCGTGCGCCGGCCAAGGACCGCGCGAGAGGGGCGGGGGGAGCGCAGCGCGAGGGGCGGGGGGAGCGCAGCGCGAGGGGCGGGGGGAGCGCAGCGCGAGGGGCGGGGGCAGCGCAGCGCGAGGGGCGGGGGCAGCGCAGCGCGAGGGGCGGGGGCAGCGCAGCGCGAGGCAGCCCAGACCCGCAATGGCCCCACCCTTGCGTGGTCGCAGCGCCGCGCTGCAGCCGGCCGGCTCCCGCGCGCCAACCGCAGCCCGCCGCGCCACCCCGGCGCTCAGGCCGAGCAGCGAGCGCCCCGAGGCTGCTCTGCCCGCGCCCGAGAGAGCGGCGGGCATCAGCGAGCAGGCGCTGGGGCTGCCCCGGGGAGAGAGCGCCGCGGAGCAGCTCCGAGACGGCACTGCCCGTCCCCGCGCCCCCAGGAAGCACCGAGAAGGAAAAGCCCTCTCGGGAAAAGCGCTCCCGGTCCGTGAGCACCGGGCAGGGGGCACGAGCGCGGCCCCTGCGCTTACCCGTCCCCGAGAGAGCGCAGAGTAGCGGCCAACGCGGCGACCGGCAGCGCGCGCGTGTGCGCCGGCTGCCCGCAACGGTCTCCGTACGCAGCGGTGGCCGCCGGCGGCTGCAGTGCTGCCTTGTCGACACGCGAGGGCAGCCGTGAGCGCGCCGGAACGCAATGCGCATGCGCGCCCCCCCTCCCGCGTGCAGTGCCGCCTTTCAGACACGCGAGGGCAGCAAGGAGCAGGGCGCAGCGCTTTCCTGCCCCCCTTGCAAATACTCGCTAGGCAAAAGTGGCTTGGGCTCCTCCCGAACGCTTACCTGGCTTCATTACTACAGCTATTAGGAACCGAAGTGCATAGCCTTCTAGCAAAGGGAACGACCGTCTTTTCAGAACTTCCCGCGACTCCCCAGAATTGTCACTGCCTTGCATCAGCAGACAGCTTCTTCCAACCCAGCCGCAAGAAACATTTTGCCTTCCCGGCAGAACTTTCTGCTCCCTGGGGGGTCCAAAGGAAACCCGTCACTCACTACTGTCTGTCAAAACGTACCGGAAGCCCTCAAATACAGGACAAGACGCCTTCTCTAAGGAAGCTGACTACTAGGTCTGCTTCATGGCAGCTTCTCCCCAGTATCAGGGTCCACTCAATAAACAAAATAGGACGAGAAATGTCTTAATCTGCTCCAAGTGCTTTCGTATAAGAGAACAACATCAAAACGAGGTATTATTGCATTTAGCCTCCACTACACGTGCTACCCCAGCGCCACGGACTTGCTTTAAAGCATCAGTGACGTACGCGGTCTGGCAGTAATTAATATTCACAGAATGAATACGCACTCGATCGAGTACGGGTGTTCATAAAAAGCTTTGCCAGTGCGTCGCTAGGTAACAAACCTAGACAAGCAGCTATTTGCCCTGATCCTTCGGCTTACATTTCTTCTGCCGGATGTAGTCAAACGTACCTGCATGCGGTGGCCTTGCGAGGCAGTGACACGGTGTCCGTGGGGTGGCTGTTCCAGGGTCTCTCGGGCTGTTCCAGGGTCCTCGGACAGCAACGGTGCTGGTCGACTTTCCCTTGCGCTGCACAGCAGGACAGCTCCGCACCGTGCCCTCCCAGCACCGCCACTCCTCCCAGCAGCTGCCTAACCGGCCCCAATCCTGAGCAAAGCTACGACCCCCCAGGAGCCCGCAGCACCCCTCCTACTCTTCCCGCCCTCCCCATTTCCAAGAGGGACAGCCCCAGCCCCCGGGGACAACCCTGCCTGGTCACGCTGCTGTCCGAAAAGCGGATTCGTTGCCCGCTGTGCACTAAGCCAATAATGACACGCTCAGGAGAGACATTTGCTTATTTATTTCAGAGTTGTGCAAGCCTGGCTGCTCGGTGTTTTCCCCACAAATCAAGCGCAACTTCCCCCCCCCCCCCCCCGGCCCCGGCTTTCCAAGTAGCATTTATACAAGTTGCAAGGTTTGCAACTTTCCCTCTTACACCGGTTGGTTAGTGATTTACATACAATTCTAATATTGCTTACACACCATTTTAAAACTACGCATGCTCAGGGGAGGGGTCTTCACCCGGGCACAGGTCTTTCTGACCTATGGGCGTGATTTTCTTGTATTATAATGAGGACAGTTCAGTTCGGGGATACCTCGAATTCCTTTGCTAAATTGGCAACGTCTACATAGAAAACAAAACATTTTGATTTACTATTTCTTTAAGGCTTTAGCACTTCTAGCATGGCCTTGATTAAAGAATTATTTCCTCCCAGGAAATGGGGGGGGGGGTGTTCTCCTCATCTGCCTAGTTCAAACAGCAGGAACACTCTTTCTGAGCTTCCAAGGTTGTCTTGCAACACCATCGGAGATGGAAAACACTTCCTGCCCTGTACCGGGGAAAAACAGGGGCATTCCACTGTCCCCCGTGACCTGTGGGGACTCAGGCGTGAGTGACACATGTCCAGTAAGGAACAGACCCAGCGGGCACTACAGCTCCTGGCCTGCCACGCGGCCGCCTGCTGGGAACCCCGCTGGCAGGGACCTGCCGCCGCCGCCGCCCCCCCCCCGCGGGGCCACCTCGAGAGGCGCAGCATGGTCACCCAGTAGCCCCGCCTGAGAAGACTACACCTCCCAGCATACCGTGCACGCGAGAAGGGCGGCCCGGAAGCCCAGTGACGGAAGACTACTGCTCCCGGCATGCCATGCCAAGCAACATGGCCGCCCGGAAGCCCAGTGCCGGAAGACTACCGCTCCCAGCATGCCGCGCTCAGAACAAACAGGCCCCACCGGAAGCCCAGTGCCGGAAGACTACTGCTCCCGGCATGCCGCGCCGAAAGCTACGGCTCCCCGCAGTCCCGCACCCCAACTCCCGCCCCCCACCCGCAGCGCTGGGGCACCTTTGACCCTCGGCACATTCCGTTCCTTTCCGTCCCGCCCCCCTTCCCCTTCCCCCCTGTCCCCCCGGAAACGGCCGCAGAGCCCCGAGCGCGGCCCCGCCGGCCCCACCACCGGCCCGGGGCTCCCCCGACACCCCCGCGACCGGCCCCGCCTCAGCTCCGACACTGCCCCCGCCCCTCCACGACCCTCCTCCCCCCGCTCCCCGACACGCTCCCGAGCTGACACAGGAGACCCCCCCCCCGCGCTCCTCCGACCGCGCAGTAAACCGCACCACAGCCCCGGTGCACCCCCCTTCCTCCCCCCGCCTCCGTGGCCCCGGGACGCTCCCAGCCGCCGGGACCCCCGGCACATGCGGGACCCGCAACCTGCAGCGCGCCTCCCCCGGCCCCGCTCACCTCCTCCGCGGGGCGGCCGCCGGGCTGGTCCCGAAGGGCCGTGCTCCGTGGCAGCTCCGCTGCCCAGCTCCTGCCCCAGCGCCAGCTCCCCCCAACTGCAGCCCCAGCCCCCAAATGTGGGCCTGCCCTTGCCATCAGCCCCACCTGGGGCCTGTCCTGCCACCCAGCTCCCCCTGGCATTCATCCCAGCCCCAGGGCCCGCAGCTGTGGGCCTGCAGGAACTGGGCAGGGGGCCTGGCCATCAGCCCCTTCAGGGACAGCTGGGGCTGCCAGGGCAGCAGAGGCACCCCCACTCTCCTGACAGCAGCTTGCTGAGAGCTGAAGGGAGAGCCCTGCCTGGGGTGTAGAGTGCGGAAAGGGGAGTATGCGGAGCACAAGAGAACAAATCGAGAGCTCTGGGTGCAACACAAGTCAAGAAAAAAAAAAAAAAAAAAAAAAAGAACAACGATAGAGCAAACAGAGTGACTCGGGGGGCACCAAAAGGAGGGCCCTGGGGCACACCCAGAAGCACCCAGAAAACTCCAGGACAGGAGAAAAAGCTAAACAGAGACCTCTGCGGCGTGCCGCAAAACACACACGGGGCCACGGGGCGCACCGAAAGGCACGCAGAGGGCTCGGGGGCAACCCAGAATGTGAACTGAGGGGTCCTGAGGGCATCAGAGGGCAAGTGCAGGGCTCTGGGGCAGACCAAAATACAGAGGAAGGGCCTTGGCGCACACCAGAGGGGTCACCAGGCACGCCGCAGGGCTCAACGCGGCTGACAGGATGGCGCCTGCAGGCTGCCCCAGGCACACGAGCGACACTGCGGAGTGCCAAAAGCAAATCCGGGAGCGGTTCGGGGACCTCACGCAGCCCTGGAGGGGCTCTGGCAGCCCTCGCGATGAGGGGAAACACCCCCAAGAGCCCCGAGGGTCCAGGCAACGCAAGGGAAATTCCCCGCAGCTCTGGGAACAGCACCGGGCTCCCTGGCAAGTGCAGGCACTCCCAAGTACATGGGACTCGGGGACCAGCTCCCAGCCCCGGACACAATGCATAACCTCCTGCCTCAGGCATCGTGTTCAGGCAAACCGCCCTGGAGCTCGGCACCAGCGTGCCTCCCCTTACCTACGATATCCAAAGAGTCACCGCCGCACCAGCGTCTGTCCGTCCGTCCGTCCGTCGGGGAAGGGTCAGCTCCTGCCCCTGCCCTCGACATGGCAGGTGTCCGAGTAGCCTCCCCCCAGTGCTTTTTCCTTCAGGGCTAGGATTCAGCTCGGAGAGCTGAGAGGAAAATGCCTGATCCCGCCTGCCTGCACTTCTGCCCCAACCCAGGCCAGAGCCCCTCAGGTTACTTAGTCCTCAGCGCTGCCTCGGGGAGGCCGAAATAACTGCTAACGGTCATTAGCCATACTTACCCTAGTTACCCGTGCCAGAACGCCTCCTCCTGTAGCAGTTCCTGGTGATATCGAGGGGCCGCTGCATTCTGGCTTCCTTGTTTCATCCCGTCCCTTCGGTATTAACCGCAAGCAAACGCTCGTCCGTCTCTTCTCCTCGTCAGCATTTGCTGTCCTTGGTTCCATCTCTGTAAGGAAGCAATAAACTCGCGTTTTACTTCCAGTGAAACGCTTAGGTTTATGCATGATCTTTTTCTCTTTACCCTGTTTTCTTTTTCCCCCTTTTTTTTCTTTTTTTCTTCTTCTTTTCCTTAAGGGAAAGGTCTTAATACGGCACTTTGCACCATACGTTGCAGGGTAAACGGTCTGGAAACGTTACACACAGCAATTAGGGCTAGGTTATTAGGCAGGCGGGCACGTCGCCTAATACCTTCCTAACGCCATCTTCCACGAAACCTTATTTTTATTCCGCTTCAGTGTTATTGTTACTGTTCGCAAACCCTCGTATGCATGCGCTTAACTGACAACTCTCTCGGTCTTTAACTACGTGGAGGAACGACAGCCCTCGATTTGCCTGTCTCCCTTTCAGACCTATTACCTTTTTGAGACTGCTCCTAGCTTCCTCTTACTCTTGCATGCTGGCCTCACAGGCGACGACCAAAACGAACAACTGGATCGCTAGGTCTAGCCCCCTCTCTTCAAGATGTGCCCCTTCGCGGCTTACGTTTCTTGGTCTCTTCAACTTCAGCCGTGGCAATTAATCTAAAAAAGTAAGTATGACATCTATTCCTTTCCGTAGCTGCGCGTACGATAACAAAACAAAAGAGAAACAGCCAAAGCAAAGCTAAGGCAGATACAGGGAACAGCAGCCACAGGGCAGGAACGGGTTACTCAGTCCTCAGCGCTGCCTCGGGGAGGCCGAAATAACTGCTAACGGTCATTAGCCATACTTACCCTAGTTACCCGTGCCAGAACGCCTCCTCCTGTAGCAGTTCCTGATGATATCGAGGGGCCGCTGCATTCTGGCTTCCTTGTTTCATCCCGTCCCTTCGGTATTAACCGCAAGCAAACGCTCGTCCGTCTCTTCTCCTCGTCAGCATTTGCTGTCCTCGGTTCCATCTCTGTAAGGAAGCGATAAACTCGCGTTTTACTTCCAGTGAAACGCTTAGGTTTATGCATGATCTTTTTCTCTTTACCCTGTTTTCTTTTTCCCCCTTTTTTTTCTTTTTTTCTTCTTCTTTTCCTTAAGGGAAAGGTCTTAATACGGCACTTTGCACCATACGTTGCAGGGTAAACGGTCTGGAAACGTTACACACAGCAATTAGGGCTAGGTTATTAGGCAGGCGGGCACGTCGCCTAATACCTTCCTAACGCCATCTTCCACGAAACCTTATTTTTATTCCGCTTCAGTGTTATTGTTACTGTTCGCAAACCCTCGTATGCATGCGCTTAACCGACAACTCTCTCGGTCTTTAACTACGTGGAGGAACGACAGCCCTCGATTTGCCTGTCTCCCTTTCAGACCTATTACCTTTTTGAGACTGCTCCTAGCTTCCTCTTACTCTTGCATGCTGGCCTCACAGGCGACGACCAAAACGAACAACTGGATCGCTAGGTCTAGCCCCCTCTCTTCAAGATGTGCCCCTTCGCGGCTTACGTTTCTTGGTCTCTTCAACTTCAGCCGTGGCAATTAATCTAAAAAAGTAAGTATGACATCTATTCCTTTCCGTAGCTGCGTGTACGATAACAAAACAAAAGAGAAACAGCCAAAGCAAAGCTAAGGCAGATACAGGGAACAGCAGCCACAGGGCAGGAACGGGTTACTCAGTCCTCAGCGCTGCCTCGGGGAGGCCGAAATAACTGCTAACGGTCATTAGCCATACTTACCCTAGTTACCCGTGCCAGAACGCCTCCTCCTGTAGCAGTTCCTGGTGATATCGAGGGGCCGCTGCATTCTGGCTTCCTTGTTTCATCCCGTCCCTTCGGTATTAACCGCAAGCAAACGCTCGTCCGTCTCTTCTCTTCGTCAGCATTTGCTGTCCTTGGTTCCATCTCTGTAAGGAAGCGATAAACTCGCGTTTTACTTCCAGTGAAACGCTTAGGTTTATGCATGATCTTTTTCTCTTTACCCTGTTTTCTTTTTCCCCCTTTTTTTTCTTTTTTTCTTCTTCTTTTCCTTAAGGGAAAGGTCTTAATACGGCACTTTGCACCATACGTTGCAGGGTAAACGGTCTGGAAACGTTACACACAGCAATTAGGGCTAGGTTATTAGGCAGGCGGGCACGTCGCCTAATACCTTCCTAACGCCATCTTCCACGAAACCTTATTTTTATTCCGCTTCAGTGTTATTGTTACTGTTCGCAAACCCTCGTATGCATGCGCTTAACCGACAACTCTCTCGGTCTTTAACTACGTGGAGGAACGACAGCCCTCGATTTGCCTGTCTCCCTTTCAGACCTATTACCTTTTTGAGACTGCTCCTAGCTTCCTCTTACTCTTGCATGCTGGCCTCACAGGCGACGACCAAAACGAACAACTGGATCGCTAGGTCTAGCCCCCTCTCTTCAAGATGTGCCCCTTCGCGGCTTACGTTTCTTGGTCTCTTCAACTTCAGCCGTGGCAATTAATCTAAAAAAGTAAGTATGACATCTATTCCTTTCCGTAGCTGCGCGTACGATAACAAAACAAAAGAGAAACAGCCAAAGCAAAGCTAAGGCAGATACAGGGAACAGCAGCCACAGGGCAGGAACGGGTTACTCAGTCCTCAGCGCTGCCTCGGGGAGGCCGAAATAACTGCTAACGGTCATTAGCCATACTTACCCTAGTTACCCGTGCCAGAACGCCTCCTCCTGTAGCAGTTCCTGGTGATATCGAGGGGCCGCTGCATTCTGGCTTCCTTGTTTCATCCCGTCCCTTCGGTATTAACCGCAAGCAAACGCTCGTCCGTCTCTTCTCCTCGTCAGCATTTGCTGTCCTCGGTTCCATCTCTGTAAGGAAGCGATAAACTCGCGTTTTACTTCCAGTGAAACGCTTAGGTTTATGCATGATCTTTTTCTCTTTACCCTGTTTTCTTTTTCCCCCTTTTTTTTCTTTTTTTCTTCTTCTTTTCCTTAAGGGAAAGGTCTTAATACGGCACTTTGCACCATACGTTGCAGGGTAAACGGTCTGGAAACGTTACACACAGCAATTAGGGCTAGGTTATTAGGCAGGCGGGCACGTCGCCTAATACCTTCCTAACGCCATCTTCCACGAAACCTTATTTTTATTCCGCTTCAGTGTTATTGTTACTGTTCGCAAACCCTCGTATGCATGCGCTTAACCGACAACTCTCTCGGTCTTTAACTACGTGGAGGAACGACAGCCCTCGATTTGCCTGTCTCCCTTTCAGACCTATTACCTTTTTGAGACTGCTCCTAGCTTCCTCTTACTCTTGCATGCTGGCCTCACAGGCGACGACCAAAATGAACCACCGGATCCCCAGGTCTTGCTGCTTCTCTTCGAGATGTCCCCCTTCGGTGGGCTACCCTGCCAAACAAACCAAAAAGACTGCCGAGGCCGCGAGGGTACCAGATTTTCAGAGCGCTTCTCCGAGGCTTTCGGGGTGACTGACGTCACCGCTTCGCTTCACGTTACTCACAGCTACCTTCGTCTATTACTTAGGGCTAAACCTGTTTCTGTTTGCAGAGGGGCTTGTTGCTTGTTTAAACTTGACATATAGTCCATAACCTGCTCTGCATGCTCCCTAGTCCCTTCTGCTTTTGCAACACTTGTGGTAATTCAAGGCGGTAATTAAGAGTCCCCATTGCCCCATAGGCTGGAGCGAGACATTGCTGCTGCTCTGAGGAGGTGCCTAAAAGCCACGCTGTTTTCGCTAGCATCACTGGGGCTTCTCAGAGCCCATCGGTGTTCTCTTTGGCTCTTCCCGAGCCTTTTAGGTTTTTTAGGCTATTCCTTAGCCCTCCATTTTAGGGCAATGTTCTCCTTAAGCACTGCGCACAGCACGATTATCCCAGATCAGCCACATCGTGCACACACAGAGGCTTCTGAGAGGCGGCTCAGAAGAAAAGAGAGAAAAGTCTCTTTGTCATCCGCACATTCACCCATCAACACTCTTCACCAGGAAGTGCTCTAAGTTCCTGTTTCTCTAAAGCGGGACTGAGTCGAGGCGGAGACGCAGATCGCACCCCATCTTTGTTAGAACGCCTCACTGCTGCGGGCACTGGGTCTGGCAGCAGTTTGAGGAATGTTTGGGGCCTTGCACAGAGTGCAGGGGAAGGTCTGGAGTCAGTGACAACATTGCGGCAGGGCTCGGAGGCGTTTTGGGGCCTGTGGGGGTGTTGGGGCAGGATTTGTGGGTGGTTTAATGGCTCTGGGGGGGCTGGTTGCAGGAAGGGTGGGACTCTGCGGGGCCCTCAGGGCAGGGGTGCCATCCCAGATGCGTAGTGAGCACACAGGGGTGCCCTACGTGGCTCTCAGCTCGGCGGGAGCAGCCACCGGTCTCCCACCCCACCAGACAGGGGAGCGGGGCGGGGGGGGGGGGGGGGGGGGAGAGGAGGTGGAGGGATCTATGAGCTCGCAGAGAACGCCAGAGGAGGCAGCAGGGAACTCCCCAAGGACCCCGCGTCCCAGAGGAGAGGAGGCATCAGGCTGCCGTGCCGCTGCTAGAGACATCCAGACCCCCGCGCAGACACCCCCCACACACTCCTCCAGGCTGCGTCCGCAGGGGCGAGCGCACGCCCCGGCCCGCGCTGGGGAGGAACCGGGGCCCTACAGGCGACACACGCAAAAGGGAGAGTCAGAGCCGCGCTCCGGCAGACCCGGCGCCGCGCAGACCCGGCGCGGCGCGGCGCGGCGCGGCGCCGGGCCCGACTCCCCCCCCCCCCGCCCCACCGCCTCCACGCAGCGACGGCCCCGGCTGGCAGGACACAGCCCGACACCCGCGGCCACCCGAAGGCGCACGCTCGCCTCACCTCGCCTCACCGCGGCCCCCACATGCTCGACTCCAGCCCGCCTCTGCGTCGCCCGCCGCCGTCCAGCCAAAACACCCGCCCTGCTCGCCGCCATCTTGCCCGCCGCCGCACCGCGCGTGCGCCGGCCGCCCAGGGCTCGCGCCGCCGCACCGCGCGTGCGCCGGCCAAGGACCGCGCGAGAGGGGCGGGGGGAGCGCGAGGGGCGGGGGGAGCGCAGCGCGAGGGGCGGGGGGAGCGCAGCGCGAGGGGCGGGGGAGCGCAGCGCGAGGCAGCCCAGACCCGCAATGGCCCCACCCTCGCGTGGTCGCAGCGCCGCGCTGCAGCCGGCCGGCTCCCGCGCGCCAACCGCAGCCCGCCGCGCCACCCCGGCGCTCAGGCCGAGCAGCGAGCGCCCCGAGGCTGCTCTGCCCGCGCCCGAGAGAGCGGCGGGCATCAGCGAGCAGGCGCTGGGGCTGCCCCGGGGAGAGAGCGCCGCGGAGCAGCTCCGAGACGGCACTGCCCGTCCCCGCGCCCCCAGGAAGCACCGAGAAGGAAAAGCCCTCTCGGGAAAAGCGCTCCCGGTCCGTGAGCACCGGGCAGGGGGCACGAGCGCGGCCCCTGCGCTTACCCGTCCCCGAGAGAGCGCAGAGTAGCGGCCAACGCGGCGACCGGCAGCGCGCGCGTGTGCGCCGGCTGCCCGCAACGGTCTCCGTACGCAGCGGTGGCCGCCGGCGGCTGCAGTGCTGCCTTGTCGACACGCGAGGGCAGCCGTGAGCGCGCCCCCTCCCGCGTGCAGTGCCGCCTTTCAGACACGCGAGGGCAGCAAGGAGCAGGGCGCAGCGCTTTCCTGCCCCCCTTGCAAATACTCGCTAGGCAAAAGTGGCTTGGGCTCCTCCCGAACGCTTACCTGGCTTCATTACTACAGCTATTAGGAACCGAAGTGCATAGCCTTCTAGCAAAGGGAACGACCGTCTTTTCAGAACTTCCCGCGACTCCCCAGAATTGTCACTGCCTTGCATCAGCAGCCAGCTTCTTCCAACCCAGCCGCAAGAAACATTTTGCCTTCCCGGCAGAACTTTCTGCTCCCTGGGGGGTCCAAAGGAAACCCGTCACTCACTACTGTCTGTCAAAACGTACCGGAAGCCCTCAAATACAGGACAAGACGCCTTCTCTAAGGAAGCTGACTACTAGGTCTGCTTCACGGCAGCTTCTCCCCAGTATCAGGGTCCACTCAATAAACAAAATAGGACGAGAAATGTCTTAATCTGCTCCAAGTGCTTTCGTATAAGAGAACAACATCAAAACGAGGTATTATTGCATTTAGCCTCCACTACACGTGCTACCCCAGCGCCACGGACTTGCTTTAAAGCATCAGTGACGTACGCGGTCTGGCAGTAATTAATATTCACAGAATGAATACGCACTCGATCGAGTACGGGTGTTCATAAAAAGCTTTGCCAGTGCGTCGCTAGGTAACAAACCTAGACAAGCAGCTATTTGCCCTGATCCTTCGGCTTACATTTCTTCTGCCGGATGTAGTCAAACGTACCTGCATGCGGTGGCCTTGCGAGGCAGTGACACGGTGTCCGTGGGGTGGCTGTTCCAGGGTCTCTCGGGCTGTTCCAGGGTCCTCGGACAGCAACGGTGCTGGTCGACTTTCCCTTGCGCTGCACAGCAGGACAGCTCCGCACCGTGCCCTCCCAGCACCGCCACTCCTCCCAGCAGCTGCCTAACCGGCCCCAATCCTGAGCAAAGCTACGACCCCCCAGGAGCCCGCAGCACCCCTCCTACTCTTCCCGCCCTCCCCATTTCCAAGAGGGACAGCCCCAGCCCCCGGGGACAACCCTGCCTGGTCACGCTGCTGTCCGAAAAGCGGATTCGTTGCCCGCTGTGCACTAAGCCAATAATGACACGCTCAGGAGAGACATTTGCTTATTTATTTCAGAGTTGTGCAAGCCTGGCTGCTCGGTGTTTTCCCCACAAATCAAGCGCAACTTCCCCCCCCCCCCCCCCGGCCCCGGCTTTCCAAGTAGCATTTATACAAGTTGCAAGGTTTGCAACTTTCCCTCTTACACCGGTTGGTTAGTGATTTACATACAATTCTAATATTGCTTACACACCATTTTAAAACTACGCATGCTCAGGGGAGGGGTCTTCACCCGGGCACAGGTCTTTCTGACCTATGGGCGTGATTTTCTTGTATTATAATGAGGACAGTTCAGTTCGGGGATACCTCGAATTCCTTTGCTAAATTGGCAACGTCTACATAGAAAACAAAACATTTTGATTTACTATTTCTTTAAGGCTTTAGCACTTCTAGCATGGCCTTGATTAAAGAATTATTTCCTCCCAGGAAATGGGGGGGGGGGGTGTTCTCCTCATCTGCCTAGTTCAAACAGCAGGAACACTCTTTCTGAGCTTCCAAGGTTGTCTTGCAACACCATCGGAGATGGAAAACACTTCCTGCCCTGTACCGGGGAAAAACAGGGGCATTCCACTGTCCCCCGTGACCTGTGGGGACTCAGGCGTGAGTGACACATGTCCAGTAAGGAACAGACCCAGCGGGCACTACAGCTCCTGGCCTGCCACGCGGCCGCCTGCTGGGAACCCCGCTGGCAGGGACCTGCCGCCGCCGCCGCCCCCCCCCCGCGGGGCCACCTCGAGAGGCGCAGCATGGTCACCCAGTAGCCCCGCCTGAGAAGACTACACCTCCCAGCATACCGTGCACGCGAGAAGGGCGGCCCGGAAGCCCAGTGACGGAAGACTACTGCTCCCGGCATGCCATGCCAAGCAACATGGCCGCCCGGAAGCCCAGTGCCGGAAGACTACCGCTCCCAGCATGCCGCGCTCAGAACAAACAGGCCCCACCGGAAGCCCAGTGCCGGAAGACTACTGCTCCCGGCATGCCGCGCCGAAAGCTACGGCTCCCCGCAGTCCCGCACCCCAACTCCCGCCCCCCACCCGCAGCGCTGGGGCACCTTTGACCCTCGGCACATTCCGTTCCTTTCCGTCCCGCCCCCCTTCCCCTTCCCCCCTGTCCCCCCGGAAACGGCCGCAGAGCCCCGAGCGCGGCCCCGCCGGCCCCACCACCGGCCCGGGGCTCCCCCGACACCCCCGCGACCGGCCCCGCCTCAGCTCCGACACTGCCCCCGCCCCTCCACGACCCTCCTCCCCCCGCTCCCCGACACGCTCCCGAGCTGACACAGGAGACCCCCCCCCCGCGCTCCTCCGACCGCGCAGTAAACCGCACCACAGCCCCGGTGCACCCCCCTTCCTCCCCCCGCCTCCGTGGCCCCGGGACGCTCCCAGCCGCCGGGACCCCCGGCACATGCGGGACCCGCAGCCTGCAGCGCGCCTCCCCCGGCCCCGCTCACCTCCTCCGCGGGGCGGCCGCCGGGCTGGTCCCGAAGGGCCGTGCTCCGTGGCAGCTCCGCTGCCCAGCTCCTGCCCCAGCGCCAGCTCCCCCCAACTGCGGCCCCAGCCCCCAAATGTGGGCCTGCCCTTGCCATCAGCCCCACCTGGGGCCTGTCCTGCCACCCAGCTCCCCCTGGCATTCATCCCAGCCCCAGGGCCCGCAGCTGTGGGCCTGCAGGAACTGGGCAGGGGGCCTGGCCATCAGCCCCTTCAGGGACAGCTGGGGCTGCCAGGGCAGCAGAGGCACCCCCACTCTCCTGACAGCAGCTTGCTGAGAGCTGAAGGGAGAGCCCTGCCTGGGGTGTAGAGTGCGGAAAGGGGAGTATGCGGAGCACAAGAGAACAAATCGAGAGCTCTGGGTGCAACACAAGTCAAGAAAAAAAAAAAAAAAAAAAAAAAAAGAACAACGATAGAGCAAACAGAGTGACTCGGGGGGCACCAAAAGGAGGGCCCTGGGGCACACCCAGAAGCACCCAGAAAACTCCAGGACAGGAGAAAAAGCTAAACAGAGACCTCTGCGGCGTGCCGCAAAACACACACGGGGCCACGGGGCGCACCGAAAGGCACGCAGAGGGCTCGGGGGCAACCCAGAATGTGAACTGAGGGGTCCTGAGGGCATCAGAGGGCAAGTGCAGGGCTCTGGGGCAGACCAAAATACAGAGGAAGGGCCTTGGCGCACACCAGAGGGGTCACCAGGCACGCCGCAGGGCTCAACGCGGCTGACAGGATGGCGCCTGCAGGCTGCCCCAGGCACACGAGCGACACTGCGGAGTGCCAAAAGCAAATCCGGGAGCGGTTCGGGGACCTCACGCAGCCCTGGAGGGGCTCTGGCAGCCCTCGCAATGAGGGGAAACACCCCCAAGAGCCCCGAGGGTCCAGGCAACGCAAGGGAAATTCCCCGCAGCTCTGGGAACAGCACCGGGCTCCCTGGCAAGTGCAGGCACTCCCAAGTACATGGGACTCGGGGACCAGCTCCCAGCCCCGGACACAATGCATAACCTCCTGCCTCAGGCATCGTGTTCAGGCAAACCGCCCTGGAGCTCGGCACCAGCGTGCCTCCCCTTACCTACGATATCCAAAGAGTCACCGCCGCACCAGCGTCTGTCCGTACGTCCGTCCGTCGGGGAAGGGTCAGCTCCTGCCCCTGCCCTCGACATGGCAGGTGTCCGAGTAGCCTCCCCCCAGTGCTTTTTCCTTCAGGGCTAGGATTCAGCTCGGAGAGCTGAGAGGAAAATGCCTGATCCCGCCTGCCTGCACTTCTGCCCCAACCCAGGCCAGAGCCCCTCAGGTTACTTAGTCCTCAGCGCTGCCTCGGGGAGGCCGAAATAACTGCTAACGGTCATTAGCCATACTTACCCTAGTTACCCGTGCCAGAACGCCTCCTCCTGTAGCAGTTCCTGGTGATATCGAGGGGCCGCTGCATTCTGGCTTCCTTGTTTCATCCCGTCCCTTCGGTATTAACCGCAAGCAAACGCTCGTCCGTCTCTTCTCTTCGTCAGCATTTGCTGTCCTTGGTTCCATCTCTGTAAGGAAGCGATAAACTCGCGTTTTACTTCCAGTGAAACGCTTAGGTTTATGCATGATCTTTTTCTCTTTACCCTGTTTTCTTTTTCCCCCTTTTTTTTCTTTTTTTCTTCTTCTTTTCCTTAAGGGAAAGGTCTTAATACGGCACTTTGCACCATACGTTGCAGGGTAAACGGTCTGGAAACGTTACACACAGCAATTAGGGCTAGGTTATTAGGCAGGCGGGCACGTCGCCTAATACCTTCCTAACGCCATCTTCCACGAAACCTTATTTTTATTCCGCTTCAGTGTTATTGTTACTGTTCGCAAACCCTCGTATGCATGCGCTTAACCGACAACTCTCTCGGTCTTTAACTACGTGGAGGAACGACAGCCCTCGATTTGCCTGTCTCCCTTTCAGACCTATTACCTTTTTGAGACTGCTCCTAGCTTCCTCTTACTCTTGCATGCTGGCCTCACAGGCGACGACCAAAACGAACAACTGGATCGCTAGGTCTAGCCCCCTCTCTTCAAGATGTGCCCCTTCGCGGCTTACGTTTCTTGGTCTCTTCAACTTCAGCCGTGGCAATTAATCTAAAAAAGTAAGTATGACATCTATTCCTTTCCGTAGCTGCGCGTACGATAACAAAACAAAAGAGAAACAGCCAAAGCAAAGCTAAGGCAGATACAGGGAACAGCAGCCACAGGGCAGGAACGGGTTACTCAGTCCTCAGCGCTGCCTCGGGGAGGCCGAAATAACTGCTAACGGTCATTAGCCATACTTACCCTAGTTACCCGTGCCAGAACGCCTCCTCCTGTAGCAGTTCCTGGTGATATCGAGGGGCCGCTGCATTCTGGCTTCCTTGTTTCATCCCGTCCCTTCGGTATTAACCGCAAGCAAACGCTCGTCCGTCTCTTCTCCTCGTCAGCATTTGCTGTCCTTGGTTCCATCTCTGTAAGGAAGCGATAAACTCGCGTTTTACTTCCAGTGAAACGCTTAGGTTTATGCATGATCTTTTTCTCTTTACCCTGTTTTCTTTTTCCCCCTTTTTTTTCTTTTTTTCTTCTTCTTTTCCTTAAGGGAAAGGTCTTAATACGGCACTTTGCACCATACGTTGCAGGGTAAACGGTCTGGAAACGTTACACACAGCAATTAGGGCTAGGTTATTAGGCAGGCGGGCACGTCGCCTAATACCTTCCTAACGCCATCTTCCACAAAACCTTATTTTTATTCCGCTTCAGTGTTATTGTTACTGTTCGCAAACCCTCGTATGCATGCGCTTAACCGACAACTCTCTCGGTCTTTAACTACGTGGAGGAACGACAGCCCTCGATTTGCCTGTCTCCCTTTCAGACCTATTACCTTTTTGAGACTGCTCCTAGCTTCCTCTTACTCTTGCATGCTGGCCTCACAGGCGACGACCAAAATGAACCACCGGATCCCCAGGTCTTGCTGCTTCTCTTCGAGATGTCCCCCTTCGGTGGGCTACCCTGCCAAACAAACCAAAAAGACTGCCGAGGCCGCGAGGGTACCAGATTTTCAGAGCGCTTCTCCGAGGCTTTCGGGGTGACTGACGTCACCGCTTCGCTTCACGTTACTCACAGCTACCTTCGTCTATTACTTAGGGCTAAACCTGTTTCTGTTTGCAGAGGGGCTTGTTGCTTGTTTAAACTTGACATATAGTCCATAACCTGCTCTGCATGCTCCCTAGTCCCTTCTGCTTTTGCAACACTTGTGGTAATTCAAGGCGGTAATTAAGAGTCCCCATTGCCCCATAGGCTGGAGCGAGACATTGCTGCTGCTCTGAGGAGGTGCCTAAAAGCCACGCTGTTTTCGCTAGCATCACTGGGGCTTCTCAGAGCCCATCGGTGTTCTCTTTGGCTCTTCCCGAGCCTTTTAGGTTTTTTAGGCTATTCCTTAGCCCTCCATTTTAGGGCAATGTTCTCCTTAAGCACTGCGCACAGCACGATTATCCCAGATCAGCCACATCGTGCACACACAGAGGCTTCTGAGAGGCGGCTCAGAAGAAAAGAGAGAAAAGTCTCTTTGTCATCCGCACATTCACCCATCAACACTCTTCACCAGGAAGTGCTCTAAGTTCCTGTTTCTCTAAAGCGGGACTGAGTCGAGGCGGAGACGCAGATCGCACCCCATCTTTGTTAGAACGCCTCACTGCTGCGGGCACTGGGTCTGGCAGCAGTTTGAGGAATGTTTGGGGCCTTGCACAGAGTGCAGGGGAAGGTCTGGAGTCAGTGACAACATTGCGGCAGGGCTCGGAGGCGTTTTGGGGCCTGTGGGGGTGTTGGGGCAGGATTTGTGGGTGGTTTAATGGCTCTGGGGGGGCTGGTTGCAGGAAGGGTGGGACTCTGCGGGGCCCTCAGGGCAGGGGTGCCATCCCAGATGCGTAGTGAGCACACAGGGGTGCCCTACGTGCCTCTCAGCTCGGCGGGAGCAGCCACCGGTCTCCCACCCCACCAGACAGGGGAGCGGGGCGGGGGGGGGGGGGGGGGGAGAGGAGGTGGAGGGATCTATGAGCTCGCAGAGAACGCCAGAGGAGGCAGCAGGGAACTCCCCAAGGACCCCGCGTCCCAGAGGAGAGGAGGCATCAGGCTGCCGTGCCGCTGCTAGAGACATCCAGACCCCCGCGCAGACACCCCCCACACACTCCTCCAGGCTGCGTCCGCAGGGGCGAGCGCACGCCCCGGCCCGCGCTGGGGAGGAACCGGGGCCCTACAGGCGACACACGCAAAAGGGAGAGTCAGAGCCGCGCTCCGGCAGACCCGGCGCCGCGCAGACCCGGCGCGGCGCGGCGCGGCGCGGCGCCGGGCCCGACTCCCCCCCCCCCCGCCCCGCCGCCTCCACGCAGCGACGGCCCCGGCTGGCAGGACACAGCCCGACACCCGCGGCCACCCGAAGGCGCACGCTCGCCTCACCTCGCCTCACCGCGGCCCCCACATGCTCGACTCCAGCCCGCCTCTGCGTCGCCCGCCGCCGTCCAGCCAAAACACCCGCCCTGCTCGCCGCCATCTTGCCCGCCGCCGCACCGCGCGTGCGCCGGCCGCCCAGGGCTCGCGCCGCCGCACCGCGCGTGCGCCGGCCGCCCAGGGCTCGCGCCGCCGCACCGCGCGTGCGCCGGCCAAGGACCGCGCGAGAGGGGCGGGGGGAGCGCAGCGCGAGGGGCGGGGGGAGCGCAGCGCGAGGGGCGGGGGGAGCGCAGCGCGAGGGGCGGGGGGAGCGCAGCGCGAGGCAGCCCAGACCCGCAATGGCCCCACCCTCGCGTGGTCGCAGCGCCGCGCTGCAGCCGGCCGGCTCCCGCGCGCCAACCGCAGCCCGCCGCGCCACCCCGGCGCTCAGGCCGAGCAGCGAGCGCCCCGAGGCTGCTCTGCCCGCGCCCGAGAGAGCGGCGGGCATCAGCGAGCAGGCGCTGGGGCTGCCCCGGGGAGAGAGCGCCGCGGAGCAGCTCCGAGACGGCACTGCCCGTCCCCGCGCCCCCAGGAAGCACCGAGAAGGAAAAGCCCTCTCGGGAAAAGCGCTCCCGGTCCGTGAGCACCGGGCAGGGGGCACGAGCGCGGCCCCTGCGCTTACCCGTCCCCGAGAGAGCGCAGAGTAGCGGCCAACGCGGCGACCGGCAGCGCGCACGTGTGCGCCGGCTGCCCGCAACGGTCTTCGTACGCAGCGGTGGCCGCCGGCGGCTGCAGTGCTGCCTTGTCGACACGCGAGGGCAGCCGTGAGCGCGCCCCCCCTCCCGCGTGCAGTGCCGCCTTTCAGACACGCGAGGGCAGCAAGGAGCAGGGCGCAGCGCTTTCCTGCCCCCCTTGCACAATACTCGCTAGGCAAAAGTGGCTTGGGCTCCTCCCGAACGCTTACCTGGCTTCATTACTACAGCTATTAGGAACCGAAGTGCATAGCCTTCTAGCAAAGGGAACGACCGTCTTTTCAGAACTTCCCGCGACTCCCCAGAATTGTCACTGCCTTGCATCAGCAGCCAGCTTCTTCCAACCCAGCCGCAAGAAACATTTTGCCTTCCCGGCAGAACTTTCTGCTCCCTGGGGGGTCCAAAGGAAACCCGTCACTCACTACTGTCTGTCAAAACGTACCGGAAGCCCTCAAATACAGGACAAGACGCCTTCTCTAAGGAAGCTGACTACTAGGTCTGCTTCACGGCAGCTTCTCCCCAGTATCAGGGTCCACTCAATAAACAAAATAGGACGAGAAATGTCTTAATCTGCTCCAAGTGCTTTCGTATAAGAGAACAACATCAAAACGAGGTATTATTGCATTTAGCCTCCACTACACGTGCTACCCCAGCGCCACGGACTTGCTTTAAAGCATCAGTGACGTACGCGGTCTGGCAGTAATTAATATTCACAGAATGAATACGCACTCGATCGAGTACGGGTGTTCATAAAAAGCTTTGCCAGTGCGTCGCTAGGTAACAAACCTAGACAAGCAGCTATTTGCCCTGATCCTTCGGCTTACATTTCTTCTGCCGGATGTAGTCAAACGTACCTGCATGCGGTGGCCTTGCGAGGCAGTGACACGGTGTCCGTGGGGTGGCTGTTCCAGGGTCCTCGGACAGCAACGGTGCTGGTCGACTTTCCCTTGCGCTGCACAGCAGGACAGCTCCGCACCGTGCCCTCCCAGCACCGCCACTCCTCCCAGCAGCTGCCTAACCGGCCCCAATCCTGAGCAAAGCTACGACCCCCCAGGAGCCCGCAGCACCCCTCCTACTCTTCCCGCCCTCCCCATTTCCAAGAGGGACAGCCCCAGCCCCCGGGGACAACCCTGCCTGGTCACGCTGCTGTCCGAAAAGCGGATTCGTTGCCCGCTGTGCACTAAGCCAATAATGACACGCTCAGGAGAGACATTTGCTTATTTATTTCAGAGTTGTGCAAGCCTGGCTGCTCGGTGTTTTCCCCACAAATCAAGCGCAACTTCCCCCCCCCCCCCCCCCGGCCCCGGCTTTCCAAGTAGCATTTATACAAGTTGCAAGGTTTGCAACTTTCCCTCTTACACCGGTTGGTTAGTGATTTACATACAATTCTAATATTGCTTACACACCATTTTAAAACTACGCATGCTCAGGGGAGGGGTCTTCACCCGGGCACAGGTCTTTCTGACCTATGGGCGTGATTTTCTTGTATTATAATGAGGACAGTTCAGTTCGGGGATACCTCGAATTCCTTTGCTAAATTGGCAACGTCTACATAGAAAACAAAACATTTTGATTTACTATTTCTTTAAGGCTTTAGCACTTCTAGCATGGCCTTGATTAAAGAATTATTTCCTCCCAGGAAATGGGGGGGGGGGTGTTCTCCTCATCTGCCTAGTTCAAACAGCAGGAACACTCTTTCTGAGCTTCCAAGGTTGTCTTGCAACACCATCGGAGATGGAAAACACTTCCTGCCCTGTACCGGGGAAAAACAGGGGCATTCCACTGTCCCCCGTGACCTGTGGGGACTCAGGCGTGAGTGACACATGTCCAGTAAGGAACAGACCCAGCGGGCACTACAGCTCCTGGCCTGCCACGCGGCCGCCTGCTGGGAACCCCGCTGGCAGGGACCTGCCGCCGCCGCCGCCCCCCCCCCGCGGGGCCACCTCGAGAGGCGCAGCATGGTCACCCAGTAGCCCCGCCTGAGAAGACTACACCTCCCAGCATACCGTGCACGCGAGAAGGGCGGCCCGGAAGCCCAGTGACGGAAGACTACTGCTCCCGGCATGCCATGCCAAGCAACATGGCCGCCCGGAAGCCCAGTGCCGGAAGACTACCGCTCCCAGCATGCCGCGCTCAGAACAAACAGGCCCCACCGGAAGCCCAGTGCCGGAAGACTACTGCTCCCGGCATGCCGCGCCGAAAGCTACGGCTCCCCGCAGTCCCGCACCCCAACTCCCGCCCCCCACCCGCAGCGCTGGGGCACCTTTGACCCTCGGCACATTCCGTTCCTTTCCGTCCCGCCCCCCTTCCCCTTCCCCCCTGTCCCCCCGGAAACGGCCGCAGAGCCCCGAGCGCGGCCCCGCCGGCCCCACCACCGGCCCGGGGCTCCCCCGACACCCCCGCGACCGGCCCCGCCTCAGCTCCGACACTGCCCCCGCCCCTCCACGACCCTCCTCCCCCCGCTCCCCGACACGCTCCCGAGCTGACACAGGAGACCCCCCCCCCGCGCTCCTCCGACCGCGCAGTAAACCGCACCACAGCCCCGGTGCACCCCCCTTCCTCCCCCCGCCTCCGTGGCCCCGGGACGCTCCCAGCCGCCGGGACCCCCGGCACATGCGGGACCCGCAACCTGCAGCGCGCCTCCCCCGGCCCCGCTCACCTCCTCCGCGGGGCGGCCGCCGGGCTGGTCCCGAAGGGCCGTGCTCCGTGGCAGCTCCGCTGCCCAGCTCCTGCCCCAGCGCCAGCTCCCCCCAACTGCAGCCCCAGCCCCCAAATGTGGGCCTGCCCTTGCCATCAGCCCCACCTGGGGCCTGTCCTGCCACCCAGCTCCCCCTGGCATTCATCCCAGCCCCAGGGCCCGCAGCTGTGGGCCTGCAGGAACTGGGCAGGGGGCCTGGCCATCAGCCCCTTCAGGGACAGCTGGGGCTGCCAGGGCAGCAGAGGCACCCCCACTCTCCTGACAGCAGCTTGCTGAGAGCTGAAGGGAGAGCCCTGCCTGGGGTGTAGAGTGCGGAAAGGGGAGTATGCGGAGCACAAGAGAACAAATCGAGAGCTCTGGGTGCAACACAAGTCAAGAAAAAAAAAAAAAAAAAAAAAAAAAAGAACAACGATAGAGCAAACAGAGTGACTCGGGGGGCACCAAAAGGAGGGCCCTGGGGCACACCCAGAAGCACCCAGAAAACTCCAGGACAGGAGAAAAAGCTAAACAGAGACCTCTGCGGCGTGCCGCAAAACACACACGGGGCCACGGGGCGCACCGAAAGGCACGCAGAGGGCTCGGGGGCAACCCAGAATGTGAACTGAGGGGTCCTGAGGGCATCAGAGGGCAAGTGCAGGGCTCTGGGGCAGACCAAAATACAGAGGAAGGGCCTTGGCGCACACCAGAGGGGTCACCAGGCACGCCGCAGGGCTCAACGCGGCTGACAGGATGGCGCCTGCAGGCTGCCCCAGGCACACGAGCGACACTGCGGAGTGCCAAAAGCAAATCCGGGAGCGGTTCGGGGACCTCACGCAGCCCTGGAGGGGCTCTGGCAGCCCTCGCAATGAGGGGAAACACCCCCAAGAGCCCCGAGGGTCCAGGCAACGCAAGGGAAATTCCCCGCAGCTCTGGGAACAGCACCGGGCTCCCTGGCAAGTGCAGGCACTCCCAAGTACATGGGACTCGGGGACCAGCTCCCAGCCCCGGACACAATGCATAACCTCCTGCCTCAGGCATCGTGTTCAGGCAAACCGCCCTGGAGCTCGGCACCAGCGTGCCTCCCCTTACCTACGATATCCAAAGAGTCACCGCCGCACCAGCGTCTGTCCGTACGTCCGTCCGTCGGGGAAGGGTCAGCTCCTGCCCCTGCCCTCGACATGGCAGGTGTCCGAGTAGCCTCCCCCCAGTGCTTTTTCCTTCAGGGCTAGGATTCAGCTCGGAGAGCTGAGAGGAAAATGCCTGATCCCGCCTGCCTGCACTTCTGCCCCAACCCAGGCCAGAGCCCCTCAGGTTACTTAGTCCTCAGCGCTGCCTCGGGGAGGCCGAAATAACTGCTAACGGTCATTAGCCATACTTACCCTAGTTACCCGTGCCAGAACGCCTCCTCCTGTAGCAGTTCCTGGTGATATCGAGGGGCCGCTGCATTCTGGCTTCCTTGTTTCATCCCGTCCCTTCGGTATTAACCGCAAGCAAACGCTCGTCCGTCTCTTCTCTTCGTCAGCATTTGCTGTCCTTGGTTCCATCTCTGTAAGGAAGCGATAAACTCGCGTTTTACTTCCAGTGAAACGCTTAGGTTTATGCATGATCTTTTTCTCTTTACCCTGTTTTCTTTTTCCCCCTTTTTTTTCTTTTTTTCTTCTTCTTTTCCTTAAGGGAAAGGTCTTAATACGGCACTTTGCACCATACGTTGCAGGGTAAACGGTCTGGAAACGTTACACACAGCAATTAGGGCTAGGTTATTAGGCAGGCGGGCACGTCGCCTAATACCTTCCTAACGCCATCTTCCACGAAACCTTATTTTTATTCCGCTTCAGTGTTATTGTTACTGTTCGCAAACCCTCGTATGCATGCGCTTAACCGACAACTCTCTCGGTCTTTAACTACGTGGAGGAACGACAGCCCTCGATTTGCCTGTCTCCCTTTCAGACCTATTACCTTTTTGAGACTGCTCCTAGCTTCCTCTTACTCTTGCATGCTGGCCTCACAGGCGACGACCAAAACGAACAACTGGATCGCTAGGTCTAGCCCCCTCTCTTCAAGATGTGCCCCTTCGCGGCTTACGTTTCTTGGTCTCTTCAACTTCAGCCGTGGCAATTAATCTAAAAAAGTAAGTATGACATCTATTCCTTTCCGTAGCTGCGCGTACGATAACAAAACAAAAGAGAAACAGCCAAAGCAAAGCTAAGGCAGATACAGGGAACAGCAGCCACAGGGCAGGAACGGGTTACTCAGTCCTCAGCGCTGCCTCGGGGAGGCCGAAATAACTGCTAACGGTCATTAGCCATACTTACCCTAGTTACCCGTGCCAGAACGCCTCCTCCTGTAGCAGTTCCTGGTGATATCGAGGGGCCGCTGCATTCTGGCTTCCTTGTTTCATCCCGTCCCTTCGGTATTAACCGCAAGCAAACGCTCGTCCGTCTCTTCTCCTCGTCAGCATTTGCTGTCCTTGGTTCCATCTCTGTAAGGAAGCGATAAACTCGCGTTTTACTTCCAGTGAAACGCTTAGGTTTATGCATGATCTTTTTCTCTTTACCCTGTTTTCTTTTTCCCCCTTTTTTTTCTTTTTTTCTTCTTCTTTTCCTTAAGGGAAAGGTCTTAATACGGCACTTTGCACCATACGTTGCAGGGTAAACGGTCTGGAAACGTTACACACAGCAATTAGGGCTAGGTTATTAGGCAGGCGGGCACGTCGCCTAATACCTTCCTAACGCCATCTTCCACAAAACCTTATTTTTATTCCGCTTCAGTGTTATTGTTACTGTTCGCAAACCCTCGTATGCATGCGCTTAACCGACAACTCTCTCGGTCTTTAACTACGTGGAGGAACGACAGCCCTCGATTTGCCTGTCTCCCTTTCAGACCTATTACCTTTTTGAGACTGCTCCTAGCTTCCTCTTACTCTTGCATGCTGGCCTCACAGGCGACGACCAAAATGAACCACCGGATCCCCAGGTCTTGCTGCTTCTCTTCGAGATGTCCCCCTTCGGTGGGCTACCCTGCCAAACAAACCAAAAAGACTGCCGAGGCCGCGAGGGTACCAGATTTTCAGAGCGCTTCTCCGAGGCTTTCGGGGTGACTGACGTCACCGCTTCGCTTCACGTTACTCACAGCTACCTTCGTCTATTACTTAGGGCTAAACCTGTTTCTGTTTGCAGAGGGGCTTGTTGCTTGTTTAAACTTGACATATAGTCCATAACCTGCTCTGCATGCTCCCTAGTCCCTTCTGCTTTTGCAACACTTGTGGTAATTCAAGGCGGTAATTAAGAGTCCCCATTGCCCCATAGGCTGGAGCGAGACATTGCTGCTGCTCTGAGGAGGTGCCTAAAAGCCACGCTGTTTTCGCTAGCATCACTGGGGCTTCTCAGAGCCCATCGGTGTTCTCTTTGGCTCTTCCCGAGCCTTTTAGGTTTTTTAGGCTATTCCTTAGCCCTCCATTTTAGGGCAATGTTCTCCTTAAGCACTGCGCACAGCACGATTATCCCAGATCAGCCACATCGTGCACACACAGAGGCTTCTGAGAGGCGGCTCAGAAGAAAAGAGAGAAAAGTCTCTTTGTCATCCGCACATTCACCCATCAACACTCTTCACCAGGAAGTGCTCTAAGTTCCTGTTTCTCTAAAGCGGGACTGAGTCGAGGCGGAGACGCAGATCGCACCCCATCTTTGTTAGAACGCCTCACTGCTGCGGGCACTGGGTCTGGCAGCAGTTTGAGGAATGTTTGGGGCCTTGCACAGAGTGCAGGGGAAGGTCTGGAGTCAGTGACAACATTGCGGCAGGGCTCGGAGGCGTTTTGGGGCCTGTGGGGGTGTTGGGGCAGGATTTGTGGGTGGTTTAATGGCTCTGGGGGGGCTGGTTGCAGGAAGGGTGGGACTCTGCGGGGCCCTCAGGGCAGGGGTGCCATCCCAGATGCGTAGTGAGCACACAGGGGTGCCCTACGTGCCTCTCAGCTCGGCGGGAGCAGCCACCGGTCTCCCACCCCACCAGACAGGGGAGCGGGGCGGGGGGGGGGGGGGGAGAGGAGGTGGAGGGATCTATGAGCTCGCAGAGAACGCCAGAGGAGGCAGCAGGGAACTCCCCAAGGACCCCGCGTCCCAGAGGAGAGGAGGCATCAGGCTGCCGTGCCGCTGCTAGAGACATCCAGACCCCCGCGCAGACACCCCCCACACACTCCTCCAGGCTGCGTCCGCAGGGGCGAGCGCACGCCCCGGCCCGCGCTGGGGAGGAACCGGGGCCCTACAGGCGACACACGCAAAAGGGAGAGTCAGAGCCGCGCTCCGGCAGACCCGGCGCCGCGCAGACCCGGCGCGGCGCGGCGCGGCGCGGCGCCGGGCCCGACTCCCCCCCCCCCCGCCCCGCCGCCTCCACGCAGCGACGGCCCCGGCTGGCAGGACACAGCCCGACACCCGCGGCCACCCGAAGGCGCACGCTCGCCTCACCTCGCCTCACCGCGGCCCCCACATGCTCGACTCCAGCCCGCCTCTGCGTCGCCCGCCGCCGTCCAGCCAAAACACCCGCCCTGCTCGCCGCCATCTTGCCCGCCGCCGCACCGCGCGTGCGCCGGCCGCCCAGGGCTCGCGCCGCCGCACCGCGCGTGCGCCGGCCGCCCAGGGCTCGCGCCGCCGCACCGCGCGTGCGCCGGCCGCCCAGGGCTCGCGCCGCCGCACCGCGCGTGCGCCGGCCGCCCAGGGCTCGCGCCGCCGCACCGCGCGTGCGCCGGCCGCCCAGGGCTCGCGCCGCCGCACCGCGCGTGCGCCGGCCGCCCAGGGCTCGCGCCGCCGCACCGCGCGTGCGCCGGCCGCCCAGGGCTCGCGCCGCCGCACCGCGCGTGCGCCGGCCAAGGACCGCGCGAGAGGGGCGGGGGGAGCGCAGCGCGAGGGGCGGGGGGAGCGCAGCGCGAGGGGCGGGGGGAGCGCAGCGCGAGGGGCGGGGGGAGCGCAGCGCGAGGGGCGGGGGGAGCGCAGCGCGAGGGGCGGGGGGAGCGCAGCGCGAGGCAGCCCAGACCCGCAATGGCCCCACCCTTGCGTGGTCGCAGCGCCGCGCTGCAGCCGGCCGGCTCCCGCGCGCCAACCGCAGCCCGCCGCGCCACCCCGGCGCTCAGGCCGAGCAGCGAGCGCCCCGAGGCTGCTCTGCCCGCGCCCGAGAGAGCGGCGGGCATCAGCGAGCAGGCGCTGGGGCTGCCCCGGGGAGAGAGCGCCGCGGAGCAGCTCCGAGACGGCACTGCCCGTCCCCGCGCCCCCAGGAAGCACCGAGAAGGAAAAGCCCTCTCGGGAAAAGCGCTCCCGGTCCGTGAGCACCGGGCAGGGGGCACGAGCGCGGCCCCTGCGCTTACCCGTCCCCGAGAGAGCGCAGAGTAGCGGCCAACGCGGCGACCGGCAGCGCGCGCGTGTGCGCCGGCTGCCCGCAACGGTCTCCGTACGCAGCGGTGGCCGCCGGCGGCTGCAGTGCTGCCTTGTCGACACGCGAGGGCAGCCGTGAGCGCGCCGGAACGCAATGCGCATGCGCGCCCCCCTCCCGCGTGCAGTGCCGCCTTTCAGACACGCGAGGGCAGCAAGGAGCAGGGCGCAGCGCTTTCCTGCCCCCCTTGCAAATACTCGCTAGGCAAAAGTGGCTTGGGCTCCTCCCGAACGCTTACCTGGCTTCATTACTACAGCTATTAGGAACCGAAGTGCATAGCCTTCTAGCAAAGGGAACGACCGTCTTTTCAGAACTTCCCGCGACTCCCCAGAATTGTCACTGCCTTGCATCAGCAGCCAGCTTCTTCCAACCCAGCCGCAAGAAACATTTTGCCTTCCCGGCAGAACTTTCTGCTCCCTGGGGGGTCCAAAGGAAACCCGTCACTCACTACTGTCTGTCAAAACGTACCGGAAGCCCTCAAATACAGGACAAGACGCCTTCTCTAAGGAAGCTGACTACTAGGTCTGCTTCACGGCAGCTTCTCCCCAGTATCAGGGTCCACTCAATAAACAAAATAGGACGAGAAATGTCTTAATCTGCTCCAAGTGCTTTCGTATAAGAGAACAACATCAAAACGAGGTATTATTGCATTTAGCCTCCACTACACGTGCTACCCCAGCGCCACGGACTTGCTTTAAAGCATCAGTGACGTACGCGGTCTGGCAGTAATTAATATTCACAGAATGAATACGCACTCGATCGAGTACGGGTGTTCATAAAAAGCTTTGCCAGTGCGTCGCTAGGTAACAAACCTAGACAAGCAGCTATTTGCCCTGATCCTTCGGCTTACATTTCTTCTGCCGGATGTAGTCAAACGTACCTGCATGCGGTGGCCTTGCGAGGCAGTGACACGGTGTCCGTGGGGTGGCTGTTCCAGGGTCCTCGGACAGCAACGGTGCTGGTCGACTTTCCCTTGCGCTGCACAGCAGGACAGCTCCGCACCGTGCCCTCCCAGCACCGCCACTCCTCCCAGCAGCTGCCTAACCGGCCCCAATCCTGAGCAAAGCTACGACCCCCCAGGAGCCCGCAGCACCCCTCCTACTCTTCCCGCCCTCCCCATTTCCAAGAGGGACAGCCCCAGCCCCCGGGGACAACCCTGCCTGGTCACGCTGCTGTCCGAAAAGCGGATTCGTTGCCCGCTGTGCACTAAGCCAATAATGACACGCTCAGGAGAGACATTTGCTTATTTATTTCAGAGTTGTGCAAGCCTGGCTGCTCGGTGTTTTCCCCACAAATCAAGCGCAACTTCCCCCCCCCCCCCCCCCCCGGCCCCGGCTTTCCAAGTAGCATTTATACAAGTTGCAAGGTTTGCAACTTTCCCTCTTACACCGGTTGGTTAGTGATTTACATACAATTCTAATATTGCTTACACACCATTTTAAAACTACGCATGCTCAGGGGAGGGGTCTTCACCCGGGCACAGGTCTTTCTGACCTATGGGCGTGATTTTCTTGTATTATAATGAGGACAGTTCAGTTCGGGGATACCTCGAATTCCTTTGCTAAATCGGCAACGTCTACATAGAAAACAAAACATTTTGATTTACTATTTCTTTAAGGCTTTAGCACTTCTAGCATGGCCTTGATTAAAGAATTATTTCCTCCCAGGAAATGGGGGGGGGGGTGTTCTCCTCATCTGCCTAGTTCAAACAGCAGGAACACTCTTTCTGAGCTTCCAAGGTTGTCTTGCAACACCATCGGAGATGGAAAACACTTCCTGCCCTGTACCGGGGAAAAACAGGGGCATTCCACTGTCCCCCGTGACCTGTGGGGACTCAGGCGTGAGTGACACATGTCCAGTAAGGAACAGACCCAGCGGGCACTACAGCTCCTGGCCTGCCACGCGGCCGCCTGCTGGGAACCCCGCTGGCAGGGACCTGCCGCCGCCGCCGCCCCCCCCCCGCGGGGCCACCTCGAGAGGCGCAGCATGGTCACCCAGTAGCCCCGCCTGAGAAGACTACACCTCCCAGCATACCGTGCACGCGAGAAGGGCGGCCCGGAAGCCCAGTGACGGAAGACTACTGCTCCCGGCATGCCATGCCAAGCAACATGGCCGCCCGGAAGCCCAGTGCCGGAAGACTACCGCTCCCAGCATGCCGCGCTCAGAACAAACAGGCCCCACCGGAAGCCCAGTGCCGGAAGACTACTGCTCCCGGCATGCCGCGCCGAAAGCTACGGCTCCCCGCAGTCCCGCACCCCAACTCCCGCCCCCCACCCGCAGCGCTGGGGCACCTTTGACCCTCGGCACATTCCGTTCCTTTCCGTCCCGCCCCCCTTCCCCTTCCCCCCTGTCCCCCCGGAAACGGCCGCAGAGCCCCGAGCGCGGCCCCGCCGGCCCCACCACCGGCCCGGGGCTCCCCCGACACCCCCGCGACCGGCCCCGCCTCAGCTCCGACACTGCCCCCGCCCCTCCACGACCCTCCTCCCCCCGCTCCCCGACACGCTCCCGAGCTGACACAGGAGACCCCCCCCCCGCGCTCCTCCGACCGCGCAGTAAACCGCACCACAGCCCCGGTGCACCCCCCTTCCTCCCCCCGCCTCCGTGGCCCCGGGACGCTCCCAGCCGCCGGGACCCCCGGCACATGCGGGACCCGCAACCTGCAGCGCGCCTCCCCCGGCCCCGCTCACCTCCTCCGCGGGGCGGCCGCCGGGCTGGTCCCGAAGGGCCGTGCTCCGTGGCAGCTCCGCTGCCCAGCTCCTGCCCCAGCGCCAGCTCCCCCCAACTGCAGCCCCAGCCCCCAAATGTGGGCCTGCCCTTGCCATCAGCCCCACCTGGGGCCTGTCCTGCCACCCAGCTCCCCCTGGCATTCATCCCAGCCCCAGGGCCCGCAGCTGTGGGCCTGCAGGAACTGGGCAGGGGGCCTGGCCATCAGCCCCTTCAGGGACAGCTGGGGCTGCCAGGGCAGCAGAGGCACCCCCACTCTCCTGACAGCAGCTTGCTGAGAGCTGAAGGGAGAGCCCTGCCTGGGGTGTAGAGTGCGGAAAGGGGAGTATGCGGAGCACAAGAGAACAAATCGAGAGCTCTGGGTGCAACACAAGTCAAGAAAAAAAAAAAAAAAAAAAAAAAGAACAACGATAGAGCAAACAGAGTGACTCGGGGGGCACCAAAAGGAGGGCCCTGGGGCACACCCAGAAGCACCCAGAAAACTCCAGGACAGGAGAAAAAGCTAAACAGAGACCTCTGCGGCGTGCCGCAAAACACACACGGGGCCACGGGGCGCACCGAAAGGCACGCAGAGGGCTCGGGGGCAACCCAGAATGTGAACTGAGGGGTCCTGAGGGCATCAGAGGGCAAGTGCAGGGCTCTGGGGCAGACCAAAATACAGAGGAAGGGCCTTGGCGCACACCAGAGGGGTCACCAGGCACGCCGCAGGGCTCAACGCGGCTGACAGGATGGCGCCTGCAGGCTGCCCCAGGCACACGAGCGACACTGCGGAGTGCCAAAAGCAAATCCGGGAGCGGTTCGGGGACCTCACGCAGCCCTGGAGGGGCTCTGGCAGCCCTCGCGATGAGGGGAAACACCCCCAAGAGCCCCGAGGGTCCAGGCAACGCAAGGGAAATTCCCCGCAGCTCTGGGAACAGCACCGGGCTCCCTGGCAAGTGCAGGCACTCCCAAGTACATGGGACTCGGGGACCAGCTCCCAGCCCCGGACACAATGCATAACCTCCTGCCTCAGGCATCGTGTTCAGGCAAACCGCCCTGGAGCTCGGCACCAGCGTGCCTCCCCTTACCTACGATATCCAAAGAGTCACCGCCGCACCAGCGTCTGTCCGTACGTCCGTCCGTCGGGGAAGGGTCAGCTCCTGCCCCTGCCCTCGACATGGCAGGTGTCCGAGTAGCCTCCCCCCAGTGCTTTTTCCTTCAGGGCTAGGATTCAGCTCGGAGAGCTGAGAGGAAAATGCCTGATCCCGCCTGCCTGCACTTCTGCCCCAACCCAGGCCAGAGCCCCTCAGGTTACTTAGTCCTCAGCGCTGCCTCGGGGAGGCCGAAATAACTGCTAACGGTCATTAGCCATACTTACCCTAGTTACCCGTGCCAGAACGCCTCCTCCTGTAGCAGTTCCTGGTGATATCGAGGGGCCGCTGCATTCTGGCTTCCTTGTTTCATCCCGTCCCTTCGGTATTAACCGCAAGCAAACGCTCGTCCGTCTCTTCTCCTCGTCAGCATTTGCTGTCCTTGGTTCCATCTCTGTAAGGAAGCAATAAACTCGCGTTTTACTTCCAGTGAAACGCTTAGGTTTATGCATGATCTTTTTCTCTTTACCCTGTTTTCTTTTTCCCCCTTTTTTTTCTTTTTTTCTTCTTCTTTTCCTTAAGGGAAAGGTCTTAATACGGCACTTTGCACCATACGTTGCAGGGTAAACGGTCTGGAAACGTTACACACAGCAATTAGGGCTAGGTTATTAGGCAGGCGGGCACGTCGCCTAATACCTTCCTAACGCCATCTTCCACAAAACCTTATTTTTATTCCGCTTCAGTGTTATTGTTACTGTTCGCAAACCCTCGTATGCATGCGCTTAACCGACAACTCTCTCGGTCTTTAACTACGTGGAGGAACGACAGCCCTCGATTTGCCTGTCTCCCTTTCAGACCTATTACCTTTTTGAGACTGCTCCTAGCTTCCTCTTACTCTTGCATGCTGGCCTCACAGGCGACGACCAAAACGAACAACTGGATCGCTAGGTCTAGCCCCCTCTCTTCAAGATGTGCCCCTTCGCGGCTTACGTTTCTTGGTCTCTTCAACTTCAGCCGTGGCAATTAATCTAAAAAAGTAAGTATGACATCTATTCCTTTCCGTAGCTGCGCGTACGATAACAAAACAAAAGAGAAACAGCCAAAGCAAAGCTAAGGCAGATACAGGGAACAGCAGCCACAGGGCAGGAACGGGTTACTCAGTCCTCAGCGCTGCCTCGGGGAGGCCGAAATAACTGCTAACGGTCATTAGCCATACTTACCCTAGTTACCCGTGCCAGAACGCCTCCTCCTGTAGCAGTTCCTGGTGATATCGAGGGGCCGCTGCATTCTGGCTTCCTTGTTTCATCCCGTCCCTTCGGTATTAACCGCAAGCAAACGCTCGTCCGTCTCTTCTCCTCGTCAGCATTTGCTGTCCTTGGTTCCATCTCTGTAAGGAAGCGATAAACTCGCGTTTTACTTCCAGTGAAACGCTTAGGTTTATGCATGATCTTTTTCTCTTTACCCTGTTTTCTTTTTCCCCCTTTTTTTTCTTTTTTTCTTCTTCTTTTCCTTAAGGGAAAGGTCTTAATACGGCACTTTGCACCATACGTTGCAGGGTAAACGGTCTGGAAACGTTACACACAGCAATTAGGGCTAGGTTATTAGGCAGGCGGGCACGTCGCCTAATACCTTCCTAACGCCATCTTCCACAAAACCTTATTTTTATTCCGCTTCAGTGTTATTGTTACTGTTCGCAAACCCTCGTATGCATGCGCTTAACCGACAACTCTCTCGGTCTTTAACTACGTGGAGGAACGACAGCCCTCGATTTGCCTGTCTCCCTTTCAGACCTATTACCTTTTTGAGACTGCTCCTAGCTTCCTCTTACTCTTGCATGCTGGCCTCACAGGCGACGACCAAAATGAACCACCGGATCCCCAGGTCTTGCTGCTTCTCTTCGAGATGTCCCCCTTCGGTGGGCTACCCTGCCAAACAAACCAAAAAGACTGCCGAGGCCGCGAGGGTACCAGATTTTCAGAGCGCTTCTCCGAGGCTTTCGGGGTGACTGACGTCACCGCTTCGCTTCACGTTACTCACAGCTACCTTCGTCTATTACTTAGGGCTAAACCTGTTTCTGTTTGCAGAGGGGCTTGTTGCTTGTTTAAACTTGACATATAGTCCATAACCTGCTCTGCATGCTCCCTAGTCCCTTCTGCTTTTGCAACACTTGTGGTAATTCAAGGCGGTAATTAAGAGTCCCCATTGCCCCATAGGCTGGAGCGAGACATTGCTGCTGCTCTGAGGAGGTGCCTAAAAGCCACGCTGTTTTCGCTAGCATCACTGGGGCTTCTCAGAGCCCATCGGTGTTCTCTTTGGCTCTTCCCGAGCCTTTTAGGTTTTTTAGGCTATTCCTTAGCCCTCCATTTTAGGGCAATGTTCTCCTTAAGCACTGCGCACAGCACGATTATCCCAGATCAGCCACATCGTGCACACACAGAGGCTTCTGAGAGGCGGCTCAGAAGAAAAGAGAGAAAAGTCTCTTTGTCATCCGCACATTCACCCATCAACACTCTTCACCAGGAAGTGCTCTAAGTTCCTGTTTCTCTAAAGCGGGACTGAGTCGAGGCGGAGACGCAGATCGCACCCCATCTTTGTTAGAACGCCTCACTGCTGCGGGCACTGGGTCTGGCAGCAGTTTGAGGAATGTTTGGGGCCTTGCACAGAGTGCAGGGGAAGGTCTGGAGTCAGTGACAACATTGCGGCAGGGCTCGGAGGCGTTTTGGGGCCTGTGGGGGTGTTGGGGCAGGATTTGTGGGTGGTTTAATGGCTCTGGGGGGGCTGGTTGCAGGAAGGGTGGGACTCTGCGGGGCCCTCAGGGCAGGGGTGCCATCCCAGATGCGTAGTGAGCACACAGGGGTGCCCTACGTGCCTCTCAGCTCGGCGGGAGCAGCCACCGGTCTCCCACCCCACCAGACAGGGGAGCGGGGCGGGGGGGGGGGGGGGGGAGAGGAGGTGGAGGGATCTATGAGCTCGCAGAGAACGCCAGAGGAGGCAGCAGGGAACTCCCCAAGGACCCCGCGTCCCAGAGGAGAGGAGGCATCAGGCTGCCGTGCCGCTGCTAGAGACATCCAGACCCCCGCGCAGACACCCCCCACACACTCCTCCAGGCTGCGTCCGCAGGGGCGAGCGCACGCCCCGGCCCGCGCTGGGGAGGAACCGGGGCCCTACAGGCGACACACGCAAAAGGGAGAGTCAGAGCCGCGCTCCGGCAGACCCGGCGCCGCGCAGACCCGGCGCGGCGCGGCGCGGCGCGGCGCCGGGCCCGACTCCCCCCCCCCCCGCCCCGCCGCCTCCACGCAGCGACGGCCCCGGCTGGCAGGACACAGCCCGACACCCGCGGCCACCCGAAGGCGCACGCTCGCCTCACCTCGCCTCACCGCGGCCCCCACATGCTCGACTCCAGCCCGCCTCTGCGTCGCCCGCCGCCGTCCAGCCAAAACACCCGCCCTGCTCGCCGCCATCTTGCCCGCCGCCGCACCGCGCGTGCGCCGGCCGCCCAGGGCTCGCGCCGCCGCACCGCGCGTGCGCCGGCCGCCCAGGGCTCGCGCCGCCGCACCGCGCGTGCGCCGGCCGCCCAGGGCTCGCGCCGCCGCACCGCGCGTGCGCCGGCCAAGGACCGCGCGAGAGGGGCGGGGGGAGCGCAGCGCGAGGGGCGGGGGGAGCGCAGCGCGAGGGGCGGGGGGAGCGCAGCGCGAGGGGCGGGGGGAGCGCAGCGCGAGGCAGCCCAGACCCGCAATGGCCCCACCCTCGCGTGGTCGCAGCGCCGCGCTGCAGCCGGCCGGCTCCCGCGCGCCAACCGCAGCCCGCCGCGCCACCCCGGCGCTCAGGCCGAGCAGCGAGCGCCCCGAGGCTGCTCTGCCCGCGCCCGAGAGAGCGGCGGGCATCAGCGAGCAGGCGCTGGGGCTGCCCCGGGGAGAGAGCGCCGCGGAGCAGCTCCGAGACGGCACTGCCCGTCCCCGCGCCCCCAGGAAGCACCGAGAAGGAAAAGCCCTCTCGGGAAAAGCGCTCCCGGTCCGTGAGCACCGGGCAGGGGGCACGAGCGCGGCCCCTGCGCTTACCCGTCCCCGAGAGAGCGCAGAGTAGCGGCCAACGCGGCGACCGGCAGCGCGCGCGTGTGCGCCGGCTGCCCGCAACGGTCTCCGTACGCAGCGGTGGCCGCCGGCGGCTGCAGTGCTGCCTTGTCGACACGCGAGGGCAGCCGTGAGCGCGCCCCCTCCCGCGTGCAGTGCCGCCTTTCAGACACGCGAGGGCAGCAAGGAGCAGGGCGCAGCGCTTTCCTGCCCCCCTTGCAAATACTCGCTAGGCAAAAGTGGCTTGGGCTCCTCCCGAACGCTTACCTGGCTTCATTACTACAGCTATTAGGAACCGAAGTGCATAGCCTTCTAGCAAAGGGAACGACCGTCTTTTCAGAACTTCCCGCGACTCCCCAGAATTGTCACTGCCTTGCATCAGCAGCCAGCTTCTTCCAACCCAGCCGCAAGAAACATTTTGCCTTCCCGGCAGAACTTTCTGCTCCCTGGGGGGTCCAAAGGAAACCCGTCACTCACTACTGTCTGTCAAAACGTACCGGAAGCCCTCAAATACAGGACAAGACGCCTTCTCTAAGGAAGCTGACTACTAGGTCTGCTTCACGGCAGCTTCTCCCCAGTATCAGGGTCCACTCAATAAACAAAATAGGACGAGAAATGTCTTAATCTGCTCCAAGTGCTTTCGTATAAGAGAACAACATCAAAACGAGGTATTATTGCATTTAGCCTCCACTACACGTGCTACCCCAGCGCCACGGACTTGCTTTAAAGCATCAGTGACGTACGCGGTCTGGCAGTAATTAATATTCACAGAATGAATACGCACTCGATCGAGTACGGGTGTTCATAAAAAGCTTTGCCAGTGCGTCGCTAGGTAACAAACCTAGACAAGCAGCTATTTGCCCTGATCCTTCGGCTTACATTTCTTCTGCCGGATGTAGTCAAACGTACCTGCATGCGGTGGCCTTGCGAGGCAGTGACACGGTGTCCGTGGGGTGGCTGTTCCAGGGTCTCTCGGGCTGTTCCAGGGTCCTCGGACAGCAACGGTGCTGGTCGACTTTCCCTTGCGCTGCACAGCAGGACAGCTCCGCACCGTGCCCTCCCAGCACCGCCACTCCTCCCAGCAGCTGCCTAACCGGCCCCAATCCTGAGCAAAGCTACGACCCCCAGGAGCCCGCAGCACCCCTCCTACTCTTCCCGCCCTCCCCATTTCCAAGAGGGACAGCCCCAGCCCCCGGGGACAACCCTGCCTGGTCACGCTGCTGTCCGAAAAGCGGATTCGTTGCCCGCTGTGCACTAAGCCAATAATGACACGCTCAGGAGAGACATTTGCTTATTTATTTCAGAGTTGTGCAAGCCTGGCTGCTCGGTGTTTTCCCCACAAATCAAGCGCAACTTCCCCCCCCCCCCCCCCGGCCCCGGCTTTCCAAGTAGCATTTATACAAGTTGCAAGGTTTGCAACTTTCCTTCTTACACCGGTTGGTTAGTGATTTACATACAATTCTAATATTGCTTACACACCATTTTAAAACTACGCATGCTCAGGGGAGGGGTCTTCACCCGGGCACAGGTCTTTCTGACCTATGGGCGTGATTTTCTTGTATTATAATGAGGACAGTTCAGTTCGGGGATACCTCGAATTCCTTTGCTAAATCGGCAACGTCTACATAGAAAACAAAACATTTTGATTTACTATTTCTTTAAGGCTTTAGCACTTCTAGCATGGCCTTGATTAAAGAATTATTTCCTCCCAGGAAATGGGGGGGGGGGGTGTTCTCCTCATCTGCCTAGTTCAAACAGCAGGAACACTCTTTCTGAGCTTCCAAGGTTGTCTTGCAACACCATCGGAGATGGAAAACACTTCCTGCCCTGTACCGGGGAAAAACAGGGGCATTCCACTGTCCCCCGTGACCTGTGGGGACTCAGGCGTGAGTGACACATGTCCAGTAAGGAACAGACCCAGCGGGCACTACAGCTCCTGGCCTGCCACGCGGCCGCCTGCTGGGAACCCCGCTGGCAGGGACCTGCCGCCGCCGCCGCCCCCCCCCCGCGGGGCCACCTCGAGAGGCGCAGCATGGTCACCCAGTAGCCCCGCCTGAGAAGACTACACCTCCCAGCATACCGTGCACGCGAAAAGGGCGGCCCGGAAGCCCAGTGCCGGAAGACTACCGCTCCCGGCATGCCATGCCAAGCAACATGGCCGCCCGGAAGCCCAGTGCCGGAAGACTACCGCTCCCAGCATGCCGCGCTCAGAACAAACAGGCCCCACCGGAAGCCCAGTGCCGGAAGACTACTGCTCCCGGCATGCCGCGCCGAAAGCTACGGCTCCCCGCAGTCCCGCACCCCAACTCCCGCCCCCCACCCGCAGCGCTGGGGCACCTTTGACCCTCGGCACATTCCGTTCCTTTCCGTCCCGCCCCCCTTCCCCTTCCCCCCTGTCCCCCCGGAAACGGCCGCAGAGCCCCGAGCGCGGCCCCGCCGGCCCCACCACCGGCCCGGGGCTCCCCCGACACCCCCGCGACCGGCCCCGCCTCAGCTCCGACACTGCCCCCGCCCCTCCACGACCCTCCTCCCCCCGCTCCCCGACACGCTCCCGAGCTGACACAGGAGACCCCCCCCCCGCGCTCCTCCGACCGCGCAGTAAACCGCACCACAGCCCCGGTGCACCCCCCTTCCTCCCCCCGCCTCCGTGGCCCCGGGACGCTCCCAGCCGCCGGGACCCCCGGCACATGCGGGACCCGCAACCTGCAGCGCGCCTCCCCCGGCCCCGCTCACCTCCTCCGCGGGGCGGCCGCCGGGCTGGGCCCGAAGGGCCGTGCTCCGTGGCAGCTCCGCTGCCCAGCTCCTGCCCCAGCGCCAGCTCCCCCCAACTGCGGCCCCAGCCCCCAAATGTGGGCCTGCCCTTGCCATCAGCCCCACCTGGGGCCTGTCCTGCCACCCAGCTCCCCCTGGCATTCATCCCAGCCCCAGGGCCCGCAGCTGTGGGCCTGCAGGAACTGGGCAGGGGGCCTGGCCATCAGCCCCTTCAGGGACAGCTGGGGCTGCCAGGGCAGCAGAGGCACCCCCACTCTCCTGACAGCAGCTTGCTGAGAGCTGAAGGGAGAGCCCTGCCTGGGGTGTAGAGTGCGGAAAGGGGAGTATGCGGAGCACAAGAGAACAAATCGAGAGCTCTGGGTGCAACACAAGTCAAGAAAAAAAAAAAAAAAACAAAAAAGAACAACGATAGAGCAAACAGAGTGACTCGGGGGGCACCAAAAGGAGGGCCCTGGGGCACACCCAGAAGCACCCAGAAAACTCCAGGACAGGAGAAAAAGCTAAACAGAGACCTCTGCGGCGTGCCGCAAAACACACACGGGGCCACGGGGCGCACCGAAAGGCACGCAGAGGGCTCGGGGGCAACCCAGAATGTGAACTGAGGGGTCCTGAGGGCATCAGAGGGCAAGTGCAGGGCTCTGGGGCAGACCAAAATACAGAGGAAGGGCCTTGGCGCACACCAGAGGGGTCACCAGGCACGCCGCAGGGCTCAACGCGGCTGACAGGATGGCGCCTGCAGGCTGCCCCAGGCACACGAGCGACACTGCGGAGTGCCAAAAGCAAATCCGGGAGCGGTTCGGGGACCTCACGCAGCCCTGGAGGGGCTCTGGCAGCCCTCGCGATGAGGGGAAACACCCCCAAGAGCCCCGAGGGTCCAGGCAACGCAAGGGAAATTCCCCGCAGCTCTGGGAACAGCACCGGGCTCCCTGGCAAGTGCAGGCACTCCCAAGTACATGGGACTCGGGGACCAGCTCCCAGCCCCGGACACAATGCATAACCTCCTGCCTCAGGCATCGTGTTCAGGCAAACCGCCCTGGAGCTCGGCACCAGCGTGCCTCCCCTTACCTACGATATCCAAAGAGTCACCGCCGCACCAGCGTCTGTCCGTACGTCCGTCCGTCGGGGAAGGGTCAGCTCCTGCCCCTGCCCTCGACATGGCAGGTGTCCGAGTAGCCTCCCCCCAGTGCTTTTTCCTTCAGGGCTAGGATTCAGCTCGGAGAGCTGAGAGGAAAATGCCTGATCCCGCCTGCCTGCACTTCTGCCCCAACCCAGGCCAGAGCCCCTCAGGTTACTTAGTCCTCAGCGCTGCCTCGGGGAGGCCGAAATAACTGCTAACGGTCATTAGCCATACTTACCCTAGTTACCCGTGCCAGAACGCCTCCTCCTGTAGCAGTTCCTGGTGATATCGAGGGGCCGCTGCATTCTGGCTTCCTTGTTTCATCCCGTCCCTTCGGTATTAACCGCAAGCAAACGCTCGTCCGTCTCTTCTCCTCGTCAGCATTTGCTGTCCTTGGTTCCATCTCTGTAAGGAAGCAATAAACTCGCGTTTTACTTCCAGTGAAACGCTTAGGTTTATGCATGATCTTTTTCTCTTTACCCTGTTTTCTTTTTCCCCCTTTTTTTTCTTTTTTTCTTCTTCTTTTCCTTAAGGGAAAGGTCTTAATACGGCACTTTGCACCATACGTTGCAGGGTAAACGGTCTGGAAACGTTACACACAGCAATTAGGGCTAGGTTATTAGGCAGGCGGGCACGTCGCCTAATACCTTCCTAACGCCATCTTCCACGAAACCTTATTTTTATTCCGCTTCAGTGTTATTGTTACTGTTCGCAAACCCTCGTATGCATGCGCTTAACCGACAACTCTCTCGGTCTTTAACTACGTGGAGGAACGACAGCCCTCGATTTGCCTGTCTCCCTTTCAGACCTATTACCTTTTTGAGACTGCTCCTAGCTTCCTCTTACTCTTGCATGCTGGCCTCACAGGCGACGACCAAAACGAACAACTGGATCGCTAGGTCTAGCCCCCTCTCTTCAAGATGTGCCCCTTCGCGGCTTACGTTTCTTGGTCTCTTCAACTTCAGCCGTGGCAATTAATCTAAAAAAGTAAGTATGACATCTATTCCTTTCCGTAGCTGCGCGTACGATAACAAAACAAAAGAGAAACAGCCAAAGCAAAGCTAAGGCAGATACAGGGAACAGCAGCCACAGGGCAGGAACGGGTTACTCAGTCCTCAGCGCTGCCTCGGGGAGGCCGAAATAACTGCTAACGGTCATTAGCCATACTTACCCTAGTTACCCGTGCCAGAACGCCTCCTCCTGTAGCAGTTCCTGGTGATATCGAGGGGCCGCTGCATTCTGGCTTCCTTGTTTCATCCCGTCCCTTCGGTATTAACCGCAAGCAAACGCTCGTCCGTCTCTTCTCCTCGTCAGCATTTGCTGTCCTCGGTTCCATCTCTGTAAGGAAGCGATAAACTCGCGTTTTACTTCCAGTGAAACGCTTAGGTTTATGCATGATCTTTTTCTCTTTACCCTGTTTTCTTTTCCCCCCTTTTTTTTCTTTTTTTCTTCTTCTTTTCCTTAAGGGAAAGGTCTTAATACGGCACTTTGCACCATACGTTGCAGGGTAAACGGTCTGGAAACGTTACACACAGCAATTAGGGCTAGGTTATTAGGCAGGCGGGCACGTCGCCTAATACCTTCCTAACGCCATCTTCCACGAAACCTTATTTTTATTCCGCTTCAGTGTTATTGTTACTGTTCGCAAACCCTCGTATGCATGCGCTTAACCGACAACTCTCTCGGTCTTTAACTACGTGGAGGAACGACAGCCCTCGATTTGCCTGTCTCCCTTTCAGACCTATTACCTTTTTGAGACTGCTCCTAGCTTCCTCTTACTCTTGCATGCTGGCCTCACAGGCGACGACCAAAATGAACCACCGGATCCCCAGGTCTTGCTGCTTCTCTTCGAGATGTCCCCCTTCGGTGGGCTACCCTGCCAAACAAACCAAAAAGACTGCCGAGGCCGCGAGGGTACCAGATTTTCAGAGCGCTTCTCCGAGGCTTTCGGGGTGACTGACGTCACCGCTTCGCTTCACGTTACTCACAGCTACCTTCGTCTATTACTTAGGGCTAAACCTGTTTCTGTTTGCAGAGGGGCTTGTTGCTTGTTTAAACTTGACATATAGTCCATAACCTGCTCTGCATGCTCCCTAGTCCCTTCTGCTTTTGCAACACTTGTGGTAATTCAAGGCGGTAATTAAGAGTCCCCATTGCCCCATAGGCTGGAGCGAGACATTGCTGCTGCTCTGAGGAGGTGCCTAAAAGCCACGCTGTTTTCGCTAGCATCACTGGGGCTTCTCAGAGCCCATCGGTGTTCTCTTTGGCTCTTCCCGAGCCTTTTAGGTTTTTTAGGCTATTCCTTAGCCCTCCATTTTAGGGCAATGTTCTCCTTAAGCACTGCGCACAGCACGATTATCCCAGATCAGCCACATCGTGCACACACAGAGGCTTCTGAGAGGCGGCTCAGAAGAAAAGAGAGAAAAGTCTCTTTGTCATCCGCACATTCACCCGTCAACACTCTTCACCAGGAAGTGCTCTAAGTTCCTGTTTCTCTAAAGCGGGACTGAGTCGAGGCGGAGACGCAGATCGCACCCCATCTTTGTTAGAACGCCTCACTGCTGCGGGCACTGGGTCTGGCAGCAGTTTGAGGAATGTTTGGGGCCTTGCACAGAGTGCAGGGGAAGGTCTGGAGTCAGTGACAACATTGCGGCAGGGCTCGGAGGCGTTTTGGGGCCTGTGGGGGTGTTGGGGCAGGATTTGTGGGTGGTTTAATGGCTCTGGGGGGGCTGGTTGCAGGAAGGGTGGGACTCTGCGGGGCCCTCAGGGCAGGGGTGCCATCCCAGATGCGTAGTGAGCACACAGGGGTGCCCTACGTGCCTCTCAGCTCGGCGGGAGCAGCCACCGGTCTCCCACCCCACCAGACAGGGGAGCGGGGCGGGGGGGGGGGGGGGGGGAGAGGAGGTGGAGGGATCTATGAGCTCGCAGAGAACGCCAGAGGAGGCAGCAGGGAACTCCCCAAGGACCCCGCGTCCCAGAGGAGAGGAGGCATCAGGCTGCCGTGCCGCTGCTAGAGACATCCAGACCCCCGCGCAGACACCCCCCACACACTCCTCCAGGCTGCGTCCGCAGGGGCGAGCGCACGCCCCGGCCCGCGCTGGGGAGGAACCGGGGCCCTACAGGCGACACACGCAAAAGGGAGAGTCAGAGCCGCGCTCCGGCAGACCCGGCGCCGCGCAGACCCGGCGCGGCGCGGCGCGGCGCCGGGCCCGACTCCCCCCCCACCCCGCCCCGCCGCCTCCACGCAGCGACGGCCCCGGCTGGCAGGACACAGCCCGACACCCGCGGCCACCCGAAGGCGCACGCTCGCCTCACCTCGCCTCACCGCGGCCCCCACATGCTCGACTCCAGCCCGCCTCTGCGTCGCCCGCCGCCGTCCAGCCAAAACACCCGCCCTGCTCGCCGCCATCTTGCCCGCCGCCGCACCGCGCGTGCGCCGGCCGCCCAGGGCTCGCGCCGCCGCACCGCGCGTGCGCCGGCCGCCCAGGGCTCGCGCCGCCGCACCGCGCGTGCGCCGGCCGCCCAGGGCTCGCGCCGCCGCACCGCGCGTGCGCCGGCCAAGGACCGCGCGAGAGGGGCGGGGGGAGCGCAGCGCGAGGGGCGGGGGGAGCGCAGCGCGAGGGGCGGGGGGAGCGCAGCGCGAGGGGCGGGGGGAGCGCAGCGCGAGGCAGCCCAGACCCGCAATGGCCCCACCCTCGCGTGGTCGCAGCGCCGCGCTGCAGCCGGCCGGCTCCCGCGCGCCAACCGCAGCCCGCCGCGCCACCCCGGCGCTCAGGCCGAGCAGCGAGCGCCCCGAGGCTGCTCTGCCCGCGCCCGAGAGAGCGGCGGGCATCAGCGAGCAGGCGCTGGGGCTGCCCCGGGGAGAGAGCGCCGCGGAGCAGCTCCGAGACGGCACTGCCCGTCCCCGCGCCCCCAGGAAGCACCGAGAAGGAAAAGCCCTCTCGGGAAAAGCGCTCCCGGTCCGTGAGCACCGGGCAGGGGGCACGAGCGCGGCCCCTGCGCTTACCCGTCCCCGAGAGAGCGCAGAGTAGCGGCCAACGCGGCGACCGGCAGCGCGCGCGTGTGCGCCGGCTGCCCGCAACGGTCTCCGTACGCAGCGGTGGCCGCCGGCGGCTGCAGTGCTGCCTTGTCGACACGCGAGGGCAGCCGTGAGCGCGCCGGAACGCAATGCGCATGCGCGCCCCCCTCCCGCGTGCAGTGCCGCCTTTCAGACACGCGAGGGCAGCAAGGAGCAGGGCGCAGCGCTTTCCTGCCCCCCTTGCAAATACTCGCTAGGCAAAAGTGGCTTGGGCTCCTCCCGAACGCTTACCTGGCTTCATTACTACAGCTATTAGGAACCGAAGTGCATAGCCTTCTAGCAAAGGGAACGACCGTCTTTTCAGAACTTCCCGCGACTCCCCAGAATTGTCACTGCCTTGCATCAGCAGCCAGCTTCTTCCAACCCAGCCGCAAGAAACATTTTGCCTTCCCGGCAGAACTTTCTGCTCCCTGGGGGGTCCAAAGGAAACCCGTCACTCACTACTGTCTGTCAAAACGTACCGGAAGCCCTCAAATACAGGACAAGACGCCTTCTCTAAGGAAGCTGACTACTAGGTCTGCTTCACGGCAGCTTCTCCCCAGTATCAGGGTCCACTCAATAAACAAAATAGGACGAGAAATGTCTTAATCTGCTCCAAGTGCTTTCGTATAAGAGAACAACATCAAAACGAGGTATTATTGCATTTAGCCTCCACTACACGTGCTACCCCAGCGCCACGGACTTGCTTTAAAGCATCAGTGACGTACGCGGTCTGGCAGTAATTAATATTCACAGAATGAATACGCACTCGATCGAGTACGGGTGTTCATAAAAAGCTTTGCCAGTGCGTCGCTAGGTAACAAACCTAGACAAGCAGCTATTTGCCCTGATCCTTCGGCTTACATTTCTTCTGCCGGATGTAGTCAAACGTACCTGCATGCGGTGGCCTTGCGAGGCAGTGACACGGTGTCCGTGGGGTGGCTGTTCCAGGGTCCTCGGACAGCAACGGTGCTGGTCGACTTTCCCTTGCGCTGCACAGCAGGACAGCTCCGCACCGTGCCCTCCCAGCACCGCCACTCCTCCCAGCAGCTGCCTAACCGGCCCCAATCCTGAGCAAAGCTACGACCCCCAGGAGCCCGCAGCACCCCTCCTACTCTTCCCGCCCTCCCCATTTCCAAGAGGGACAGCCCCAGCCCCCGGGGACAACCCTGCCTGGTCACGCTGCTGTCCGAAAAGCGGATTCGTTGCCCGCTGTGCACTAAGCCAATAATGACACGCTCAGGAGAGACATTTGCTTATTTATTTCAGAGTTGTGCAAGCCTGGCTGCTCGGTGTTTTCCCCACAAATCAAGCGCAACTTCCCCCCCCCCCCCCCCGGCCCCGGCTTTCCAAGTAGCATTTATACAAGTTGCAAGGTTTGCAACTTTCCTTCTTACACCGGTTGGTTAGTGATTTACATACAATTCTAATATTGCTTACACACCATTTTAAAACTACGCATGCTCAGGGGAGGGGTCTTCACCCGGGCACAGGTCTTTCTGACCTATGGGCGTGATTTTCTTGTATTATAATGAGGACAGTTCAGTTCGGGGATACCTCGAATTCCTTTGCTAAATCGGCAACGTCTACATAGAAAACAAAACATTTTGATTTACTATTTCTTTAAGGCTTTAGCACTTCTAGCATGGCCTTGATTAAAGAATTATTTCCTCCCAGGAAATGGGGGGGGGGGGTGTTCTCCTCATCTGCCTAGTTCAAACAGCAGGAACACTCTTTCTGAGCTTCCAAGGTTGTCTTGCAACACCATCGGAGATGGAAAACACTTCCTGCCCTGTACCGGGGAAAAACAGGGGCATTCCACTGTCCCCCGTGACCTGTGGGGACTCAGGCATGAGTGACACATGTCCAGTAAGGAACAGACCCAGCGGGCACTACAGCTCCTGGCCTGCCACGCGGCCACCCGCTGGGAACCCCGCTGGCAGGGACCTGCCGCCGCCGCCGCCCCCCCCCCGCGGGGCCACCTCGAGAGGCGCAGCATGGTCACCCAGTAGCCCCGCCTGAGAAGACTACACCTCCCAGCATACCGTGCACGCGAAAAGGGCGGCCCGGAAGCCCAGTGCCGGAAGACTACCGCTCCCGGCATGCCATGCCAAGCAACATGGCCGCCCGGAAGCCCAGTGCCGGAAGACTACCGCTCCCAGCATGCCGCGCTCAGAACAAACAGGCCCCACCGGAAGCCCAGTGCCGGAAGACTACTGCTCCCGGCATGCCGCGCCGAAAGCTACGGCTCCCCGCAGTCCCGCACCCCAACTCCCGCCCCCCACCCGCAGCGCTGGGGCACCTTTGACCCTCGGCACATTCCGTTCCTTTCCGTCCCGCCCCCCTTCCCCTTCCCCCCTGTCCCCCCGGAAACGGCCGCAGAGCCCCGAGCGCGGCCCCGCCGGCCCCACCACCGGCCCGGGGCTCCCCCGACACCCCCGCGACCGGCCCCGCCTCAGCTCCGACACTGCCCCCGCCCCTCCACGACCCTCCTCCCCCCGCTCCCCGACACGCTCCCGAGCTGACACAGGAGACCCCCCCCCCGCGCTCCTCCGACCGCGCAGTAAACCGCACCACAGCCCCGGTGCACCCCCCTTCCTCCCCCCGCCTCCGTGGCCCCGGGACGCTCCCAGCCGCCGGGACCCCCGGCACATGCGGGACCCGCAACCTGCAGCGCGCCTCCCCCGGCCCCGCTCACCTCCTCCGCGGGGCGGCCGCCGGGCTGGTCCCGAAGGGCCGTGCTCCGTGGCAGCTCCGCTGCCCAGCTCCTGCCCCAGCGCCAGCTCCCCCCAACTGCGGCCCCAGCCCCCAAATGTGGGCCTGCCCTTGCCATCAGCCCCACCTGGGGCCTGTCCTGCCACCCAGCTCCCCCTGGCATTCATCCCAGCCCCAGGGCCCGCAGCTGTGGGCCTGCAGGAACTGGGCAGGGGGCCTGGCCATCAGCCCCTTCAGGGACAGCTGGGGCTGCCAGGGCAGCAGAGGCACCCCCACTCTCCTGACAGCAGCTTGCTGAGAGCTGAAGGGAGAGCCCTGCCTGGGGTGTAGAGTGCGGAAAGGGGAGTATGCGGAGCACAAGAGAACAAATCGAGAGCTCTGGGTGCAACACAAGTCAAGAAAAAAAAAAAAAAAAAAAAAAAAGAACAACGATAGAGCAAACAGAGTGACTCGGGGGGCACCAAAAGGAGGGCCCTGGGGCACACCCAGAAGCACCCAGAAAACTCCAGGACAGGAGAAAAAGCTAAACAGAGACCTCTGCGGCGTGCCGCAAAACACACACGGGGCCACGGGGCGCACCGAAAGGCACGCAGAGGGCTCGGGGGCAACCCAGAATGTGAACTGAGGGGTCCTGAGGGCATCAGAGGGCAAGTGCAGGGCTCTGGGGCAGACCAAAATACAGAGGAAGGGCCTTGGCGCACACCAGAGGGGTCACCAGGCACGCCGCAGGGCTCAACGCGGCTGACAGGATGGCGCCTGCAGGCTGCCCCAGGCACACGAGCGACACTGCGGAGTGCCAAAAGCAAATCCGGGAGCGGTTCGGGGACCTCACGCAGCCCTGGAGGGGCTCTGGCAGCCCTCGCGATGAGGGGAAACACCCCCAAGAGCCCCGAGGGTCCAGGCAACGCAAGGGAAATTCCCCGCAGCTCTGGGAACAGCACCGGGCTCCCTGGCAAGTGCAGGCACTCCCAAGTACATGGGACTCGGGGACCAGCTCCCAGCCCCGGACACAATGCATAACCTCCTGCCTCAGGCATCGTGTTCAGGCAAACCGCCCTGGAGCTCGGCACCAGCGTGCCTCCCCTTACCTACGATATCCAAAGAGTCACCGCCGCACCAGCGTCTGTCCGTACGTCCGTCCGTCGGGGAAGGGTCAGCTCCTGCCCCTGCCCTCGACATGGCAGGTGTCCGAGTAGCCTCCCCCCAGTGCTTTTTCCTTCAGGGCTAGGATTCAGCTCGGAGAGCTGAGAGGAAAATGCCTGATCCCGCCTGCCTGCACTTCTGCCCCAACCCAGGCCAGAGCCCCTCAGGTTACTTAGTCCTCAGCGCTGCCTCGGGGAGGCCGAAATAACTGCTAACGGTCATTAGCCATACTTACCCTAGTTACCCGTGCCAGAACGCCTCCTCCTGTAGCAGTTCCTGGTGATATCGAGGGGCCGCTGCATTCTGGCTTCCTTGTTTCATCCCGTCCCTTCGGTATTAACCGCAAGCAAACGCTCGTCCGTCTCTTCTCCTCGTCAGCATTTGCTGTCCTTGGTTCCATCTCTGTAAGGAAGCAATAAACTCGCGTTTTACTTCCAGTGAAACGCTTAGGTTTATGCATGATCTTTTTCTCTTTACCCTGTTTTCTTTTTCCCCCTTTTTTTTCTTTTTTTCTTCTTCTTTTCCTTAAGGGAAAGGTCTTAATACGGCACTTTGCACCATACGTTGCAGGGTAAACGGTCTGGAAACGTTACACACAGCAATTAGGGCTAGGTTATTAGGCAGGCGGGCACGTCGCCTAATACCTTCCTAACGCCATCTTCCACGAAACCTTATTTTTATTCCGCTTCAGTGTTATTGTTACTGTTCGCAAACCCTCGTATGCATGCGCTTAACCGACAACTCTCTCGGTCTTTAACTACGTGGAGGAACGACAGCCCTCGATTTGCCTGTCTCCCTTTCAGACCTATTACCTTTTTGAGACTGCTCCTAGCTTCCTCTTACTCTTGCATGCTGGCCTCACAGGCGACGACCAAAACGAACAACTGGATCGCTAGGTCTAGCCCCCTCTCTTCAAGATGTGCCCCTTCGCGGCTTACGTTTCTTGGTCTCTTCAACTTCAGCCGTGGCAATTAATCTAAAAAAGTAAGTATGACATCTATTCCTTTCCGTAGCTGCGTGTACGATAACAAAACAAAAGAGAAACAGCCAAAGCAAAGCTAAGGCAGATACAGGGAACAGCAGCCACAGGGCAGGAACGGGTTACTCAGTCCTCAGCGCTGCCTCGGGGAGGCCGAAATAACTGCTAACGGTCATTAGCCATACTTACCCTAGTTACCCGTGCCAGAACGCCTCCTCCTGTAGCAGTTCCTGGTGATATCGAGGGGCCGCTGCATTCTGGCTTCCTTGTTTCATCCCGTCCCTTCGGTATTAACCGCAAGCAAACGCTCGTCCGTCTCTTCTCCTCGTCAGCATTTGCTGTCCTCGGTTCCATCTCTGTAAGGAAGCGATAAACTCGCGTTTTACTTCCAGTGAAACGCTTAGGTTTATGCATGATCTTTTTCTCTTTACCCTGTTTTCTTTTTCCCCCTTTTTTTTCTTTTTTTCTTCTTCTTTTCCTTAAGGGAAAGGTCTTAATACGGCACTTTGCACCATACGTTGCAGGGTAAACGGTCTGGAAACGTTACACACAGCAATTAGGGCTAGGTTATTAGGCAGGCGGGCACGTCGCCTAATACCTTCCTAACGCCATCTTCCACGAAACCTTATTTTTATTCCGCTTCAGTGTTATTGTTACTGTTCGCAAACCCTCGTATGCATGCGCTTAACCGACAACTCTCTCGGTCTTTAACTACGTGGAGGAACGACAGCCCTCGATTTGCCTGTCTCCCTTTCAGACCTATTACCTTTTTGAGACTGCTCCTAGCTTCCTCTTACTCTTGCATGCTGGCCTCACAGGCGACGACCAAAATGAACCACCGGATCCCCAGGTCTTGCTGCTTCTCTTCGAGATGTCCCCCTTCGGTGGGCTACCCTGCCAAACAAACCAAAAAGACTGCCGAGGCCGCGAGGGTACCAGATTTTCAGAGCGCTTCTCCGAGGCTTTCGGGGTGACTGACGTCACCGCTTCGCTTCACGTTACTCACAGCTACCTTCGTCTATTACTTAGGGCTAAACCTGTTTCTGTTTGCAGAGGGGCTTGTTGCTTGTTTAAACTTGACATATAGTCCATAACCTGCTCTGCATGCTCCCTAGTCCCTTCTGCTTTTGCAACACTTGTGGTAATTCAAGGCGGTAATTAAGAGTCCCCATTGCCCCATAGGCTGGAGCGAGACATTGCTGCTGCTCTGAGGAGGTGCCTAAAAGCCACGCTGTTTTCGCTAGCATCACTGGGGCTTCTCAGAGCCCATCGGTGTTCTCTTTGGCTCTTCCCGAGCCTTTTAGGTTTTTTAGGCTATTCCTTAGCCCTCCATTTTAGGGCAATGTTCTCCTTAAGCACTGCGCACAGCACGATTATCCCAGATCAGCCACATCGTGCACACACAGAGGCTTCTGAGAGGCGGCTCAGAAGAAAAGAGAGAAAAGTCTCTTTGTCATCCGCACATTCACCCGTCAACACTCTTCACCAGGAAGTGCTCTAAGTTCCTGTTTCTCTAAAGCGGGACTGAGTCGAGGCGGAGACGCAGATCGCACCCCATCTTTGTTAGAACGCCTCACTGCTGCGGGCACTGGGTCTGGCAGCAGTTTGAGGAATGTTTGGGGCCTTGCACAGAGTGCAGGGGAAGGTCTGGAGTCAGTGACAACATTGCGGCAGGGCTCGGAGGCGTTTTGGGGCCTGTGGGGGTGTTGGGGCAGGATTTGTGGGTGGTTTAATGGCTCTGGGGGGGCTGGTTGCAGGAAGGGTGGGACTCTGCGGGGCCCTCAGGGCAGGGGTGCCATCCCAGATGCGTAGTGAGCACACAGGGGTGCCCTACGTGGCTCTCAGCTCGGCGGGAGCAGCCACCGGTCTCCCACCCCACCAGACAGGGGAGCGGGGCGGGGGGGGGGGGGGGGGGAGAGGAGGTGGAGGGATCTATGAGCTCGCAGAGAACGCCAGAGGAGGCAGCAGGGAACTCCCCAAGGACCCCGCGTCCCAGAGGAGAGGAGGCATCAGGCTGCCGTGCCGCTGCTAGAGACATCCAGACCCCCGCGCAGACACCCCCCACACACTCCTCCAGGCTGCGTCCGCAGGGGCGAGCGCACGCCCCGGCCCGCGCTGGGGAGGAACCGGGGCCCTACAGGCGACACACGCAAAAGGGAGAGTCAGAGCCGCGCTCCGGCAGACCCGGCGCCGCGCAGACCCGGCGCGGCGCGGCGCGGCGCGGCGCCGGGCCCGACTCCCCCCCCCCCCGCCCCGCCGCCTCCACGCAGCGACGGCCCCGGCTGGCAGGACACAGCCCGACACCCGCGGCCACCCGAAGGCGCACGCTCGCCTCACCTCGCCTCACCGCGGCCCCCACATGCTCGACTCCAGCCCGCCTCTGCGTCGCCCGCCGCCGTCCAGCCAAAACACCCGCCCTGCTCGCCGCCATCTTGCCCGCCGCCGCACCGCGCGTGCGCCGGCCGCCCAGGGCTCGCGCCGCCGCACCGCGCGTGCGCCGGCCGCCCAGGGCTCGCGCCGCCGCACCGCGCGTGCGCCGGCCGCCCAGGGCTCGCGCCGCCGCACCGCGCGTGCGCCGGCCGCCCAGGGCTCGCGCCGCCGCACCGCGCGTGCGCCGGCCGCCCAGGGCTCGCGCCGCCGCACCGCGCGTGCGCCGGCCGCCCAGGGCTCGCGCCGCCGCACCGCGCGTGCGCCGGCCGCCCAGGGCTCGCGCCGCCGCACCGCGCGTGCGCCGGCCGCCCAGGGCTCGCGCCGCCGCACCGCGCGTGCGCCGGCCGCCCAGGGCTCGCGCCGCCGCACCGCGCGTGCGCCGGCCGCCCAGGGCTCGCGCCGCCGCACCGCGCGTGCGCCGGCCGCCCAGGGCTCGCGCCGCCGCACCGCGCGTGCGCCGGCCAAGGACCGCGCAAGAGGGGCGGGGGGAGCGCGAGGGGCGGGGGGAGCGCGAGGGGCGGGGGGAGCGCAGCGCGAGGGGCGGGGGGAGCGCGAGGGGCGGGGGGAGCGCAGCGCGAGGGGCGGGGGGGAGCGCAGCGCGAGGGGCGGGGGGGAGCGCAGCGCGAGGGGCGGGGGGAGCGCAGCGCGAGGGGCGGGGGGAGCGCAGCGCGAGGGGCGGGGGGAGCGCAGCGCGAGGGGCGGGGGGAGCGCAGCGCGAGGGGCGGGGGGAGCGCAGCGCGAGGGGCGGGGGGAGCGCAGCGCGAGGGGCGGGGGGAGCGCAGCGCGAGGGGCGGGGGGAGCGCAGCGCGAGGCAGGCCAGACCCGCAATGGCCCCACCCTCGCGTGGTCGCAGCGCCGCGCTGCAGCCGGCCGGCTCCCGCGCGCCAACCGCAGCCCGCCGCGCCACCCCGGCGCTCAGGCCGAGCAGCGAGCGCCCCGAGGCTGCTCTGCCCGCGCCCGAGAGAGCGGCGGGCATCAGCGAGCAGGCGCTGGGGCTGCCCCGGGGAGAGAGCGCCGCGGAGCAGCTCCGAGACGGCACTGCCCGTCCCCGCGCCCCCAGGAAGCACCGAGAAGGAAAAGCCCTCTCGGGAAAAGCGCTCCCGGTCCGTGAGCACCGGGCAGGGGGCACGAGCGCGGCCCCTGCGCTTACCCGTCCCCGAGAGAGCGCAGAGTAGCGGCCAACGCGGCGACCGGCAGCGCGCGCGTGTGCGCCGGCTGCCCGCAACGGTCTCCGTACGCAGCGGTGGCCGCCGGCGGCTGCAGTGCTGCCTTGTCGACACGCGAGGGCAGCCGTGAGCGCGCCCCCTCCCGCGTGCAGTGCCGCCTTTCAGACACGCGAGGGCAGCAAGGAGCAGGGCGCAGCGCTTTCCTGCCCCCCTTGCAAATACTCGCTAGGCAAAAGTGGCTTGGGCTCCTCCCGAACGCTTACCTGGCTTCATTACTACAGCTATTAGGAACCGAAGTGCATAGCCTTCTAGCAAAGGGAACGACCGTCTTTTCAGAACTTCCCGCGACTCCCCAGAATTGTCACTGCCTTGCATCAGCAGCCAGCTTCTTCCAACCCAGCCGCAAGAAACATTTTGCCTTCCCGGCAGAACTTTCTGCTCCCTGGGGGGTCCAAAGGAAACCCGTCACTCACTACTGTCTGTCAAAACGTACCGGAAGCCCTCAAATACAGGACAAGACGCCTTCTCTAAGGAAGCTGACTACTAGGTCTGCTTCACGGCAGCTTCTCCCCAGTATCAGGGTCCACTCAATAAACAAAATAGGACGAGAAATGTCTTAATCTGCTCCAAGTGCTTTCGTATAAGAGAACAACATCAAAACGAGGTATTATTGCATTTAGCCTCCACTACACGTGCTACCCCAGCGCCACGGACTTGCTTTAAAGCATCAGTGACGTACGCGGTCTGGCAGTAATTAATATTCACAGAATGAATACGCACTCGATCGAGTACGGGTGTTCATAAAAAGCTTTGCCAGTGCGTCGCTAGGTAACAAACCTAGACAAGCAGCTATTTGCCCTGATCCTTCGGCTTACATTTCTTCTGCCGGATGTAGTCAAACGTACCTGCATGCGGTGGCCTTGCGAGGCAGTGACACGGTGTCCGTGGGGTGGCTGTTCCAGGGTCTCTCGGGCTGTTCCAGGGTCCTCGGACAGCAACGGTGCTGGTCGACTTTCCCTTGCGCTGCACAGCAGGACAGCTCCGCACCGTGCCCTCCCAGCACCGCCACTCCTCCCAGCAGCTGCCTAACCGGCCCCAATCCTGAGCAAAGCTACGACCCCCAGGAGCCCGCAGCACCCCTCCTACTCTTCCCGCCCTCCCCATTTCCAAGAGGGACAGCCCCAGCCCCCGGGGACAACCCTGCCTGGTCACGCTGCTGTCCGAAAAGCGGATTCGTTGCCCGCTGTGCACTAAGCCAATAATGACACGCTCAGGAGAGACATTTGCTTATTTATTTCAGAGTTGTGCAAGCCTGGCTGCTCGGTGTTTTCCCCACAAATCAAGCGCAACTTCCCCCCCCCCCCCCCCCCCGGCCCCGGCTTTCCAAGTAGCATTTATACAAGTTGCAAGGTTTGCAACTTTCCCTCTTACACCGGTTGGTTAGTGATTTACATACAATTCTAATATTGCTTACACACCATTTTAAAACTACGCATGCTCAGGGGAGGGGTCTTCACCCGGGCACAGGTCTTTCTGACCTATGGGCGTGATTTTCTTGTATTATAATGAGGACAGTTCAGTTCGGGGATACCTCGAATTCCTTTGCTAAATTGGCAACGTCTACATAGAAAACAAAACATTTTGATTTACTATTTCTTTAAGGCTTTAGCACTTCTAGCATGGCCTTGATTAAAGAATTATTTCCTCCCAGGAAATGGGGGGGGGGGTGTTCTCCTCATCTGCCTAGTTCAAACAGCAGGAACACTCTTTCTGAGCTTCCAAGGTTGTCTTGCAACACCATCGGAGATGGAAAACACTTCCTGCCCTGTACCGGGGAAAAACAGGGGCATTCCACTGTCCCCCGTGACCTGTGGGGACTCAGGCGTGAGTGACACATGTCCAGTAAGGAACAGACCCAGCGGGCACTACAGCTCCTGGCCTGCCACGCGGCCACCCGCTGGGAACCCCGCTGGCAGGGACCTGCCGCCGCCGCCGCCCCCCCCCCGCGGGGCCACCTCGAGAGGCGCAGCATGGTCACCCAGTAGCCCCGCCTGAGAAGACTACACCTCCCAGCATACCGTGCACGCGAAAAGGGCGGCCCGGAAGCCCAGTGCCGGAAGACTACTGCTCCCGGCATGCCATGCCAAGCAACATGGCCGCCCGGAAGCCCAGTGCCGGAAGACTACCGCTCCCAGCATGCCGCGCTCAGAACAAACAGGCCCCACCGGAAGCCCAGTGCCGGAAGACTACTGCTCCCGGCATGCCGCGCCGAAAGCTACGGCTCCCCGCAGTCCCGCACCCCAACTCCCGCCCCCCACCCGCAGCGCTGGGGCACCTTTGACCCTCGGCACATTCCGTTCCTTTCCGTCCCGCCCCCCTTCCCCTTCCCCCCTGTCCCCCCGGAAACGGCCGCAGAGCCCCGAGCGCGGCCCCGCCGGCCCCACCACCGGCCCGGGGCTCCCCCGACACCCCCGCGACCGGCCCCGCCTCAGCTCCGACACTGCCCCCGCCCCTCCACGACCCTCCTCCCCCCGCTCCCCGACACGCTCCCGAGCTGACACAGGAGACCCCCCCCCCGCGCTCCTCCGACCGCGCAGTAAACCGCACCACAGCCCCGGTGCACCCCCCTTCCTCCCCCCGCCTCCGTGGCCCCGGGACGCTCCCAGCCGCCGGGACCCCCGGCACATGCGGGACCCGCAACCTGCAGCGCGCCTCCCCCGGCCCCGCTCACCTCCTCCGCGGGGCGGCCGCCGGGCTGGGCCCGAAGGGCCGTGCTCCGTGGCAGCTCCGCTGCCCAGCTCCTGCCCCAGCGCCAGCTCCCCCCAACTGCGGCCCCAGCCCCCAAATGTGGGCCTGCCCTTGCCATCAGCCCCACCTGGGGCCTGTCCTGCCACCCAGCTCCCCCTGGCATTCATCCCAGCCCCAGGGCCCGCAGCTGTGGGCCTGCAGGAACTGGGCAGGGGGCCTGGCCATCAGCCCCTTCAGGGACAGCTGGGGCTGCCAGGGCAGCAGAGGCACCCCCACTCTCCTGACAGCAGCTTGCTGAGAGCTGAAGGGAGAGCCCTGCCTGGGGTGTAGAGTGCGGAAAGGGGAGTATGCGGAGCACAAGAGAACAAATCGAGAGCTCTGGGTGCAACACAAGTCAAGAAAAAAAAAAAAAAAAAAAAAAAAGAACAACGATAGAGCAAACAGAGTGACTCGGGGGGCACCAAAAGGAGGGCCCTGGGGCACACCCAGAAGCACCCAGAAAACTCCAGGACAGGAGAAAAAGCTAAACAGAGACCTCTGCGGCGTGCCGCAAAACACACACGGGGCCACGGGGCGCACCGAAAGGCACGCAGAGGGCTCGGGGGCAACCCAGAATGTGAACTGAGGGGTCCTGAGGGCATCAGAGGGCAAGTGCAGGGCTCTGGGGCAGACCAAAATACAGAGGAAGGGCCTTGGCGCACACCAGAGGGGTCACCAGGCACGCCGCAGGGCTCAACGCGGCTGACAGGATGGCGCCTGCAGGCTGCCCCAGGCACACGAGCGACACTGCGGAGTGCCAAAAGCAAATCCGGGAGCGGTTCGGGGACCTCACGCAGCCCTGGAGGGGCTCTGGCAGCCCTCGCGATGAGGGGAAACACCCCCAAGAGCCCCGAGGGTCCAGGCAACGCAAGGGAAATTCCCCGCAGCTCTGGGAACAGCACCGGGCTCCCTGGCAAGTGCAGGCACTCCCAAGTACATGGGACTCGGGGACCAGCTCCCAGCCCCGGACACAATGCATAACCTCCTGCCTCAGGCATCGTGTTCAGGCAAACCGCCCTGGAGCTCGGCACCAGCGTGCCTCCCCTTACCTACGATATCCAAAGAGTCACCGCCGCACCAGCGTCTGTCCGTACGTCCGTCCGTCGGGGAAGGGTCAGCTCCTGCCCCTGCCCTCGACATGGCAGGTGTCCGAGTAGCCTCCCCCCAGTGCTTTTTCCTTCAGGGCTAGGATTCAGCTCGGAGAGCTGAGAGGAAAATGCCTGATCCCGCCTGCCTGCACTTCTGCCCCAACCCAGGCCAGAGCCCCTCAGGTTACTTAGTCCTCAGCGCTGCCTCGGGGAGGCCGAAATAACTGCTAACGGTCATTAGCCATACTTACCCTAGTTACCCGTGCCAGAACGCCTCCTCCTGTAGCAGTTCCTGGTGATATCGAGGGGCCGCTGCATTCTGGCTTCCTTGTTTCATCCCGTCCCTTCGGTATTAACCGCAAGCAAACGCTCGTCCGTCTCTTCTCCTCGTCAGCATTTGCTGTCCTCGGTTCCATCTCTGTAAGGAAGCGATAAACTCGCGTTTTACTTCCAGTGAAACGCTTAGGTTTATGCATGATCTTTTTCTCTTTACCCTGTTTTCTTTTTCCCCCTTTTTTTTCTTTTTTTCTTCTTCTTTTCCTTAAGGGAAAGGTCTTAATACGGCACTTTGCACCATACGTTGCAGGGTAAACGGTCTGGAAACGTTACACACAGCAATTAGGGCTAGGTTATTAGGCAGGCGGGCACGTCGCCTAATACCTTCCTAACGCCATCTTCCACGAAACCTTATTTTTATTCCGCTTCAGTGTTATTGTTACTGTTCGCAAACCCTCGTATGCATGCGCTTAACCGACAACTCTCTCGGTCTTTAACTACGTGGAGGAACGACAGCCCTCGATTTGCCTGTCTCCCTTTCAGACCTATTACCTTTTTGAGACTGCTCCTAGCTTCCTCTTACTCTTGCATGCTGGCCTCACAGGCGACGACCAAAACGAACAACTGGATCGCTAGGTCTAGCCCCCTCTCTTCAAGATGTGCCCCTTCGCGGCTTACGTTTCTTGGTCTCTTCAACTTCAGCCGTGGCAATTAATCTAAAAAAGTAAGTATGACATCTATTCCTTTCCGTAGCTGCGCGTACGATAACAAAACAAAAGAGAAACAGCCAAAGCAAAGCTAAGGCAGATACAGGGAACAGCAGCCACAGGGCAGGAACGGGTTACTCAGTCCTCAGCGCTGCCTCGGGGAGGCCGAAATAACTGCTAACGGTCATTAGCCATACTTACCCTAGTTACCCGTGCCAGAACGCCTCCTCCTGTAGCAGTTCCTGATGATATCGAGGGGCCGCTGCATTCTGGCTTCCTTGTTTCATCCCGTCCCTTCGGTATTAACCGCAAGCAAACGCTCGTCCGTCTCTTCTCCTCGTCAGCATTTGCTGTCCTCGGTTCCATCTCTGTAAGGAAGCGATAAACTCGCGTTTTACTTCCAGTGAAACGCTTAGGTTTATGCATGATCTTTTTCTCTTTACCCTGTTTTCTTTTTCCCCCTTTTTTTTCTTTTTTTCTTCTTCTTTTCCTTAAGGGAAAGGTCTTAATACGGCACTTTGCACCATACGTTGCAGGGTAAACGGTCTGGAAACGTTACACACAGCAATTAGGGCTAGGTTATTAGGCAGGCGGGCACGTCGCCTAATACCTTCCTAACGCCATCTTCCACGAAACCTTATTTTTATTCCGCTTCAGTGTTATTGTTACTGTTCGCAAACCCTCGTATGCATGCGCTTAACCGACAACTCTCTCGGTCTTTAACTACGTGGAGGAACGACAGCCCTCGATTTGCCTGTCTCCCTTTCAGACCTATTACCTTTTTGAGACTGCTCCTAGCTTCCTCTTACTCTTGCATGCTGGCCTCACAGGCGACGACCAAAACGAACAACTGGATCGCTAGGTCTAGCCCCCTCTCTTCAAGATGTGCCCCTTCGCGGCTTACGTTTCTTGGTCTCTTCAACTTCAGCCGTGGCAATTAATCTAAAAAAGTAAGTATGACATCTATTCCTTTCCGTAGCTGCGTGTACGATAACAAAACAAAAGAGAAACAGCCAAAGCAAAGCTAAGGCAGATACAGGGAACAGCAGCCACAGGGCAGGAACGGGTTACTCAGTCCTCAGCGCTGCCTCGGGGAGGCCGAAATAACTGCTAACGGTCATTAGCCATACTTACCCTAGTTACCCGTGCCAGAACGCCTCCTCCTGTAGCAGTTCCTGGTGATATCGAGGGGCCGCTGCATTCTGGCTTCCTTGTTTCATCCCGTCCCTTCGGTATTAACCGCAAGCAAACGCTCGTCCGTCTCTTCTCCTCGTCAGCATTTGCTGTCCTCGGTTCCATCTCTGTAAGGAAGCGATAAACTCGCGTTTTACTTCCAGTGAAACGCTTAGGTTTATGCATGATCTTTTTCTCTTTACCCTGTTTTCTTTTTCCCCCTTTTTTTTCTTTTTTTCTTCTTCTTTTCCTTAAGGGAAAGGTCTTAATACGGCACTTTGCACCATACGTTGCAGGGTAAACGGTCTGGAAACGTTACACACAGCAATTAGGGCTAGGTTATTAGGCAGGCGGGCACGTCGCCTAATACCTTCCTAACGCCATCTTCCACGAAACCTTATTTTTATTCCGCTTCAGTGTTATTGTTACTGTTCGCAAACCCTCGTATGCATGCGCTTAACCGACAACTCTCTCGGTCTTTAACTACGTGGAGGAACGACAGCCCTCGATTTGCCTGTCTCCCTTTCAGACCTATTACCTTTTTGAGACTGCTCCTAGCTTCCTCTTACTCTTGCATGCTGGCCTCACAGGCGACGACCAAAACGAACAACTGGATCGCTAGGTCTAGCCCCCTCTCTTCAAGATGTGCCCCTTCGCGGCTTACGTTTCTTGGTCTCTTCAACTTCAGCCGTGGCAATTAATCTAAAAAAGTAAGTATGACATCTATTCCTTTCCGTAGCTGCGTGTACGATAACAAAACAAAAGAGAAACAGCCAAAGCAAAGCTAAGGCAGATACAGGGAACAGCAGCCACAGGGCAGGAACGGGTTACTCAGTCCTCAGCGCTGCCTCGGGGAGGCCGAAATAACTGCTAACGGTCATTAGCCATACTTACCCTAGTTACCCGTGCCAGAACGCCTCCTCCTGTAGCAGTTCCTGGTGATATCGAGGGGCCGCTGCATTCTGGCTTCCTTGTTTCATCCCGTCCCTTCGGTATTAACCGCAAGCAAACGCTCGTCCGTCTCTTCTCCTCGTCAGCATTTGCTGTCCTCGGTTCCATCTCTGTAAGGAAGCGATAAACTCGCGTTTTACTTCCAGTGAAACGCTTAGGTTTATGCATGATCTTTTTCTCTTTACCCTGTTTTCTTTTTCCCCCTTTTTTTTCTTTTTTTCTTCTTCTTTTCCTTAAGGGAAAGGTCTTAATACGGCACTTTGCACCATACGTTGCAGGGTAAACGGTCTGGAAACGTTACACACAGCAATTAGGGCTAGGTTATTAGGCAGGCGGGCACGTCGCCTAATACCTTCCTAACGCCATCTTCCACGAAACCTTATTTTTATTCCGCTTCAGTGTTATTGTTACTGTTCGCAAACCCTCGTATGCATGCGCTTAACCGACAACTCTCTCGGTCTTTAACTACGTGGAGGAACGACAGCCCTCGATTTGCCTGTCTCCCTTTCAGACCTATTACCTTTTTGAGACTGCTCCTAGCTTCCTCTTACTCTTGCATGCTGGCCTCACAGGCGACGACCAAAATGAACCACCGGATCCCCAGGTCTTGCTGCTTCTCTTCGAGATGTCCCCCTTCGGTGGGCTACCCTGCCAAACAAACCAAAAAGACTGCCGAGGCCGCGAGGGTACCAGATTTTCAGAGCGCTTCTCCGAGGCTTTCGGGGTGACTGACGTCACCGCTTCGCTTCACGTTACTCACAGCTACCTTCGTCTATTACTTAGGGCTAAACCTGTTTCTGTTTGCAGAGGGGCTTGTTGCTTGTTTAAACTTGACATATAGTCCATAACCTGCTCTGCATGCTCCCTAGTCCCTTCTGCTTTTGCAACACTTGTGGTAATTCAAGGCGGTAATTAAGAGTCCCCATTGCCCCATAGGCTGGAGCGAGACATTGCTGCTGCTCTGAGGAGGTGCCTAAAAGCCACGCTGTTTTCGCTAGCATCACTGGGGCTTCTCAGAGCCCATCGGTGTTCTCTTTGGCTCTTCCCGAGCCTTTTAGGTTTTTTAGGCTATTCCTTAGCCCTCCATTTTAGGGCAATGTTCTCCTTAAGCACTGCGCACAGCACGATTATCCCAGATCAGCCACATCGTGCACACACAGAGGCTTCTGAGAGGCGGCTCAGAAGAAAAGAGAGAAAAGTCTCTTTGTCATCCGCACATTCACCCATCAACACTCTTCACCAGGAAGTGCTCTAAGTTCCTGTTTCTCTAAAGCGGGACTGAGTCGAGGCGGAGACGCAGATCGCACCCCATCTTTGTTAGAACGCCTCACTGCTGCGGGCACTGGGTCTGGCAGCAGTTTGAGGAATGTTTGGGGCCTTGCACAGAGTGCAGGGGAAGGTCTGGAGTCAGTGACAACATTGCGGCAGGGCTCGGAGGCGTTTTGGGGCCTGTGGGGGTGTTGGGGCAGGATTTGTGGGTGGTTTAATGGCTCTGGGGGGGCTGGTTGCAGGAAGGGTGGGACTCTGCGGGGCCCTCAGGGCAGGGGTGCCATCCCAGATGCGTAGTGAGCACACAGGGGTGCCCTACGTGGCTCTCAGCTCGGCGGGAGCAGCCACCGGTCTCCCACCCCACCAGACAGGGGAGCGGGGCGGGGGGGGGGGGGGAGAGGAGGTGGAGGGATCTATGAGCTCGCAGAGAACGCCAGAGGAGGCAGCAGGGAACTCCCCAAGGACCCCGCGTCCCAGACGAGAGGAGGCATCAGGCTGCCGTGCCGCTGCTAGAGACATCCAGACCCCCGCGCAGGCACCCCCCACACACTCCTCCAGGCTGCGTCCGCAGGGGCGAGCGCACGCCCCGGCCCGCGCTGGGGAGGAACCGGGGCCCTACAGGCGACACACGCAAAAGGGAGAGTCAGAGCCGCGCTCCGGCAGACCCGGCGCCGCGCAGACCCGGCGCGGCGCGGCGCGGCGCCGGGCCCGACTCCCCCCCCCCCCCCGCCCCGCCGCCTCCACGCAGCGACGGCCCCGGCTGGCAGGACACAGCCCGACACCCGCGGCCACCCGAAGGCGCACGCTCGCCTCACCTCGCCTCACCGCGGCCCCCACATGCTCGACTCCAGCCCGCCTCTGCGTCGCCCGCCGCCGTCCAGCCAAAACACCCGCCCTGCTCGCCGCCATCTTGCCCGCCGCCGCACCGCGCGTGCGCCGGCCGCCCAGGGCTCGCGCCGCCGCACCGCGCGTGCGCCGGCCGCCCAGGGCTCGCGCCGCCGCACCGCGCGTGCGCCGGCCGCCCAGGGCTCGCGCCGCCGCACCGCGCGTGCGCCGGCCGCCCAGGGCTCGCGCCGCCGCACCGCGCGTGCGCCGGCCGCCCAGGGCTCGCGCCGCCGCACCGCGCGTGCGCCGGCCGCCCAGGGCTCGCGCCGCCGCACCGCGCGTGCGCCGGCCGCCCAGGGCTCGCGCCGCCGCACCGCGCGTGCGCCGGCCGCCCAGGGCTCGCGCCGCCGCACCGCGCGTGCGCCGGCCGCCCAGGGCTCGCGCCGCCGCACCGCGCGTGCGCCGGCCGCCCAGGGCTCGCGCCGCCGCACCGCGCGTGCGCCGGCCGCCCAGGGCTCGCGCCGCCGCACCGCGCGTGCGCCGGCCAAGGACCGCGCGAGAGGGGCGGGGGGAGCGCGAGGGGCGGGGGGAGCGCAGCGCGAGGGGCGGGGGGAGCGCAGCGCGAGGGGCGGGGGGAGCGCAGCGCGAGGGGCGGGGGGAGCGCAGCGCGAGGGGCGGGGGGAGCGCAGCGCGAGGGGCGGGGGGAGCGCAGCGCGAGGGGCGGGGGGAGCGCAGCGCGAGGGGCGGGGGGAGCGCAGCGCGAGGGGCGGGGGGAGCGCAGCGCGAGGCAGCCCAGACCCGCAATGGCCCCACCCTCGCGTGGTCGCAGCGCCGCGCTGCAGCCGGCCGGCTCCCGCGCGCCAACCGCAGCCCGCCGCGCCACCCCGGCGCTCAGGCCGAGCAGCGAGCGCCCCGAGGCTGCTCTGCCCGCGCCCGAGAGAGCGGCGGGCATCAGCGAGCAGGCGCTGGGGCTGCCCCGGGGAGAGAGCGCCGCGGAGCAGCTCCGAGACGGCACTGCCCGTCCCCGCGCCCCCAGGAAGCACCGAGAAGGAAAAGCCCTCTCGGGAAAAGCGCTCCCGGTCCGTGAGCACCGGGCAGGGGGCACGAGCGCGGCCCCTGCGCTTACCCGTCCCCGAGAGAGCGCAGAGTAGCGGCCAACGCGGCGACCGGCAGCGCGCGCGTGTGCGCCGGCTGCCCGCAACGGTCTCCGTACGCAGCGGTGGCCGCCGGCGGCTGCAGTGCTGCCTTGTCGACACGCGAGGGCAGCCGTGAGCGCGCCGGAACGCAATGCGCCTGCGCGCCCCCCTCCCGCGTGCAGTGCCGCCTTTCAGACACGCGAGGGCAGCAAGGAGCAGGGCGCAGCGCTTTCCTGCCCCCCTTGCAAATACTCGCTAGGCAAAAGTGGCTTGGGCTCCTCCCGAACGCTTACCTGGCTTCATTACTACAGCTATTAGGAACCGAAGTGCATAGCCTTCTAGCAAAGGGAACGACCGTCTTTTCAGAACTTCCCGCGACTCCCCAGAATTGTCACTGCCTTGCATCAGCAGCCAGCTTCTTCCAACCCAGCCGCAAGAAACATTTTGCCTTCCCGGCAGAACTTTCTGCTCCCTGGGGGGTCCAAAGGAAACCCGTCACTCACTACTGTCTGTCAAAACGTACCGGAAGCCCTCAAATACAGGACAAGACGCCTTCTCTAAGGAAGCTGACTACTAGGTCTGCTTCACGGCAGCTTCTCCCCAGTATCAGGGTCCACTCAATAAACAAAATAGGACGAGAAATGTCTTAATCTGCTCCAAGTGCTTTCGTATAAGAGAACAACATCAAAACGAGGTATTATTGCATTTAGCCTCCACTACACGTGCTACCCCAGCGCCACGGACTTGCTTTAAAGCATCAGTGACGTACGCGGTCTGGCAGTAATTAATATTCACAGAATGAATACGCACTCGATCGAGTACGGGTGTTCATAAAAAGCTTTGCCAGTGCGTCGCTAGGTAACAAACCTAGACAAGCAGCTATTTGCCCTGATCCTTCGGCTTACATTTCTTCTGCCGGATGTAGTCAAACGTACCTGCATGCGGTGGCCTTGCGAGGCAGTGACACGGTGTCCGTGGGGTGGCTGTTCCAGGGTCTCTCGGGCTGTTCCAGGGTCCTCGGACAGCAACGGTGCTGGTCGACTTTCCCTTGCGCTGCACAGCAGGACAGCTCCGCACCGTGCCCTCCCAGCACCGCCACTCCTCCCAGCAGCTGCCTAACCGGCCCCAATCCTGAGCAAAGCTACGACCCCCAGGAGCCCGCAGCACCCCTCCTACTCTTCCCGCCCTCCCCATTTCCAAGAGGGACAGCCCCAGCCCCCGGGGACAACCCTGCCTGGTCACGCTGCTGTCCGAAAAGCGGATTCGTTGCCCGCTGTGCACTAAGCCAATAATGACACGCTCAGGAGAGACATTTGCTTATTTATTTCAGAGTTGTGCAAGCCTGGCTGCTCGGTGTTTTCCCCACAAATCAAGCGCAACTTCCCCCCCCCCCCCCCCGGCCCCGGCTTTCCAAGTAGCATTTATACAAGTTGCAAGGTTTGCAACTTTCCTTCTTACACCGGTTGGTTAGTGATTTACATACAATTCTAATATTGCTTACACACCATTTTAAAACTACGCATGCTCAGGGGAGGGGTCTTCACCCGGGCACAGGTCTTTCTGACCTATGGGCGTGATTTTCTTGTATTATAATGAGGACAGTTCAGTTCGGGGATACCTCGAATTCCTTTGCTAAATCGGCAACGTCTACATAGAAAACAAAACATTTTGATTTACTATTTCTTTAAGGCTTTAGCACTTCTAGCATGGCCTTGATTAAAGAATTATTTCCTCCCAGGAAATGGGGGGGGGGGGGTGTTCTCCTCATCTGCCTAGTTCAAACAGCAGGAACACTCTTTCTGAGCTTCCAAGGTTGTCTTGCAACACCATCGGAGATGGAAAACACTTCCTGCCCTGTACCGGGGAAAAACAGGGGCATTCCACTGTCCCCCGTGACCTGTGGGGACTCAGGCGTGAGTGACACATGTCCAGTAAGGAACAGACCCAGCGGGCACTACAGCTCCTGGCCTGCCACGCGGCCGCCTGCTGGGAACCCCGCTGGCAGGGACCTGCCGCCGCCGCCGCCCCCCCCCCGCGGGGCCACCTCGAGAGGCGCAGCATGGTCACCCAGTAGCCCCGCCTGAGAAGACTACACCTCCCAGCATACCGTGCACGCGAAAAGGGCGGCCCGGAAGCCCAGTGCCGGAAGACTACCGCTCCCGGCATGCCATGCCAAGCAACATGGCCGCCCGGAAGCCCAGTGCCGGAAGACTACCGCTCCCAGCATGCCGCGCTCAGAACAAACAGGCCCCACCGGAAGCCCAGTGCCGGAAGACTACTGCTCCCGGCATGCCGCGCCGAAAGCTACGGCTCCCCGCAGTCCCGCACCCCAACTCCCGCCCCCCACCCGCAGCGCTGGGGCACCTTTGACCCTCGGCACATTCCGTTCCTTTCCGTCCCGCCCCCCTTCCCCTTCCCCCCTGTCCCCCCGGAAACGGCCGCAGAGCCCCGAGCGCGGCCCCGCCGGCCCCACCACCGGCCCGGGGCTCCCCCGACACCCCCGCGACCGGCCCCGCCTCAGCTCCGACACTGCCCCCGCCCCTCCACGACCCTCCTCCCCCCGCTCCCCGACACGCTCCCGAGCTGACACAGGAGACCCCCCCCCCGCGCTCCTCCGACCGCGCAGTAAACCGCACCACAGCCCCGGTGCACCCCCCTTCCTCCCCCCGCCTCCGTGGCCCCGGGACGCTCCCAGCCGCCGGGACCCCCGGCACATGCGGGACCCGCAACCTGCAGCGCGCCTCCCCCGGCCCCGCTCACCTCCTCCGCGGGGCGGCCGCCGGGCTGGGCCCGAAGGGCCGTGCTCCGTGGCAGCTCCGCTGCCCAGCTCCTGCCCCAGCGCCAGCTCCCCCCAACTGCGGCCCCAGCCCCCAAATGTGGGCCTGCCCTTGCCATCAGCCCCACCTGGGGCCTGTCCTGCCACCCAGCTCCCCCTGGCATTCATCCCAGCCCCAGGGCCCGCAGCTGTGGGCCTGCAGGAACTGGGCAGGGGGCCTGGCCATCAGCCCCTTCAGGGACAGCTGGGGCTGCCAGGGCAGCAGAGGCACCCCCACTCTCCTGACAGCAGCTTGCTGAGAGCTGAAGGGAGAGCCCTGCCTGGGGTGTAGAGTGCGGAAAGGGGAGTATGCGGAGCACAAGAGAACAAATCGAGAGCTCTGGGTGCAACACAAGTCAAGAAAAAAAAAAAAAAAAAAAAAAAAGAACAACGATAGAGCAAACAGAGTGACTCGGGGGGCACCAAAAGGAGGGCCCTGGGGCACACCCAGAAGCACCCAGAAAACTCCAGGACAGGAGAAAAAGCTAAACAGAGACCTCTGCGGCGTGCCGCAAAACACACACGGGGCCACGGGGCGCACCGAAAGGCACGCAGAGGGCTCGGGGGCAACCCAGAATGTGAACTGAGGGGTCCTGAGGGCATCAGAGGGCAAGTGCAGGGCTCTGGGGCAGACCAAAATACAGAGGAAGGGCCTTGGCGCACACCAGAGGGGTCACCAGGCACGCCGCAGGGCTCAACGCGGCTGACAGGATGGCGCCTGCAGGCTGCCCCAGGCACACGAGCGACACTGCGGAGTGCCAAAAGCAAATCCGGGAGCGGTTCGGGGACCTCACGCAGCCCTGGAGGGGCTCTGGCAGCCCTCGCGATGAGGGGAAACACCCCCAAGAGCCCCGAGGGTCCAGGCAACGCAAGGGAAATTCCCCGCAGCTCTGGGAACAGCACCGGGCTCCCTGGCAAGTGCAGGCACTCCCAAGTACATGGGACTCGGGGACCAGCTCCCAGCCCCGGACACAATGCATAACCTCCTGCCTCAGGCATCGTGTTCAGGCAAACCGCCCTGGAGCTCGGCACCAGCGTGCCTCCCCTTACCTACGATATCCAAAGAGTCACCGCCGCACCAGCGTCTGTCCGTACGTCCGTCCGTCGGGGAAGGGTCAGCTCCTGCCCCTGCCCTCGACATGGCAGGTGTCCGAGTAGCCTCCCCCCAGTGCTTTTTCCTTCAGGGCTAGGATTCAGCTCGGAGAGCTGAGAGGAAAATGCCTGATCCCGCCTGCCTGCACTTCTGCCCCAACCCAGGCCAGAGCCCCTCAGGTTACTTAGTCCTCAGCGCTGCCTCGGGGAGGCCGAAATAACTGCTAACGGTCATTAGCCATACTTACCCTAGTTACCCGTGCCAGAACGCCTCCTCCTGTAGCAGTTCCTGGTGATATCGAGGGGCCGCTGCATTCTGGCTTCCTTGTTTCATCCCGTCCCTTCGGTATTAACCGCAAGCAAACGCTCGTCCGTCTCTTCTCCTCGTCAGCATTTGCTGTCCTTGGTTCCATCTCTGTAAGGAAGCAATAAACTCGCGTTTTACTTCCAGTGAAACGCTTAGGTTTATGCATGATCTTTTTCTCTTTACCCTGTTTTCTTTTTCCCCCTTTTTTTTCTTTTTTTCTTCTTCTTTTCCTTAAGGGAAAGGTCTTAATACGGCACTTTGCACCATACGTTGCAGGGTAAACGGTCTGGAAACGTTACACACAGCAATTAGGGCTAGGTTATTAGGCAGGCGGGCACGTCGCCTAATACCTTCCTAACGCCATCTTCCACGAAACCTTATTTTTATTCCGCTTCAGTGTTATTGTTACTGTTCGCAAACCCTCGTATGCATGCGCTTAACCGACAACTCTCTCGGTCTTTAACTACGTGGAGGAACGACAGCCCTCGATTTGCCTGTCTCCCTTTCAGACCTATTACCTTTTTGAGACTGCTCCTAGCTTCCTCTTACTCTTGCATGCTGGCCTCACAGGCGACGACCAAAACGAACAACTGGATCGCTAGGTCTAGCCCCCTCTCTTCAAGATGTGCCCCTTCGCGGCTTACGTTTCTTGGTCTCTTCAACTTCAGCCGTGGCAATTAATCTAAAAAAGTAAGTATGACATCTATTCCTTTCCGTAGCTGCGCGTACGATAACAAAACAAAAGAGAAACAGCCAAAGCAAAGCTAAGGCAGATACAGGGAACAGCAGCCACAGGGCAGGAACGGGTTACTCAGTCCTCAGCGCTGCCTCGGGGAGGCCGAAATAACTGCTAACGGTCATTAGCCATACTTACCCTAGTTACCCGTGCCAGAACGCCTCCTCCTGTAGCAGTTCCTGGTGATATCGAGGGGCCGCTGCATTCTGGCTTCCTTGTTTCATCCCGTCCCTTCGGTATTAACCGCAAGCAAACGCTCGTCCGTCTCTTCTCCTCGTCAGCATTTGCTGTCCTCGGTTCCATCTCTGTAAGGAAGCGATAAACTCGCGTTTTACTTCCAGTGAAACGCTTAGGTTTATGCATGATCTTTTTCTCTTTACCCTGTTTTCTTTTTCCCCCTTTTTTTTCTTTTTTTCTTCTTCTTTTCCTTAAGGGAAAGGTCTTAATACGGCACTTTGCACCATACGTTGCAGGGTAAACGGTCTGGAAACGTTACACACAGCAATTAGGGCTAGGTTATTAGGCAGGCGGGCACGTCGCCTAATACCTTCCTAACGCCATCTTCCACGAAACCTTATTTTTATTCCGCTTCAGTGTTATTGTTACTGTTCGCAAACCCTCGTATGCATGCGCTTAACCGACAACTCTCTCGGTCTTTAACTACGTGGAGGAACGACAGCCCTCGATTTGCCTGTCTCCCTTTCAGACCTATTACCTTTTTGAGACTGCTCCTAGCTTCCTCTTACTCTTGCATGCTGGCCTCACAGGCGACGACCAAAATGAACCACCGGATCCCCAGGTCTTGCTGCTTCTCTTCGAGATGTCCCCCTTCGGTGGGCTACCCTGCCAAACAAACCAAAAAGACTGCCGAGGCCGCGAGGGTACCAGATTTTCAGAGCGCTTCTCCGAGGCTTTCGGGGTGACTGACGTCACCGCTTCGCTTCACGTTACTCACAGCTACCTTCGTCTATTACTTAGGGCTAAACCTGTTTCTGTTTGCAGAGGGGCTTGTTGCTTGTTTAAACTTGACATATAGTCCATAACCTGCTCTGCATGCTCCCTAGTCCCTTCTGCTTTTGCAACACTTGTGGTAATTCAAGGCGGTAATTAAGAGTCCCCATTGCCCCATAGGCTGGAGCGAGACATTGCTGCTGCTCTGAGGAGGTGCCTAAAAGCCACGCTGTTTTCGCTAGCATCACTGGGGCTTCTCAGAGCCCATCGGTGTTCTCTTTGGCTCTTCCCGAGCCTTTTAGGTTTTTTAGGCTATTCCTTAGCCCTCCATTTTAGGGCAATGTTCTCCTTAAGCACTGCGCACAGCACGATTATCCCAGATCAGCCGCATCGTGCACACACAGAGGCTTCTGAGAGGCGGCTCAGAAGAAAAGAGAGAAAAGTCTCTTTGTCATCCGCACATTCACCCATCAACACTCTTCACCAGGAAGTGCTCTAAGTTCCTGTTTCTCTAAAGCGGGACTGAGTCGAGGCGGAGACGCAGATCGCACCCCATCTTTGTTAGAACGCCTCACTGCTGCGGGCACTGGGTCTGGCAGCAGTTTGAGGAATGTTTGGGGCCTTGCACAGAGTGCAGGGGAAGGTCTGGAGTCAGTGACAACATTGCGGCAGGGCTCGGAGGCGTTTTGGGGCCTGTGGGGGTGTTGGGGCAGGATTTGTGGGTGGTTTAATGGCTCTGGGGGGGCTGGTTGCAGGAAGGGTGGGACTCTGCGGGGCCCTCAGGGCAGGGGTGCCATCCCAGATGCGTAGTGAGCACACAGGGGTGCCCTACGTGGCTCTCAGCTCGGCGGGAGCAGCCACCGGTCTCCCACCCCACCAGACAGGGGAGCGGGGCGGGGGGGGGGGGGGGGGGGGAGAGGAGGTGGAGGGATCTATGAGCTCGCAGAGAACGCCAGAGGAGGCAGCAGGGAACTCCCCAAGGACCCCGCGTCCCAGACGAGAGGAGGCATCAGGCTGCCGTGCCGCTGCTAGAGACATCCAGACCCCCGCGCAGACACCCCCCCCACACTCCTCCAGGCTGCGTCCGCAGGGGCGAGCGCACGCCCCGGCCCGCGCTGGGGAGGAACCGGGGCCCTACAGGCGACACACGCAAAAGGGAGAGTCAGAGCCGCGCTCCGGCAGACCCGGCGCCGCGCAGACCCGGCGCGGCGCGGCGCGGCGCCGGGCCCGACTCCCCCCCCCCCCCGCCCCGCCGCCTCCACGCAGCGACGGCCCCGGCTGGCAGGACACAGCCCGACACCCGCGGCCACCCGAAGGCGCACGCTCGCCTCACCTCGCCTCACCGCGGCCCCCACATGCTCGACTCCAGCCCGCCTCTGCGTCGCCCGCCGCCGTCCAGCCAAAACACCCGCCCTGCTCGCCGCCATCTTGCCCGCCGCCGCACCGCGCGTGCGCCGGCCGCCCAGGGCTCGCGCCGCCGCACCGCGCGTGCGCCGGCCGCCCAGGGCTCGCGCCGCCGCACCGCGCGTGCGCCGGCCGCCCAGGGCTCGCGCCGCCGCACCGCGCGTGCGCCGGCCGCCCAGGGCTCGCGCCGCCGCACCGCGCGTGCGCCGGCCGCCCAGGGCTCGCGCCGCCGCACCGCGCGTGCGCCGGCCGCCCAGGGCTCGCGCCGCCGCACCGCGCGTGCGCCGGCCGCCCAGGGCTCGCGCCGCCGCACCGCGCGTGCGCCGGCCGCCCAGGGCTCGCGCCGCCGCACCGCGCGTGCGCCGGCCGCCCAGGGCTCGCGCCGCCGCACCGCGCGTGCGCCGGCCGCCCAGGGCTCGCGCCGCCGCACCGCGCGTGCGCCGGCCGCCCAGGGCTCGCGCCGCCGCACCGCGCGTGCGCCGGCCGCCCAGGGCTCGCGCCGCCGCACCGCGCGTGCGCCGGCCGCCCAGGGCTCGCGCCGCCGCACCGCGCGTGCGCCGGCCAAGGACCGCGCAAGAGGGGCGGGGGGAGCGCGAGGGGCGGGGGGAGCGCGAGGGGCGGGGGGAGCGCAGCGCGAGGGGCGGGGGGAGCGCGAGGGGCGGGGGGAGCGCAGCGCGAGGGGCGGGGGGGAGCGCAGCGCGAGGGGCGGGGGGGAGCGCAGCGCGAGGGGCGGGGGGGAGCGCAGCGCGAGGGGCGGGGGGGAGCGCAGCGCGAGGGGCGGGGGGAGCGCAGCGCGAGGGGCGGGGGGAGCGCAGCGCGAGGGGCGGGGGGAGCGCAGCGCGAGGGGCGGGGGGAGCGCAGCGCGAGGGGCGGGGGGAGCGCAGCGCGAGGCAGGCCAGACCCGCAATGGCCCCACCCTCGCGTGGTCGCAGCGCCGCGCTGCAGCCGGCCGGCTCCCGCGCGCCAACCGCAGCCCGCCGCGCCACCCCGGCGCTCAGGCCGAGCAGCGAGCGCCCCGAGGCTGCTCTGCCCGCGCCCGAGAGAGCGGCGGGCATCAGCGAGCAGGCGCTGGGGCTGCCCCGGGGAGAGAGCGCCGCGGAGCAGCTCCGAGACGGCACTGCCCGTCCCCGCGCCCCCAGGAAGCACCGAGAAGGAAAAGCCCTCTCGGGAAAAGCGCTCCCGGTCCGTGAGCACCGGGCAGGGGGCACGAGCGCGGCCCCTGCGCTTACCCGTCCCCGAGAGAGCGCAGAGTAGCGGCCAACGCGGCGACCGGCAGCGCGCGCGTGTGCGCCGGCTGCCCGCAACGGTCTCCGTACGCAGCGGTGGCCGCCGGCGGCTGCAGTGCTGCCTTGTCGACACGCGAGGGCAGCCGTGAGCGCGCCCCCTCCCGCGTGCAGTGCCGCCTTTCAGACACGCGAGGGCAGCAAGGAGCAGGGCGCAGCGCTTTCCTGCCCCCCTTGCAAATACTCGCTAGGCAAAAGTGGCTTGGGCTCCTCCCGAACGCTTACCTGGCTTCATTACTACAGCTATTAGGAACCGAAGTGCATAGCCTTCTAGCAAAGGGAACGACCGTCTTTTCAGAACTTCCCGCGACTCCCCAGAATTGTCACTGCCTTGCATCAGCAGCCAGCTTCTTCCAACCCAGCCGCAAGAAACATTTTGCCTTCCCGGCAGAACTTTCTGCTCCCTGGGGGGTCCAAAGGAAACCCGTCACTCACTACTGTCTGTCAAAACGTACCGGAAGCCCTCAAATACAGGACAAGACGCCTTCTCTAAGGAAGCTGACTACTAGGTCTGCTTCACGGCAGCTTCTCCCCAGTATCAGGGTCCACTCAATAAACAAAATAGGACGAGAAATGTCTTAATCTGCTCCAAGTGCTTTCGTATAAGAGAACAACATCAAAACGAGGTATTATTGCATTTAGCCTCCACTACACGTGCTACCCCAGCGCCACGGACTTGCTTTAAAGCATCAGTGACGTACGCGGTCTGGCAGTAATTAATATTCACAGAATGAATACGCACTCGATCGAGTACGGGTGTTCATAAAAAGCTTTGCCAGTGCGTCGCTAGGTAACAAACCTAGACAAGCAGCTATTTGCCCTGATCCTTCGGCTTACATTTCTTCTGCCGGATGTAGTCAAACGTACCTGCATGCGGTGGCCTTGCGAGGCAGTGACACGGTGTCCGTGGGGTGGCTGTTCCAGGGTCTCTCGGGCTGTTCCAGGGTCCTCGGACAGCAACGGTGCTGGTCGACTTTCCCTTGCGCTGCACAGCAGGACAGCTCCGCACCGTGCCCTCCCAGCACCGCCACTCCTCCCAGCAGCTGCCTAACCGGCCCCAATCCTGAGCAAAGCTACGACCCCCAGGAGCCCGCAGCACCCCTCCTACTCTTCCCGCCCTCCCCATTTCCAAGAGGGACAGCCCCAGCCCCCGGGGACAACCCTGCCTGGTCACGCTGCTGTCCGAAAAGCGGATTCGTTGCCCGCTGTGCACTAAGCCAATAATGACACGCTCAGGAGAGACATTTGCTTATTTATTTCAGAGTTGTGCAAGCCTGGCTGCTCGGTGTTTTCCCCACAAATCAAGCGCAACTTCCCCCCCCCCCCCCCCCCCGGCCCCGGCTTTCCAAGTAGCATTTATACAAGTTGCAAGGTTTGCAACTTTCCCTCTTACACCGGTTGGTTAGTGATTTACATACAATTCTAATATTGCTTACACACCATTTTAAAACTACGCATGCTCAGGGGAGGGGTCTTCACCCGGGCACAGGTCTTTCTGACCTATGGGCGTGATTTTCTTGTATTATAATGAGGACAGTTCAGTTCGGGGATACCTCGAATTCCTTTGCTAAATTGGCAACGTCTACATAGAAAACAAAACATTTTGATTTACTATTTCTTTAAGGCTTTAGCACTTCTAGCATGGCCTTGATTAAAGAATTATTTCCTCCCAGGAAATGGGGGGGGGGGGGTGTTCTCCTCATCTGCCTAGTTCAAACAGCAGGAACACTCTTTCTGAGCTTCCAAGGTTGTCTTGCAACACCATCGGAGATGGAAAACACTTCCTGCCCTGTACCGGGGAAAAACAGGGGCATTCCACTGTCCCCCGTGACCTGTGGGGACTCAGGCGTGAGTGACACATGTCCAGTAAGGAACAGACCCAGCGGGCACTACAGCTCCTGGCCTGCCACGCGGCCACCCGCTGGGAACCCCGCTGGCAGGGACCTGCCGCCGCCGCCGCCCCCCCCCCGCGGGGCCACCTCGAGAGGCGCAGCATGGTCACCCAGTAGCCCCGCCTGAGAAGACTACACCTCCCAGCATACCGTGCACGCGAGAAGGGCGGCCCGGAAGCCCAGTGCCGGAAGACTACTGCTCCCGGCATGCCATGCCAAGCAACATGGCCGCCCGGAAGCCCAGTGCCGGAAGACTACCGCTCCCAGCATGCCGCGCTCAGAACAAACAGGCCCCACCGGAAGCCCAGTGCCGGAAGACTACTGCTCCCGGCATGCCGCGCCGAAAGCTACGGCTCCCCGCAGTCCCGCACCCCAACTCCCGCCCCCCACCCGCAGCGCTGGGGCACCTTTGACCCTCGGCACATTCCGTTCCTTTCCGTCCCGCCCCCCTTCCCCTTCCCCCCTGTCCCCCCGGAAACGGCCGCAGAGCCCCGAGCGCGGCCCCGCCGGCCCCACCACCGGCCCGGGGCTCCCCCGACACCCCCGCGACCGGCCCCGCCTCAGCTCCGACACTGCCCCCGCCCCTCCACGACCCTCCTCCCCCCGCTCCCCGACACGCTCCCGAGCTGACACAGGAGACCCCCCCCCCGCGCTCCTCCGACCGCGCAGTAAACCGCACCACAGCCCCGGTGCACCCCCCTTCCTCCCCCCGCCTCCGTGGCCCCGGGACGCTCCCAGCCGCCGGGACCCCCGGCACATGCGGGACCCGCAACCTGCAGCGCGCCTCCCCCGGCCCCGCTCACCTCCTCCGCGGGGCGGCCGCCGGGCTGGGCCCGAAGGGCCGTGCTCCGTGGCAGCTCCGCTGCCCAGCTCCTGCCCCAGCGCCAGCTCCCCCCAACTGCGGCCCCAGCCCCCAAATGTGGGCCTGCCCTTGCCATCAGCCCCACCTGGGGCCTGTCCTGCCACCCAGCTCCCCCTGGCATTCATCCCAGCCCCAGGGCCCGCAGCTGTGGGCCTGCAGGAACTGGGCAGGGGGCCTGGCCATCAGCCCCTTCAGGGACAGCTGGGGCTGCCAGGGCAGCAGAGGCACCCCCACTCTCCTGACAGCAGCTTGCTGAGAGCTGAAGGGAGAGCCCTGCCTGGGGTGTAGAGTGCGGAAAGGGGAGTATGCGGAGCACAAGAGAACAAATCGAGAGCTCTGGGTGCAACACAAGTCAAGAAAAAAAAAAAAAAAAACAAAAAAGAACAACGATAGAGCAAACAGAGTGACTCGGGGGGCACCAAAAGGAGGGCCCTGGGGCACACCCAGAAGCACCCAGAAAACTCCAGGACAGGAGAAAAAGCTAAACAGAGACCTCTGCGGCGTGCCGCAAAACACACACGGGGCCACGGGGCGCACCGAAAGGCACGCAGAGGGCTCGGGGGCAACCCAGAATGTGAACTGAGGGGTCCTGAGGGCATCAGAGGGCAAGTGCAGGGCTCTGGGGCAGACCAAAATACAGAGGAAGGGCCTTGGCGCACACCAGAGGGGTCACCAGGCACGCCGCAGGGCTCAACGCGGCTGACAGGATGGCGCCTGCAGGCTGCCCCAGGCACACGAGCGACACTGCGGAGTGCCAAAAGCAAATCCGGGAGCGGTTCGGGGACCTCACGCAGCCCTGGAGGGGCTCTGGCAGCCCTCGCGATGAGGGGAAACACCCCCAAGAGCCCCGAGGGTCCAGGCAACGCAAGGGAAATTCCCCGCAGCTCTGGGAACAGCACCGGGCTCCCTGGCAAGTGCAGGCACTCCCAAGTACATGGGACTCGGGGACCAGCTCCCAGCCCCGGACACAATGCATAACCTCCTGCCTCAGGCATCGTGTTCAGGCAAACCGCCCTGGAGCTCGGCACCAGCGTGCCTCCCCTTACCTACGATATCCAAAGAGTCACCGCCGCACCAGCGTCTGTCCGTACGTCCGTCCGTCGGGGAAGGGTCAGCTCCTGCCCCTGCCCTCGACATGGCAGGTGTCCGAGTAGCCTCCCCCCAGTGCTTTTTCCTTCAGGGCTAGGATTCAGCTCGGAGAGCTGAGAGGAAAATGCCTGATCCCGCCTGCCTGCACTTCTGCCCCAACCCAGGCCAGAGCCCCTCAGGTTACTTAGTCCTCAGCGCTGCCTCGGGGAGGCCGAAATAACTGCTAACGGTCATTAGCCATACTTACCCTAGTTACCCGTGCCAGAACGCCTCCTCCTGTAGCAGTTCCTGGTGATATCGAGGGGCCGCTGCATTCTGGCTTCCTTGTTTCATCCCGTCCCTTCGGTATTAACCGCAAGCAAACGCTCGTCCGTCTCTTCTCCTCGTCAGCATTTGCTGTCCTTGGTTCCATCTCTGTAAGGAAGCGATAAACTCGCGTTTTACTTCCAGTGAAACGCTTAGGTTTATGCACGATCTTTTTCTCTTTACCCTGTTTTCTTTTTCCCCCTTTTTTTTCTTTTTTTCTTCTTCTTTTCCTTAAGGGAAAGGTCTTAATACGGCACTTTGCACCATACGTTGCAGGGTAAACGGTCTGGAAACGTTACACACAGCAATTAGGGCTAGGTTATTAGGCAGGCGGGCACGTCGCCTAATACCTTCCTAACGCCATCTTCCACGAAACCTTATTTTTATTCCGCTTCAGTGTTATTGTTACTGTTCGCAAACCCTCGTATGCATGCGCTTAACCGACAACTCTCTCGGTCTTTAACTACGTGGAGGAACGACAGCCCTCGATTTGCCTGTCTCCCTTTCAGACCTATTACCTTTTTGAGACTGCTCCTAGCTTCCTCTTACTCTTGCATGCTGGCCTCACAGGCGACGACCAAAACGAACAACTGGATCGCTAGGTCTAGCCCCCTCTCTTCAAGATGTGCCCCTTCGCGGCTTACGTTTCTTGGTCTCTTCAACTTCAGCCGTGGCAATTAATCTAAAAAAGTAAGTATGACATCTATTCCTTTCCGTAGCTGCGCGTACGATAACAAAACAAAAGAGAAACAGCCAAAGCAAAGCTAAGGCAGATACAGGGAACAGCAGCCACAGGGCAGGAACGGGTTACTCAGTCCTCAGCGCTGCCTCGGGGAGGCCGAAATAACTGCTAACGGTCATTAGCCATACTTACCCTAGTTACCCGTGCCAGAACGCCTCCTCCTGTAGCAGTTCCTGGTGATATCGAGGGGCCGCTGCATTCTGGCTTCCTTGTTTCATCCCGTCCCTTCGGTATTAACCGCAAGCAAACGCTCGTCCGTCTCTTCTCCTCGTCAGCATTTGCTGTCCTCGGTTCCATCTCTGTAAGGAAGCGATAAACTCGCGTTTTACTTCCAGTGAAACGCTTAGGTTTATGCATGATCTTTTTCTCTTTACCCTGTTTTCTTTTTCCCCCTTTTTTTTCTTTTTTTCTTCTTCTTTTCCTTAAGGGAAAGGTCTTAATACGGCACTTTGCACCATACGTTGCAGGGTAAACGGTCTGGAAACGTTACACACAGCAATTAGGGCTAGGTTATTAGGCAGGCGGGCACGTCGCCTAATACCTTCCTAACGCCATCTTCCACGAAACCTTATTTTTATTCCGCTTCAGTGTTATTGTTACTGTTCGCAAACCCTCGTATGCATGCGCTTAACCGACAACTCTCTCGGTCTTTAACTACGTGGAGGAACGACAGCCCTCGATTTGCCTGTCTCCCTTTCAGACCTATTACCTTTTTGAGACTGCTCCTAGCTTCCTCTTACTCTTGCATGCTGGCCTCACAGGCGACGACCAAAATGAACCACCGGATCCCCAGGTCTTGCTGCTTCTCTTCGAGATGTCCCCCTTCGGTGGGCTACCCTGCCAAACAAACCAAAAAGACTGCCGAGGCCGCGAGGGTACCAGATTTTCAGAGCGCTTCTCCGAGGCTTTCGGGGTGACTGACGTCACCGCTTCGCTTCACGTTACTCACAGCTACCTTCGTCTATTACTTAGGGCTAAACCTGTTTCTGTTTGCAGAGGGGCTTGTTGCTTGTTTAAACTTGACATATAGTCCATAACCTGCTCTGCATGCTCCCTAGTCCCTTCTGCTTTTGCAACACTTGTGGTAATTCAAGGCGGTAATTAAGAGTCCCCATTGCCCCATAGGCTGGAGCGAGACATTGCTGCTGCTCTGAGGAGGTGCCTAAAAGCCACGCTGTTTTCGCTAGCATCACTGGGGCTTCTCAGAGCCCATCGGTGTTCTCTTTGGCTCTTCCCGAGCCTTTTAGGTTTTTTAGGCTATTCCTTAGCCCTCCATTTTAGGGCAATGTTCTCCTTAAGCACTGCGCACAGCACGATTATCCCAGATCAGCCACATCGTGCACACACAGAGGCTTCTGAGAGGCGGCTCAGAAGAAAAGAGAGAAAAGTCTCTTTGTCATCCGCACATTCACCCATCAACACTCTTCACCAGGAAGTGCTCTAAGTTCCTGTTTCTCTAAAGCGGGACTGAGTCGAGGCGGAGACGCACATCGCACCCCATCTTTGTTAGAACGCCTCACTGCTGCGGGCACTGGGTCTGGCAGCAGTTTGAGGAATGTTTGGGGCCTTGCACAGAGTGCAGGGGAAGGTCTGGAGTCAGTGACAACATTGCGGCAGGGCTCGGAGGCGTTTTGGGGCCTGTGGGGGTGTTGGGGCAGGATTTGTGGGTGGTTTAATGGCTCTGGGGGGGCTGGTTGCAGGAAGGGTGGGACTCTGCGGGGCCCTCAGGGCAGGGGTGCCATCCCAGATGCGTAGTGAGCACACAGGGGTGCCCTACGTGGCTCTCAGCTCGGCGGGAGCAGCCACCGGTCTCCCACCCCACCAGACAGGGGAGCGGGGCGGGGGGGGGGGGGGGGGGGGGAGAGGAGGTGGAGGGATCTATGAGCTCGCAGAGAACGCCAGAGGAGGCAGCAGGGAACTCCCCAAGGACCCCGCGTCCCAGACGAGAGGAGGCATCAGGCTGCCGTGCCGCTGCTAGAGACATCCAGACCCCCGCGCAGACACCCCCCCCACACTCCTCCAGGCTGCGTCCGCAGGGGCGAGCGCACGCCCCGGCCCGCGCTGGGGAGGAACCGGGGCCCTACAGGCGACACACGCAAAAGGGAGAGTCAGAGCCGCGCTCCGGCAGACCCGGCGCCGCGCAGACCCGGCGCGGCGCGGCGCCGGGCCCGACTCCCCCCCCCCGCCCCGCCGCCTCCACGCAGCGACGGCCCCGGCTGGCAGGACACAGCCCGACACCCGCGGCCACCCGAAGGCGCACGCTCGCCTCACCTCGCCTCACCGCGGCCCCCACATGCTCGACTCCAGCCCGCCTCTGCCCTCGCCCGCCGCCGTCCAGCGAAAACACCCGCCCTGCTCGCCGCCATCTTGCCCGCCGCCGCACCGCGCGTGCGCCGGCCGCCCAGGGCTCGCGCCGCCGCACCGCGCGTGCGCCGGCCGCCCAGGGCTCGCGCCGCCGCACCGCGCGTGCGCCGGCCGCCCAGGGCTCGCGCCGCCGCACCGCGCGTGCGCCGGCCGCCCAGGGCTCGCGCCGCCGCACCGCGCGTGCGCCGGCCGCCCAGGGCTCGCGCCGCCGCACCGCGCGTGCGCCGGCCGCCCAGGGCTCGCGCCGCCGCACCGCGCGTGCGCCGGCCGCCCAGGGCTCGCGCCGCCGCACCGCGCGTGCGCCGGCCCAGGACCGCGCGAGAGGGGCGGGGGGAGCGCGAGGGGCGGGGGGAGCGCGAGGGGCGGGGGGAGCGAGGGGCGGGGGAGCGCAGCGCGAGGGGCGGGGGGAGCGCAGCGCGAGGGGCGGGGGGAGCGCAGCGCGAGGCAGCCCAGACCCGCAATGGCCCCACCCTCGCGTGGTCGCAGCGCCGCGCTGCAGCCGGCCGGCTCCCGCGCGCCAACCGCAGCCCGCCGCGCCACCCCGGCGCTCAGGCCGAGCAGCGAGCGCCCCGAGGCTGCTCTGCCCGCGCCCGAGAGAGCGGCGGGCATCAGCGAGCAGGCGCTGGGGCTGCCCCGGGGAGAGAGCGCCGCGGAGCAGCTCCGAGACGGCACTGCCCGTCCCCGCGCCCCCAGGAAGCACCGAGAAGGAAAAGCCCTCTCGGGAAAAGCGCTCCCGGTCCGTGAGCACCGGGCAGGGGGCACGAGCGCGGCCCCTGCGCTTACCCGTCCCCGAGAGAGCGCAGAGTAGCGGCCAACGCGGCGACCGGCAGCGCGCACGTGTGCGCCGGCTGCCCGCAACGGTCTCCGTACGCAGCGGTGGCCGCCGGCGGCTGCAGTGCTGCCTTGTCGACACGCGAGGGCAGCCGTGAGCGCGCCGGAACGCAATGCGCATGCGCGCCCCCCCTCCCGCGTGCAGTGCCGCCTTTCAGACACGCGAGGGCAGCAAGGAGCAGGGCGCAGCGCTTTCCTGCCCCCCTTGCAAAATACTCGCTAGGCAAAAGTGGCTTGGGCTCCTCCCGAACGCTTACCTGGCTTCATTACTACAGCTATTAGGAACCGAAGTGCATAGCCTTCTAGCAAAGGGAACGACCGTCTTTTCAAAACTTCCCGCGACTCCCCAGAATTGTCACTGCCTTGCATCAGCAGCCAGCTTCTTCCAACCCAGCCGCAAGAAACATTTTGCCTTCCCGGCAGAACTTTCTGCTCCCCGGGGGGTCCAAAGGAAACCCGTCACTCACTACTGTCTGTCAAAACGTACCGGAAGCCCTCAAATACAGGACAAGACGCCTTCTCTAAGGAAGCTGACTACTAGGTCTGCTTCACGGCAGCTTCTCCCCAGTATCAGGCTCCACTCAATAAACAAAATAGGACGAGAAATGTCTTCATCTGCTCCAAGTGCTTTCGTATAAGAGAACAACATCAAAACGAGGTATTATTGCATTTAGCCTCCACTACACGTGCTACCCCAGCGCCACGGACTTGCTTTAAAGCATCAGTGACGTACGCGGTCTGGCAGTAATTAATATTCACAGAATGAATACGCACTCGATCGAGTACGGGTGTTCATAAAAAGCTTTGCCAGTGCGTCGCTAGGTAACAAACCTAGACAAGCAGCTATTTGCCCTGATCCTTCGGCTTACATTTCTTCTGCCGGATGTAGTCAAACGTACCTGCATGCAGTGGCCTTGCGAGGCAGTGACACGGTGTCCGTGGGGTGGCTGTTCCAGGGTCTCTCGGGCTGTTCCAGGGTCCTCGGACAGCAACGGTGCTGGTCAACTTTCCCTTGCGCTGCACAGCAGGACAGCTCCGCACCGTGCCCTCCCAGCACCGCTACTCCTCCCAGCAGCTGCCTAACCGGCCCCAATCCTGAGCAAAGCTACGACCCCCAGGAGCCCGCAGCACCCCTCCTACTCTTCCCGCCCTCCCCATTTCCAAGAGGGACAGCCCCAGCCCCCGGGGACAACCCTGCCTGGTCACGCTGCTGTCCGAAAAGCGGATTCGTTGCCCGCTGTGCACTAAGCCAATAATGACACGCTCAGGAGAGACATTTGCTTATTTATTTCAGAGTTGTGCAAGCCTGGCTGCTCGGTGTTTTCCCCACAAATCAAGCGCAACTTCCCCCCCCCCCCGCCCCGGCTTTCCAAGTAGCATTTATACAAGTTGCAAGGTTTGCAACTTTCCCTCTTACACCGGTTGGTTAGTGATTTACATACAATTCTAATATTGCTTACACACCATTTTAAAACTACGCATGCTCAGGGGAGGGGTCTTCACCTGGGCACAGGTCTTTCTGACCTATGGGCGTGATTTTCTTGTATTATAATGAGGACAGTTCAGTTCGGGGATACCTCGAATTCCTTTGCTAAATTGGCAACGTCTACATAGAAAACAAAACATTTTGATTTACTATTTCTTTAAGGCTTTAGCACTTCTAGCATGGCCTTGATTAAAGAATTATTTCCTCCCAGCAAATGGGGGGGGGGGGTACCTCCTCATCTGCCTAGTTTAAACAGCAGGAACACTTTCTGAGCTTCCAAGGTTGTCTTGCAACACCATCGGAGATGGAAAACACTTCCTGCCCTGTACCGGGGAAAAACAGGGGCATTCCACTGTCCCCCGTGACCTGTGGGGACTCAGGCGTGAGTGACACATGTCCAGTAAGGAACAGACCCAGCGGGCACTACAGCTCCTGGCCTGCCACGCGGCCACCCGCTGGGAACCCCGCTGGCAGGGACCTGCCGCCGCCGCCCCCCCCGCGGGGCCACCTCGAGAGGCGCAGCATGGTCACCCAGTAGCCCCGCCTGAGAAGACTACACCTCCCAGCATACCGTGCACGCGAGAAGGGCGGCCCGGAAGCCCAGTGCCGGAAGACTACTGCTCCCGGCATGCCATGCCAAGCAACATGGCCGCCCGGAAGCCCAGTGCCGGAAGACTACCGCTCCCAGCATGCCGCGCTCAGAACAAACAGGCCCCACCGGAAGCCCAGTGCCGGAAGACTACTGCTCCCGGCATGCCGCGCCGAAAGCTACGGCTCCCCGCAGTCCCGCACCCCAACTCCCGCCCCCCACCCGCAGCGCTGGGGCACCTTTGACCCTCGGCACATTCCGTTCCTTTCCGTCCCGCCCCCCTTCCCCTTCCCCCCTGTCCCCCCGGAAACGGCCGCAGAGCCCCGAGCGCGGCCCCGCCGGCCCCACCACCGGCCCGGGGCTCCCCCGACACCCCCGCGACTGGCCCCGCCTCAGCTCCGACACTGCCCCCGCCCCTCCACGACCCTCCTCCCCCCGCTCCCCGACACGCTCCCGAGCTGACACAGGAGACCCCCCCCCCCCCCCCGCGCTCCTCCGACCGCGCAGTAAACCGCACCACAGCCCCGGCGCACCCCCTTCCTCCCCCCGCCTCCGTGGCCCCGGGACGCTCCCAGCCGCCGGGACCCCCGGCACATGCGGGACCCGCAGCCTGCAGTGCGCCTCCCCCGGCCCCGCTCACCTCCTCCGCGGGGCGGCCGCCGGGCTGGTCCCGAAGGGCCGTGCTCCGTGGCAGCTCCGCTGCCCAGCTCCTGCCCCAGCGCCAGCTCCCCCCAACTGCGGCCCCAGCCCCCAAATGTGGGCCTGCCCTTGCCATCAGCCCCACCTGGGGCCTGTCCTGCCACCCAGCTCCCCCTGGCATTCATCCCAGCCCCAGGGCCCGCAGCTGTGGGCCTGCAGGAACTGGGCAGGGGGCCTGGCCATCAGCCCCTTCAGGGACAGCTGGGGCTGCCAGGGCAGCAGAGGCACCCCCACTCTCCTGACAGCAGCTTGCTGAGAGCTGAAGGGAGAGCCCTGCCTGGGGTGTAGAGTGCGGAAAGGGGAGTATGCGGAGCACAAGAGAACAAATCGAGAGCTCTGGGTGCAACACAAGTCAAGAAAAAAAAAAAAAAAAAAAAAAAAAAAGAACAACGATAGAGCAAACAGAGTGACTCGGGGGGCACCAAAAGGAGGGCCCTGGGGCACACCCAGAAGCACCCCGAAAACTCCAGGACAAGAGAAAAAGCTAAACAGAGACCTCTGCGGCGTGCCGCAAAACACACACGGGGCCACGGGGCGCACCGAAAGGCACGCAGAGGGCTCGGGGGCAACCCAGAATGTGAACTGAGGGGTCCTGAGGGCATCAGAGGGCAAGTGCAGGGCTCTGGGGCAGACCAAAATACAGAGGAAGGGCCTTGGCGCACACCAGAGGGGTCACCAGGCACGCCGCAGGGCTCAACGCGGCTGACAGGATGGCGCCTGCAGGCTGCCCCAGGCACACGAGCGACACTGCGGAGTGCCAAAAGCAAATCCGGGAGCGGTTCGGGGACCTCACGCAGCCCTGGAGGGGCTCTGGCAGCCCTCGCGATGAGGGGAAACACCCCCAAGAGCCCCGAGGGTCCAGGCAACGCAAGGGAAATTCCCCGCAGCTCTGGGAACAGCACCGGGCTCCCTGGCAAGTGCAGGCACTCCCAAGTACATGGGACTCGGGGACCAGCTCCCAGCCCCGGACACAATGCATAACCTCCTGCCTCAGGCATCGTGTTCAGGCAAACCGCCCTGGAGCTCGGCACCAGCGTGCCTCCCCTTACCTACGATATCCAAAGAGTCACCGCCGCACCAGCGTCTGTCCGTACGTACGTCCGTCGGGGAAGGGTCAGCTCCTGCCCCTGCCCTCGACATGGCAGGTGTCCGAGTAGCCTCCCCCCAGTGCTTTTTCCTTCAGGGCTAGGATTCCGCTCAGAGAGCTTAGAGGAAAATGCCTGATCCCGCCTGCCTGCACTTCTGCCCCAACCCAGGCCAGAGCCCCTCAGGTTACTTAGTCCTCAGCGCTGCCTCGGGGAGGCCGAAATAACTGCTAACGGTCATTAGCCATACTTACCCTAGTTACCCGTGCCAGAACGCCGCCTCCTGTAGCAGTTCCTGGTGATATCGAGGGGCCGCTGCATTCTGGCTTCCTTGTTTCATCCCGTCCCTTCGGTATTAACCGCAAGCAAACGCTCGTCCGTCTCTTCTCCTCGTCAGCATTTGCTGTCCTTGGTTCCACCTCTGTAAGGAAGCGATAAACTCGCGTTTTACTTCCAGTGAAACGCTTAGGTTTATGCATGATCTTTTTCTCTTTACCCTGTTTTCTTTTCCCCCCTTTTTTTTCTTTTTTTCTTCTTCTTTTCCTTAAGGGAAAGGTCTTAATACGGCACTTTGCACCATACGTTGCAGGGTAAACGGTCTGGAAACGTTACACACAGCAATTAGGGCTAGGTTATTAGGCAGGCGGGCACGTCGCCTAATACCTTCCTAACGCCATCTTCCACGAAACCTTATTTTTATTCCGCTTCAGTGTTATTGTTACTGTTCGCAAACCCTCGTATGCACGCGCTTAACCGACAACTCTCTCGGTCTTTAACTACGTGGAGGAACGACAGCCCTCGATTTGCCTGTCTCCCTTTCAGACCTATTACCTTTTTGAGACTGCTCCTAGCTTCCTCTTACTCTTGCATGCTGGCCTCACAGGCGACGACCAAAATGAACCACCGGATCCCCAGGTCTTGCTGCTTCTCTTCGAGATGTCCCCCTTCGGTGGGCTACCCTGCCAAACAAACCAAAAAGACTGCCGAGGCCGCGAGGGTACCAGATTTTCAGACCGCTTCTCCGAGGCTTTCGGGGTGACTGACGTCACCGCTTCGCTTCACGTTACTCACAGCTACCTTCGTCTATTACTTAGGGCTAAACCTGTTTCTGTTTGCAGAGGGGCTTGTTGCTTGTTTAAACTTGACATATAGTCCATAACCTGCTCTGCATGCTCCCTAGTCCCTTCTGCTTTTGCAACACTTGTGGTAATTCAAGGCGGTAATTAAGAGTCCCCATTGCCCCATAGGCTGGAGCGAGACATTGCTGCTGCTCTGAGGAGGTGCCTAAAAGCCACGCTGTTTTCGCTAGCATCACTGGGGCTTCCCAGAGCCCATCGGTGTTCTCTTTGGCTCTTCCCGAGCCTTTTAGGTTTTTTAGGCTATTCCTTAGCCCTCCATTTTAGGGCAATGTTCTCCTTAAGCACTGCGCACAGCACGATTATCCCAGATCAGCCACATCGTGCACACACAGAGGCTTCTGAGAGGCGGCTCAGAAGAAAAGAGAGAAAAGTCTCTTTGTCATCCGCACATTCACCCGTCAACACTCTTCACCAGGAAGTGCTGTAACTTCCTGTTTCTCTAAAGCGGGACTGAGTCGAGGCGGAGACGCACATCGCACCCCATCTTTGTTAGAACGCCTCACTGCTGCGGGCACTGGGTCTGGCAGCAGTTTGAGGAATGTTTGGGGCCTTGCACAGAGTGCAGGGGAAGGTCTGGAGTCAGTGACAACATTGCGGCAGGGCTCGGAGGCGTTTTGGGGCCTGTGGGGGTGTTGGGGCAGGATTTGTGGGTGGTTTAGTGGGTGGTTTAATGGCTCTGGGGGGGCTGGTTGCAGGAAGGGTGGGACTCTGCGGGGCCCTCAGGGCAGGGGTGCCATCCCAGATGCGTAGTGAGCACACAGGGGTGCCCTACGTGGCTCTCAGCTCGGCGGGAGCAGCCACCGGTCTCCCACCCCACCAGACAGGGGAGCGGGGCGGGGGGGGGGGGGGAGGAGAGGAGGTGGAGGGATCTATGAGCTCGCAGAGAACGCCAGAGGAGGCAGCAGGGAACTCCCCAAGGACCCCGCGTCCCAGACGAGAGGAGGCATCAGGCTGCCGTGCCGCTGCTAGAGACATCCAGACCCCCGCGCAGACACCCCCCACACACTCCTCCAGGCTGCGTCCGCAGGGGCGAGCGCACGCCCCGGCCCGCGCTGGGGAGGAACCGGGGCCCTACAGGCGACACACGCAAAAGGGAGAGTCAGAGCCGCGCTCCGGCAGACCCGGCGCCGCGCAGACCCGGCGCGGCGCGGCCCACGGCCCGACTCCCCCCCCCCGCCCCGCCGCCTCCACGCAGCGACGGCCCCGGCTGGCAGGACACAGCCCGACACCCGCGGCCACCCGAAGGCGCACGCTCGCCTCACCTCGCCTCACCGCGGCCCCCACATGCTCGACTCCAGCCCGCCTCTGCCCTCGCCCGCCGCCGTCCAGCCAAAACACCCGCCCTGCTCGCCGCCATCTTGCCCGCCGCCGCACCGCGCGTGCGCCGGCCGCCCAGGGCTCGCGCCGCCGCACCGCGCGTGCGCCGGCCGCCCAGGGCTCGCGCCGCCGCACCGCGCGTGCGCCGGCCGCCCAGGGCTCGCGCCGCCGCACCGCGCGTGCGCCGGCCGCCCAGGGCTCGCGCCGCCGCACCGCGCGTGCGCCGGCCGCCCAGGGCTCGCGCCGCCGCACCGCGCGTGCGCCGGCCGCCCAGGGCTCGCGCCGCCGCACCGCGCGTGCGCCGGCCGCCCAGGGCTCGCGCCGCCGCACCGCGCGTGCGCCGGCCGCCCAGGGCTCGCGCCGCCGCACCGCGCGTGCGCCGGCCGCCCAGGGCTCGCGCCGCCGCACCGCGCGTGCGCCGGCCGCCCAGGGCTCGCGCCGCCGCACCGCGCGTGCGCCGGCCGCCCAGGGCTCGCGCCGCCGCACCGCGCGTGCGCCGGCCGCCCAGGGCTCGCGCCGCCGCACCGCGCGTGCGCCGGCCGCCCAGGGCTCGCGCCGCCGCACCGCGCGTGCGCCGGCCGCCCAGGGCTCGCGCCGCCGCACCGCGCGTGCGCCGGCCGCCCAGGGCTCGCGCCGCCGCACCGCGCGTGCGCCGGCCGCCCAGGGCTCGCGCCGCCGCACCGCGCGTGCGCCGGCCCAGGACCGCGCGAGAGGGCGGGGGGAGCGCGAGGGGCGGGGGGAGCGCAGCGCGAGGGGCGGGGGGAGCGCAGCGCGAGGGGCGGGGGGAGCGCAGCGCGAGGGGCGGGGGGAGCGCAGCGCGAGGGGCGGGGGGAGCGCAGCGCGAGGCAGGCCAGACCCGCCATGGCCCCACCCTCGCGTGGTCGCAGCGCCGCGCTGCAGCCGGCCGGCTCCCGCGCGCCAACCGCAGCCCGCCGCGCCACCCCGGCGCTCAGGCCGAGCAGCGAGCGCCCCGAGGCTGCTCTGCCCGCGCCCGAGAGAGCGGCGGGCTTCAGCGAGCAGGCGCTGGGGCTGCCCCGGGGAGAGAGCGCCGCGGAGCAGCTCCGAGACGGCACTGCCCGTCCCCGCGCCCCCAGGAAGCACCGAGAAGGAAAAGCCCTCTCGGGAAAAGCGCTCCCGGTCCGTGAGCACCGGGCAGGGGGCACGAGCGCGGCCCCTGCGCTTACCCGTCCCCGAGAGAGCGCAGAGTAGCGGCCAACGCGGCGACCGGCAGCGCGCGCGTGTGCGCCGGCTGCCCGCAACGGTCTCCGTACGCAGCGGTGGCCGCCGGCGGCTGCAGTGCTGCCTTGTCGACACGCGAGGGCAGCCGTGAGCGCGCCGGAACGCAATGCGCATGCGCGCCCCCCCTCCCGCGTGCAGTGCCGCCTTTCAGACACGCGAGGGCAGCAAGGAGCAGGGCGCAGCGCTTTCCTGCCCCCCTTGCAAATACTCGCTAGGCAAAAGTGGCTTGGGCTCCTCCCGAACGCTTACCTGGCTTCATTACTACAGCTATTAGGAACCGAAGTGCATAGCCTTCTAGCAAAGGGAACGACCGTCTTTTCAAAACTTCCCGCGACTCCCCAGAATTGTCACTGCCTTGCATCAGCAGCCAGCTTCTTCCAACCCAGCCGCAAGAAACATTTTGCCTTCCCGGCAGAACTTTCTGCTCCCCGGGTGGTCCAAAGGAAACCCGTCACTCACTACTGTCTGTCAAAACGTACCGGAAGCCCTCAAATACAGGACAAGACGCCTTCTCTAAGGAAGCTGACTACTAGGTCTGCTTCACGGCAGCTTCTCCCCAGTATCAGGGCCCACTCAATAAACAAAATAGGACGAGAAATGTCTTAATCTGCTCCAAGTGCTTTCGTATAAGAGAACAACATCAAAACGAGGTATTATTGCATTTAGCCTCCACTACACGTGCTACCCCAGCGCCACTGTGACTGCTTATTAGCAATAGCAATTAACAATTACGATTAGTGGTTTGATTTTCTGTTAGTCTAAGTATCTGATGTTCTTGTACATGCTATATTAGATTTTTGTCACAGGAACAGTGAATAAACAAGAAGCCACTGTCTTACCATGTGAGCTAAATAAGAGTTGTGAATACAGTTCTGTGATTAAACATTTGGGTGGGGGGGATGTCTGAACGTTCCTGGCTAATGAATTCCCAGGAGTTGGCTGATGAGAAGAATAATTTAAGATTTCTTTAACTGATATTTTTTAAACATTTTAATATGTGGATCTAAATGGAAGCTGCTTGTAACTCAAAAATCAATTTTTATATTTTAACATTGCTATCTGTAATACTTGTACATTTAAAATATATTAATTGAAATGCACACTAACTGGAAAAAAGCTTTAGGCAACAATAATAGAATACTGTTACTTTTTTCTTTTTTACATTTTATTGGCAATATGCACAAAAATGTATTTCCATACACAGGAAAAAAAAAGATTTTCCAGAAAATATGTTTACGATTTTATCTTTATTCACTCTCATATGAAAAGTACAGTCACATAAGGTTGTCTTCTTGTAATCTATTGAGAAATACTCTATCTCCAGGGTACGGCATAAGCCTCTTTTTCTGAGGGCATCGACATCATGGCAGAAAAGAAAGAAAGAAAAGAGCCCATCAGCCCAGGTGACCACTCCATCTCCGGTCGCTGGAAAATGCCAATTGAACAGAAAAGGAGGTGTGAGAAGACGCGCAGATACCGTCCATACTCCTGACCACTCCAGAAGTAAGACCCACGTACGAGTGACTGAGCGAGATGGGGAAAAGTGGCTTTGTGGGAGGGCAAGGAGCCTGCTCCTGAGCCCGTGCCCACCTCTGGTGCCATCCCCCAAGGGAGGGACTGCCTGGGACACCAGCCCGCAGCGGTCAGCAGACGTCTGTGAGGTGTGCGTGGGACGCGGGGGTGTCACAATGGCCTTGGCTGCCCGCCCGGGCGTCTGGGGAGGTGGGGTCTTCAGTGGCTTGCTCCTTCACCTGTGAGGAGGTAGCTGGAGCGAGCACTGCTGTCCGGAAGGAATTCCTTCTGAGATGAAGAGATTACGATTGTGGTGGGGTAAGGGCCACTCCTCAGTTCTTTATGGCAGGCCCACAGAGCTCCTCCCGTTCGGGGCTGTCCTCTGCTCGATTTCTAAATGCCTGATCTCGACCTGGATCCTCCTGCTGTGAACTTCTCACCCAAGGAACTCATCCACAAAATCCCTCGGAGGGAAGGGAAAGGAAGCAACCAAGGCAGAGTCGTTTTTCTGCTGTGTCTCCTCGGCACACTGCAGACAACTTTGATGCCATCTACCAGACGTCAGGCCTGCCTGCCTGAATCTGGTGGCTCCAATACGCCCACCTTTGGCTGGGTAATAGAGGCACCTGCTGCAAACCAGCTGGTCTTCTGGTGTTAGCAGTGAGGGGAGGGATTTCCCTGAAGGCTGGGGAGCCGTTTGACCCTGCCTGATGCTAGTACCTGAGGGCAGGTAATCCTCAGCTTGTTTCCTTCCAGGTCGCTTGACTAAAAGAGCTTCCCGGGTGAGACCTGAGGAGCCTGAGGATGGAGGCGTGGATGCAGAGTCTCCTCCTGCAGCCACCAACACCTTGCCTGGCTCTGTGGTCTCCTTTCTGTGCCAACTGCAGGAAAATGAGGTAAGGGAGTGGCAGTTTCAGTGGATTCCGCCTGAATTCAAGCACTTGGATTCCGAACGTGCCTGGCCCAGGCACCAGGGGATGTGCTCTTGCCACATGGTAAATGCACTCTCCTGCAAACACCGCATCACAGAAATGCAATTTTTGCCAGTCATTAGGAGACAATGCTACTGCACATCATCCTTTCTCACAGAAGGCAGGAGTGCAGTAGAGGACACGGCCAACCTTCTGGTCATTTGCTCTCCCCAGGCTTCCTCCTTTTGTCGACATATTCTCTGAAAACTTCCTGAGCGCAGCAGTAGTCCTACACCCACCCTAAGCCCCCGGCCACCTCTCTGTCTGGGCTGCTGTCTGCGGCTCCGACCATGCTTTGATCTTTGTCGACTTCTCAAAGACAGTGAAACATAAACATAATTTGAGAACCAATCTGTGCAGGGAAGGCAGATCTCCCGGTATGATCCACAAAAGTTACCCCAGGAACTTCCCTAAGGAGCCGGGGGAAGCCTGTGAGTCAGGCCCTACCAAGGAAGTCTGGAAATGCCATTGTCCCGTGTATTCCTTTTGCCCCCGGCACTTTGTTTGGTCTAGAGGAGCTATGAGCTCTTTGGGGCAGCAACTGTGTGGTTGCAGAATATCCAGCAGAGTGGAGGGAGCTGTGAAGTTGGGGAGATCCTTACCAGAGCAATGGGTGGATCCTCCGTTTGGCGAAACACTTCCTTGTGAGGCTGGTCACTCAGCTACTTTCTAGGACTAGATCCTCGAAATGGAGCTGTCTGCATGATGCCGTTTGGGAAGGCTGTACGGACCAAGTGCTCTACGACATCCTGGTCATCAAGGAGAAAGAAGTTCAGATGTTCCCTGTTCTGATTTGTCCTCAGGGTAATCGGGTAGAAATTTACCAGGAACTGGGGAGAATCCTCCAGGAAGATGGCGACCATTTGGAGAGAGATCTGTTAAGCCAATTAATAACATTGGCTTCAAGGGATTTGAGAGTGGCAAGCTTGTTCTCTTCGAAACTAGTCAAAGCATCCTGCCTAGAGCCCTGTTGTCTGGAAAGCTATAGCATGACACCAAAGATCTCCCCTTTGCCTTAAGAACCAATGACAGTCCCCAGATCCCACTATGGGAGACTCTTCCTCAGGGCAGCTGACTCCTTGAGGGAAAGGGCCATATCCAGCCAAGCTCTTGAGCAGGTGCAACCTCTGAAGTAGCTGCCCTGTGTAAAGTGGCACTGGGCCTTTGGCTGCAGCTGAGGCAAGCAGGCCCACGACTGCTGTAACAAGCATGTCTGTGCTGAAGGGAAAGGCTCCAGGCAGGGAGGCAGAAACTCAGCCTGCTTCCACACGGTTGGCCATTGGATTACCGTTCTTAGGTAGTCATCCTGCTTTGAGGAAGAGGCATGGCAAAGTGCCAGTCCCTTCCCTGCTGTACCCAATATTCCATCTGGCCTTCTGTGTGGAGCGTGTTCGTTGCTGGAGCCTTCTGGGAGCTTCTCTGTTCCTATTCTCCCGCTGTCACAAAGGGAAGGGAGAGGCAGCAGTAGCACAGAAGGGCAAATGGTCAAACTCTTTCTTGACCAACAAGTTTAGGACTGCTGAACTGCTTACCTTTCACAAAGGGGCAAAGCGGTGGCAGCCAAACAAGGCAGGGAATATTTATCACTGATGGATCTCTCTGGAGAGATGACGTTTCTCTCACTCTTCCCTTCAACATGGAAATGTAGAGCTGAAGTCATACAGCCATCGTTGGCTAGTTCCATCTGCCCCGCTGCCTCAGTCTTTCCTGTGCTGATGGTTTTCCTTCATGGTCCTTTTGTAGGGTGTAACGGATGTCGTGCAAAGAGCAGCAAGTGACATCCTGGTCTCCCTGGCCCGCTCTCACTTCCTACAAGTCATGGAAGAGCTACAGCGTCATCTGAAGCCTGTGGAGGATATCCCTCAGGAATTTGTTTTTATAACCCTCAGCAAACTGGCCACGAGCTATGGTACGGCAACTTGGGCTGCATGCTTTGGTGCTGGCTTCTTTGAGCAGCGGGAGAAGGGTTTCGGTTGTTGGAATATGGGAGGGCTACAGGGTTATGGCTTCCACATCTTTTGCTGCCTGGGAGCAGTCGGAAGTGGTGGCTTTGTCCCCTGAGCTAAGTGCCCTAAGGATGGGACCGTGGGAAGACCCAGCCTAGCGGAGTTCTGCTCCACTCTGCTTCCAGTCCCACCCTGAAGGGCTTCCCTGCTCCCATCCCTCGGGGAAGGGCACCCTTGCTGAACAGCTTTCCTGACAGCAGGTTGTTTGCTTTCCCTCTGCCCTTCTCTGCAGCACTGAGCTGCATCCCGTTTCTGGAAATGACCTGGAATGTCATGTACACCATGCTGGGGCGAGTACAGAGCAGCAGGATGAAGCAAGCCTTCTGTGCTGGTAAGTGTCCACCTCTAGTGCCAGGGCTGCACTGGGATGCAGAGGGAAGGGGAAGTTAGTGAGCGGCAGTCGGCACCCAAGTCTCTTCTCTCTCAAGCTGCTACTGCAGGTTCTGAACCTCTAGGGAGCTCCAGCCCTTAAAGCTCCAAACAGTCTGTACAACATAAAAGAATGTCTAAAGCTCAGGAGATGGCTGTGGCCAGGAAGGGAATGGAGTTGTTGGAGTTTTACTACTCAGCTAATTTTACTACTCAACAGCTAATCTTGGAGGGGAGAAAAGGACTAGCAGGAACAAGGAGGAGAAGAGGGAGGAGAGAAACAGCTTAGCATTTCAAGGAAGGCATTTTCAAACATTTCACGCCTGCCCCAGAACCCAAAACTGCTCTGGAGCTAAGTGCTGATGAGCATGGGACGGCAGTTTGAGACAGGCTGGAGTGATAATGCAAACTCTTCTCTCTGGGACATACTTGACAGAGTGACCTTTCTCCCCATTTTTCATGCAGTTCTGGAAACGTGGTCGAAAGGGGTGACTGTTTACTTCCAAGACTGGGCAAAGTGCTCCTTCCCTCGAATAGGGGAAGCCCAGCTTTGTGAGAAGACATACCCTTTCTTCTGCTACGTGGTCAGAAACTGGCTGGACTGTGAAGAGAAGGAGGTGAGACTGGCTGCCTTTGTGGCCCTTTAGCAGCAGCAGCTGCAGTGCTGGAGTTCACCTGTCTTTCTGGGGAACAGTGGTGTCACGTCAGGAGAAGTGCTTTCCAGGGAGGAAGCAGGTCGTTGAGGCGTTGTCTAGAGCTGGGAGCCTGCTGCAGCTCGACAGTGTGGAAATGCTGTGGGCCAACAGGCAGTGTGCCTGGAGTCCCGCTTTGCAGCCTCGCGATGAACTAGTGAGGCCAGGCCGGGTCTGGAGAACCGCCGCTGGGAACCAGCCAAATTCCAGTGGCCTTTGAGCCCCAAGGGTCTTGGGTTTAGAAGAGGGGAAATGTTCTCTCTCTTCTCGAGCAAGACCGTTTCCTCCAGAGGAAGCTGGGAAATGGCGGTCTTTGGGAAGGGGGAAGTTTGTGTCTGGGGGATGCTGCCTCCTAGAGCAGAGCTTCAGTCGGAGCAAACAAAGGTCTTCTGTCTTCCTTGTGTGCAGCTCAAGGAGGACATCATCAGGGCTGTGGCAGCTATGATGGGCCTCCTCCTTCATCAGGAAGAGTATCAAGGGCATGTGTGCGACCAGCTCTCCTGGCTCTTGGACCAGTATGAAGAGGTCCAAGATGGTTTTCACGTGACCAAGGTGAGGTGTCTGGCAAGATACGATGTGGCTGCATGGGTCAGGGTGAGTGTGTGCTGGGATCAGGGAGCTGTGGGAGTTCCTGGAGGAGCTGGGAACCTGTTAGAGAAGAAGCCAAGACAGTCGCACACAGATGGAGGGGGAGGCTTGATACTGCCTGTTTTTTCAGGGCAGAGAACAGCCAACTGTGGAGGCATGCTGTCCTGTGTTAATGAGCTGCTCTCACTCACAAGCCACCCTCTCGTTTTCACTTTTTCTTGTAGCGTCTCAGGCATTTCTTGGAAGCTGTGGAGAAAACTGAGCCCTTTATCCCCAGGGAAAGAGTTTTTATCATCTGCATTGTTGTGCACAACCAGGTAAGCAGGGGCTGAACATCTTGCACTTCCCTCTGGGTTAGCAGGTCTGCCTCTGGTTGGCAGGAAAGACCCACGGGGTGGCAGGGCAGAGTTTCCCTCCTTTGGGCTTTTCTCATACCTTGCAGTCAGGTCCATGCAGCTGTTGAGGCCCCCATTCCGGCCAGGTGCCCACGGACTTTTCCAGGGCTGCTTTGCCTGGTTCCAGGGACAGCTCAGTTCACAAAGGAGTTTCCTGCTCGGGCAGAGAGCAAGAGGAATCTGGAGCCCAGAGAGCTGAAGCTGAGCCTTGGAATCCCAGCCAGCCCTTGTATCCTAACGGCCTTTTGCTGCTGCGGAACTGACTGGAACTCAAAGGTTGCTCTTGCCTCTAGGGCGTAGTCTTTGTTTTGGCTGTGGGTCCCCTGTCGTAGGCTCAAACTCCCTCTGGAGCATTAGAGTGGAGCTGACAAGACGCTCAGGAAGGTGTTCATCTCTGACTCCAGGATCTAGAAGCTGTCTGTCAGAGCACAAGCTCATCTCTGGCCTCTCCGTAGAGTTCCAGAGAGACAGAAGGGTGGGGGGGGGGGAAGCAGAAGACAGCTTTGTGAGGACAGAGCACTGTCCTTCTTGAATGGCATCTTTCCCTGTGAGTCCCCAGGGAGACAAGACCTCATAGGAGCGATTCTTTTCAGTCTCTCTCAAGACTGATCCTAAAACGTACCTCATTCCCACAGCTCTCGGATGTGACCAAGAAGCACCGCATTGGCCATAAAACAGAGCTGTGCCACTGCATGCTGCTACTAGGTAAGGAGAAAACAGAATTTGGCTGTGGTTTCTTTGAAACTCTCCTGCAAAGCTCTGCAATGGGAGAAGAGCTTGATTGTTAACCTAGAACATGATTTCTTCCCTCCAGCCCGAAGCTTCCCTGAGGAGACCATGGAGTTTCTGTACTCACAACTGGAGGCTGAGAACGAGGCTTCTAGAATAGCAGCCCTGTCTCTGCTGAGATTCTTTGTTCATTGTGACCGTAAGTAACACTAGGAAGAAAATAGGAGGAATGATGTACTTTGGCTGAGGGACTACGAGCAGAAACAGCCAAGAGCTGAAGCCATGAACTGCCAGAGCCTGATCAGAGGAGGTGTTCAGGCTGTGCAGTTGGGCTGTGGTAGACCAGACTCCTCTGCAACCTGAGTGCACAAGAAGTGCACACTCCCTGAGGTATCTCAGAAGTCGCCCGAGTCCCCTTCAGCTCTGAGAAACAGGCCAGCAGCCTTGTCAAAATCCATGGAGGGCACACGCTTAGTGTGGACCAAGCACCTTACCATGTTTCAGCTGAGAAAGGGTGAAGCACAGAAATGCGTGGGTGCTTACAAAGACTATGTTACCCAAATGAATTGTAGTCTCCAACCGTATCAAACCCAGCCGAGCAGTCTGTCTGGATAGTTATTGACCACGCTTCGTCAGGGGTGACAGCTGAAGCTCAGTAACACTCCGAGCATAAAGAGTAGTGAATTCCAGTGTGGATCCCATTTTTCTAACTCTCTGTGTTAGGCAGTCCCTGTTGCTCCTGGCTTCTGCTGCTTCCCCTGAAGTCAGATTTTGGCCCCGTGCTTTCTGTCTAGCTGTCCATGAGAAAGCAGAGACATTTTGACAGTGCTCTTTTGGAGGGGTGGGCTCTGCCTCAACGTACCTGTACTTCCTTTCAGCAATGGCGATAAGAAAGAACATGTTCCTGGTTGTCAAGGCAGTGGAAACTGTCTTTGGAGACCACCGGAGTAAGGTGAGGTGGCTGGGGAAGGGATGGTAGCCTGATGAGTGACAGGGGAAGCATTTCCCTACGCAGTTTGGATCTAGCCTAGGCATATGTTTCCTGCTTCGGAGAGAAGGACTCATGGTTACTCTTGTTTGCAATCTCCTCCCCGGCAGGTGAAGGTGGCTGTTCTTGGTTTCATCAAGGAACTGTTCAGCTCTGGTGTCGAGAACTGTTCGGCCTGGGGTCTGGTGGCCTATGTTTTCAGGGAGTTCAGTCGGGCCACCAGCAGACTGGTAAGAGGAGAATGTGACATTTGGGGCTTTGTTTTGTGCCTTTTGTCCACTGACTACTGCACTGAGCTTCCCTGAAAATGTGGAGGCCCCCAAGCAGCAGCCCTTGAGTGCCTGGTGCCATGACCTCATCAGCATCCCAACCGACTTGAATCGTGGGTCTCTCTGTTGCTGTCAAGGGTGCGGCTGTGGTGCTACACCACCATGTCATGCAATCGGAGGCACCGTGGGAGAGTAAGAAAAGAGCAGTGGTGCTGCCAGGGATTTCAGCAAAACTGCTTGGCAAAAGCCACCCTGGAAAAGTGGATTCTCAGCAGGATACAAAGGTGGACAAGTCTTTTCTGAACTGCTGATGGATGATCAGCAAAAGACAGAAATTGTGGGCTAAGCAGGACAAGCCGGAAAAGCTCTCCAGTTCTTTCCTTGTCCTCCATATTTCTGTCCAAACCTGTCCTGCCCTCCATGCAGTGCTTTCGGGCCCTGTGTGCTTTCTGGAAACAAAGGGACCACAGGCACCTCTTTCTTAGGTGTTGCCAGCCAGGTCCACAGGGAATGACTCCTTGTAGGTGGCTCACCAGAACAAGGACTTGGTGAAACTCTTGGCTTTGGCTGTGCCTTTCCTCTTGTTCAGTCATTTGCTGTGAGGCTCCTGAAGGCTGCATTTGTAAGGAGAAGCGTGTCAAGAACTCCCACCTCCTCTTCCTTGTCCTTGGGGCCAGTTCTGCTCTCCTTTCAGTGCAGGAATTGAGCAGAACTCCTCTGAAGAGCGTTTCTTTGGTGTCATTAAAACAGAGCTCGGGCCATTGAGCATCTGCTGTCGCGAATAAACCATTTACCCCCATTGGTTGGGTAATTGCAAACAGGCAGTTGCTCTCTCTGCATTCTGTGTAGTTTTCCTTGCAGTCCAGGATGTGACCCCTACTATAGGATTTCCCATTGTCTTACCTCAGGTGACCTGTGCTCCCAAAGCAAAAGCCAAGTCTCCTACTGAAGCCTCTAGCCTCTTCCTGAAGAAACAGTAGCTGATGGGAGTGTTTTCAAACTTGTGTCTTGCAGGAGACAGGAAACCTCTCTGAGAGGGAAGCAGTGGCAGAGACCGCGCTTCAAACTCTCTGCTTACATGTCCTCGACACCCTGGACGTCTCAGCAAGCGGCATGACAAGAGTAAGTCATCCCACCACCTGGTGCTACTCCTTGCCTTGAGGATACCTTCTTCTAGCCCTCCCCCTCCCTGCTGACAAGCTCTTCCGAGCACGGGGCTACCAGAATGTCTTGTCGGAGGAGAGGGGAAATGAAGCCTTGTGAATAACAGTCCAAGAGATGGGCTCAAGTGGGGATTAGGACAGTGGACTAGAAGGAAGAGAGACAGAAGAGAAAGGGTGGGAGAGACATGACGTAATGCCCTGGAGAGGGCTAACAGTGGAGGGGCTGGGTCATAGCCACAGAGGACAGCCACTATGAAAACAGGAGTTGAAGGGATGGAAAGAATGACGTGCTGAATTGCTGTATTTTGCTCTGCAGCTCCTATGGCCAAGGCTCCTCCAGTTCGTAGTGCCAGCTCAGTACACTGGCACTCTGGTCCCACTCTCCCGCTGCCTCAGGGAGCTCGTGGAGAGACAGGAGAGAGCAGAAGAGAAGGAGGAACCCAATTACCTGTGCTACCAAGAACGCGGTAAAAGAGAGAAACTTCCAAAGTATTCTGTCCTGCTCTGTCAGGTGGACAGGCTGAGCCTGTGTGTGTCTCTGTCCCCTGGCAGACCCAACTGGGAGGCTGGGAAGAGTGAACAGCACAGCCTTGCCCTTCTGCTAGGTGACAGGGAGTCCTGCCCTGTATTTCCTTTGTGGAAATTTCCTCTGCATTTCCCAGAGAAAATGCTTTGCTCTTCATTTCTCAGCATTCTCCCTGTAAAATGGAGGACTCCTTGCTGGCAGTGCTGGGGAGTTACCTTCCTTTCGGCACGTTAATTGCATGGATACCCTAAGATGGGAAAAGCTGGGGGAAGGCAAATTTATCAGCAGATTATCAGGCCCCTTCAGTCCTGTCCTGGAGGCTTTGCCTGGGATGGACGGGTGATCATCTTGTGTGGGACTTGGCCTGCTGAAATGGATCTTTCTTTCTCTTTCCAGCCAAACTGCCAACTCCCCAGGCTCTGCTGGTACGTCTCCTGGTGAGTAGTTGGGGACTCCTCGGGGCAGAGTTTTCCTGACCAAGGGAAAGGGGGAGAGCTCCGGATGGAGACTGCTTTCAAGGCAGATGCTTGCAGCCTTCAGGGAGGAACAAGCCTGCTGGAGGGCGTCTTGCCCTCCAAGGACTGCCTGGGCATTCCCAGTGTGGACCTCTCGAATAGCAAGGACGCGCCATTCCTCAGGGAGGCAGTGCAAAAAGAGAAGCAGTTCTGCTGTGTGCTGCCTGCCATGGCACCTGCAAAGCCCCTCTCCTTTCTCAGACAAACTGCTGTTCCTCTGTCAGGCTGGAGCTCTAATTCTCTCTCCTTCCCTCTTCCAGGTGCTTGCTTGCTCTCCTTATGAAGGAGGTGGCCATGGAGCTGTTGCCCTGCAGCTGCTGAAGACCCTTCACAGGGCAATTCACAGAGCGGTGGGGATTCCCTGGATGGCCCAGATCCCTTCCTTGCTGCAGTACCTTGAAGGTAAAGTGTCCGCTGGGAGGGGATTGATTTGAAGAGGACAGAAGGGAAGTCAGGAAAAGGCAGGTCCCCAGAGTGCCTGAGGACAACGGAGCCCTTGAGTGTCTTAAAGCTGTCTTGTTCTTCATCCCTCCCAGTTCCAGGGAGCTGGAACTGACAGCTGAGAGAAGTAATGCTCCTGAAATAATCTGATCCCTGTGTGGGCTTTAGCCTGGCATATTGCATCAGAATGGCAGGCTCTGGCAGCATCCTCCCACCCTTGCTTGGACAGTGTTTGTGAGTGGTTACATTCCCCCTTGAGGAGATTTTGTGGCACTGCCCTCTCCTTGGAAGCTCAGAGTCACCAGTCGAGTCCAGCTTGGCAGTGGCAGTTCTCTCTTGCACTAAGCTCCAGCTGGTTGTGAAAGGCCCTTCTGCCTCATTTTTCTTCCTGTGAGGAAATAGACAGCTGCTTTGACCAGCAGTCAGTATTCCCCAGCGTTGATTCCATGGTCCTGAACAAATGGGACTTGGACATACCTTATGCATTTGGACTCACAAAGGGGCTGGTGGAGTAGCTGCCTTTGAGCCCTGACAGAACAGGTACATTCTGGGAGCTGGTAGCCTGGGAATGCTGGACTTTTTGCTTCCAAAGGAGACGTGTGGATGCTTCTTTTGGGCTCACTGTAATCAGATGACCTGCTGTTGTGTCCTCTTGTTTCCCAGGAAAAGATGAGAGCTCCCTGGACTATGCAGAATGGGAGTGCCGTCTGCTGCAGGTACAGAGTTCTTTTATGACAGCTGGGAGGTGGGGTCTTGGCAGTGAGGTTTTGGGCAAGCCTGTCCTCTCCCAGAACTTGGGCCTGTTGTCCTAAAAGCGCCACTGCCTCTTTCTCTATAGTTTCCTGAGACCCAGAAGGATCTTAGCTGCCATATTGGAAGAAGGGTCTGGGGCAGATTAAAGGGGTGGGAAGGGAAGATGGATTATCCGTAGTGTGAGCTGTCCCCAGACACCTTCTTGTTACACTGGAATGAGAGAAAGACCTTGACAAAACCTGAGGAAGCATTTGCTTCACTTTTTGTTTTCTCCATAGTTCCTGAGAACATCTCTGGAAGCCATAAAGAATGAGACCTGGAATATGAAGCTGAATGGCGAGTTAACTCAGCAGATGGCCCACTATCCAAACTTTTCCAAGGAGAAGGTTGGTCCTCTGCTAAGACTTGGTCTTTACTTTTCTTCCTTGAGAGGTTTGGTGGCAGAGCCACAGGATGCTTCTCTCCCTGCATGGTTTTTTTCAATACAGTTGCTTTTCACTGCTTCCTATTCTCAGCCCTACATAATGTCTTTTTTTTTTCTTCCTTTAATTCTCTGTATAGAGCTGGTAACTGGATTGGGCCAAGAAATGGGCTGTTTTTATAGTCTTGGTGCCTTGGCTGTCTCTTGGTCCTTGAGATGGGGTGGTAGCTGGGTGTTCCGCTTCTCCAGTGATGACAGGTTGATGTGTTAGCAACCTCTTCGCGCTGGCCTCTTCTCTTTCAGAATTTCCTCTATAAGGCTGTGGGGGGAGCACTGGCAGCGTCCCAGAACATCAGCTACATTGAAGAACAGCTGCAGAGCTACTTGGAAAGAGTCAGACGTCTGGAACCTTCTGAGAGAGAGGTGGGTGCTCTCTGTCCCTGCGCTCTCCAGTTTTCCCTCGGCAGCTTGGATCTCGTTGCCTGACTTGGAGCTTTTTCCTGCTGATTCCCTCAGGCAATATGCTTGAAAGCTTGAAAGGGATGAATGTGTGGGATGGAAACAGACTCACTCTTTCCCTTGTGTTGCAGGGACCGATTTCGGTGTTAGCATCCTCTGCTGAGGGCCACTTCGACCTGGCCTTGAAGACAGTCCACGACTTTGCTGCTGCTGGGGAGAATAGGAGACTTCCTAGGGTCTTCACCCTCCAGAAGGTAAGGGAAGCAGGTTTTCTCTGTTGTCTTGGCTTTCTTTGCTTGTGTAAGAACTGCCGGAAGCCTGTAGCCAGGAGTTCTGGTGCTTCAGGCGTCTTCAGGACAGATCCCATTACAAAGTCATGGATCAAAATTCCCCAGCAGTGGCAACAAACAGCAACTGGCCATTGGAACAGTGTTGGGTGTGGTTTCAGTTCAGCTGGCAAATGGAAATGAGGGATGGTCAATGGGCAGTGCTCAAACTCCTGGTGCTGTCAAGGAAGGAGGTTCTGCACTTCAGCCCTCCTTTGTCTAAGAGTTCCAGCTCTTAGACACAAGAGAGGGAGACAGTGGGAGGGAGAACAGCTCTCTCCCAGAGAGTTAACGGAGGCATTGAAGAGTTACTTGGTGAAATGTTTTGAGAAGTGTGGATGAAAAAGGCAAGCTCGTACCTGTTTGGAGGCAGTTTCTCAGCTAGAAGCAAAGGGGAAGTCTAAGGTAAAATGAAGAGGCTCGACTGAATCCTCCTGACTTTCCCAATTTTCCAGGAGCACCAGAAGGAGAACGGAGCAAAGACAGCTGCTGCTGTCATGCTCATCTACAGTAAAATAGCACTCCATGCACCCAAGCAGCAGCTTCTTGCCCGGGTCGAGACGGACATTGTAGAGAACATCCTGTGCCAGTACAGAACCAGCCCTCAGGTAGGAGCTGTGAATGCTCGGTGTCGGGACAATTAGTCTAGAGCTAGCTCCCGCCCTCCTCTGAACCGGAGCTTACTGGGACAGAGCATCTGTTTGGAAAGATCTGCTCTCAACAAGAGTCCTGGATCTCCAGTTCCAAACCTGCCACTCTATCCCTTTGACATATATCCCCGTGTCATTGCTGGTGTTCTTTGAGTTTTGGGGGACTTGTCTGAGATGTCAGAGACCCGAAGCACAAGCAGTATCCCAGGTCCAGTTCTAGCCGTTGCTCCCCATGCGGGGGACAGAGGGCTCCAGATGAGTCTCTGCAGCCTCGTAGTGTTGGCGGTAATCTGAACTGCTGCCGTCTTTCGCATACTAGTGTTTTCTGTTTCCCCGACTCTCACTCTTTCTCCTTGCACCTTGCAGGCACCGGGCATCACTTTCCCAGCCCCAGTAAATGCTCCCTGAATGAGCCTTGCTCCTTGCCCTTCTCCCATTTCCAGTTTCCGTTGTTCCAGATTTGCTTTCCCCACTGCCTTGGGCCAGAGTCCAGGGGGCTCTCTTTTGGGTAGGAAGCTGGGGAAAGCTCCTTTCTGCTTCCAGGTAGTCCATGTCTTCCTAGGATCCCAGGAGAGATCTCCTTCCACTGAAATAAGACCCAGAGGCCCTTCCCCCTAGGCTCCTGGAGGATGCAGTTTCTTCCCTCCGCAGCACTTTGAGAGTAGCTTTGGCCCTTGGGTTGATCTTTTGGCCCTCCTGTTAATCTTTTGGCCTTTGGTCCTTTGAACAGCTCCTCATCTATGTCACCTTGTTTTTCTTTCCTGGTCCTCAGGACACAGAACTCAAGCTGGCCCTAATCCAGAGTGTCACAGAAGTCAGCTGCGCCCTTCAAGGTGTTGGCACCTGTGAGAACTTTAGCTTTGCTTCGAAGAGGGTGCTGCTGGAGATTGTGCTGGTGAGTGACATGGAATGAGAGAGGCTGTCCTGCAGAAGAGTTTGTGCACTGAGAGGGGTTTCCTCAGAGAGGCACTGTTCTCTGTGGGCTGAGAAAGGCCTTGGGCAAACTTGGGAGTGTCCGAGGCCTAGGCACCAGCACACTAGGGTCCCTTGTGCTGCCAGCTTGTGGGTGATCCCTGGGAAGAGCAGTGGGTCTGTCCTCTCTGGAGCTGCGGTCTTCCGGCAGTTCTGGGAGAAACCTGCATGGAGGCTGTCTGTGTTAGCCACACGCGCGGAAGAAGAATCTGCTCTTCTTGCTGAGGCAAGGCCCTCTTCTTTCCTGCCCTCTGACCTCTGTGTACCTGTCTCTCTGTGACCTGCAGGACTTCATGAAGCAGGAGCCCCTGGATTGCGTGGCTTCTCCCGTTCGCTATAGGGCGATTCTTGCGGTGGAGCACTTGAGGTAGGGCTTTTCCTCCTGTGTGCTGGGTTTTCCTCCGCATGTCACAGAGGAGCTGATTGAAGCTTCACAGTTGACCTGAGTGTGGGGTGAGAAGCTGCCTTTGGTGTGGGGTGAGGTGATGGTCCCCGTTTTGTATGATCCTGGAAGATGTGATGCGGTACAGATCCTGGAGCCCAGTGTTGGAGAGAGATGGCCTGAGGCTGTAGATTGGAGAAGTGTGGAACAGAGAGTGGTCTGGGCTGCAGAAAGGCTGCTGGCTGGCTGGCTGGCTGGCTGGGGGAAGAGAGCTCCCGGCTCTCTGTACCCTGGGAGTCTGATGGGCAAGAATCCATGGGAGTTGGCGGAAGTGCTCCCTCTTCATGGAACAGCAGTGTTGGGAACTGGGGCTCCAGCTTCAGAGGAACTCTAGCTGCCACTGGACCCCCTCTGGCAAAGAGTAGCAAGTGTCCTTTCTGAACTCTTTCTTTTGTCTTCTGCCAGCAAGATCAAGCCATCTCTGACCCAGAAGGAAAACTGTCATCTTCTTCAGGAGTGCTTCCGAAGCCTATTTCCCCTTCCTCCCCTTGAGCAGACAAAAGAAGGGGAGGCAGCAGATGATGCTGAGCATGCAGAGGTAGCTGTCAATCCCCCTCTGCTGCTCTGCATGTTCAGAGCTGCACCTTATCATGCACTGAATGCTGGCAGCCTCTCTGGCTGAGTTCTGAGGCTCTCTGATTTCAGCTACCACTCCTTCTCTCTTGCTTTTAGGCTCTCTATACACGATCCCTGGAAGCTCTTGCTCGCCTCATGACAAGTCTTGAGGAAGAGCTGACCTTGTCATGGCTCAAGGAAACCTTTCACGTGAGTAGCAAAGAGGAGAAAGGGAAACTCTCTTTTGTCAAGAGGAGAGCCAAGGATGGAGGGCCTCACGCTTTAGGGGATCATCTGAGAATAGGAGATGCTCTGGAGGCAGGTGCAAGGCATGCAATTCTTCCCTGGAGGTGGAGAAAACTATGGCCCGTCGTGGCTGTAGGAGTTGTGTTATTGGTTGTCAGGGCATGTTGCAATGGGAGCTGTTGCCAAGATGGCCATGGTGGACGGATACAAGGCACTCCCAATCTTTGCTGATGAGTGAGTGCTGTGTGCAAGTATCAGATACACTAATATAAGAAGCCTTCAGTGTTTGTGTACCTCACAGCGGTGATGAATTCCCATGGAGGCCAATGTATCCTTAGTGTGGTTCCTGGGGGAAGAAAAGGTGGGAGACTGTAAAGGAGTGTGTGTGTGTGTGTGTGAGTGTGTGTGCGTGCAAACGATGCATGCCCTGATCTAGCTGTGGTCTTCCAACAGCTCCTAGAGGCCTGGCTCCGTTCTGGGAAAGAGTGGGAGAGAGAGAGGGCCCTTTATGCCTGCACTCATCTGCTAAAGACTTACACCGAGAGACTGGAGGATGCTGTGAGTATTGTCTCCCTCTTCCCAAAACTCTTTGGGAGTGCTTGTGGGTTCAGCTGGAGTCTCTCGGGGAACCAAGACGAGGGCAGCCCTGGCGAGCCAGGAGGCCCTGCAGGTCTTCTCTGCAGCTCTGCCCTAACCTCAGCACCCATCTGCCACCAAGACAGCATTGCTTCTTAAGCCCTTCTGCTTCCCTGGCAGGGAGGTTTGCTCAGAGCTGTGCTCTGGGTTGCTAATCTCCTGGGAGGATAAAGCTGAGCTTCTGTCGATCCAGATGCCCTGCTGTGGGTCAGGAGTCAGTGTCAGAAGGAGAAGGTTGAAGGGCCACTCCTGCAGCCTGAGAACTTTCTTCTTTCTTTGATTTCTACCAGAGAGAAAACTCTTCTGAGCAGTTTGGCTCCATGATTGGAGTGCTGGGGCCTCTCAGCTGTGACTCCCTGGCCACATCACGCCAGCGGGCAGTCGACTGTATCAGCTGCCTTCTCTCAACACAAGGTGAGAAGAACAGTCATTGCTTCCCACTTCCTTCTGCCTGCTCTTCCCTCTCTTCCCTGTCTGGCAGCAGAGGCAATGTGCAGGGAGGGGGCTCCATTGCCAGAGGAGAAGAGTAATGGACAGCAGACTGCTGGTTTCTTGCATCCAGACCTTGGTCATTCTTTTCCCTCCTGGCCATAGCACAAGGGAGGCCTGGGGAAGTTCTCTGAGCAGCCCTGCCTCAGGGGCACTTCTGGGTGCTGTGGAGAATGAGAGCCCTCCCACATTTCTGTCTCAGGGCAGCACTCTCAGGCACCAAGGATTAGAGGACAGCACTTTCTAGCTTTGTAGAGACAAAGTAATGATCCCAGTTGAGAAATTGTTTAGAAGGGAGTTGTACACCTGGGCTTCTGGAGTGAACTTTGGTCAGCATCACCTGTCCACACTGATGAATCTATGGAGACCCTCCTCCCAGTCAGAGGATAGGTGTGACCTGTGCTTGCACATGGGATGGAGGGGCTGAGAAAAAGAGGAGCCATAGTTGAGGACAATAGGTATAGTCTGAAAACTGCTATAGGAGAAGGAGAGTGTTTTTTCTGACTGGCATAGAGCAGAATCTGATGGCCTGACTCGTAAAATGCTGCACCCAGAGTTCAGAAGGGTCCTGCACTACCCCTGTGGAATTCCCTACCACCATTTGGTGATTCCTTGATCAATGGCTGTGGACTGGGGGTTCATTTTCAGAAAATGTGCCTATCCTTTCCCACCTGTGTTTCTTTTAGGCAAGGTTATGCACACAAGGGAAGTGGATCTGAATCACTTCTGTGAGGAGCTAGTGGCTGCAGATGTGGATTCGCTGCTGAGGACCTCTTCCAAAATCGCAAAGGTTACTGACTCCAAAGCCAGAGCTGTGGCTACCTGGTGGCTCAGCTCCCATCACTTTTCTCTTCTTTACTTCCAAGATTTCTCTCCCCTTTCAGAGTGGCCTATAGCAATGGGGCCTCTGTTGTTAGCAAGTAGTAAGAGGGTTTTGAAGCATAACAATATCTAGCGTTCCCACTGGGGAAAGAAGTAGACTCCATGAAGTTTCTATGAGTTTGTGTGTTTGTTTTCATCCATCCACACCCAAACACTCTCCATCTGGGGAAAGTGAGCTGTTGAAGCAAAGCAGGGAAGTTCCTTAGCCCAATGGCTTTCTCTTTATTTTAACATGTATTAGCTTGCCAGCTCTTGAGAGTTATTTTAAGAACATAAGTTGTGTAGGCAAGCAACCGACCTCATGGAAGAGCCTTCCAACTCTATGAGCTTCATAAATCAAAAGAAGAAGTTGTATGTGCAATTGGAATACAAAGCACCTGCCACCTTCAGGATTAGCTAATGGCTGAACTGAGAAGCTGCTCAAGTTTTCTTGTCCTTTGCTTGTAAGAGAGGAAGCAGACTTCTGATGTTGTTTCTCCTGTTTCTCATTTCTCTCCAGGTTGCATGCAAATCCTTTTGCTCAGAGCAGGCAAGAGGCTTTCTGAAGGCTGTCCTGGGCAGCATGCTGTCCTTCAGCCCCACTTGTGCTAGGGCAGCAGGCGAGTGGATGCTCATCTTCCTGAAGGAATGTGGAAGAGAAATGTTGCTGGAGGTAAAACACCCCTTGTTTATCTTTAGAGTTGGAACTTTGACACTGAGCTGCTGCACTACCCCTTGTCTAGCTGCTGTGGTCTGCAGAAATGCATCTTGCATGCAGAGCCAAGAATGTCTTGTTTATCCAGCTGAAGTCCTGGCAACCTAATCCAAGAGCTACTGTGCATCTGGTACCAGCAATACAAACCCTTCTGGAGCAAAGTCTCCAACTGTTCCAGACACAGTGCCAAGAAGGAGCAAATCTGATAGACACAATTTAGTTGAGCCCCCCCCTTTCTCTGGTCTGTGCTGCGTCTCGGGGTCCACTGGTGAACGGTGCCAGCCATCTTTTCTCCTGGGCTCTGTTCCTTTCATACGTGGTCAGCAGATCGCTTGGTGTCTGTCCTGTGGGGAAAAAGAGCAGACAGATAGTGTCTTGATGGCTGTCATCCACAGGAGAAGTGAGTAGTTTTGCTCTGTGCAGGCTACGGCCACAGTTTCTGGCGGTGAAAGGATCTGCCAAATGTCTTCCTCCAGAGCAAAGTTGTTCCCTCTGGGGAAGGTGTTAAATCTATGAGAAATGAGGAGGCTGGAGGCAAGGACAAGTATCCCTGGAGAGCTGGTTCCTCCAGGAAGGACCTGAAGGCCCTTGTGCAGGCACTGCATGGTATCTTCGGAAGGTGTGAAGAATGTGTTAGGTCTTGATGTTGCATTATTTCAAGCACATAGTTAGAAGCGTTCAGACTGCTCTGGGTGAAACGTTAAAATGTCTTTTGTGTGCATGAGAAGAGAAGCTGAAAACAGAAGGGAGCCAAGGCATGTGCAATGACAGCACATCTGTGTGCGTGAGAGGGCAAGGAGCACACTTAGACCCAAAAGAAAACCCTCCACTGTGTGGAGTGGTAGGGCTGAAGTTTAGGGTGAGATCTTGACAAATAGTCAAGGAAGCAGGACTTGCTCATGCCCTGAAGAATTGGTCTGGCTTTAAGGGAAGCCCTAGGAAAGGCCTAAAACAACCTGCTGTTCTTTCCTTGTCCCTTCCAGGTGCCAGAAATCCTGACAATCCTTTACGATCATCTGCCAGCTGCTCAGCAGGGCAGCCTGAAGGAGTTCCTCTTTGAGGCAGTGTCTGTCCTGGGCTGCTATCACCCTGAGGCAGTAACCAACAGCCTCCTCCAGAGACACCTGCCCATGGACAGGTAGGTTCCCCTCCCCTCTCCTTCCACTTCAGGAGCCCAGAGACGCCACAGCCTGGCGGCACTAGAGGGGACTCTGTTCAGCAGCCAGTTGTCTCTTTCCCCGAGGAGAAAAGTCCGACTGTTGCCAGAGCATGTGCTTGTGACTTGCCAGGGACTGGGGCTGCTAAAGCTCCACGCTGGGACGGGGGGGAGTATTTAACCTGCCTTTGAGGGGCTGCAGGCCCAACAGTACACGCGATCACGGGTAAACTGTTCACCTGCAGTGATACCACGGAGCTGTGGCGGACTCTTGGCAGAGGCATCTTTGCAATTGAAATGCTCCAGTTGCTAATGGGCAAACTGGAGAGCGCTGAAGACACCCCCGCCAGAAGCAACTGCCTCGATGAGGAAGGGAGCGACAATCTGGCTGCGCTGGAGCCTCTCATGGTATGTGAAGTGACATTTCTGCCCCTCTTTGGCTGAGGATCCCGTGGAATGAAAGCGAGGGGTTGGACATCCTCCTGGTACACAGGCACTTGTAAATCCACATGCAGAAGCCTCACAGTGTGCTTTGCTGGGTCATTCTCATTTTGATCACTGTGAGAAGCTGTGAGAGCTTGTTGTTGCCCATCCACAAGCTTGTGGCAGAAGTCAGAGCTCCAGAGGAGAGCAGCCAGGCAGGCGGGCAGGCAGGTGGGGTAAGTGGTGGCAAAAGCTCTTCCTTTCCAAGTGGTTTGTGACGGCATTTCTTCATAGGTAACCTGTGCCCTCCGTGAGCTGGTGTATTCCCTGGAGCCCCGGGAAAGTGTGTCTCTCCTGCTGCCACGGCTGTTTCCAATGCTGCTGAAACAAATCAGCAACACTCTTGGAAAGGAGCTGCCTTCATCTGCAGGAAGAGTTGAAGACGAGCCAGTCCTTGTGGCAAGTGGTGAAGGCAGCAGTCCTTGCAGGTAATGAGCAAAACGGGCAGAGATGAAGGATGCAGCTTTAGCTCACCTCACCAAGCCAGTCTTTGTCTATGTCTGTCTCCTCTCTCTGCGTTCTTGTCAGGCTTTGCTCCACTTTCTTAAAAAGCCTGTGAGTTGTCTCTTGTGCCCTAGCATGAGCTCAATATGCTTTTGAAAAAGTAGGCTGGTGGGAGCTAGTCTGAAGAAAATCTTGTGTGGCCCTGGTGAGGAAAAGCTACAGCAGAAATGAAGGCGGAACTGGCCCTCTCAGCACAGCTAAAATTCACCTATTGGTTTACTCTGTGTCATGCACAGGGAATTCTGCTGTTTCATCTATTTCTTTGGGCTTGGTTTTTGTCTACTTTGTTATTAGTCTTCCCTGGGCATCCTTGGATGATTTTATTCCCCTTTGGAGGTGCTTCTGAATCAAAAGTCTCAGTTATTCAATGATTGGGGTTTGATGAAAGCAGGAACATTCCTGCCTCACCAGACATGAGTGGAGACAGCTCCCTGGCCTTCAGCTGAGTCGACCCGTTTGTCAGCACTGGAGGATATGGCAGGACATCCTTCTGGTCCTTCCAGTCTTATAGCCTTGAAGGTAGCTGTTCTTCCTATGAGAGAGGCTTCTGTGCTCCATGGACAAGATTTCTGCTGTCACCATGTTTAATCCTTTCCTTAGGAAACCAGAACTGAATTTCTCTTTGTCCAGACAGTGGCCACAGCAGGTTTCCAAACATCGCTTGGGGTGCTGTTTGTTTTTCTCTCTCTTTTTTTCTTTTTGGTGTATGAACCCTGAGAGACTTTGCTTATATGAATGATAGAGAACAAAGTACCTCTTGGCCTTGCAAGGGCGACTGTCCCCTCAAGCTGTGCTGGGCCTCCTCTTCTACCATTACTAGTCTGTTTGGGGAACCCACAAGTGGTGATGCAGCGACAGCATGGTGATTCCTGCCCACTGCAATTCATTTCCCCAGCTCGGAGGACCTTGTTGTGCATCTTTTGCATAAATGGTACTCTGGTACTGCAGAAGACCCCTCAGGTTCTAGCATCAAAGAAGTTGAGGCTTCCGGGTTTTCCCCTGTGTTCAGTGAGTTTGGGGGCATCAAAGCGAGTGATCATGCCAGTTTCCTTTTAGCCTGATGCCCTTTGGGATTATGAAGTGTGCTTTCAGGGGGTGCTTTGAGTATTACTCGCTGGGGCTTGGAAGAAGTTAATGAGTGCCTCTGAAAGTGGCTGAGCTTCCTCAGTGATCCTGACACAGTCTCAAGTGCTCCGATTCTGACATATGTATATTCTTTTCAATCAGGCTTTCCATCAAAGCATTAGATACTGTGCTCTGCAAGTGCATCAGTGAGAAATGCATGGGGATTCTCCGGAAGCAGAACACATGGGCTTTTCTTGAAAATCCCCAGACATACCATGAGGGCATGTGTCTGCTGACTAGGTAAGAGCCTTGTGGAGGCCTTCTCTCCTTCTTGGGGGTGACTGTAAGCCAGAAACGGTCTGGATGGGAACCTCTCCAGCATATCTGCCTGGGGAGGCTGTCCTGAGTTGCCAAAGAAGACCGTCTGCATCACAGCAGCTGACTGTTGGAACCTCATACTCTGTCGCCTTCTTGTCTTCTTGTGTTGTGTGTGCAGTGTTCTCCTCCAAACTGATGTGGTCACGGTGACCACCATACGTGCTGTCTTGCCATGGCTGGACTCGCCATCAGCAAACCTGAGGATCATGGCAGCATCTTTCTTTGCTGAGGTAAGACAGAAGGTGGAAAAGGAAGGCTTGAGAGCAGTTGTCTTTGCAAGCTGCTGTCTCGGCCATCTCTTTCTCCAGGAAGATCCTAGCAGAAAGTATCCCAGCCATGCTGGAATCCATGAACAGTTACGCATGTGCCATGAGTGCTCAGGATCAATCTAATGCTAATGGTCATGGTGCTCTTTCCTAGCTGATGAAGGAGCCAGTGCTTCAGAAGTGGAAGCTACTTCAGCCTGTCCGCCGTGCATTGGTGGACAAATCCCTGGATGCCAGCAGCACTGTGCGCCGGATGGCAGTGAGGGGCCTGGGCAATCTGGCCAGTGGAGCACCTGAGAAGGTGAGCATGAGCTTGCACTCACTACAGAAAGCTCCTAACCAGACAGGTCCTGGTAAAGAGCTGCACAAGGCTTACAGAAGCTGGACCAACCACAACAGGGAAATTCTGGTGTGTCTTAAGACCATGCTCCATTCTCCGACATCACTCTGGCTTCAAAGGTGCAACTGGAGACAGAGTGTGTAGCCTTGGGCTAAGGTGTGCTCTGGACTGGTTTCTTGCCAATTCTGTTCTTGGGAGAAATGGTAAAGAACTTCTGCTGTAGGCATGAATGGTGAGGAGCTCTTGTGTGCCTTCTGCTTTGACAGCTGAGAAAGCACAAGAAGGCCATTCTGAAGGCGTTAATGAGGGCCATCAAGGACGTCACCTCTTCTGAGATCGTGGGCGAGAGTTTGTCAGCTCTGGCGAAAGTGGTGGCAGAGCTGGGAGAGAAGGACATTGGAGTCACCTTTAAAGAAATCGCCCTTTATACCAAGACTTTCTTTGATGTCGTAAGTGAACGAGCAGTAGGTAACTCTTGTTTTAGTAGTCTGTGAGATCATCTGAAAGGTATGATGTGAGCAAGCACAGATGAGGACTGTTTGGGTTCAGGGAAGAAGCCTCATTCCTAGAAAAGCCTGAAGAGAAACTGATGAGACTTGGGATGATGTCTGCTGATTCCTAGCTCCATAGCGAGCTAATCACCTTTGCATTGCCCTTGGGAAGGAGTGAAGAAAGGCTGGACACTGAGGGAGGACGTCACCTCCCTTCACAGTAGTTCTCCATGTCTGGTCTAGCCCTCACAGGTTCTTTCATTGTCAATGGAGAGGAAGAGGGGTGTTGAGGGTCTCCTTTGCCTAGCTCTGTACCCTGGGTCTTTTCAGCATCTACCCTGGAAAGGAGGGCTTGCGCCTTGGACTGCCTCTTCCTCTCCATGGCCTCTACAGTCTGGAAGACTTGCTTAGATGCTCCTCGCAAATGGCGGGAGTTCACTTGCTCTGACATGAGAGGTGCCCATGCTGTGGTATGACAGACCACAACAGAGTCTTCTGAGCCGGAGTTCTTCCACAGAGCAGTACCAACTGGAATCAAGTATTCCATTTTGTAGAGCCTTTTGAATCTGAGGGGTTTTTTTTCTTTTTCTGAGGGAAATGGAAACTGACTGTTTACAACTCCCTTACAGGCCACCTGAAGGGCTGTCTCTGTGTGAAAGCCCTGAAGCCTTAGGAACGTGTGAGGCTGCCAGGTGGCTCTGAGTCTAGGAACTTTGGAGTCCAAGAGCTTCTAGGTTTTTAGCTCTCTGTCAGGTGCCAGTAAAGTGTTTGAGGACCTCGGAGACCAAAAGCCTAAGTGCCCAGTAGCTCAGGAGGCACGGTCCTGAGAAGCTGAGCAATGGACAAGGAAAGACTCAGCATAAGGCAACCCTTTCTTGATGCCAAATGGTGTCTTTCAAAGAAATGGATTCTCTTGATCCTCTGGCCTTGGACAAACTGCCTAGAACCATTGCTCAGGATATGGGCTCAGCATTTGGCTGGCCAGGAGATGTTTGTTTTGGGGTCCTAGGCAGCAACTTGGTGACTGGGGTTTCCTGATTGCAGGACGAGGCAGTCCTTCGTTCCTCAGCCTTCACCTTGTATGGAGTCCTGGCCTCCTCTGCCAAGAGGAAATGGAAATCTTTTCTCGGCAAAGAAATTACAACTTCTACGTGGACCAGAATTATGCTCCATCTTCAGGACCCAGATCCAGAAGTTTGCAATGTAAGAGCCACCTTTCACTTCTTTCTTCATGAGGAGGGTGCTACATGGTAACAGCAGAGCAATACTGGCCTTCCTGATAATGTCTCTGCATGGAAAGACAACCTCAAACTCTTCCAACAGCATTTTCTGTTTGAGGTGCAGGACAGTCTTCCCAGACTCCGCAGTGCTCAGGCCTCCAAGCCTTTGCTGACCATGTCCCTTCTGATCTCCCCTGCTTCCTGAGATCCGGGGCTTCTCCCAAGGGCACATCAGTTAACAGCTATCGTGCGGCGACAGCTCTCAGGCACCGATACTCTCTCTGGAGTGCCACATACCAGGCCAGGGGAACAGTGGCTGCTGTTGCAATCCCTCCCCTCTCCTTTCTATAAATGGCGTTGAGTGAAACATCCCCCCCTCTTGAAAGAGAACAGCAGGGCTCAGCTCAATGAGGTCCCTTGAAAGGCACCTCGCTGGTCCTGGGGAGGGCTGAGCTGGGGCAACTCTCCTTTTCAGGCCTGTCGAAGCACTTTCCTGCTCTGCACTCCATTCCTGGGCCTGCAGAAGCTGCAAACCCAAGTTGCTCTGAACACCGAGAAGAGTGCAGAAGAGCTCCAGGAAGCTGTCTGCAGTCACCTGGTGAGTAAGCTGTGGCCCAGGGTGAGACTGCCTGGTGGCAGTGACTTTCCCTGGCTCAGAGACCTGGAGCATGGAGTGGCCTTCTGGGAAGTGGTAGGGTGGGAACTAGCATGGCAATGATGGGAACTGTCAGTTCCTTGCAGCCTCCGTCTCTTTCCTTCCTCTCCTAGTTCATCTGCCCTCTTTGCCAAGGGTCAATGGCAGGGCCTTTTCAGCCAAAGAACTCCTGTTTCTCTGTTTTCTACCAGGCCAGAGACATGCCAGAGCTTCTGGAAAGCGTCTATGGCACCCTCCAGACCTACTTCTGGAGCTCGTGTTGGGGGATGCGGACTGCAGCCATCCGATTAGCTGGTAAGAGACAAAGCTGATATTCTCTTCTGCTCCTCCCTGCAAGAGACAGCAAAGGACAATCTCCACTTTCTCTGCAGTGGCACCAGGGACAGTCACCTGCCTTAGGAGGGTGGCAGCAGGAGGAATTAGTTACAGGCTGTAAAGGGGCTGAAGTCTCTAGCAAAGGCACAGTGGAATTAGTGCTCCACATTAGGCTTGGCCCCTGGCGCACACAGTTGCTCAGCTCTGCCTCCTGCTTCTGCCCAGGAACTTTAAAGCGGGAGGGACCCTTCTGGTTTGGTATTTCTAGCTTTCCCCTGCTCCCCAAAGCCTATCATCCATTGTCCAAGACCAGGAAGCGACTAGATTGGGAATTAGGGCTACCACAGGAAGTGCCTTGATGTTTACTTATTTGCATTGTGCGACTAGGTGTTATCCTGGAAAACGCAGACAGCCAGTGGCTGAGAGAGCACAGTACGAGTTTTCTGAGCACAGGTAGGTTACAGTTGCCCTTCCTGCATTCCATGGAAAGATGTCACCACCTTCCACTGCCCAACGCTGCCCCTTCTCTCTGGTGTCGTGCCCCAAAACTCATCCTGGGTATGACTTTATGTCAGCTGCACATGGCCTCCGTGCTCTTGCATCCCCAGAGAGAGAAGCTCCTGATAAACTCTGAATGTCTTTTGGGTAACCGCTGGGAAAAGTCAGGCTCTTGAGAAACTAAGCTTTTGCACACCTTTGGCCAAATGGCTGAAGTAGAAGAAGCCTCCTGGCCACTTAGAGGGAGATGGAAGACTCCTGATGGAGGAAGCTTTGGTGCCAGGAGAGAGCTTCCCTCGCTGACTATGTGCAGAAGGCCAAGGGTTTGCAGTGACAGTGTGCAAAGCAGACCACTCATCTCCCACCCTTCCCTCCCTCTCCCAGGACTGAGCCCAGGGAAAGCTGCCCAGCTTTCTCGAGTGGTGCTCGCTCAGAGAGTCAGGGACGGCACGACCGTTCGGTCCTGGGCTTTGGCAGTCATTTAGGAATCTGCCTGTGTCGTTTTCAGCTCTCCACTTGTTCCACGGAGACGAGCATCCCAGTGTGCAGCAGGCAGCAGCTCAAGTCCTCAGAGACAACTGGGTGGAGCTCAGGAATCTTCGGAGCAACTAGGAGGTCCTCCGAAAACATCTTTGAGTGCAGAAAGTGAGCAGCGGGAAGGCAAGACAGGCAAGGAAGGAGCAGGCAGTCCAGAGTGTTACCACGGAGCCAGTGCGATCAGCTGACTGAAATAAAACATTGCCTATTGAACAGAAATCCACGAGGTGCTTCCTTGGGGTGGAGGGCCTCTGGACAAGCCACTGGCCAAAGCAGGGCTGTTGTGTGCGTGGCCCAGCTGTGCTGGCAGTGTGCTTGAGCTGTGTATGGCAGGGGGGAGCTGGAGAGGGCTGTGCGTCTGGAGCTGACCTTGAACACCGTGAGGTGGGCGAGTGATTCCAGAGCATATTTGTCTGTGGGGGGGACTGCGTTCTGGCCAGATGGGGATTCGCTTTCTGGAGTCTGGAGTAGCAGCCTCTGGCCATTCCTGTGTGTTTTGGCTCCGCTTTTTACGGCCCCAGCCATGTGGAAGTAAGGACTGACTGGAAGACCTTCTCCTCTCTGGTGCCCCTCCTTAGCCATGTAGAAAGCTCAGCAGAGGCCCACCAGTACTTCCAGCACCCAAGCCTCTGTTCAGAGGGTACTGGTGTGTGTCGCACACGCAGGAGTCCTGTACTCCTCACCAAGCAAATGCCAGTCAGTAGAAAGAATGTGAGACAGCAGAGTACTGCTAGGGCTGTCTTTGAACTGTCGGGTCCTGCGGCTTCCAATGCAAAGCGATCTTCACAAAAGGGCAGAGAAAGAACGGGCCGTTCAAGAGGCTGCTTCTGAGTTTCTTTCAATTCCTATTTAAGCATAGCAGCCTAAATGATAATTGCTGCTAAGTTGCTTAGAGGCTTATCTGAAGCCAAAGCTGTAGAGATGCTTTTTAAAGAAAGTAAGCAAACTGTTGTTGTGATAGAAAAGCCATATCCAGTAAACAAAGTAATGGTGTGTAGAAAAATCAATACAGTTTTAGGTGTGCAAATTCTTCACGATAGCTTTCAGTTTGATTCTTCTAACAGAAGCAATTGATCCATTATTTTTTAGTGCAACATTTCACCAGAAATTGTTTAACTATATTCCACCTACCTGGGAAGCCATATGCTGAAATTTCCCAAAATCTCAAATAGCAAGCCAGAAAAATGATCTTTCATTATGATCTATACCTCAAATACTCTATGTCCTTTTGTGATAATCAAGTAACTAAACTATAAGTTGAAATGTACATGATTAAAGACATACTTTTTGAGTAGAAAGAGCAGAAAGTCGTCCATCTCCTTCTTAAAATTCATTACTGTCCAGATACGACTGAAGAATTTTCAAAATCTCTCATCTTCAGAAGTATCTGAGAAGTTGCATGTGATCAGATTTTGATTAACATTTTCAATGTTTATTCTGTAGTTAATAGGGCCAACAATCATTTTATAATAATCTAACAGTTCCAGCACTGTCCCAAGGCATTGGAAATCTAGACTTTCACCAGGTTGCTGAGGATATTCACCCAAGTTCCTCAAATTTGAGAGAGTACCCTAAGCACAAGGGTGAAAACATTGTTCAGTTTTCCCATTGAAAAAGCACAAAAATGCACCACTGTATAGCCAAGACCATAAGAGAAGGTAAGAGAGATCAGGCATTTATCTGAACAAGGGCTTTCCTGAGAATTTCTGACCTTATTGCTAGATTATTCCTATTTTATCCAGTACTGTTTAATATAAAATTGCATGAACAGTGCTTGGAACCATGCTACCTGATTTTCGTAGTCTGTATTTCACAGCTGATGACCACAGACTACTTATTAGACATTTCAGTGCTGAAATTAGGCAGCTAATTTGGTCAGATTTTGTTTTTTCTCTTAAGAGATTTCCATAGGTTATGTGGTTCTTAGTGACTGGCATAGGGTTCTTCCTTGTTAACAGTCTTATTCTCCTGGATACAAAGACTAGCAGAATATCACTGTGTTTCATACAAGAAATATTTACAGTTCAGTGACAAGTGAATTTAATCTTCATAGGCCACAGTCTCAACTCTAATAGGCATAAGCACCGCAGTTAATTGTTATTACAATCACTGTAAAATTAATCTGAAAAGCTCTAATCTATAAATTACAAAAGAAAAAAGAAACCCTGAAAAATGCTACCTGAAACCTCTCAGATTCCAACACTGGGCAGCTCAGAAGCTTATCTAATGCAACAACAGAAAAATAAGAAACTCCTTCAATCCCCCCCACCAACACATTCTCCTGCGGAGATCAACACTGACCATGATCTAATGAAAAATATTTTCAATAAATACCTCTGAAGGAGTACATCGTGTTCCTTACATTTAATAGATGAACAAAAGGCTGAAAATTTCTTAGAGCAAAGCTGTTCAAAACACAGCGATGGGGTCCACAACTTATGTAGTTCTGCATAGTATCACCGTATAAGAACAGAGTTTTGATAGCAGTATCTAGTACAGAAATAGCCTTTTAACTCAATTATTCACTCCAATTATTAGGAAGAAAGGGTTTTTGTTTGTTGTTGGGGGGGGAAGGGAATTCAGTGGGGAAAAAAAAAGACAGAACAAGTTATGTTTGATAATTTGGGAGGAATTAAGGCTTTTTGAATCATGAAGTTCTCTGTGATTGCTAGCATGAATTAATAAATATATGTATAAATAAACACAAACAAATCTGTATTATGTTGGATTAAATGCTAGAAGGATATTTGCATGTGTCTTGGTCCATACAGTTCATTCTTGTCAGTAGGTCCCATTATATTAGTAAATGATTTTTATGTAGTACAAAATGAAATACCATTTCTTACTTTATTCCCTGGTTACACATTATTTGGGAAGGGAAAGATAAGAATGGTTCTGACAAAACATCTTTTTGTTGTGGTGGGACTGATGTAAATGAAATCTGTGGAACATCAGTACGTCTAGTTAATTAATGCTACGAATCATGATAAATTTTTGTTTATTTCATGCTCTGTTAACGTAAAGCAAAAGTAGCAGAAATGAGCTTTCCTCCTGTGTCAGAGAAGCAAAATTTAACCATGAATGCATGAATCCCCCAGGAACTAGCAAGAGCTCAAATTTTAAGTGCAGTAGGAGTCATGCTGCTTAATTCTGAAAGCAGCATATAATTCTATTGGTTTTGGTTGATACACGGTACCAATGATGAATATCTCTGGAAAAAAAAATCGTTTGTATTCTAACACATATACTTTGCTATATAGGTACACGTTAATAACTGCATATGTTGATTCATATAACAGCTCTTAAAAATGTATAGAAAAAATGTGTTCTCATTATAAAAAGTTGTTGGGAGAATAAAATAGATGAATCTCATGAAATCATGAAGATTAAAGGTGGAGAACTATTACATCAGAAATATCACCATCATGGAACTTTAAGAGCCTACAAAATCTGTGAACAATATGGTGGAAAACATTTTTCTTTCAGTTCAATTAAAGATATGATGTCTTTAATAGTAAATGCAATTTAAAATACAGATTTCCTTGGAGAGATGTTTATATAAGCTACTTACATTTCAGGATTTCTCTCTCGTAAACTCTTATCTTCACAGAAAATTACTTGCATAAGGAATAAGTCATCACTAAAATCAAATAAAAATGCCATCTATTTTGGCCCCTGTGATGCTATTAGTCCACTGAAAGTTAAAGCCTACAGGTCTCTAAAGAAATTATTGTTCACTTCTGGTTAATCATTGCTTCCAGTAAGGATTTATTTCAATTTATTTTATGTATTTATTTCACCAAAGCGTAAGGGGCCATTTAATTACCTCTAAAGACTGTGTCTTTTTCTTGCATCAGAACAATCATCGGTTGTTTGCTCTGCCCTGATCTTATAATCGGATCATCACACCAGAAAAGCAGCCTCTGCCAGCTGCGACCAGGACTTTCAGAAATTACACCACTGACAGCCCTCTCCTGCTACTGTGAAAATTACATTTACCTGCAGTGCTGAAGCGCTAGAGTCATCTAACTAAATTTGTGTTTTACAATGTAGCTGTCTGCAGCTGAGCCAGTTAACCTTTGCTTACTGAACAGGCATTGGAAAAAACACTGTGTAAAACAGTGTAACTCACCTTGTTCTGTCCAAAAAACATATGAAATACATCAAATGAATCTAGAAGTAACGATTTCTTTCTATGAAAGGAATACAGTGTGACTGTGATAGGTGTAGATGTCTACACACAGGCACCTAAAGTTTAAATGGGACCCAGCCCATAGCCTTACTCTAAGGTTGTGGTGGAACTAGAGACGGCAAATGGGCTGACTCTGCTGAACTTACTGACTGATATAAACTTATTTCCCATAGAACATCCTGACAGTTTAAACAAAGTTGCTTCAAAATGATCTTTTATGTTGTCCTGCAGGGTCACCCCAACTATCTTAAGAAGGGCAAGAAGGAGGATATGGGCAACTGCAAGCCAGCCAACCTCACCTTAAATTCCTGCAAAGGTGATGGAGTAATTAATCCTGGGTATTATTTCCAGCCATGTGAAGGACAGGAAAGTGACTGGGAGCAGTCAGCACAGATTTACAAAGGGGAAATAGTGCTTGATCAGCCTGATCCCCTTCTGTGACGAGATGACCGGCTTGGTGGATGAGAGGAGAGCAGGGCATGTTGTCTCCCTTGGCTTCAGGAAGGCTTTTGGCACTGTCTCCCATAATATCCTCATGGTCTTGATGAAGTACAGGTCAGAAAAGTGGATGATGGGACACAGTGCATCACCAGCAAGTTTGCAGATGATACAAAGCTGAGAAGAGCAGCAGATACATCAGATGGTTGTACTGCCATTCAGAGGGACCTTGACAGACTGGAGAAATGGGCAGAGAGTGACCTCACAAAGTTCAATAAAAGGAAATGTAAAGGCCTGCACCTGGGTGGTGGTGGGGCAGAGTAACTCCATGCACCAGGACAAGCTGGGGACTGATGGGCTGGAGAGCAGTTTTGCAGAGAAGGACCTCGAGGTCCTGGCAGACAACAAGTTGGACACAAGTCAACAACAGCCCTCGTGGCAGAGGTGGCTGATATCGTCCTGAGCTGCATTAGCTCCAGCTCCAGCCTGAGCTTAACAGCTGCACTAGGAAGAGTGTTGCAAGCGGGTTGCAGGAGGGGATCCCTCCCCTCTGCTCAGCACTGCTGAGGCCACACCTGGAGTCAGGCTGGGTCCGGCTCCTTGCTCCCCAGTACGAGAGAGACATGGAGCTACTGGAGCGATTCCAGCAAAGGGCCACAGGGATGTTTATAAATATCTGATGGGAGGGTGTTAGATCACAGCATGTGTAGAAGAGTTTTTAGAGAATGTCTTCAACCAGAAAGACTCAGAACATATCTTGTATTTACACTCTCCTACCAGCACCGCTTTGTCTGCCTGTCCAGCTGCGGTGTCCTTAAATGATGGCAGCTACAAGCAACTTTTGCCCCTGGTCTCCAGGACTGGCTCTTTAACAAGTGTTGTTCGTTCTGGTAGAGCCCAGAGTGACCTGCCACTGACTGCCTCAGTGCGTGGTGATGCACATAGTTGTGGTACGATGATGTTAGCAAGACTGCTTGTGTCATCAGAAGACAAACACACAGCCTCTTTAGTAATAAATCCAGACAACATGTTTAGTATTTTGATTCAGTGAATTATTCATATATATGACTTTTTCTGTAAGAGGGGAGTTGAGAGGTAATATTTATCTTACCAAGCTTACAGCTGAATTAGTCACTCAGATCACTGCTTATCATCACTGGAGAGAAACTCGTAGAACACAGTTATTATTATCTTAAACATTTAACATTAACATTACCTATTCATTGCCTACGTCTCTCCATTTACTGTGAGGAGAGCTTAGTTTGGTTCAGCTGTAGACATTCTGCATTGCTTAAAACTGAATTAAGAGAAATAAATATTAGTCACATAAAATCAGTGGGACAATTAAGAAGCTTAGAGGTGAGCTGGTTTTTGTCAAAACAGTGTTCTGAACCAGAATTTTATGTTAGCTAAAAATACATTTGTAATTTTATTTGAGTAACTGGCTTCTACAAACTCTTTGGTGTCCACATGAATATATGTTTGTGAATGCAAAAATAGATCTCTGTGTGTGTGCATGTGTGTATGTATAAAAATTCACTAAAATCTTCATTAAAGAATATTTTATTATGCTTTATAAATTAGTATATAGAGCTTATCTCACTGGGATTACTCTTAGTAGTATCTTAAATATTTTTCTCTCAGTAGAAATAAAGAAATAAAGCTTGGCTGATTGATAGCTTTTTACAGTATTAGTCTATTGACTTACAAGGCATCATTTCCTCCACAATTCCATCTTACTACACAATTGGACTTCTTAAACCCAATTCTTTCAAGAGTTTTTTGCCTACTACCTAACAGTTAAGAATTGCATGGAGAAGAGGCATGGAAAGGGGAAAGAGAAGGGGAAGTGAAAGAGGAGGGGGAAGGGGAAGGGGAAGGGAAAAGAGAGAGAAAGAGAAAAAAGAGAGAGAAAGAGAGTGGGGACATGACAAATCTATGGAAGTCAATGGGATAAGGATCATGGATCTTCAATTTTTTTTTATAATCTCATTTAGCATCCCAAATAATATTTGCTGAAATTTTAATAATAAATGAAAGCTTTGACTTTAAGAAGAGTCTGGTACTGTGTGTCTTGTACAGATATATCTCAGGATTATGCTTCTAACCTGAACATTAATATTCATAGAGAACTCCACTGGTGTCTTATTCTGTTCTATTACTGAAGCAAAGAAAAAAATAAGAAATTATTTTTTCATTTATATTACTAAGCTTCAGTACACTTCTATTCATAGAACAGTGTAAAGTACCCTCAGGTACCTGAAAATGAGGCCTGAGAATTTTAGTTATCTGTTTGTATTTCGGGGCATTCAGTAGTAATGATAAACCATTATACTGCAGGATGAGCTGGTCTGTTAAAGACATATTGACATTCGATAAAAGTTGTCTTCATACAACAACTCTGAATAAAAAAGATTCTATGTTTATGACTCAGTACTTAAGCTCTTTCATAGTAATCGTAAATCTTTTTTCTGCTTTCCCACTATCTACTGAGATTTTTCACTTGAACATTCACCAGCATTTACAAATTGAATGTATTCTGTTCAGTAAGTTCAGAAACTGATTTAAAACCGTATTAGATGGCAAACGCAAGTAAGCACTAATATTGGAGGTCATCGTTGCTCTCATTGATTCACAAGTGCTATCTTGCTTATCTCTAAGTGATCAACACAGAAAATTCCTTCCAAAGTTTAGTCAGATTCCCTGGATTAAAATCATTCAATTAGAAGTATTTTAAATGAAAGTTATTAAGGTAAAATTCATTTTAACAGCAACACAAAAAAATCATGTGCAAATTCACAACTTTCAAAGAGTAATGAAGACAATTTAAAAATAATTTCTATTTTAGAACTGAGTCTAATGGATTTAATTCTGTAAATTTAGTGCAAACTTACAAGTGTTGCATAGGATAAAACTTAGCCCAGGCAGCTTACATTAGATTGTTGAACCCAAAGCCCAAGGAGAAAAGTTTTACTAAAACCTCCCAGGTAAAAAACAACCCTGTGGGAAAAACAAAGCAAAACAAAACCCAGAAACCGAAAATAACACTTGCCAAATTCAGAAGAACAGGAAATGACCAGTTATAGCTTTTGCTCTTCAACCAGAAAGGTAGACTCTTAAAGATACCTACAGGGCTTATTTTATACTTTTCTATTGCTCTGTTCTTCTCTGTCAATGCAGTACTCAAAGGAGAAAAAAACACTTACAATTTGTTTTTACAGAATAACATGCCCATTTATTCCTTTTCTCAGATTTCTTTGATTTTTTTACTGTAATTTCTGTATGTTTCTATTTTTTTTATTCATCCAGAGAATCTCAGAGCCTCATTAAACTCTATAGATTTTCATGACAGATATGAAATAGCCAAAACACATTGGATTGACATTAGGTTTAAAGACAGGGATCACATGCCTAAAAGAGAATATAAATGTATCCTGCCTATATTCTCAACCACTTACACTTTTTTATTTGTTAATTATGATATTTTGCCTATATGTTAACATATAATATTACTAGGATCAAAATAAATAATAGTGTTATGCTCAAAATCTTGTTTATGGGCAAAGAGGAAACATACCTTACATATAAAGCCAAGAATTTAGTGTTAATATAGTGGGAATCTTAACGGTCTAAATGCAGGATCGTTATTCGTCCAGAAGAAATTGTTACATGAGAAGAAGGGTTCTATACACCAAAAAAGCCTCAATAATAATAATAATAATAATACTGTTAAAATTGTTACACTTCAGAGTTTCTACCTCTTTTCCCAGTATTATGTTCACCCTTCCGCTGCTCCGTAGGTCCTAGGTCTGTGGTTCATTTATGGCGGGATGACGGTGGGTGTTAGAGCGAGCTGTCAGCATCTGGGCTCCTTCGCCGGGAGGAATATGATGTTCATGGTGATGGTTTCCTCCTACTCACTCTAGGATTCATCTGGGGCTATTTTTATATGTTTTCTAGTATGCTTTTACATCATTCTTTCTTCATTGGTCTGCAGCTCTGTGTTGGATATGAATTTCTGGTGTTTGGGGCCTTTTACATAAGTTAAATGTGCATTTTTTGTTGTCCTGTTTGTTTATCAACCTATGGTTCTACCGTACAAAGATAAACACAAGTAAAATAAAATAGCCATCGCCATCCGGGCAGTTAGAAAAACTGCTGCCCCAGCTAAGTCGAGGGAAGCAGAGCTGCAGGCGAGACGAGTTCAGACAAAACTCGGGCCAAGCCTGACCAGCCTCAGTCCCGAGGCTGTGCAAACTCAGTGCGAAGCTTACGGCCAGGAGCTAGCAATGCCCATACTGTATTACAGGGTAACAGTAAAATCTCTCATATTACAAAAATTCAGATTTGTTTCATAAAAACAAATTTAGACATCTGAACTGTCGACGACCACACATGAACTGGAAACTCGGAGTAGTTGAACGATAGGTGAGACAAGTCCTAAAGCAGCTGTCTTCTGATGTGTCTGACTACACTTAACCTAAATAATCTGGGAATTTAAATTGGTTCCCAAGTCTGGCACACACCACTTTGACCCATTTACTCCAGTGTTTGACAGAGACTAAACCTGGGTTCACCGCCTAGGAGGCAGCCAAAACACATCTAACCTGGACCAGGCGAATCCTTGTTTTCTCTCCTTTCTGTCACCATTCCCAGCAAATCTATGTACAACCCGAATAAGCAGCACATGCCGAATTTGGGTTCTGACTCAGGTGAGAGTCAGAATCATTTACCAATAGGTAAATGCAGCAGAGATAAGGCATAAGGATTCACATACACCACATGCTTTTTATGTTTGATATGAATATTACTCTTGTTTTTGTTATGCTCAAAATTATGATTATGGATAAAATTGAAACACAACTTTTATATTAAGACAAGAATTTATCAGCAGTTGCTGATTTTTGGAAGAGTTGAATTAGCTCGACAGTGGTGGCTGCAGTGATGGTTGTACGAGGCATCAGAGAAAGCTGGCTGAGATTTCTGTGAACAGAGGCATGTGCTACTTCTGGATTTCCATGAACGCAGGTGGTGCTAAATGGTGCACTGGTGTAAATAGACCTTGTTGACATATCCTTGAAAACCAGGTAGAAATGTTTGTTTGTGTCACCTTTCTAGTCAAAGCTTGCACACAGAAAGCAGCCACAATTTGGTCCTAAATCTATCCAAACTATCTCAGAATTTAAGCAAAATCTGCTTTTAGCATATTTTTAATTGAAGAATAAGAAATTAAAATCATGAAAAGACAATGCGTATAGCTGTGCTAATGATTTTTTTTATAAATTCAGGGTGAAATATTTCAAATCACATTAAAATGAAATCAGACATGTCACATTTAAAATATACGTATATGATTTTCTGCTGTTTTAATTCATTATCAGTACACAAAACACAGAAAACGCAGTATGAATACATAGGATCCCAACACTGAACAAACAATGTACCTGAACCAGCAAGAAACCCTGCTTAAAACACAGATTGCCCTGCTGAAGTCCTGTTAACCCCAATATATATGTGAGATTTCTATGTCTGTAGCAAAAGGTCAGAAAAAGAATAAAAGAAGGTGTGTTTTGACTAATACATTGACTTAAACTTTGGTTAGCACGTCATTTTTTTGCTATGACATGTAGGAACTACTTTATCCACAATCAAATTTCTTGAATGAAAATACAGTATGCAGGTGCTATAAAAAAAGAAATAATATGGTCAAAGTAATAAAAGAGGTAAAGTTCATACATTTGATTTGTTTCTCATATTGCTCATATTTACTTTATTGACCAGAAGGGTGCAATTGGTCAAGGGTTGTAATTTTTAAGCTCTTCATATTGATATATACATATTTTATATATGTGTGTATGTGTGTATATATATACATATATATATATCTATAAAAAATGCTGAAAGGAATTTTAGCCTAGATATTATCTTCCTTGACAGCTAAGAAGAAAGTCTTTCCTTTAAATAGTGTTCTTCTCACATAGCTGTTTGTGGTTTGTAACAGAGGTAAACATGCACACAAGAGAAGATATTTAGTTATAGTGCACATAGGGCATAGTTTAAAGTGGGTTTAAAGAAGAGTAACATTTATTTTTGGTGGCTTTTTTCTTTTTTTGCCCTCCCATGAACATTTGGATAAACAGTAAACAGCTTATCAATTGTTGGATTTGTTGTGGCAAAAACCTGTGCCGTAGGGCTCTGCGACCCAAAAGGAAAGATAATGAAGTCGGTCAGTGAAATAAGATAGAAGTAATTGAATTGATTTTTTTAAGTAAAAAACAAAACAAGGAATCTGTAAGTTTGTTTCATGATTTTTGACTTTCTCTGAAAAGCCTTCAAAGGCGGTTATAAAGGTCAGATATCTATACCCTGTTAGCCATTTTTGGTAATCTGTGAAAATTTGTGGTTATTCTTAGGAGGAATCCTAGCATTTTTAATATGTCTGACTTTTTTTTTGTCTGCTGATAGATAACCCAGTGTATTAGCGTTAACTCAGCATTTACAATGGAATGCAGTGAGCGTTTTTTGGGAGGGGAGCTGGGTCTGGGGGAAGGGAGAAAGGAGGGGCAGGGAGGAGGACATTCTTATAATGAAGTTGTGGTGTTAAAGCTGAAAAGTTAAAGGTAAAATGTAACAGCTTGTCATAATTATGTTTCATATTGGCAGGTGTTCTGAACTTTCTGTTTGATAACTAGACATGTAAGTTTCAGTTCTTAAAGCTTTGCAGTCAATTTAAGGGCTCATTTATTTCACTGACAGCAAGATGTATATGTTGCCTGGCAGAGTGGATGTCTGGGGCCAAATCCACCACTTTGTTGCTTGCTTGTCTCACGGGAAGTAAATAGTAGCAATTTTTCAGCATAGGCATACCAGCACAAGGTGTTTAGCAAATAAATGAGCATAAGATGACCTGTGGTGTCCTGAAATTACTAAAATTCATGAATAATAAAATGATCTATAGCTTGTTAGCAGAGGGCTATAGCAAAGGCTAATTTGCAGTCACTGAAGCTTTACAGGATAATTTGTAACTTTTGAAAATTTAATGACTTCATCAGCTTTTACCAGTTTTTCTTTTTACCAATATAATTGTCTGAAAGCTACCTTCGGCAGAGCTCTTCTGTCTAGATAATATCACAATCACCTATGTCGTCACATTATGAATACTTAACGGACTTTATCTGAAGAACTACTTCTCTTTTATCTTTCCTTTCATGTCTGTATTATGGTAACTAACAAAAATGTGTCTTTATGCTATGAAGACACACTTTTCATTTTGTTAAATCTTCTTGACATAGGAGACAGTTATAAGAAAAAAAATCAGTAGAGTAATGCAAAGGGAAGAGGAATTTAAAACATATATATGTTAACATATACATATATACATATACATATTTGAGCAAACTATAGCTCACTGGAAATAGACTGAAAGCACCCTAAAACAAGATCAAAGAAATCAGATGGAATCTTAAAGGGCTCTGCACATAACGTATCACACATATTCAACAGCATTTAGTTACGGCTTTGTCAAGGAAAAGAGGGACCTGTGAGTTTTGGTCCTCGATCACAGTATTTATTTTTAATTAGATGAGATAGTCACTAACCCATGCATGCAGAAATAATCAAGGGAACAGGGACCAAAACCACAGCTGTTGTCTCCTTCACCTGAAAGGCTGATCACTGAGTACGCTGTTCTTTCGTCCTTCCAGATTCAAACATTTTGAATTCTTTGGTGTCTTAATACTCGCTGTCTCCTACGTACATTACAGTTGGAGCCAGATTTGTGTTACCTTGGATATTGCTACATGAAAACGGGATGTAAGCCAATAGTCAGGCATAGTTCAAAGTGAAGACTGTGGTTATGTTAAGCATTGCAGGAGTGCACACACTCCTGCAGCTTATAATTTGCTTTTCAAATGGTGACACTGTTTTAAGGCCTCTGAATTCTCTGTGTCACCTATCTCATAGGTTTCCTGGGCACATTTAGAAAAATATGCCCCTTCGCTACACTTTTGTGTGTCCCCTTTCTACATAAAGATCCCCACCCCTCGACGGGTATAAATATAACTACAGGTTGACGGCACCTTTTTCTCACCTAGTGCCATACCTTTGAGAAAGAAGAGATCCACCTAAAACTAGTGAAGAAAGTCCTATGCCAGGATTTATACGGGACTAACTCATTTCAATACCAAATGTACCTATCAGAGGAATGTTCCACCTGCAAAAACATACATTTCTATCAGGAAATATTTGAACGTTAATCTAGAAAAGCAAAAATAGAAAATGGGAGCATCCCCTGTGCAATCGCTACTTTTTTAAAAACATACTCTTAGTTAGGGAAGTTGAATTTTTAAACCATTAAAAAGTAAAGATAATTAACATCATTCACATAATACAGAGAAACAGCGATATTCGTCAGATACTTTTTAAAGTGCTTTAAGGGGATACTTACGAAGAGAATATTAGAAAAAGAGAAAGTACAACTGGAATATAGCAATATCTGGAAAATACAATTTAAGGAAAAGAGTATTCAAAGGAGGAAAGGGAAAGATAAAATAAATGAAATAAGTAGCTAGTGCACTTATTTTACAATTTTAATTCATTTTTAACCTTTGAACACTATTGAAGGCAAAAAATTGCAAAATTTATTCATTTATAGAGCCTTTTTAGTTTATTTTAGAAGTAGTTATTCTCTGACAATGCAGAACAAATCTCTCTTTTTAAAATATTTTTGATTTATGATTTAAAATTAATGACTTAGAAAGTATCATTCTACACAATATTTATATTGGTCTTCAAGTATTATATGTTGAGAAATCGCTGTATTATATGTTGAGAAAATATAAGATAGATCATGTGCAACAACGGGTTTCTCCAGATAACGGGCATCCTGAAGGAAACTTTACATAGGTAATCACAGTGACCTTGCTCTCTGTGGACAGTGTTTTTTGTAGTCAGAGCATATGGACCATGTACTTAGTCACAGAACTTCAGAGTGGGTGCTTAAATCACAGTAAGTGGGAATTGCTCCTGAAAAAGGAGCTCTTTTTTTTTTTTGATTTTGTTTTATCCCCCTCTCTGTCAAAGCAGTGATGTATCCTTCTGAGTTTTCTTGGGTAGAGGAAAAAAAAAAAGATTAGGGACCTTGATCATATCACCTTCACTAGTCTGCTACTAAAAAAAAACTGAAAAAAAATCCTATTTCATCCCCTTACCATGCTTCCCCAGGAACTTAAGCTCTGTGAGCCAAAGGTAGTAGAACAATGAAGCAGTAGTTTAATGTTGTTTTTATGTTTAAATAAATTATTATCCTCTTTCTTTTTTCTGTATCCCATATCTTTTTTGTTCTTTCAGGCTATGAATATGCAGATCAAGTACTCTGTCTTTCTCTTTTTTTCCAGTAGCAAAAGCATTAATAATTCCGTATAGGATTCTGACTATTTGGTAGTCTAAGAGCAGCTGTGAATTGCCCAGAAAAGATCCACCCCTTGTGGACACCGTGTCAGCATGATACCCGGTGATGACAGTGCACCTGAAGTCTCTTTAGGCTTGAACACACCACAGGCACAGTGTGCTGGGTCTGCCTGTTTGGCTACAGGCTAACCTGGACACAGTTCGCTGGGAGTCTCTGAATAGTCACACACCCAGAAGGCTGAAACTTGTATACATATACATCTCTGGAAACCATCTTTTTAGGTTGTACATATGCTATAACATTGCTATATGTCTTGGCTACAGAAAGTATTTTCTAAATGTGTAAGGTTGTTGGATAACTGCATTCATTCTGAGCTTGCATGGCAAATCTCATATGCTCCATAGGTAGAGAAACAGCAATTAATATTATCTACCAGGATGAGAGAGAGACTCCTGCAGCACCGAGACTGAAGAATAAAGATATTAAATTTTCATACCATCTTAACACCAAGTAATGTTTATCAGCTCATTCAATCTCCTTATTCAAGGTCTAAAGTGAAATAATCACTTTAACTGTTCATGGAGAATATTGCACAATTTTGACTATGTGATATATTCGTGATCTAAACCAGAATCCATTTAATCAGTTACCGAATCAAACTTGAGATCCAGGGTGGCTTTTCTATCGAGGACAGCGGGATGCGTTCCCGACAGAACTTTATCAAGGGTTCTCACCACAAAGGTCTGTCTTAGTAACTCTTTTTTGCACTAAGCACAGACAGCAGCAGTTCACACACCAGCACGAAGCCCGGCATCACAGCCCTCAGAAAGGAAGTCGACTGTGCCTGCTCGGTAACCCTCAGGTGGGGAGGTGGGCAAACTGCACCAGATAAAAGCATTAAAGCTGTTAACACTCTGGTCTGATCATTCTAATATGCAACATTCCAGCAAGTCAATTTAATGAGCTTAGTGCAGTAAGAGCAATTTCAGCTGTTTTCACATATTTGAGTGCTTGAATGTGAGCTATATTTCCTTCTTTTATCTTTTTAATACACCTAATAAAAACTACACAGACTTGGTTAACTTTTTAAAATAGCCACTCTCTACAGAATACTGGGAAATGAGCAAAATTAGTCAAGTATTTTTAGAACTGCTTGTGCCCTTAAACTGAAAATGTTATCATTTATACATCTGTGAGCATGGATTACAGGATCAGACCCTGAATTACATTTTACTCATGCTTATCAATTGTTTCCAGACTATTACATACATGGTTTATCCACAGATTAGTTTAAAAAATAATCCTTTTTTTTACCTGATATTTTTACCTGATATTGTGTGGTTTAATGGCTTTGGGGGGGTGGTTGCAGGAAGGGTGGGACTCTGCGGGGCCCTCAGGGCAGGGGTGCCATCCCAGATGTGTAGGGAGCGCATAGGGGTGCCCCACGTGGCTGTCAGCTTGGCAGGAGGAGCCACCGGTCTCCCACCCCACCAGACAGGGTGGTGGGGGAGGGGGAGGAGGAGGAGAAGGAGGAGGAGGAGGGGGGATTTATGAGCTCGCAGAGGACGCCAGAGGAGGCAGCAGGGAACTCACCAAGGGCCCCGCATCCCAGAGGAGAGGAGGCATCAGGCTGCTGTGCCGCTGCTGGAAACATCCAGACCCCTGCGCAGCGTACGAGCGCCTGGGGAGATGTCAGAGGCAATGGAGGACCCATCGACACATGCTGCACCGGGGAAACTCATGGCTTTAGGGCAGCTGTACAGGAGGGAGCAGGGCTCAGCGGGGGTTCCAATCAGTTGGTGCCCACGTCGGCTGGTACCCACAGTCTGTGCCTGGGGGCAGTGGAGGCCTCAGGGTGTCCAGGAGCATCTGTCTTCTACCCATCTTCTTGCTTGCCTAGCCACAATTCTCAAGTAAATAACTTGGGGCTGCACTAATCGTATCTAACTCAAGTTGACCTTAACCCTATTTGGTCCAGAGGTTTTAAACTCCTTCATGACCTACCAGCACTCTCGGGCACGCCTATTGCATCAGGAGCCGTCCTCCCGCCGACGCCGTGCCCTAATCCCGCTCCGGGGCCCGCCTGCCCCCCCGCTCCTCCAGGCTGCGTCCGCAGGGGCGAGCGCACGCCCCGGCCCGCGCTGGGGAGGAACCGGGGCCCTACAGGCGACACACGCAAAAGGGAGAGTCAGAGCCGCGCTCCGGCAGACCCGGCGCCGCGCAGACCCGGCGCGGCCCCCGGCCCGACTCCCCCCCCCCCGCCCCGCCGCCTCCACGCAGCGACGGCCCCGGCTGGCAGGACACAGCCCGACACCCGCGGCCACCCGAAGGCGCACGCTCGCCTCACCTCGCCTCACCGCGGCCCCCACATGCTCGACTCCAGCCCGCCTCTGCCCTCGCCCGCCGCCGTCCAGCCAAAACACCCGCCCTGCTCGCCGCCATCTTGCCCGCCGCCGCACCGCGCGTGCGCGGCCCAGGACCGCGAGGGAGGGGCGGGGGGAGCGCGAGGGGCGGGGGAGCGCGAGGCGGGGGGGAGGCGAGACCCGCAATGGCGCCCTCGCGTGGTCGCAGCGCCGCGCTGCAGCCGGCCGGCTCCCGCGCGCCAACCGCAGCCCGCCGCGCCACCCCGGCGCTCAGGCCGAGCAGCGAGCGCCCCGAGGCTGCTCTGCCCGCGCCCGAGAGAGCGGCGGGCTTCAGCGAGCAGGCGCTGGGGCTGCCCCGGGGAGAGAGCGCCGCGGAGCAGCTCCGAGACGGCACTGCCCGTCCCCGCGCCCCCAGGAAGCACCGAGAAGGAAAAGCCCTCTCGGGAAAAGCGCTCCCGGTCCGTGAGCACCGGGCAGGGGGCACGAGCGCGGCCCCTGCGCTTACCCGTCCCCGAGAGAGCGCAGAGTAGCGGCCAACGCGGCGACCGGCAGCGCGCACGTGTGCGCCGGCTGCCCGCAACGGTCTCCGTACGCAGCGGTGGCCGCCGGCGGCTGCAGTGCTGCCTTGTCGACACGCGAGGGCAGCCGTGAGCGCGCCGGAACGCAATGCGCATGCGCAAGGCCACTGAGCGTGCAGTGCCGCTTTTCAGACGCGCGATGGCAGCAGAGCGCAGGGCTGAACGCAATGCGCATGCGCGTCCCCCTTCCGGGTGCAGTGCCGCCCTTCAGACGCGCGATGGCAGCAGAGCGCAGGGCGGAACGCAATGCCCATGCGCGTCCCCCTTCCGGGTGCAGTGCCGCCCCTCAGACGCGCGATGGCAGCAGAGCGCGGGCGGGGGCGGTTCAGGGTTTTGTAGCAGGTGAAGGTGGCTGTAAGTGATCCCAGGTGCAATGGCTTCGTCAGTCACAGCTAAAGCTCAGGAAAAGTCCTCCAAAAATATAACCGCCTAGTGGCGGTTATATTGCCTTTTTAAACTGAGTTCCTTATCTTTTTAAATTAAGCTCCAGGGATGGCGCAAGGCCGACAGAGGAGAGCAGCTCAAAGGGAAGCTGCCAGACCCAGCGGCAGTGCTGCTGCTTGCGGTTTTCACCTGACCGCGTGAGCAGAGCTGGAACCTGGGAGGAGCGAATAACGAACAGTAAAATAGCATGACTGCACCAGAATAAAAGTCACGCTGAAGGGAGACAGCAGAGATGAGTACTGGAGAGCACTTAATACATTTCACAGACAAAGCTTAACCAGTGTGTTCAATGTTTGCAAAAGTTAACCCTACAGCGCAGGAATTTTACTCAGACACTGCACCCAGCATTTCTCTTAAAAGTAACAAAGAAAAAGAGGATAAAAATCTATACCTACAGGTAGCAATTCATATTTAAATTATTAAATCTGTCAGTTTCTTTTAAGGAATGGTTGGAATTGATCAATAACGCGCACAGATGGAGAACTGCCAAATTACTGATTAGGAATAATGAGATAAGTTGAAAAATTAAAAATAAAAGGAAAAACGCTACCAATTGGACCCTTGAAGTCAACAAAAATAGGAGGAGACATTCTTGCAGGAATCCCAAAGTCACTGTTGATAGCAATTGCTCGTTATTTTTGCTTCCCAGGAGTGGCACGGAAGTAATCCATTCCAACACCATTGACACTGTTAGCTGTATCCTGCTTTGGCTTGCTTTTGTTGGGTTTTGTTCTATTTTGTTATCATACACACATACCTGAAAAGGGAAAGATGCAAACTTTCTTTTAAGATTACTTTCCCTAGCTGAAGTTAAAGAGAAGTACAAAATGTAAACAAACTGAGAGCAGGAGCAAGAAAGCACTTCTCTCTGTAAGGACAGATGTCCCTCCTATTATTATCTACTGCGATTAACAGATCACCAACATACAAAGCATGGCACGAAGAATAATATACACACACACAGAGACAGAACTTACAAAACATCAGATTTTTATGTATTGTGTTTGCATGTCCCAGTCTTTTTCTGAAATGAGATTGGGTTGCTTTTGCCTCATTTTAAAGCATTTTTGCCAGCTCATGAATAATTTTCTCTCTTGTATGCAATCTCAGTCTATCAGAGTTTTTAAAAATGTGTTGATTCTTGTCCGCATGTAGCGGAACATAAAAAACATGAGAAATGCAACAAGACACTTGTTAGTGTGCAGACTTGCAGCCAATCTCATCTGTTCTGAAAATAATTTAAGTGCATTAAACTATATTGAAAGGTGAATTAATGGACTGTTTTCCTTGTAACGGAAACTATCAGCCAAACACATAAACAGATAACTCCTTAAATGCAGACTGAGAACCTGCCCCCCAGTGTGGCTTTGAGGCCCCCAAGACTCTTCCTTCAGCATGACTTTGGCACCCCACAGACCCCCTGTGTGGCTTTTGACTGTCCCAGATCCCCCACGTGGCTCTGAGGCTAGATGGACCCCCCCTGTGTGGCTGCCCCCCACCTCCCATACATACATCCCTTCCTAATTTTGTGGGATCTGGGACTGCTTGCCAACCTCATGGAAAGAAACCCCAAATAAATGGACTAGAAATGCTTGAGTAGATATTGGTACCTAATTCCCAAGGAGGATCAGGGCTTGAGTCATACGTTTTCCTTCAGCAAATACTAATAGCTAGCTGAGACTATCTCCCACAAAATATAGTGGCCTCTATAAAACCTGTTCTTATAAGCCAAACTGCCCTTACATTTCTATTTAACCGACAGCTCATCACTTGGTAGGTAACAAAACATCCCACAGTCTGGCCTCACAACCGGGCTGGGAACTGAAATTGTTCCGAGAATCTCGCTGCAGAGCTTTGCTTGTGGTTGCAGCGTTTGGTCACCATGGACACACACAGCTTGTAAACACCGCCACTGTTCAGAAATCACGGTTTGGCTATCTTCAAATGCTGTCCTGTAAGCCAGGAGGAGCAAGCCAGAAGAAGTTATCTTGAAACTTCAAGACAGCAAGAGCAGGAAAGGTCAGTGGCTTTCTGAAAAACACATTTTGTATAATACCAACTTCAGCAAAGCCTGTTTCTTTCCACGCAGATTTAGCCATTCCCCCAACATTCACACAGTTCTACAATTGTCTTTCACCCCAAACCCTACCATGCCTTGCATTAACTCATTTCTATTACTTTCCATCATGACACCCATCTAGTCTTCAAGTGTGTTTCCCAAAACAGCTGTGCTGATTTTTCCCTCAGATTCTTGTGTCTCCCTGTATGCACTATACTTCTGATGCAGCTGCCATATTCCCAGCGTGGAACCTGTTCTGTTATTACTATGATAAGAGCTTTTTGTATATTTATTCTACTTCGGTCACCTATCTACTTGAATTTTGGACATTTTCTGAAAGAGAGACACCAGTTTTACTAGGATGCATTAAGTTTTAGTTACAAATGTTCATTAAAAACTACATTATACTTATCAGACCTCTCTCGCTGTGATTAAATCCTTGATTGCAGTATTCCTCCTTTGAAAAAGTAGTTTCAAAGTTCAGCACACAAAGTACTATTCACTTCTATATTCACAATTTTAAGTCTGCAAGAGTCACTAATACTGATGCATTTCCCTTCCCTCAATATTTGTTGTGGACCTAACCATGCCTCTCAAATTGCAGGTATCTCACCAGTTTTAATACATAATGTTGCATTTTAAAAAATTAGACCTCTGCTAAAATGTCTGCTTTCAAAAAAATTAGCAAAGTCTTAATTTAGGATAGTAGGCATAGTGTTTACACTATTTGAATATATCTTAAAATAATTAGATTACCACTTACTGTTATATCAACAATTCCCAGCCTCATTCACACCACAAAAATTATGTCTAATTACCAGGCATTGTTACCTGTGATGTGATTACCAGACCTGTTACCTTTTAATCATTTCATATGTACAGAAGAGGGCTTTTAAAAAGTGCTATTTAAGGCATTCTCCATTATTCCATCATCTTCCCTTGGTAGCTCACAAATATTCAAGTCTTCTAACTTATTTCTCGGATTCAGGATGTGCTTAGCTATACTTAACAGTGTGAACCTCTGGCATACAGACACCAAGATTAACAGAAACATTATTCTGAAACTAAAGAAAAAGCATACATTCCAGACGTGTACAGCTTCTTGCTTGTTACTGTGCTTGAGCATTAATTGTTCTGTAATATTTGGCCCTTCTGTAAAAAAAACTGTATGCTCCAAAGGTGCATCTTCCTGTGCCCATTTTTCCTAACAACATGGTAATTCTTGCCATTGTTTGCATTACACGTGTTTCTTCATCCTGGGCTCTAATCTGGGATGTTGTTTTCTGGCCATGGAAACCTGGGTGTACATCTAAGAATAATGAGCACAGGAACACAACTCTCCCCTCACTCTGGTGAGTGTCCTTGGATTGAAACATCAGTCTTTACAGTCATTCCTTCACTCTTTCTGTATGCATGAATATTTAATTGCCTAAGAGCTGTATCTCAAATTATACTGTAGCTTAATAGTTAAGATGATGTCCAAGAAGATGTCAGTTCATGTTACCTCAGGCAGAGGAAGGATGAGAATGCAGCCGCCCCCCCCCAAGTAACTAAATACCCTGATCAGTCATCGAAGCCTTGGGTTTAAACTGGAAGCAACATTTTCTTCTCTGCTCCCATTTCATAAGACAATACTGAGTTAAGTATCTAATTCCAGAAAAATGATGTGGCTGTGAATTCTGCCTCTTCGAATATAAATACAGGAATCTACCTTTGATGGAGGAATGGAACTTCTCTCCATAACATAACTCTCTACAGAGTAATTCAGATAGCTTCTAGTCCAATGATTTTGCAGCCATATTTTATAATTTACTCTATAAATGTATGGATTCCAGTCATGCCTCTATACAGCCTTCAGTACCAATTCTCTGGCTGAAGTTCTGGTCACAAGACCCACTGCCTACGGAGAAACAGTACACAATGTAAAACCGTAATAATTCCCCCGTGGAATTTGACCCCATACACCAAACTGCAGAAAGAGTACAACATTAAACAACAACAAAAAATTAATCTTAAAAGATACATATTTTTAGATTAGAAAACTACTCATCAGTTAACTAGGACTATAAAAATGCACGTTTCAAGTCAAGATGCAGGCCAGACATGAAATGCTTTAGGCCAAACGTTTTAGCTGCCAATTATAAGCAGTTGAAAACAAGAGGACGTGATGGGGGGGGGGGGGAAGCAACCTTCATACATGTGACTGGAATACTCCCCTAGAATTCCTAATTTTTCATTCTGTTACATTTTGCCAGAGTTTGATACATCAGTGTGAAGTATGACATCCAAGAAAAAGAAGCTGAAACAAGACCCCATAGGTTCAGGAACAAATAAGGAAGGACTAAGAACCAGGAATGGAGAAACATCCAAAGGAAGAAGCTCCACGGAAACACTTGTCAGAGAGAGGAAGCGGTATTTGCAGAAGGAATACAAGACCCTTACTGAACACATGAACACGTACATGGGAAGAGTGGAGCACTTCCTCCGTGAGAACGATATCCTACAAAAGGAAGCTCAACAGAATCAGGAGGAGAGCAACGCTTACCTCTCCTACATATCAAAATACAGCCAGAAGTGCGAGAATGTGATAATAACGTTAAATGACCAGAATCACACTGATCTGTCTCAAATCTGGAAGCAGAAAGAGAAGCTAATCTCACAGTATACAGAAAAAGAGAAGGAGATAAGGAACTACCTCATGGATATGGAGGCAAAGTATTCTCTTATGAACAAGGAGGTCCAAGACTTGCAGCCTTTCAAAGAGCTGCAGCTGGAACAGATGAACAAGATTAAGGACCTGGAGAAGGAGCTGTTGGTCACAAAGATCCAGCATTCAGAACAAATGCACAAAATCAGGAGCAGATTTCTCCAGGCCAAGGCTGCCTGCGAGGTAGAGTCTCACCAGAAGATCCAGGTTCTGACCAAGAAAGCAGAAGCAGCAGCAGTACAATCTCTGATTGAGCATGCCAAACAAATAAAAGCAGAGAACGAGCATCTACGCCAGGAACTGCTCAGCCTCATCCAATGCTCACGCGTTCTTAAAGCAATCAGGCTTCAACTGAGGGAGCAGCAGCAGCAGCTTCTTCAGGAGAACCAGTACAGCCAGGACATGGCACGCATGCGTCACTGGCTTCCCCAGCATGAGGTACCTGATGCAAACAGGTAAACCTACAGCTTCCATAGCTCCTTCAGGTGTGTTCACTAGCCCAGAAGAAACACCTCTCTGCTCCTCACTCATGCCGATTTATCACTAGACATAGCTGGACTGTTGCTACTACTAGTCAGGAAACGAAGTATGCAGAAGTCAGGTGAACAGCTGACACATTCTGTGGGTGGGTGAATGGTTTGATTTACATAGTTTGTGCTCAGAGCACAATCCAAATACATCTCAAAAGTAACCTCAGCTCTAACTTCCACAACATCCATATTAAGTAGTAGTTGAAACTGCAATCCTTTCACTTCCCAAAATAAAATGAGATTTTCTCTCTTTGAGAACAGACTTTGATATTTCATCAATTAGTAACTTTCCGCCTGTAAATTATATTCTTAGACCTAGTGAGGCAACCTTTGTTATTTTTCACTGCCAACTACACCTATAGATACCATAATCTGAACTGGTGTAGGCCAGCTCCTGCTTCCAGCAACATTCATTTTCCCCAAATTTCTAGAAGGCAAGGACTTTAATTTATTTAATCTTACCTCCCCAAAGGAGGTAAAATAGATAAGTAAGCAACTAAATTCTTTAATTAATATATGTAGTAATATAAGATGTTCAACCTTTAGTCAGAACTATCAATAAACTATATTTACTGAATATATTCATAACAATTTTGATTCTTTTTTTTTTCATTTTTTGCTTAATGTTTCACTTCAGAAACAACTGACAATCAGTTCTGATAGCCTACAGGTATATTCACTTTCCAAGCTGAACACTTCTGAATTCCAATTACCTCATCAATGCCAACACCGGAGGTCACCTTTCCTCCATGGTTGGATACCCACGCAGGGATATTTTATACAGGCTCAGAACAGCTGAGGTTGGAAGGGACCTCAAAGCAGGATCAACCAGAGGAGGGAGCTCAGGGCTGTGTCCAGTGGGCTTTTTAATATTTCCAAGGACGGAGACTTCGCAAGCTCTCTGGGCAATGTGTTCTAGCGTTTGATGACCATCATGGTAGGAAAGGTTCTTTCTTGCGCTTAAACAGAATTCCCCAAATACCAACTTGCGCCCGTTGCCTCTCATCCGGCCACTGGGTGCCATGGAGGAGAGTCCGGCTCTGTTGTCCGTACTCCCTCCCATCAGGCATTTACACACATCGGTAAGGCCCCCCCGAGCTTTCCCTTCTCCAGGATAAAGCCTCTCCTCGTATGTCAGATGCTCTAAGCCCTCAATCACCTTCATGCCCCCTCGCTGGACACACTCTAGCACGTCCATGTCTCTCTCGTACTGGGGAGCACCGGACGCAGCGCTCCAGCCGCGGCCTCACCGCTGCAGAGCAGAGGGGAAGGGTCACCCCTGGCCTGCTGGCGGTGCTCCTCCGAATGCAGCACCGGATGCCCTCGGCCCTCGTTGCCACGAGGGCACGTCGTGGGCTCAGCGGTCGCTTGTTGTGCACCAGGACCCCCAGGTCCTCCTCCGCCAAGCTGCTCCCCGCGGCTCTGCCTCCCGCCTGTGCCGGGCAGGCGGCTGCTCCTCCCCAGGTGCAGGGCTCGGTGTCTCCCGTGGCTGAACTCCATGCGGTTCCTCCCTGCCCCTCTCTCCAGCCTGCCATGAGTTTGCAGCCAACCTCACTGTCCTTCATCCAGGACTCGACTCCCGGCCGCGCCGCTCCGGCGGGGGGGGGTCGGGGGGGAGTAGCCGGGGCGGCCGCTCCGCACCTCCGGCCCGGCAGGGAGCGCCCCCAGCAACCGGCCCCCGGGACCGGGCCCTGCGCATGCGCAGCCATGGGGCGACCGGCGCATGCGCTCTGCGCCCGCGGCCGTTTCCATAGCAGCGGGGATCAACAGGGAGGGCGGCGCGCGCGGGGGGCGGGGGAGGCTCGTGCGGGGGCGCCGCCTCCCGCCCCGGCCCGGCCGCCATGAGCGCGCCGGAGGTGGAGGCGCTCGTGTCGCAGAAGTACGAGATCAAGAGGCGCCTGGGCAAGGGGGTGAGCGCGGCGGGGGGTCTCGGGAGCGCGCTGTCCCGGGGAGGAGGTTCCTGCCGGCCCGCGGCGCGGAGCCTCGGGTCGTCCACGGGTCGGCGGCGGCTTTCCGTCCCCTTCCGCCCTGGCCGCGGGCGGGCGCGGGCCTCTGAGCGGGGCCGCGTCCAGCGGTGGAGCTCTGGGAGCTTATCAAAAAGCTGAGGAAATACTGAGCCCTGAGCTACTTAAGAAAATCGCAAATCATAGCCTGAATGCTTGGAGGTTTTTGTTCTTGTTTCGTGACTAAAAAAAAAAAAAAAAGGAAGGTGTGATGTGTAGCACATAAAATGAAAAATACCTTTAAATTCCCTGTCCTTTTTTCCTGTAATTTAGTGGAGAACCCCTCCCACTTCCATATTTTCTGCTGCAAACTTGTGTTACTACACAAAGCAGTGTTAGACCTTTCATGTCTACCTACTTTGTAGTAAAATCAGCCTGAGTCTTGAAAAGAGACTCGGATTGTGCCAGCCAGATTCTTTCACATCTACTGTAACCCCATTATTTCAAGTATAATGCTACATCATGTAGTTTTTCGTCATAAAGTATTTATATATTTTTATATGTAGTTTTAAAGAGCCAAAGTTAATTTCTCAGCTCTTTCTCCTCAGACAGTCTCTAAGCCCTTCCTAATGAGCGGCTTTTCTTTGATCTGGCAGCTGTTTGCTGTTGCTTGTGAAGGAGGATGTTATGGGAGACAGTGTCTCCCAGAGCACACCACCCAAAAGGAAAGACTCGCATTGCAGGCATTTACACAAAAAGTTGCTGGATAAAAATTAAAAAAATACTGTGTATCTTGAATAATATCAGGTACAGGTAGCAATGCTAGAGGTCTCCAGCTACACTATCACAGCTCTTTACGGTTTGTAAGATGAAGGACACAGCTCTTGGTATCTCAGGATCCTCTGCTTTTGTTGTAGAGTCGCTGTGGTCAGCGTTTCATGCCTTTGCTCAAAATCAAAACACTGAATTAGGAGGATCCTACTAGTTTGATCTATATCATGCTAGGATTTCATGTGCAATTCCATCTGGATAAGTGAGAGAGGCACACTTTCTCCTAGAAGATGACGGTTTGTTTTTCTAGTTTTGAAATCATGCCAGTCTTTTTATGTATTTAATTCTAAGTTTGTCTCTTTTTGCTGCCATCCTGTTACTACTTACCAGCTTTCTTCCTTTGACTGAATGTAATATATTACATCTTTTAATGTGTTGTGTTTTTAGGACAAAATGGCTTTATTCTCTCCTCTGGAGTACGAAATTGTTTGAGGGTTCTCACTGGAGGCTGTTTCACAAACATAACTACATGGATCCAGGTCTTTAAAGGTCTTTAGCGGCCTTAGGTTCGTCATCTAGGCATCACTGACATTATCAAAACTACTAGCGAAGCTCTTAACTTTGGTGGTGCCAGTCTCCTAAACATCTGTGTTTTCTGCCTCTTGTAGGCAGAAAGCTCTGTACGTATTGGCAAAATCCCACAGCTGATGATCTCACCTGAGTCTTTAAAAGACTGTTGTAGGCCCTGAAACAGGTGAAGACTGCCCAAAAAACAGAGCAGGGAAGACAGGCAGCAACAAGGGAGATAAGCTGTTCCTTTACAGTGAGGGCATTCAGACAGTTCATAATTGTCTCAAATTAAAATCAGTATTGCCTATGATGGGAACGGGAACCTTAAGTCGAGTTTTTCCTATTCTGGATGAGTGTGTTAACTGGTGTGTTATTTGCAAATGGTGATTACGCAGCCTCCCTTGTGGAACAGCTCCAATTTTGTTATTTTTAGGTAATAGATCTGAATCTTAACTTTCCACATTGTAGGGAATGCCTTACCCCTGCACAATAGAGTCATTTCTCAACTCTGTTGCCCAGTTAATATTTAAATAACTGTACAAAGTAAAACAGCTCCAATATGAGAAAATGAGGGATTTCTGTACTTAAATACTCTGATACTGTTATTAAGGGAGACTTCCCAGGAATATTCATGGTCCTGGAGTATGGGTTCCAGACCTTTGCTGCACATCAGGCAAAGCAAACAATCGGAGTGAAAGCATCTCAGGTGCTGAGATGCTGGCAGTTGTGTGTGGGGGGGTTGTTTTGGTTTTTTTTTTTTTTTTGTGTGTGTGTGTGTGTGGTCCTAATCTCAGTTTCAGAGGAGAGTATGTAGCTCAGGATCTCAAACAGACAAACATGTCTGTGTGACCAGAGATAGATGTCTGTTTCTGGCCACATCAGCTATATAACTGTCAAAAACATCCCTTCTCTCTGTTTTCTTCTTTTATTTTACTATACACTTTAGATATCTCTCCATTTACCTAGTTTCTGAGAATGGGAAGTTCAGGTACCTAAAAAGACATTCTTAGTACAGAAAGCCTGTCTTTGAAACAAAAACTCCATTAGATGGTAGGATAATTTAGGATTTACCTATGGCAGTGCTGAGCAGAACAATGGTAAGTACTTTTAAAAATCAAGCTCATGGAGCCTTGTTTAATTTCACTGCATCATCCATCCTTATTTGTGGTGTTTAGATGCTAATGTGACAAATGCAGGTAATGAGATTTATCGTTATTGCCCTGTATGTACGTTGGTGTTGTTTGCTGTAAGTGGTGGGTTCCAAGGTTCAAGATGATTTCTTAACCAACAGAAGCTATTCCAAAGGTTTCTACCTTGCTTTCGTTGTGGAGTCGCTGTGGTCAGCATTTCATGCCTTTGCTCAGAATCAAAACACTGAATTAGGAGGATCCTACTAGTTTGATCTATGTCACACTAGGATTTCCTTTTTAGAAAACCAAACATTCTTCTTGGAACAGCACGTTGTTGATACTTCAGCATGTTGTTGAGAGGAAACTGGGCAAGCTAATAGAAGACAAACCTATGGGAACTTTTTAAAATACACTGAAACCATCTCTGGCTCAGGTATGTCCTCAGCCAGAAATTAGTAGAGGCTTAGGAAGTATTGTTCTGTATTTACTCTATTCATATACTTCTACTATTGGCTGCTTTTGGGCCCAGAGTTCTGGGCCTCGTCGACCTTTTGTCTGTCTCAGTATGGATGTTCTTAGTCCTTCAGTCAAGAAGTATTGTTCATTGGCCTAATTTTTCTGTCTCCTAGGTAGTCAGTGATTATCTCTTCTCTTAAGCTCTCTGTTGAGTACGTTCTACTTCAACACTGAAGGTCTGAACAGAGCTTAAGACAGTACACTGTTCATCTGTGCTTTTTTTCCCCTAGGCTTACGGCATTGTGTGGAAAGCAATTGATCGCAGGACAGGAGAAACAGTTGCCGTTAAAAAGATTTTTGATGCTTTCAGGAACAGAACAGATGCTCAGGTGAGAAATCATTGTATCGACATGTCCTGAAGGATGTGGTAGGAGTTCATAGGTATTTTGAGGATTTATGTATTGATCTATGTGTAGGCAACTGGACTATGCTCTGAAAAATGTTAGCTATTTGACAGTTGTGTGTAATAATATAGTCTATAATTATATTAGGATAAAAATGAGCAAATATATAAGGCTCTGTGTATCATAGCATCTACAGTCTACTGACTGATGTTACTGAGGGGAAAGTGTCTTTATAGGCATGCACAATTTGATTCTCTCTTATGTTGTTATTCAACAGTATCTAAGCACTGAGAGCACGTTTATGACTCTCTAGCCTGTCTACCACGTAACATTTTCTTCTGCCTTAGTGATTACAATGGATTTATCCCTCTCCATTGGAAATCCATATTCTTTTCTGTCATTCTATTGTTGTGATAATAAATGTTTCTCTTTATTTTTAGAGAACTTTTCGAGAGATTATGTTCCTGCAGGTAAGGTCCATTTTTTTCCCCTCTCCTCTCTAATCTTTAATTTTCTCTGCTGCCATTCACATATTTCCTTCTCATTCTTTTTCAAAATGCAGTAGTCAGTGTTGCCATGTCTTTTTACTTCCTTTCTCCACTGTCTGTCTTGGCAAACAGTCTTTCCATGACTCCACAAAAGCTCCTGAATGAAACGGAGAGTTGGTCTTATATTTTCTTTCAGACATGTCTTGTTCTTTCACTGTTTTTAGCAGTGTGTCTGCTCTTTAACCACCATACGGATAGGCGCTCTCTCTCACATCTTCCTTCTTTATGAATGGAAAGATTTTTTCCTTGAAGTTTAAATGCCAAGATTCAGAGGTGGGGACAAGGGATGGAAGAGGATTACGTGCTAAAATTTTCTTCCTCCCTCATGTAGGAGGAAACTTGACCACTTGAAATAATTAAAGCATAACTAAAGGGAGAAGTTCTATATGGAATTACTTAAGGTTGCTCTTATTGTAATGTTATTAACCACACACTGGGCCTAATTACAGTATCAGTGGCAGCGGCATTAAAATCATCTGTCCATTCCTCCATAGAGCCATCATGTAGAAGCATTAATGTTTTGGAATAGTGGTAATGTTGTTATAACCATTATCATCTAAGGACACAAGCAAGACGGGGTTCATAGGAAGAGGTGTTTCCTAAGACCATTTAGTTTAGGTGAGAAAGATATGAGGGTTTGGACTCTCAAATCATTCTTCAAGCCTGAAATAGAAGCAACAGACTTAAGAGCTAAAAACTTACGAAAACAGTTTCTTAGAGGCTAATTAATTTAAGTTATAAGTTAGGTCATCTCTGAAAGTATAGCACTTCTGGAGTAGGTGAGTGGAGGTGAATTTGGGAGAAGAAAGAGAAAGATTCCTCCCAAAAGAAAGAACAAGACGTGGGGGAGGGGAAGGTTGTAATGTGCCATTAAGACTTTACTTTCATGGCTTTTGGTGCTCAATAGATTTAAGAATTTTGGTTCCCACCTCTTCTTTTTGCATGTGTTTTGTAGCTCTTCCTTGAGGATCAGGACTGAGAGATAAGAAATGGAAAGATTATATAAGACGTATTCTTTCTTACATACCTGGATATTCTGTCTTATATTGCTTATCTATGAGAGTTCCTTCCTGTGTGTAGTGATTGTTTAGTTTTGTTTGTATATTTACCATAAAGGTATTTAATGCACTGGATGAAGTTCATTATACTTGAGAAGTGTGTATGTAGAGTCTGGCCATTTGGATGGTTTTCTTCTGGGTGATATGTAGTATGTTGGTCATAATGGTGCTGGCAGGTTTTACATTTATTGCTCAGCATAAATCTAGATCTCTTTGGTGCCTTTTGGGCCACAGTACAGAATATGATTTTGGTAATGAGTTTAGTGAGAGTATGGTTCTTTAAGCAAAGATAAGTAGGATTGGCTCTGGCAAGATTTTTTTTTCAAGGCAGGATGTTTTTATAGTATTGATTGAAACTTTTTCATAACTTTCCATTATCAATTCCAGGGCAAGGCAGTGTGAGGCAGTGGAGCTTTTCCTTCAGTATTAAGTTCTTAAACTTTATCTTTTGCATAAAGACTTCTTTAGATTATTTAAGTGGGTATGGTGAATATTGTCCTCAGAATAAACACAAGGATGTTTGATGGCCTGGCTCTGTATCACAGCTTTGTAGTGTCTTTTCACTGGTTGCTGCAGATGGGTGTGTTAGTTTGTGAATTCTTCTAGATGTACATTATAACCAATTTTTGTATTAGCTTCAGAGTCTAGGGAGCTGATGCTCTTCTAAGATTGTTCTGGAGATAGTTCAATATGATTGTTGATACTGATTGTAACTGAATTTGTGATGGAAACAGATAAGGAGTCTATGTTACTAGTACAAATAATGATGATTTAATTTATGTATTGTAGGTGCAGCATAGGTTTTATGGTGCACCTGTTTATAATTTTCTGCTCAGGATGGTTCATGAAAATGGCATACTGTGAATTGTTCATAGTGATGCTAGCTTATAGTGTTAGTTATAGGAAATGAAAGTCGTTATGGCTGAGGATGAAGTAGGTGTTCCTGCCAGCATTATCAGCCTGCAAATGTGAGGGTAAAATTCACCTTCAGATTAGAATATCTGTGTTTAGGTATCTCTGTGCATGTTGGCTGTCTGATCTCCCATTAAAGTCAGTTCAATGCAACCTGTAGAGTGTTTCAGCTTACCCTCAAATGGGCAGTTTCTGGTTGGCCAGCTGGATTGTGTTGGTGGATTTTTAAAATGTGAATGTTAATGGCACCTTTATTATCATAGTTTCACTGCCGTAGTAATTCTTTGTCCTGAGTACAAACTATGAGGTGCATAATGTTGATTGGATTTTATTTGTATGTGGTATAGGGGGACTTTTAGTACTAAAGTCTCAGAAACAGAGGTGTTTTAGATTAACTTGGCAGTTTCACACTGTGGAGCAAGTTTAGAAGGTAACATTTATTTTGTATTTCTGTAGAAGCATAATGAAGGAAATAACATTTTAATGTTTGTTCTAGAGCACAATAAAAAGTAAAATAAGCTATTGTTCTTTATTTGGTTCACAAGCAAGGCTCTTGATTTCAACAGTTGGGTCTCTTTCCTCTGCAGGAGTTTGGAGAACATCCAAATATTATCAAGCTGCTTGATGTTATCCGAGCTCAGAATGACAAGGACATCTACCTCGTCTTTGAGTCCATGGGTGAGACTCAGCATTGCATCAGCCATTTAAATTCATCCTCTCTTACGGGTTATCTTTGTTCCCTACCTTGACAGTAGTGTGTTGATGACTAACATGAATAATGATAGAGGTAGGCAGATACACAGGAGCAGTACAGCTCTTTATATTTCTGCCAGTTGTGATCAGATAGGAATAGCAGTGAAACTTAAGGGGGAAAATAATTATGAAAATTGGTTTGGTTGAGGAGGTGGAAGGAAGGCAGTGAGAAACAAATTAGAAGGCTTGTAGAAACATGAGAATTGCATGGGATGACTATATGCACCTTTATTATAACAAAATTATGCAATAGAACAACTACTGTAGCATGAGTTCTACAGGTCAAAGTATACATGGGTATATATAATGCAGAATGTGAATAAGAAAGTAGGTGTTATTCTAGCTTTACAGTTAGTGCATTCTTGATCAGTTAAGGAGCATAAATGTTTTTCTCTGCACGTGTGAAACTGCTAACCTAGGACTCAAGAGTATAATAGATACATTTATAGTTCAAAAGTGGACCTGATGACAGTGGACAGAGAGATTGCAGTACTCTCAGTAACTGAAGTATTAACTTCTGTTGAGGATGCACTTGAAAGATTACAGTTTTGGGAGTGGTCTTTGTGGCCTTTCTCAGAGGAATTTATATTCACAACTTGTAATGCTTTACTGACCTGTATTACAGAGACAGATTTACATGCAGTGATTAAGAAGGGGAATTTGTTGAAAGACATCCACAAGTGTTACATTCTCTACCAACTCTTGAAGGCCACTAAATTCATCCACTCAGGAAATGTTATTCACAGGGATCAGAAGGTACAGTTCAGTCACTAATCTCTATTGAAATGGATGGTCACTCCTTCACTGAAGTTTTCTGTTAAACAGTAATGAGAAAGTGTGAAAGGAATGAGACTGGAATAAGAACCTTAATAATAACCTTCTGCTATTCAGAGAGTAAAGAGCTTATTAATTTTTCTTTGTTCAATACAGCCTTCAAATATCCTGCTGGATGCAGACTGCTTTGTTAAACTTTGTGATTTTGGGCTGGCTCGTTCTCTGTGTCAGATGAATGAGGACCAGAGCAACCCTGCGCTGACAGAATATGTGGCGACACGCTGGTACCGAGCCCCTGAGATCTTACTTTCCTCTCAGAGGTAACTGTAAGGCTGGTGGGGTACAGTCTGCTTGATATGAGAGAAAGGATGGGATTATATCATTTCTTCACTATTGGGAAAAATTACTGGCTGAGAAGTCTTACAGCATTTTAGTTTAGATGTCAACAGATGCAAGGTCATGTCACCAGGCCATCTTCTCAATGTGCACCTAAAATCCTGTTTGGCAACAGAAAAGTCTCTCATTACATGCATGTTCCTTCCTGTCTTCTTAGGTTGCCCATTTATGTATATCATCCAGCTTATATGTTTGTCATCCATTCTCCCACCAAACTTATTCTTTCTCCCATTAAATCTGCATCTTTACAAAATTTTCTTGAGTATCTTGGTCCTCTTTTCCAAATTTTGCTTTAAGGACCTCTGGAGGCATGTTTTCTCTTCATTTTGCTGCTCCTCCTTTTCAAGCACTTCTTTCCTTCTCTCTAAGCCTAGGGAAAGAAAGCTAGAGTGAAAGGAAGCTTGGCTCAGCTGTGACAGCTAACATGGCAAGAAGACAGATAATTTTTGTCCATTTCAAATGTGGGCGATACAAAACTATTAACTTGGGTTAGTACAGCTCTTTGTCTGCTTGCTGCAGTGATAACAGAAAGCAGAATAACTGTTCAGTGATGTGATGTTCCTGTTCTGTTACGTGATGCATGTGCGTACAGCATAATAGTATCTTGGCCTTTCTTTACAAACTCAGTGAAGCATATTGTTCTCTTTAAGTGTTAAACACTGTAGTAATGGATCTAATATTAGAACTTAGAAAAAAGGTTCACATTCCGTTTCGAGAGGTGATATTTAGCCTTCCAGAATTTTTCATCGATGTCTCAATTTTGTTTAAGTGTGCAGTCAGCCTCAGTCCAAATGACTTCTTGAGTCTGACTGATGTAAGCCAGCTGCCCTTCAGCAGCTCTCCATTTGAAAGAGCTCTTGTCTGGTCACGTTTCAGAACATTTGAAGTTTCTTACTTTCTAGGAAAGAGATGATCTATTTACCTTGCAGGTAGGTAAGATGTGAGATATAGCTGTGAGATAAGAATCTGTACATGGGCAGTTACTGGAGAGCAATTAATGTGTGGTACCTTGTTGCCATGTGGTATGGTAGCTTGTGGCCCACATGCCTGGTCCATCATATGATATGTAGCATCTAAGGCAATATCAGATCTTGTGTTTCCAGATGAGGGCAGGTACATCAGTATGTAGTAGAAAAACAGAAGAGATGGGAGGGGGAGCACAGAGCTGGGAATCTGAAATATGCAGGAGAGCATGGGGAAAATGGTCATCAGTTTTGAGTCCTTATTTGGAGAGACTGGGAGTGTAAGACCAGAAGGGAGTACACAGTGAGATGGGGTTAGAAAAGGAAGGGTAGACCACATGGAGATGCAGTCTTGGGTGAACAGCTAGGAGCAAATACTGTTGGGACATATAAATCTAGCTAGTGGGGAAAAAGGGTAGGATCACTGCCTTAGGTAAATCAGCTTTCATCCTTCATTTTCTTAGAGATTTCTGTTCCAGAAATGTCCTCCTCCTGGTGCAGATCTATGTTTCAGACTGTATCTATGTATTATCTCCATCCACGTCACAAATCTCACTTCAGTGAAATTATTCTTTTCTTCTTCCAGAGTTCCTCTGCATCACTTTTACGTCCTGGCTAGTGTAGAATAATTATTGATCCTCCCTATTTAACTATGTCTTCTGAAATGACTTCATCAGTTATACAAGAGTCAGCATTTCACTATTTTTTAAGGGAGATTCAGGAGGGGCGATGATGTTGCTAGGTGTTACCCTCCAGGGTTCCCTTACCAGCAGCAGGCAAGATGCACCAGATCACTCCCGACTGGGGAGGCAAGTCAGACACACGTATGGTGGAAACAGTGGGTTTATTGTCTTGCTCCAAACTGTGGTGATCTGATGCACGGCTGCTTGACCGGGACCCCCAAACAGCTCAAATCACATTATTCACTACCCCTTACATCATCTTTTTCCCTCTTTTTCCCTTCCCTGTTTTTTCCCCTTTACCACCCCCATCTCCTCCCAAATAAGCAACCCATCCATAATTAGTTCTTCCTCACTGATCCCCGCAAAAGGTCCCCCCAAATCCTCTTCAGTTACCTGCAGTGTTCCACTGTTTCTTGCATAACTTTCCCTTAACTGCCTGTGAAATCCAGCCAGTCTTCACAATGCTGTATGTAACTTTGGTTAGCTTCTTATACTGTTACTTTTACATCCAGCAGTTTCTCACATCCTGTTCAGTAGTGTCCTGTGTCACGTTCAGTTAGTGTAACCTCAGGCAAGACGCTAGTCAGCAGTCATGTCATCCTGGCACTGGCCAGTGCTCATAAGAGAGCTGTCCTTCACTCTTGCCTGCCTCTCAAATTGTATATATTTCCTTTCCTGGTCAGCTTTGAAATCCCACAGACAATCTCTGTGACTTTCAAAATAGAAGTCTCATAACAGTCTGCTTTACAGTGATGATTTCAAGTAGATTAGATGGAATATTTGAGTCTACAGTAAAATAAAAAAAAGTTGTATTCGCTGCATTTCTTGAATCTGTTAATTTTTAAATGTAATCAGAAGAATCTGTTATTTGAGTTAAGATTTGTTTTTGATAGACCTTCAGGAAATAGTCTATAACCAAATGTTAGGCTAACTGCATGTTGGCCAGGTTTAGTCTTATTTTTGACTTTAGTAGACCAAATCAGAAAAGAAAATAAATATATGTAAAGATCCCAATTCTGAAATGTGGATATTTTGCAAACTGTCATATACCCACTATTTGCCATTTACTCTGCTTAAGTAATTGTAATTACTTTCTGATACATTATGCCCTGAAAAGTCATGTTATACTAGTTGTTTCCAAACAGCAGCTTGTAGCTTCATTATTGGTCATATGTAAAGTATATATGAGCTTGTCCGGATATTCACCTTTAATATATCTCCTTTTCTGGTTTCCTGGAGCAGGCTTCTAATAGGACAGATCTCCTTTTTGTTTTGCTCTTGCCACATTCACAGAATCAAAGAGTAGTTGGGGTTGGAAGGGACCTCTGTAGGTCACCTACAACCCCCCCTGCTCCAGACGGGTCAGCTAGAGCAGGTTGCCCAGGACTGTGTTCAGTTGGGTTTTTAATATCTCCAAGGATGGAGACTCTACAGCCTCTCTGGGCAACCTGATCCAGTATTCAACCACCCTCACAGTAAAGAAGTATATTATGTTCAAGTGGAACTTTCTGTGTTTCAGTTTGTGCCCGTTGCCTCTCGTTCTTTCACTGGGTACCCTTGAGAGGAGTCTGGCCGTGGCCTCTTTACACCCTCCCATCAGATATGTATAAACATTGATAAGATTCACCTTGGAGCCTTCTCTTCTCCAGGCTAAACAGTCCCAGCTCTCAGCCTCTTGTCATATGAGAGATGCTCCAGTCCCTTAATCATCGTTGTGGCCCTTCACTGGACTCGCTCTGGTAAATCCATGTCTGTCTTGTACTGGGGAGCCCAGGATCGGACACAGTATTCTGATTCATGATTTCCCTAATCTCATTCACCTTGTAGTCAAAACCTGTCAAGAGTCTTTTTCAAGCAATAGATCAAGCTTGTTTTTCTATGAAAAGGAGCTAACATAGAGGATGAAAATATCAAGTACGGAAAGATGCTTGCTTGATCTTTTCCTAACACTGTTCTGTTCTTGTTTGTAGCTATACTAAAGGGGTAGACATGTGGAGCATCGGCTGTATTCTGGGGGAGCTGCTACTTGGGAAACCTCTTTTTCCTGGAACATCAACTGTGAATCAAATAGAGCAGATCTTGAGAGTCATTCCTGCCCCATCTGCAGAAGGTAAGACTCTTCTATGGAGAAAGATATTCAGAGAAGTGGTGAAAAGAGTGAAAGGAAAGCAGTGCAACTGTATCAGGGAAGAGGATATCGGTTGTGAATCATTCTTATATCTTCCCAAGGAAATTTAAAAACTTAATTGTGAAATGTTAGCATTTGAGAAAAATAGAACTGCGCTTGATTAGATGAGAAATAAGGGCTAGGCTCTCCAAAACATTTTTGAGATTTATTAGAGGATAACAGCTTAAAACAGAGTATCATACTTCTGTGGGACTTGTATAGTAACAGTAAATTGGACTTTCTAATCTAGTAATCTAAACACAGATGTGAAAGCTGGAGTACATATATTTAAAATACACAAGGGATTATTATTATGATAATCTTTTCTGACTTCCAGTCCATAAAGTTTATTAATTTTTGCAATGTGTTGATGTGTTCTAAATGAGTTCATGAATAGCTTTTAGAAAAATAACCACCTTTGATTTAAGGACATCACAGTCTTGATAAATTCCATTCTAGTTTACATTTATTTATATTCTTTATTAGAGGTTTGTAACAGATTGGTGTGAATGAAGTATGAATGGAAACGTGTGTGTGAAAACACCAGGAAAAAGAACAAAACAGGGGTTGAAGAATAGCCTGCACTGGTAACAAAAAATGCTGCCGTTCTCAGCAATAAGATTGAGGAATGTGTTGATTATGTCAAAATCACAAGACCTATACTCTGATAAGACCACAGGACAAATGACTCTAGCAGAAAGTCCCGCATCCTAAACATAGGACGATGGGAGCAAAGTTGCAGCATATCACAGACACCATTTCTTTTTCTATTAGCCAAATAAGTAAGAACAGACATATGGTCAAAACATTGTTTCAAACAAGGAAAAACAAATGACGAGTTTGTTAGGCACCTTGCCTAAGATTTAGGGACATCAAAGAATCAAGATTCTGAAGCAAAAGACCATTCCAGAACAACTGTTTACTCTTGAAGAGTGTGAAAGATACGTGCAGAAAATAGTTCATCATTGCCAGTCAAGAATAACTCCAGAGATGGGATGAGGAACTCAATAGCCGATATGCCTTGTCCACTGTATCACAAACAAGTGTCCTGGCCAGACCATTTCTTCAGATGTTGTGGTACTTCTGAGTATGTGGGTATAAGGGGGCAAGTATATGCAGTCTGTGAGAGGATGAATAGGAATTGAGAAAATCAACTTAGCACATTTGTAAATAAATATTGCACCCTCCTTCCGTAAGATCTCCCATTGAGTTTTGTTATCCTAATTTCCTATGTTAAAATCAAATACTTGCTTTCCTTTGTAAACTTTTTGGTTCCAGTAATCCTAATGTTGGCATTAACTGTATTTTTTTTTCTATTGCAGATATTTTGGCTATGCAGTCAGATTACAGGGCCTCAGTTATCAAGCGCATGAGCTCCCGGTAAGCCTTGTAGAGATATGTCTCAGAAGTCAACAATCCACTATATTACATGGACAGAAATGTCACCTGTTCATCTGGTGTTCACCTTCCAGTGTTCACCACTGGAAATGATTCCTTCTCTCTGTGTATTCACCTACCTCTAAGGAAGGGTTGTAAGGGTTTTTTTTGTTTGTTCGTTTTGTTTTTTAAATTAAAACCCCGATGAGAAGACCAATGACTGATTGGAATCTGGGAACAACAATAAGGTTTGCCTACATTCCAAGTTATTGTTATGTGTACTTTCTCAAAATTAGAATATTTTCCTATTCTGAGTTGTTTGAGTCTAATGCCTGAAGCTCTATAGGATGACAGCCTCATTCCAGCTGCTTAATGACTCCCACTATGATTTTTTTTTCTTGTATCCCATAGGAATTTCCATTGTTGTAATTTTTGGATGTTGCTTCTTGTCCTTTTGCCATGCACCTCTGAGAAGAGTCTGGCTCTATCTTCTCTATAACCCTTCTCTAAGTAGTGGAAGACAGCAATTAGAACTTTCCATTCATTCCTAGCTGAAATGCACTTTTTTTTTTTGACAGTCTTACAGTTTGGATTTTATCTTCCTTTCTTTTTCCTCTGATAATATGGGACTCGAATGGTTAAATTCTGATAGATGGCTCTAGCTAAGTAAAAGAGCAAGTGAAATCTTCATGCTCAAAACTGAAAATAATTTTTTCTGAGACACTCAGTTCAAAAGGTATTGTTCAATGTTGGATCATTTTTCTAAACTAAAAGAGTGCTGTCATGGCATGAAAATGATTTAAAATCACAATTAAAGATAGTGTTTTAAAACTATTTTCCAAATGTATTAGGTTTTATCTTGTTCATTATATTAATAATTATCTTCAGGATTTTAAAGTACAAAAATTTCATCTTCTCATTGCAAATAATACAGAAATATATTTCTGTAGTTCTAAGGGCTGCATCATGGGATCTTCAATCTATTTGAAACATCTAAGTTAGGTGTCTGGGCTTCCTCCATTATCAAAAGAACAAAAGAAATATTCCAGAGAATTGGTTATTTTTCTAGTAGGTTCCAGCATGCTGAGTGTGATATCGCTCAATTATATCTGAAACAAGAGAAAGACTAGACTTCTAAATTAGGTGCTTTGTGTAGGTGCCCAAGGCTAGGAGGGAGGCATCCAAAGCTAATCAACAAGGTGAGAGCCTTAGCTCAGGGAGTATGGTGGAGTGCTCCTGGACTATGACATACGATTGGTGAGTGAGTTCTGGGGATAGGTGTCATCTTTGTGATTCCCCGAACTGTAATTCCTGACTTCACTGTGAATTAGACATAGGGAGCTTATGCCATTGTTTCTTGACTTTTAGGCAGCGAGTAACATTTGAGGAGATTTTACCATCCTCTACTCCACTACATGCCTTGGATCTTCTGAAAAAACTCTTAGTATTTAACCCCGATAAACGGCTAACAGCAGAGGAGGCACTGCAGCATCCCTATGTGAAAAGGTGAGAGTAATATCAATGTGCAGTTTCCCCCGCTGTCTTCTGAACTATGATAGAGCTGCTTTTGGCACAAGCTTCCATTATACGCATGGTAGGAAAAAAGACAAAGCTAATTCGTAATTCTCTCCAGGTTTATTTAGACTGGAGGTCACATTAGATGATTAATACCATGTTAGAAAAGATTGTTCAACCTGTGGTGCTGTTCTTAGTCTTAGTGTGTTACATTGTGTGTTATCTTCTTCCCAGGTTTCACTGTCCTGCCAGGGAACCCTCTCTGGGTTATGATGTGATTCTTCCTTTAGATGATGATATCCAGCTCTCTGTAGCAGAGTATCGAAATAAATTATATGAGGTAGTTCCTCTGATCCTATTTCCCCAAACCCTGCTCCTCCAGATAATGTGCTGTTCTTGCACACACTCACTGAATTCTGTCACTTTCTCCTATTTGTCTTCCCCTAGGCTTTCCATGTATGTTTAGTTACATTTTGGCATTTCTTATTATTCAGTTCTGTACTGTCATAACTTTTAAAAGAGATCTTTAAATCTACATTCCCACTGGGAAAAGAAGAGTCTGTAAAGCATGATATCTGAGAAAGACTGGAGTTTGGTGCTAAAGAGTAGTCAAGTGCCAAGTCATGCTGTACCATGTACACAGAATTATCAGATTCCAGAACAATTAAAATTAACAGAGGAGGAAGAGCAGGTGAAGAATTTAAAGCGTAGCTGATGTGCAAAGATAATAATAAAGGACAGTGATTCTTTAGGAGCCATATTTTGAATGTATTAACATTCAATGAAAAATAAAAAAAATGGAAATGGTACAATAATCAAGCGAATGGTACAATACAAAAGCTGAAGTAAGACCTTTAGTTGTACAGGGGAAAAATGAAAGATAGTATTTTAAATGCCATTTGATATATAGGATAAGATCAAAAGGAAAATAAAAGCTGAACTTTCCTAGTAAGTTTAAGTAATAGGGAAAGAGAGCCAGATTAAAAAAATTAGGAAAATGAAAAAGTCAGGTGGCAAGGCAGAAAGGCTCATGGAGTGAGAAAGTAAAAGTTTATGTTAATTTTAAACTGACACAGAAGAATGTGGAATTGGAGAGGTAGGTCATCAATGAAAAAGCATGAGTAGATTAGATCTGCTTAAAACGAAGTGAGAGAAATAAAAGATGAGAGAGAGTAGAGGAACTTCTGCAGAGAGCAGAATCAACTAAAGCTAACATTTGGGTAATGATTACAGAAGTGAGAAAAGAACAAAGATAAACGCAAGTCAGAGCTAATTGTAGGAGGCTGGGCTGATTTGGATGATGTTGTTAGTGCAGTAGTAAGATAATAGCTTCAGTTGAATGCTCTAACAATGAAATATGAAAAGCGGCAAAAATGGAAGTAAGTCAAGCCTTCAGGGTGAGGAATTGTTTCTGGGGGGTTTTGTGTGGGTTTTGGGGTGGTTTTCTTTCTTTCTTTTTTTTTTTTTCTTCAATGAATGAGATTACATAAATGCTGTAATATGACGGAAAGGAGCTGGAAGATGGTGAGAAGAGCAGGGGTTGGCAAGTGAAATTAGGTAAAAAGAAGTTGGGAAGATTGTGGGAAGAGAAGATCAAAAAGGACTCTTGGAGGTCAGAAAATACAAGACTGAGAAAATGACAAATGTGTCCACCTTCCCAGAGAGTGAGGAACAATGTTATTGCTTCTGTTAACAGCAGTTAAAATTGAAAAAAGAAAAAAAAAGTTGAATTTAAAAAAGTTGGACCTATTTATAAAATTTCTGTTAAGGTCTTCAGCAGAAGGAATCTAAAAAACTTTACTGGGAAAGGGTTTTAGGAGTCCTGAGCAGATGACTGGGTAAAGTGGATAGATAGTGACCACAGGTAGAAAAGATATTATAAAGGACAACAGATTGCTCACAGATAACCTAGGTACAACGCTAAGAAACAAATGAATAGTTTTGAATAATTTTAGTGATAGTGTATCAAATTGGGGAGGACTGTGATTAGAGGAAAGTGAGAGCAGGTCGCACCAAAGCCTGAAAAGCTTTTCAAGGATTCTGATGCTAGATAATTGCCATGCAGAGGCAGGTAGGTAAGAAAAGATAATGCAGTGATTGAAATGAATGTTGTATTGACCATTTAAAAATAGACTTGGCAAAATTCTAGAAAGGGATGGTAAGAAACAATGTTGTGTTAACCTTCTGGCATATAGATTTTTGTCTTTTCCAAGGCTATTGCCTATTTTATGTAGTAGTGTTCTCCCTCAGGATGTATTGATATTTCCTATTCACCCAAGTAGTCCTTTTTCTTAATTCTCTTGCCTATTTTTTCCTTCCACTGAGAATTTTTTTTCTATCTTCTTTCCGACTCTACCTTAATTCTAAATCTGTAATTGTTACCTATCCTGTGGAATTACAGTTATTTGCAAATCTTTCTCTTTGTTTCTGTTTTATTCCTCTGCTCTGCTGTGAAGCTGTTTTTAAGTCTAATCAACTTTTCCTTCCTGCAGATGATCCTTGAAAAGAAAGCAAATAGCCATCCAAAGGAGCTAGTGACAAGAGAAAACATTCAACAAAGTCAGTCTCAATCCAGGCCACTTCTTCCAAATTCCAGTTCTGTGACTCTACCTACCAGGAAAGGCCAGAGAGAACCAAGATTGCCTCTTCCAAACAATTCACATATGCATGCCGGAACTACAACTAGCATCCAGCCAGAAGCACCCAACCAGAGTGAAGATTTAGCAAGAACTTTATGTCAGAGATCAAAGATCAATGTGATATACAATCCCATAACACACACTGCTGTTCAAAGTAGGTCCAGCCCTCCTACACTGGGATGTAATTCACCGTGAGGCATTATTTGGGGGGAAGAAAGGGGGAAGGGGGTTGGAGAGGGAAAGAGAAATAAGGGGAATTTACATGGCAGGCTGAGAGTGTGAAAGAGTGGAAGGAAAATGACTTGAAGAATATGACACTGTTGAATGAGTTCTGTGTATATGACATTGTCTTTATCTCTTTGCTGCTTCAGTCTTAATTCTGTTTCTTTCTCTTTTCTCTTTGTTTGTTCTTCTGTTGCTGTTATGTTTTCCCATACCCTTTTAAACTAGTTTTGTTTGTTTCTGCTTTCCAATTTGATTCTCAGTATTTTTTCCTTTTCTGGGTGATCCAAGTCAGTGTTTGTGAGAGGAAGCAAGGTGGCAGGGGCTGACTCAGTTTTTATGTTCTGTCCTTGCCTCAGTCAGTATAATCTGTTTTGTGTCCTCATGATTTTCCTCCTTTCTCTCCTTTACATATTATTTCTCCTGCAGGTAATGGAAATTCTCGTGCTGTGGTCAGGAACCATTCTGCACCTCCTCCTCAGCAGGAGAGAACCTCCAGCAATGAGAAACTGGGGAAACGAATCACATGGGCACATGCGAATCCTCGGTCACCTCCAGTTACACAGAATCTTTCTAATGTGAGTAGCAGTCCTACAAAAAGAAAAAAAAAAAAGCCTTACCTTTTCAGGGATCAAGATGAGATAAAAAATATTTTAGTTTGCTACTTGGTAAAGATACTTACATGAGAGAGAGGTCATATTGCTTTGAGAGTGACTAAATTACTAAATGTCCACCAGTTGAAGTTACTGATGGCAAAGATACACACTGTGATTTCATTGCCTATATGTAGTGTCAGTCAAATGGTACGAGTCACCCAGTTTGATGAGGCAGTTGGGCTTGCACAGAATGTGTTCCCTTTTGGAGAGGGCTGAAGAGTGTGTTAGCTGTAGAGTTTCTGCTAGCAGGGGAAAGAACTGGCCATAACTTGCCTCTAGTATGGGGTAGATTCATATAGGAACTTGCATATTTCAGTGTTCAGTACATTTCCTACCTTTCAGATGTTTTGTCAGCTAATGAAATTCACAACCCTGAATTAAGTTTTGTGCATGAGGCAGAGTTTTGAGAGGAGAACCATCTAAACTAATCACCAAGAAATGCCAGGGCACAGATGGGGCTTAAACCGCATGTCTCTGACATACCTAATGCTCATCTTCAGCTAGTCTGGGTTCATAAACATGAACTTTCTCCTGGGGTTTTGAGTCTAATCCAAGTATTTCAAAAAACACTACCACTCGTGATTTGAGCAGCAACGGTATTTTGGTGCCTATAGGTTTATGCAGGAGTTCCATGAATGACTTTGGAACTTAAATACTGGAGTGCGGTGCTTTTAAAGAATGTGTAATAACACAGCCCTTCTGTAAATCTAGGCCTCTATGTCATTACTAACATTTTTTCACAAAGGTTAGCTGTAATGGATCTCATATATAAGCTAAATGCAATCAAAAAGAAAAGTAAAAATGTCTCTGCAGATTCTCTGCCTATGCTTTTTTCCCACGTCGAGTTTTTAATACAGCTTCTTTTCAAATACGCTGAGATATATGACTTTTTCTCTGCCATTTTTCTAGAGGATGGGTCAATTTTCAGCTTCATTTCACTTTCAATTTTATCACTTTGGACAAATGAGAACTCAAACACCATTTCAGATGATCGCACTGTTCAGATTGTCGGCAGCTCCAAAGACTGCCTTTGACTTTCAGATCTTGACTTACAAATCTGTTGCTTTTACTTTCTCTCCAATGATGGCATGTCCTGTCCAAAGTTTGTAGGTAGTAAATTCTTTTTTAACCAGATTCAGACTATTGGATCATTCCAGGCTTCGCTGGAGAATTCATGCTGCCTCTGGAACCAACCTAATGGATTAATGTTGCTGAACAGTGGAGGTTTAATTTGTGTCCTTTCTGCTCCTCTCTCTTCCCCGTTCCTGGCCACCGTTCCTTGTGCAAGTTCTTATGCTCGTTAGGGTATTCAGTGACTTGCTTGCCCCGTGTGTTTTTTTCCCCCCCCTCTGGGCTAGTTGTCTGCTAACTAGCTCAAAGAGTCTAGCCAACACAAGGCAATCGGGGGGAGCTTGTAGTAGGACAAGAAGATGGAAGGAGGCACCAAGAATTCCCCCTCTTTGTGACAGTAAAGATTGCTTGCTGTTTGTCGTGGGACTTTCTGAGATCCCCACAAAAGACTATTTGAATGTTTATGTGCTCGGGCTCCAAACCATTCAAAATGTATGCTGAGAATCATTGTACCAAGGGACCTCCCATAGAAATTCTGAGACACGCCACTACCAAACAAGAGTTGGGTGGAATCTCCTGCTTTGTGTCAGAGTGCAATATCATATCTACCTTAAAGCAGATTATTTCCCTGAACACAGCTCTGAATGATCTGAACCATTTCAGTCTAGTTGCAGATACTTTCTCTTAAGGGTCAAGCCTGTTCCTACTGAATCTCTTCTTTCTATTGTGATTTGATATGAATAGTTGGTAAAAGGAGAGATGATTGCCAATAACTGAAAATTCTTCAAAGTATGTCCCCATTGCACATTTGCAATCCATCTTTCTTCCCCTCTGCCTCGGAATCCCATTAGAAATGTTTTGAAAACGAGAGGAACCACTTATTCCACAAGTATAGCGTGGAGTGCTGAAGGGGCTGTGAGATGCTCATTCCTTGGACTAGCCGCTGCATGTGCAGATGCATATGTGAACAATGCATCTTCAAGAATCTCCAGGTACTTATAATCAACTTTCTTTTACTAGAAGAGCATAATAGGGAGAAGATAGCTCTACATATGCCCTGTGCTTTAGATTTGTTTCCTGAGAGGCTACTACTGATCATTGTCAGAGACAGGTTATTGTGGTAAAGGATTATCAGCACTGTTGCTGATCTTACGTTAAGTGAACCCCGACTTTGCCATCTTTCTCATTCTGCCTCAGCAGGAGCTGAAAGGTCCTTCCATTCCAGCTTGCTCCGCATTCAGTCTGCATTTTCACTGTCCAGTCAGGCTCATGAAGCTGTTATTCACAGCCATTTATTTGACCAGGAAAGACTTTCCTATAACCACTAGGGTGACAGTAGCCAGTGCTACAGTAATGGGTAGAATCCCTTGCCTTTCAGTTAACTAATAGAGGGTCACAAAGTAGAAGCTGCAGTGAAGCACCTTTCCTTGAACTGCAGGTTCCAGCCTGCTCTCATCTACTGAATATATTATTAACTTGTCCCCAGTGGGGCTGTTAAACATACCATCTATATGCAGCTTCCAACTTGGAAAGTCATGAACCCATTAGATTGGCAGAAGCCAGGAGAGTACACTGGGCAGTGATGATGATGACCTCTCTTTGGTACATTTAAAGCATTCACAACTGTTGGAAACAAGATACTAGCCAAATAGGCCAATGGATCTTTGCTTCAGTGTAGCATTCGTTTCTCATACCTTGCCCCAGTGCCCCTAATCTCATTTTCAATATACTCGTTCTGAAGCCCTTTTCCCTCACACCGTTCTCACCACCCTACTCTTGATCTTACGGAACAGTCTGTTTCGTTTGTTATTCATTTAATATTCATGATCTGTCCTACCCCTCAGCTCAAGCAGATTGTGTTCCTTATCTGTATTTTAGAAAGCTGCTTAAGGGTTCCTGAACTGTCTTGGCTTTTTTCTTGCACAGAATCCAAGAAGTGCTCAGTTTCACAGCAAAGAAGTTCGTCCCCTTCTGAAGTCCAGCAAAAAGATGTTCCAGATTACTGCAAATATGGGAGCTGCTGGTGATCCGAAAGCATCAATGGGCAGTTACTCCCAGGCCTATGGAACCATCTGTAAATCTGCATTGCAAAGTCTTCCAATATCAAATTCCTCCCAACAGCATGAATAGTGAATATGTGAGAGCTCTAACCAGGTGAAGTACAGCTCCTCTCATCAATCCCCTCGCTCTGCTGGTAACAGCAAATGAAAATATAAGAGGCATTTGACAGTTACCCCAGCTAAAGAGAAATTTTTTTATTCATTTCGCTTTATTCATCACAGGGAATACTGTACCACTTTCCTCTGAGCAAAGCGACAAAGACGACAGTCTAATCCCCTTGCCTTCCAGTTTTCCCAGACATGGGCACAGCACTGTTTGTTCACACACCATGGGAACAGTGAATACTCCCAGTTCTTATTCCTCATTTGTATTATTGCAGAAAATTATAGCTGCAATATTCTGATGTTTGACTGTCTTTAGACGTATTCAGACTTCTTTACAAGCTTCAGGCGCACTGCCTGAATCTAGGTTTTTTTGGAGCAGAACAGGTAACTGATAAACTGTTCTCTGAAGACCAGGAAGGCTAAACTCTTCACAGGTAATCTGAAAGCCCTTCACTTTATTTTCCACTAACTTCTATATGAGTCTTTTGGGGTAAATTAATAGAATTGATGGGGGCTTCTCTTCATTAAAATCAAGTAAAAAACATTGTAAATATGGGTGGGTTCTGCTACACTATTTAATACCTTACCTACCATGTATGAATGTATTTTGTAAGTATTGTAATAATAAACTCTATATTGCACTGCAAAAAATCCTTGTCTTTTATTAAACATTTGCTCTGTGTGTATGGGAGAAAAGTTCCAGGGATACCTTGTTAAATTAGTAATATGATGATAATTTTGTTCCTTTCGGAAAGCAGTGTTCCAAAAAGTGCTATTGCTGGAACTTTGTGAAGTTGTTTTCAGGTAACAGTGGGACTACAGTAAACTTCAAAACTATTTTCCTGCTTTAATGCTGATTTTTGGTAGATTCTCCTTTTTAACTCCAGAGCTCTTATAAGAAGTATCTGTCCCTGAAATTTTACTTCGCCTATCATAAGGATTGTTGTTGCAGAACTTTGGAACTATATTTACACAGAGGATTCAAGCACTAAATTACAACGTGTGAGTACCACTGCCATTGATGGTATTTCCATTTTATCTTTTAGTACCTAAACATCAAAGACAAGTGAAATAAGTAGTAGTGCATTCACTTCTGGCACCAGGTGTAGTCACTTAAGGCTGGTAATACTAGGGACCTAGGAATGTCATTGACAGGAAGGTCCTGTTTTATTCTGGCATATTCATAAAATAGGCATTTCCTTTCCATGTCAGATAAAAGTCTAGGTAGATAAAGGAAATACCAGTGACTGAGTGAACATGCTGTGTAGGCAGCTCCCTCTGCAGTGTGTCGGCTCTTGTGAGTCTAAGGTGTCGGTTCTTATTCGCTGAAAAGGGAGCCTAGCTGCTTAATGCAGGGCCGTGACTTCCACGAAGTGCCTAGAACCTAGCAGTCTGATGACACAGTGCAAGAGCTCAGATCTTCTTTGAACCTAATCTGAAACAGAAGTGATGGGCTGTAACACTAGTTTTTTTATTCTTAAAGTGGCTTTTGTTGTTACCAAGTAAGTTAGTTATTCTGCAATATCTGTAGACATCTACAACATCTGGTAAGCAAAATCACACTAAATAGAGAGTTATTCTAGTTCTGGTCAGGAGCATACTTTTACACTGAACACACAATGCTGAGCAAGATAAAATTCTAAAAGTCTAAACAAATAAAGCAAAATTCTAAAATGCTAATGTAATTGGTGACTATAGAAACAAATTTCCAGCACGTCTGCTACAGAATGATGCTAGAGGGCTGGGGACATAGGGAATAATGTGAATATAAATTACAGAAAAGAGGGCAAGAAGGAATCTCAGGACCTCATATATGTATTTGTATGTATATATACTTTTAGAGCTCATCTTCCTCTCTAGAGTAGGATCAGCTTTATCTGTATCATATAACTGAACACTGTTTAATTATTGCACTTAATTTGGGGACTTATAACTGCCTCTGATTCAGTACTTTGCTAAGAGCAAATGAAATAAGGATGCATATAGCATTCATATATGAATTTGTGTATTTAACAGACTACAGGTGGTATCCTGAAATGGTGTTACTCAGCTTGGTGTGGTACTGCTGAAATGCCTGAAAGGACATCAGTGTATTTCGTCTGAGGATCTGGCCTGTGTATACCTGGTATTATTTTTGTGCCCTCACTGTTCGAATTTTGCTTGTGTTTAAACTTTTTGGAGAGGCAGTGTCATACAACGCATTGCATTATGTGGACACAATCCTTACTGAAATGTCTGTAGTGCTGTTGGTAAATCTAATTTGTTTATGAATGCAGAAAATCATTTTAATGATGTAGACCTTGATATACAAACTCTAATTCTCCTCTGTTTTTTATGGACGGTATTAGCCACATTTCAGTGAGATTACTTTCTCTTTTCAAATGTTAAAAGAAAAATTAGAATTAATTGGAAACAGAGACAAAGAAAATACACATATGCTAGGAAATCTGTGCCCACTTAGTTCTCGTCCTGCCTCCTTAAACTGCATGTTTAGTGGTCTGTCCTTTGTGGTATCAACTTCTTTTTCATGAACGTGGACTCAATTTCATAAGGAGAATTTGGATCACTTTTGAGTTCTTCATTCATGTCATGTATGTGTGAAAACTGAGTCTTTTTCAGCACTATAGTAAATTACTGTGTTTATTTAATGCATCACAATATTCACAACTACTTGGTTACTGTCCTAGAACACCAGCAAAAGAAAAAAATCTTACAGTGGACTTGCGTCATCAGGTAAGCTACTGCCTGGCCAAGACAGCATTACACAGGCTTAATTAAACTCCCTATTAGCTCAGCTTAGCTGAAGTGCAGACCTAGATACCCCTCATTCTCCCTGCACAGCATGGAAATTTCTTCTTTTATGGCCTTCCAGCTGCTTCTCTCAGCTTGCCCTCCAAAGCAATAGTACTTATGACTGTAGGTAAGGAAACAAAACAGTAACAGAACACACCCAGTAGGTTTATAAAATGATAAATATGAAAGCTGGGCATGTGTTAATGGAGAAGGCCATAACCATAGATAAGGGAAAAGAGCTTATTTTTGAGCAATGTTTTTTCTCCTGCATGCTTTCGAAGATGTGACTTCTGGTACTAGATACAAAGAAAAGCTATCTGCACCTGAGAAGCAGTTTGTTTTTTAAAAAAACAAAACAAAACACTTTTTCAATTAATATATCTATATATACAAACATATATATATTTTTTCCTGGCTCAAGCCCAAGTATTGAATTTTCTGTTTTCAATTCTGTCCTTACTGATAGTGGAATTGTGTTGTCAGCTGAAAATGTTCCCTGAGTACAAGATAAAGAGACTCTACTCTACTTGTTTTAAGCATTTTGGCAATTTAATATTTTTATTTGAAACATACTGCAATAAGATTGCCTGATACCACATGACTGGCAAATTGTGCCACAGGAGGCTAATGATGAACATATTTCCACTCCATAACCCAGAAGTGTATTTCCTATGATGCTTATATTCATCATAAACGTGTTACCTCATTCTCTTTTGACAGTCACTGATTATATGGAATTAAATAGTATTTCTATGATCATTTTTTGGTCTTGAAGCTCCCCAAGATTTTGGGCATGAATTTTCCCATCTTCTTGTCTTTGGCATCTGTGTCATATTCCTCTTCACTATGACTTGTATGATCATCCTTCTTGCAGAAGACCTCAAATCTACTGTAGACTCGCTTTTCCTTCCGCATATTCTCCATTTTTTTCAGAAGAGTATCTCGATCCTCTGATGGTTGCCGCTGAACATTTCGTTTCTGGCTCCCAAAACTCTCTGATCTGTGGATGTTACAGCTTTTCTCCTTCTCACCTTTCCTTTCCAAGCTTGTAGTTGACTTAGAAAGATCAGGATTGCTAGTGGATGGCAGTTGCTTGACCAGTTCAGCTCTGTTCTTCTGACTGTTTGCAGAAATTTGTTCTAGAATCACTTTGGTATCATCACGGAGATTGCTGCTGTACAGGATGTTAGCTGTGGAAGAGGGAAATCTCCCCTGCATTGGCTGGCTGCTTTTGGGAGGAAGTGGTGTTGCAAATTTATGGGTTTTTTCTTCCTCCATCATTTCCTGACAGTCACCTATGGAAGATCGTTTGAGAACCACAGGCTGTTTGTCAGATTTTCCACTCTCAGAAAGGGGTTCCTCCTCCAATTTCTTTTCACCTTTTGGGTTCAACAGCTGCTTCAGCCGTAATGACCCTTTTCTGAAAAATTCCATTGGATTCTGTTCCTGTTTTGAACATTCTTCCTCAGACTTATTGAGAGAGCTGTCAGATCCTTGCCTTTTAGATAAGTTTTCAAGAACTGATGTGGTACTTGTTCTAATCTGTGGTTTCTTGAGTTCCATATTAGCTGGTTTTTGAGTGTCTTCTTTGAATGTCACTCTTTCCTTCTTCTCTGGAAGATTCAGTTTCTGAGTGTCCCCTACAAATATAAGACTTTCCTTCTCTGGAAGAGCAGGTTTATTCTCTACAGGGTAAAACCGAGATGATAATTTGTCCGCTTTAGTGCTGATATGTGCTAGGGGGTCTTTACTCAATGTGTCAGTAAGCTGGGGGGTTGATGAAGCCATTCCAAATGGTCTGTCAGTCTCTCCATGCACTTTGTAAGTACTGCAGGAGTCTTTGGAGTCTAGTACCCTACTCTCCAGAATCTTATATTGCACAGACTTGGTACATTTCTTCTCTGTGTTCTGTGATTCTTCCTGGAGGAAACTGGAAATAGCTTTGGTGTGACTGACCGTCACTCGCTCTGTGTCTTTGCCCACAGCTTTGTACTTCTCTAAGAGTTCTGCCACTTTAGATGAGGCAGCTGTCTTTATAGTTTCATTGTCTTTTGTCAGCTCGCTGGACACTTGTTCCTTTTGCATCATATGAACCTTTTCTATTGTTGTGTTTGGCTGATCTAACTTGGCAGCATTAAAAATCAGAGAGGACCTGAGTCTTGAGCTCCTCTGGATCAAGGGATTTATTCTGGACCTAAAGGCATCTTGTTTCATTACAGAGGTTTCTTCACCTGCTCTGTCAGGATCAACAAATTCTTTGGCACTTTCAATTCCTAGTGACTTGTTATTGAATGATATAGGGGATTTGAACGTTGGGATGAGGTCACTGGAGTGCTTTGTGAGGGTATCCCCAAGAACATCATTGTATGCCTCCGATTCCATAGGCATTGGGAGACCTTCTTCTGGTTCAGACTGGTACGCGCTAAGGTATGAAGAAATCCTCCAGTCACGTAACCCTGTTCTATTTTCCTGGGCATTCTTGTCTTGATCGGGGTCCTCATCTTTGTCTTGTAAAAACAGGCGTTGTTCCAGGCTTTGCTTCTGTGTAGGAGATGTCTGGCAAATGAATTTCTGTCCTATGTTTTGCCTTCTTAACATCATTCCCATGGGGCCATTGCCTGCAGGGTTCAGCTGATCAGATCCATGTCTCACTTCCCTGGAAGAATTTGAAGGTACGTAATCTAGTCTTAAGGGGAAACCCTCCTGTGGAAAATTGGATTCAAGTTCAGGATATCTTGGTCCCGCTCCATAGTCTTCCAGTTCATTGAATCCTGGCCTGCCGCCTCGTATTCTGTCAAACAATCCATGAGGCCTGCCATGGGGATGCTCAAACTGGTACTGGTAGAACTGGTCCTTCTGAAAGTGACTAGACTGGATTTTAAAATCATCCAGATTGTTCATGAACATCTGTCTGGCATACTGTTTGGAAGAAGCGAAATTTTCAAATGTTCCTTCTGCAAAACTGTGTCTCTTAAAAGCATCCAACTCCAACTGCTTGGAGCGGAGAAAACCCCTGACAGGATCCATCTGAGAATTCTCCATTTCTACCTTTTTGTACATTCGCATGGCTGAGCCCTCCACAGTATGGCGCAGCATGTCATCCCGCCTGAAATTTGACAGGAAGTACCTGTCTGGATCAACTCTGTCCATAAAGGGGGGGAAAAGATTGTCCTCTCTCTGGAACATTAGGGGTGCTTTTTTCTGAAAGAAAGGCATGTTATTGCCGAAGGGAGTCATGGCAAATGGGTTCTCTGCCTTTGCCAAGACATTGGCTGGAGGAACAAGAGGTTCTGACTGTGCAAACAAAATTCGGAATTCTTCATCGAAGCTGGACACCAGCTCCCCCTGGAAGATGTGTGCAATGCTTCTGTGAATCTTCTCAAAAGACCACATAAAACTGCAAAGAAAAACAGAAGTAATGATAGTGTTATCATCAAGTAACTCAGCAGTACCAGTTCACATTAAATCATTTGCTTGCCAGACTGCATGCAAGTCTTTTGGACTTGTTAACCTTGGCAACGTTGTTGTCCAGTACTGCATTAGATTTTAAAATACATTATATTTATTATATCTTTTGTACAGACAATTTACACCTTTGTTGTTAAACAAGCTCAGCTTTGGGTATTTGGGCTTCAGGTTCAATTGGTGTATCTACTTCAGTTGCAAAATGGCGTATTTTCCTTAAAATTGCTGTTCAGTATCCTTCAGTGAGAAGAACTTTGTCACTGATGTTCATTTGGAAATCTGAAACACTGCTTTACCCAACAACCAGCCTCTCCCTCACTGAAATAGGGAAATGTAAAGTTGCAGGGCTTCTCACCTGTAGTTGCCACTCAGCACCACCATGCAGTCCACCAAGAGGAATTTCTCTTTCACGTGGCCTTTGAAGGACATCCCTGTGCGGCAGTAGTAGGTTGGGCCAGAAACTGTCCTCACCCTTAGGAACTGCAAACCAGATAAGGCACTGACTCAACTGGAAGCTGTTATTTCCTTTCTCCTGCCCCTAGGTCTTTCCCTTGCTCCTTTAATTTCCCTCCCTACCCACCATTTTTATGTTTCAGCACTAGCTATTCTGCCTGCCTACCCAACAGGTAGAAAAACCCCTAAATAGCATGTCTTCAGCCTTCACCACTATACTGCTGTGCCAGCTCTCCTGGCTTCCCTCATACTCCTATAATTCTCAGCTCTAGCCCAATTTTCCCTTTTCTCAGATTTTTACTATGATGACAGACCTCTGCGTCCCAAGACATACCCCTCTAAGGATAGGAAGGAGGGATAGAGGTCTTCTGTTTGCTCACCTCCACATAGTTAAGATTGACTCCGCATTTAGCAGCTGTATCAAGGAAAAGCTGAGAGTTCATTTCATCCAGCAAGATGTACACAGGGACTCTGCGAGTAGCAGCTTCCAGCACCTCAAACAGCAAATCCACGTCGGTGAAGATGTCCATCACTATGGCCACCACCTAGGAAAAGAATGCAAGGACACCACAGGTCTGTGCTGGCTTATATCCTACCTGGGCATGTTCCCTGGCACTTCACATTTCAAAGCTGATCTGCTGCACTGTCTCGAAATCAATGTCTTTTTTTTAACATTGTGGGTCCCAGAACTGGAATCAGAATTCATATCTTATGTGCATATTCCATAGATGAGGGTGACAAGTGAGGGAAAACCCTCACTGCTATTGAACGTCCCCTTGTTAATTAACCCAATAATCATAGCAGGCATTTTTGGGTCACAGAAGCACATCAGGAGGTTGTATTGAGCTGCTTGGCCATTACAGACCCACACCCTCTGACACACACATGCCGTTTTTAGATAACTTCCTGGCCAGCGTTCAGCCAGCCAGTATATAGCTATGTCTATATGCTGTTAAATGGGAGGTAGCTTCAAACCTTTCTGGGATTTCCATATACTTTCCAACTCTTCTCTTTTCAACGCATATAAATATCTGATGGCAGGGAGTAAAGAAGACAGAACCAGACTCTTCTCAGTGCTACTCAGTGAAAGGACAAGAGGCAACGGACACAAATTGACATACAGGAAATTCCGCTTAAACATAAAAAAAAAAAAATCTTTTACTGTAAGGGTTATCGAACGCTGGAATAGGTTGCCAGAAAGGTGGTGGCATCTCCTTCCTTGGAGATATTCAAGGACAGACCCTGAGTAACCTGCTGTAGTTGACCCTGCTTTGAGCAGGACTAGACACTCTCCAGAAAGAGATCCCTTGCAACCCTCCCTTCCAACCTCAGCTATTCTGTGAACCTGTCATATATTTTAATGTTGCCTTACACAACTCTCTGCGGGTTCAGACAGCAGAGGCTAGCTTTGATGCCGTAAAAGGTAACTTAAGAAACATCCTTCCCTGCCATCGGGTCCTGGGAGCAAAGTTAAGGGAATTAGCAGAGGGCCTGATGCATCCTCATCTCACACACACAAACACATATTTATCTCTGATCTAGTCTGGCTCCTTACTCTCTCACCTGTTGAGCCGCTCGAATCATTCTGCGCGCCTCCTCCTTAATGCTCGGATTGTCCGGGGGCGGTGGCTGCACAAGGGTTGTCACTTCTGTTCCCCTGAACCCGAAGACCATCGGCCAGCCCAGGTCAAGCTCAGGAACAGCAAGGTCTGAGTTCATGGGCCAGTAAGTCCCAGAAGATCCATCCATGTCATTGTCACCTGCGGTGTCTGTGCTGCTCTCCTGGTTGGCATACTGGGGTTTCTGGAGGTTCTGTATGATGTGATCCACCTCCGAGCTGCAGAGAAAATCAGGGGCTGCCTCCTCGGCCAGGAAGCGCTGGTAACTTTCTTTGCCCTCCTCGGTTAGCACATCCAGAGCCAAGCGGTAATACTCCTTGTAATGCGGCGGCAGGTAGTTAGGGTCAAGGGGGTTGTCCCCCTGTGAGGAGCTTTGAGACCGACGAGCCATGAGGAAGGGGAGAGCTGGGGAAAAAGAAAAAAACAATTAAAAAAAGATGACAACAGCAACAGTCAGGCCATCAGTCTCACTCCAGCGACAAGTCCATCCTCATAAACTGCGAGGGTTGGGGGTCACGATGGCAACATGGAAAGGGAAGAAACTCAAAGGGCGCAGAGTAATGTTGGAGAGAAGTCATTCCTAATGCATGGGAGCCTTGATTAGGCAAAGACGGCAAACACTTAAAGCGTCACTTTAACATAGTTAAGTGTTTTCAGGCAAACTAAGGAATGAATCAAATTGGGCAATACAGTGATGAATGAGCCTAGCGCATTTAACAGAATGCTCAGCTTTCTCTTTTAGGCTACAGATTGCCAAGCTTAAATTTATTCTTTGTTTTAAAACTATATTTTTTTCAAATTAGTATAATGCTGCTAGTTATTAGCTGGACTGCATTAAAACTCATTTCTACATGCTATATAAATTATTCACTGTGTGTAATATGGCAGTAAACCAGAAAGCACATGCATGTGTACAAATGCATCTACTGAATCCTCAAAAAGCCGAGCGTTACAACCACCTCAGCACAGGAACAGAAGCGAGGGTACGCCCGGGATGCAGGCAGGTATAAAGCAGCTTGCTGCTGTAGCACGGTCAGAAGACACACAAGTGCAAAACTGCTGAGATCCATGAAGGTCTAAAGACAAGAGCCACGATTGCTTCTTCAGTTTCCTGATGATTTAGTTAGAAAAATCCTGTAATGAAGGGGCTTATATTTAATATATTAAATTATTTAAAAAAAAAAATTTAAATAAATTAATAAATTTCATAAATTTAACATATTTATATTTAATACTTTTAAGACTACTTACCTTAACCTATTGTTTACAACTAAAGTAAAAAGTGATTTCAACCACATTTTTTGGAAGAAAAGCTTGTCATGGCGCAAATACAACTCAAGTACTAATATCCACCTGACCTGTGAAGAGCTCCGGAGCTCTTTGGCTCCTGGCCCTCAATTAATGCCAGTGCTCAGACACCCTTTTCCTGAGGCCCCGTCACTGGCATGCCAGCACAGGCCTCCTGACAGGCAAAACAGAGCATGGTGTGCTCTCATGACCACTCACGCGAAATTTCCTCAACAGAGTCTGAGTGCAGCGGGTGGAAGTGGCTGCTGCTGTCGTTGTCATCCAACACAGAGGAGCTTTCTGCTTCCAAAATAAAAGGGATTGCTAGGGATGTGGGAGGAAGAAAAGAGATTGCAGGCCCATACTATCGCGCTCATTAGTCACTTTAAGAATAAAGCCAAAATAGTTCAGAGATGAAGCCTGAGTGGACTTCCTCATCTGAATATCTGCATAATGCTGGTCACAGAATATCGCAAGTTACTCCGCTTTCAAACTATAAATCCTGGTAGAGCTGCATCAGACAACAGAAAAAAAATATGGCCTTAATATAAAGCTAGCAGCTGAATCCAACAGGTCCCTGCGTGAAGTGTTGCAATGGATAATTGTCTTTGCAGTTTACATATGTTTCTTATTTGCAGTCTGAATTATCTAGCTTTGTCTTCCCACTGCTAGTTCTCATTCTTTTTTTGTCTTAGGGAAAAAAGCAGTCCACTGTATACCTTCATTTTTGGTGTGCTCAAGTCACCTTTGTACCTGTTCTTAACTATTATAGAAGTGTCTCTAGCCTTTCATTTTCAGGAAATGCTGCCAGAGTTCAAGTAGTTCTTGGATGTTTTCTGAGACTTTTCCTGGCTTTACATTCCTCCTGAAGCGAGGTTACAGAAAAAGGACACAACACTGAAGTAATGAGATCATTGGTACTTCATGTAGCAGCAGCCTCAATTTTCTTCTCCTAGCTTATGTTCTCTGCTTTACTGATACAAAGGTTTAGCCACAACATCCCACTGGAGTTTCATGCTTGATGTCGCCTTTACCATGCCCCACGGAGTCCCACAGCTTCACAGGGGTCCCCCCGGCTGTGCTGAAGCTGTTCAACATATTCAAATATGTCCTGTAAATGGGATGAATGATCATGCAGGTGACAAACTACTGATAATGCTGCCTTGCTCAGAACAGCAAAGGTGAGAACCGACTGCAAGAAAAAGTGGGGAGAGGAGAAGAAGCAGAACTTTACAATACCAACTGGACAATAAAAATGGCAGAGGGAATTTAATGCTGATAAAAATAAAGTGATCGAACAACCTTAATTTTATATTACATTAATATCATTATATTGATACTATTATAAATCAAGAAGGAGAAGATGGAGCTTTTAAAGGAAAAATGTCAGCTAATGCTAAGCATTATTAGGTAAGGAATAGAGAAAATTATGCCACTACATAAATTCAGGCGGAACTCACAACCTGAACACGTTGTGAACATGAAAGTTGCTCACATCTCGAAAGGACTACTATAAATCTGAACTATGACTCTTTAGCTTGAAGAAGAAGTCTATTAAGTATGGCCAGGAAACAGTTCTCCATTTTCTCCTCCAGTGCGAGAACTAAAAGGCCATCAAATGACCCTAGCAGGTAGTGGGTTCAAATCGAAACCTGGAAATGCTCTTTCTCAACTGAACTTACACTGCAGATCTCCCTGCTACAGGATGCTTTAGATATTAAAATTTTACAGGGATTCAGAAAGTAACTAGATATCTCCATGGGGCTGGAGAGGAGGTAATGGAGACAACAGCAATGCCTGGGGCAAGGAGGAGTCAGCAGAGCCATAGCTGTGGTCAGGGAGGGGGAGAAAGAGCCCAGAAAGATGGCTCCGAGGAGAGAATAAATTCTGCCAGTTTTCTCAAGTGAGGCTCAGGCACAGAAGGACTGTGTGCTGGGTCTCAAGTGTTCTTTCTCTGAGGGTTTTATGTGGAAGGAGTGCACGGATTCACGGTACGCATGTACTCGAATACACAGTGCGCTCTGTCCTGCAGACGGGGTGCAAGGAGACCTCTTAGGCTGAAAAGGAGCAGAACAGATTCCTGCAGAAATTAGCTTTTGTAGCTAATTGGGGGGGGACTACTTTTGTAGGGGGGAACCATGTCCTGTGAATCTCCCACTGTGCCTTGAAGAAATCAGAGAGCACATAGTTAGGAGTTCTCATTTATATTGTATATTGTATATTTGACATTACTTATAAGCAACAACAAAAGACTTCAAGCTCCTCACCAAGGCTTTTCGCACAAGCTGGCTGATCGTAAGACAAGGTAAGCGCATGAGGAGAGACCTGGAGAACGTCCGTACTGGTCAGCTCCAAAGTCTGCCTTTCCCTGCATCGTGTCTGTGAGAGCGGCCAACAGCGAGCGCCCAAGAAAGCCTGTATGGGCCGGACCGACCTGCAGCAGCACTTACGCAGAGCACTTCTCCATTGCCCAAAAATCTGTGGTTGCAAAGGGAGATCAGGAAACAAAGGGGAGGGGGTCAGTGAGCAGGTTTTACAACGGTGGTAGGGGGGGGTCACTGATGCCTCCAGCCTCCGAAGGACCAGCAGAGGCTGCGACCGACCGCGGGAGCCGGGGCTCGGCCCGGCCTGGCCGCCCGGAGCAGCAGGAGCAGGCGCAGGCCGGGCCCAGGGCGGGGGAACCGGGCCCAGGGCGGGGGAACCGGTCTGCAGCGTCACCTCCACCTGCGAGCGCAGAGGGCGAGGGCGCAGCCAACACCTGAACTGGATCGCGCCGAGCACCGGAGCACGAACAGGCCCGCGGCGAAAATATCTGCACCGTCACCCTCCTTGGCTAACGAGGAGGGAGATGCTGTGTCCCTTTTCCTCAGAGGTTAACGCTGGGAAAGCACCACCAAACGCAGGCTGCCCCGCGCCACCAGCAAGAGCCTGCAGCCCGCCGGGTGTGCCGGTCCCACATCCCTCCGGGAAAGGCTCTAGCGACGGAGCCGCCTCAGTTTTAAGGAGCAGACTTCTCCCTCAGGGGGGTTTAAATTCTTCCAGAATAGACACACTCATCTGAGAACTGCGAAATGATACAAGAAATGGTGTTTCTGCAACCATAAGCATAAGTAACGCATGAGTTGCAAGGAGATAAAGAGAAGTCCCTCAAAAGTGGGTACAACAGATTTAAGAACACCTACCACTAGTGTGTTTGACCTTTATGCTGGTCCCAAGGCCAAGCAGGAAAGCTGTAAAAATGCATCTTTTTTTTTCCCCCCAATAAGTCCCTAGATTACCCTGAGACTATGTGTGGGGAAATCCTGGAGTTTGCTCACATTTAATGTATAGCTTTGATTTTCCCCAATAGATCCCCTGAAGATAGTTCAGGAGAGAGCTGAAGATTTCCTACTTGGATTTTCTGACCGCTTGTTTGGAGCAGCAGTGGTAACCTGGGTCGGCAGCTTGCTGCGCACACATAGATGAACCCTACGGCGTGGGCACAAAGTCGGGTGGCCCCGGGTAGCGCCAGGCTAACAGCACCAGCGCTGCACAGAGGGTCTGCGCACGCGCAGTGAGGCTGGTACGGCAGGACACGTCATGGCTGCACGGGTCGTGTGTGCAAGCACGAGCAGCAATTTCAACGCTGCCTACACCCGCCAGGCCGGCTGTGCGTGCACCGGGCTCTGGGGGTATGCACACACTTCTCCTCACTGAATCCTGGATAGAAACAGCTTATGTGGTAAATAAGCAGTCCTTTCGTTTTAAAAATCTCTTAAATATTCTGCACCACTTTGGAGAAAAATAACTTACGAATAGGATGCTGGGGAGTAAAAGCACTGGGGCAATTCCTGAGAATTATCTGGACTGCATCCAGAAAGACGTGGTCCTTTTGCACTTGTGATAGATCTGCTTGGTGAGTGAGGAGCAGAACAAGTGTCTGTGCTTCACATTCGCGCAGGATGGATAACTGATGGTCTGCTGATACGGATTTAAAGGCTGGGGACTACGAACAGTCTCAGGAGCAAATGGTTGTGTGTGCATCTGCAAGGAAAGATTACTTTAGCCCTTGAATCCCACCAAAGAGTTGAAGAGGCTGAAGTTCCTGGATCTCAGGCAAAAAAGCTCCAGAAAATCCAGATGTTTCTCTGTTGCTTCAGTCAAACACATGGGTAGCTGATTTGCTATCGCAAAAGGACACTATATAGTCAGGGTTTTGTTTATGGGAACAGAGAGGTGTCCTACAATGTCCTGCTTTAGTCTATATTGCAGTTTTCCTTAAAGGTACTAATCTGGAGTGCGTGCTACACAGGTCATAGCTGTTTCTACAAAGGCAGCTGTTAGCATTTATACATCTAGTAAAATATTTAAATAATGAGCAAGGTGATGTGATGTAGTTTGTATGTTTTCTTCATGCTGCAGAATTCTTTAATTCCCTGATCTGCAGCAAGGACATAATAGGTTGACTAATTCTCAGCTTCCACGAAGAATGCTGCTTTTTCTCTGTCTGCATCATTGATATGGCTGCTTGTATGATCTGGCCCTACTTCCCTTAGGTCTATTTTCATTATGCCCCTTGTAACCCTAAAAAGTTGGGGAAAAATCCTGTGAAGAAATAGCCCAAGAACACTTGGCATCGGCGCAATCCCAACAATCTTCCTCTAGCTCCTCACATGCTGCTATCTACAATGAACATACTCGATGCTTTGCACGACAAGAGATGCACAAAGCGATTGAGGCTCTTTCAGGAGTCTTTCAAACTACCTTCCTACCTGCCCATTTAAGCAGAAGGGGAGAAGTGAGCTGCAACCTCAAATATTATCTTCTGTCACTGTGGTAAGAGCATGAGCGCATCTCAGGTCAGCGAATAAGTGAAGCTTTGCAAAAGCAATCAAGGCAGCTGCTGGGCAGAAACTCTGCGAGGAATGCCAGTTCGCTGTGCTGCAGAGGAGCCACCTACACGGGACTCCATGCATTTGCAGTCTTTGCAAGTACACCTCTACGACTGTCCCTCTTGCAGAGTTTATCTACATTATTTTTGCATTTAGTTAATGTATTAGTTCTTTCTTCCACTAAGTCACAACTCCTGGGAATAGTTATCTGAAACGGGCAGAACTCAGAGCTACTGGTTCAAATTCGATGTTAAGCTGCAGAGTGCAAGGCTGCGTCTCTAGTTCTAGGTCAAATAATCCATCATTCGATGACTAATTTCTCTACGAATTAGTTGAATCCAGTGACAGAAGATCGGGGCACACACTATTTATTAGTATTCTTGCATGATGTCTGGATTTTCCTATGAGAGTATGGTAGCATCTAAGACAGAGGAACTCCAAGAGGGGGTTGCTCTCCTTTCCTGAAATTTACTTGCAAATCTGCTTTTTTGCAGCTTTCATTCACCTTGGAAAAAGACTGGTTTGTGGAAAGCTGAACTGCTGTACCAGTCAAAGAAACTGAGTCACAGACTGAGAGTGTACCACATGGATATGGAAGCCTGCAACTGCTTTTAATAGAGAGTTTTATTTATTTACAGGTTTATTTATTTAATTTAATGAAGACTTTTATTTTATTTTATTTGCTAGTCACAGTTTACAAATTTTAATGATACAAGCTATGGGGGATCTGGTGAAAAATGAAGCTGCTAGAGAAGAATAATGTGTGGCGCCACCATATCACTCTTGAGGATCTTTATAAAGGGTGATGAGATATTCTGTACTCCAGTTGATTCAAGAACTGAATCTCACAGCACTACAGGAGGAGAAGAGCCCATATAAATCATCTATTCCAGCTTCTGCAATCATGGGTAACCACCTGACGGAAGTATCCACCAAACATCCCTCCTTTAATTCACATGACAAGTACAGAAAAAAGTTAAGACCTTTTGTACAACAGCCCCAAAGCCATAAAACCTTCAATGTACTACTAGGAGGAAACAGGAAAGATCAAGCTCACCACCAAAGTCCTTCACACCTCCGACAGCTGCAACTTCAGGAAAAATATCCCCGGAAGAGCACTACCCTTACACTGCACAAGAAAGCAAGGGACTCCCATTAAACCCTGCCAGCACGACCTGGGAAAAACTCTCCTGCCCTCAAATCCAGCAGTTGTTTTAAGCCTGAATTTATGAGCAGAACACACCAATAAGGGACCTGAGAAGTTCTTTAAGACCACTAAGCATGCGAGCATATGCCACTAATTATCCTATCACGAGAGCTGTCCAATTGTGTTGTTTCAGAGGAAAATGAAAGAAAAACCCCAGCAGACAAATCAGATAGCAAGGGGAAAGTTTCTTCCAACCTCTTCCAGCACCTAGCCCTGAAGCCTGGGATAAATTAAATATAAACAACGTGCAGACAAACCATTGGGGAGCAATTCAGGTGTTTACTGTCATTTGGGATGCCCTCGGGTATCTGCCTGGCCTCCAGCTGCTGGTCCAGAACAGTGTGAGTCTCTCACAGGGCTTGTGCCACATCTGCCATATTTGCATTACCCTGAGGCACCTAAAATGACACTAGACACCTAAGTTTATGAACCTGGACTGCTCCCCAAGAGTAAGATGCACTGACTAAATGCAGGTGTCTAAAATGTCTACATGCAAAATAATTGCCCTGTATTCCCCTCATAGCTGATGGAGAACAAGGTGTTGAGGAGTCCCGCCATCACCGTACAATGTTTTGCGAGCCATCAAACTGCTTTGATAACTTTTTTGTACTCTGTTCAAGGCCAATCTTAAAACACAGCTAGCGCAGCCGAACAGAGTATTCTGATGGTTCTCTCATCAATGCCACATTGGAGACAAAACTGCCTCCCTGATCCTGTTTGTACCTCTACGGCTGTTGCGATGGCATTGCACTTCAACTCACTGGCTGCTCTGGCACCCATTAGTGTCTGAAAGAAAGCTGGGATACCATCTCCTTTCTATAGGTATGAAATGGATTTCGTTACTAAGTGTAATTAATTGTGATGCACCTGGTTTATCAAGTGATCCAAGGTGTTCTGTTTGACTGCCCTATCTTCTGTCTTAATTAATCTTCACAATAATCAAGTATCTAAAAGCTTTATTGTAAGTGTTCTTACGTCTTTGATTAAAATACTGAGATAAAAGATAACACTGAACTTTGTGGAAATCTGCTAAAAACAAACCCATTCAACTGATGACTGGTTTTGAAACAGAACTTTTAAAATTATTTAAAGGGCCTATTTTAATTTTGAACTGTTATCCAGTCTATATCACACCTGCTTTTTAAAAGACTGAGTATACTTTGGGGGAACTTTTAAATCATCTGCTTTAATACCGCAAACCACCAGCTCAGCACTCGATATTCCAAGCCACTGAATATCTGCCTGGACTGTTGCTGCTCAGCGTTTCACTGTCCCATTCTACCCGAAGCTGTGGCCATCTGGGTCAAAGGAAGACTAAAAGTCCTAAATACATTTATCCACCTGCGTAATGAGGAAAGCTACTTCCTGCCTCCTTCAGGCAAGTCCTGCAATATGAGATGTGATCATCATCGCTATTTTGCTACCTAGGTGGACGAGCAATAGGCATGAGGAGCACGCAGCCGGCGATCCCACTCGACCCCAGACCTGACTGGTAGAGTACAGCAGAGAGGGAAGTGCAGACACAAAGCACAAAAAAGGGCCAGTAAATCTTTCAGCCTGAACACTTCAGCACCTTGTACACGCAGGTGATAACACTTCTCCCAGTAACTATACGTAAGCATATATTTTAGAAGTTATATTTTGTTTTAAAATACCAGGCAGCTGTGAGTCAACCATCTTCCTAGCAAGCTATTTCAATCTTCGTTTACCTTACTGCAGTGAAAATGCACCTTATTACAAAGTCAATTTAAGCTAACTTCCTATGTTAGCTGTGTTATAATGCCTCTATTAGCAAAACAGAAAAAAAACCCCCTCATATCAGATCTTTTGTCTGTTCAAGTACAGTGCAAATCCCTGATTACTTCCTCCATGATAAACTGAATAGATTTTTCTGGTTTTAAGTCTTGTTTCTTGTTCCTGGACAATGTCTGTGGCATTCACGTAAGGATTCTCTGAACTTTATCTGTAATTTAACTCATCTTCACATCACAATACCAAAAGGAGAAACAGTATAACACTAGCGGCCTTACATCTTGTATCGTTAAAATTTGTAAACTGTGACTAGCAAATAAAAGAAAATGAAAGTCTTCATAAAATTAACTTATACTACTAGTGACCGGAAAAGGTAAAATGACTGACTCATCTAGTCTGTAATTTCAGCCTTCATTCATGCTTTCTGCACATTGTTTTCTATCTGACTGTATTAAAATACGATTCATCAGATTGTAGTGTTGCATTATTTACTCTTTCCTCAAACTTTTTGTTATCTCTGGACTTTATCAGACTGTTTAATGATTGCCTAAATATTTTATTAAAATACTGAGCAGCACCGGACAAAGATTCAATTGCTGGTAAGTCTGATAAAAGTGAGCATTATTAATAGCTTCTCTTTAATAATTGATACTTATTCATTAACTACCTAATGTAAGACCTGTTAATTTGGCATAAGGTATGGTTTGTAACTACATTTCAGAAAGCAGTAATTTAGATGATTTGGAGAAGTCAACGCTTACTATAATAAACACACCTACACCTTCACCAGGCAAAACTACGATCAGGCCAAAGACGGCCGGTACGGTTTGACAAGATCTAGCTTGCTGATATTTTCAGCCTGTAAAACCATCATTTTATCTTGTAAATTCTGTTTCCTAACAGGATGTGTAATATTTATTGCACAATTCTACTTTTTCTATGTTGTTAGGAGTGTTCTTTCTCTGTCTAGAAATGGCCTTCTCTCACTGCTGGGATTTATTTTCTTCCTGATGCTCTTCAAGCAAATCTAATCTTGATACTGCCCTTAATCATGACAGCCAGACATTCTTCCCTGCAGTCTTCTGCATACCATAACAACTTCTGTACTTGAGAGCAATCAATATAAATAAGATACCATCTGCTGCTTTTTTTTTGATAAAAAGTGTTCAATATTTTCACTGTATTTTTGCAGAAACAAGATGATTGTCACAAGAATGAGAAGTACGGCCTCCATTTAAAATTCAGATGGGTAATACCGCTAACTATTTTACAGTTGGGGTAATTAAATACTAGAACAATTTTCTGAGGGAAATGTGATGCTTTCCTATCAAGACTGAATGTCTTTTTAGCACATGAAAAAAACAGAGCTAAATGTTATAGTCTCTTGTACTAATAGGCAGCTTATATTATCTAACGATCTCTTCTGGCTTAACTCCCCAAATTGTCTTATTATTCTTATTATAAGGATGCTGAATAGGCTTTTTAACTGTACACACACCTACTTTCTCCCTGGCTAGTGATAAGTTATTTTGGCAGCATGTAATTTCTGTAAAAGAATTCAACCGCCTAAGTAGCTACTGAGTAGAAGAAGCTATTTTATCATTTTTAATGTTGTCTATGAATTGTATGTCTTGTTCTTCTGTTGAGAAAATCAGAACATCTCAATTTACTGTATTCCTTGTTTTATCATGTCCCTTGTTCATCTTATCCCTACTGTGATGATATAAATCTTTTCAATCTTACTGTGACAATACCAACCTTTTCAGGTTCTCTTCCTGAGCATTTTCTGACTGTGTCTAATAAATACTGTTGTTCTTTTGTTTTTAAGTCAGCTTCCCTGTTACCTTTGAACTCTGCAATATCAACATCAAGATGAAACTACCACTATTGCACGATGCGAGAGATGAGTCCACAATGCTGAACTGCACAACAAGCATTATTTTTCCAAACTATTAACTATTTCTAAGGTTAGAGCATCTTGTCTCCTTTTTGACTTCCCTGTAGCAATGCCAGTATAGTCTGCAACTTCACCCAGATCCTTTTTTTTCCCCTGATTTTTATAGTATTTATTTGAATCCCAGAAAGCATACAAGTAGATCAGTATCTTCCTTTGTCTAAATCATTTTGCACTGGCAGCACATGGTTTCATTTGCATTATGCTCGTCCTTTAGCCAGCTTGGTTATTTTTTTTCCAAAATTCTGTACAGTTCTCTCTGGATTTAATTACTTCAATGATTATTACTACTTATTTTCAATAAACTCTGAGCGAGATCTTGTCAAAGGCCTTTTGAAAATAATGCACTTTTATCCACTAAAATGATTTTATCATATTCATCCAGCTAACAACTGGCTATTAGGGTACGGATTCAGGATCAAATTAGCAATGTAAGCTAAGGGACACAAACATAGTGATCTACAGCAACTGCCCTGCTCTTTCCTTGTCGTAAATGAAAGGCAATTTCTTCTTCAACAGGAGAGAACTATTATACCTTGCATTTACCGTGGGGAACCATGCAGTAAGAGCAAACACATAAAGTTGCTATGAAATAGTTACTCTAACCACACCTTGGCATACAGCATTTTTGTGTGTACCTATGGCTTCCATCTGAAACTGCATTTAAAATAGCAGCTTTCAAGCAGTTTTCTCCATGTAAATTACTGGTACAGCTTTTCCTCACATAAACCCTGCTGATTCAGATCAAAATCCTCCAGAAAGATTATATTTTTTCCCAATCCCATTCTCTACTGTATACTGTACTTTGTACTCCTATGTATTGTCTTCTTTATTACTAAATAACTATAATGTAAAAGCTCCTCTCAAGACCTTTGTGCTCCACCTGCCATCTACGCCTATCAGTTTAAAGTGTTTTATTTCTGGCATCTTTAAATAAAGGGTCGCAAAACTCTCCATCTCTCCAGGCTTCATTCTCATTAACTGTGTCTGAAACCTCCCTTTTCCGTGTGTTTCTGAAATAGTATGACCAAAAGAGAACAGAATATAAAATCAGCTGTGCTGGGTCAGATCAAGCCCAGAATCCTGTCTCCACCAGGAGATGATGTGGAAAACATATTAGGAACAGGCCAGGCATTTATGATGCTTCACCAGCTTCTCTAACCCAATTTTTAGGTACCTGAGGCTCAAGAACTTTCTGAGCCAGGCATGTGTGTAAATAGCTTCAGTGGATTTTGGTTTCATTAACTCATTCAGAGTTTCCCTAAACCCATATAAAATTTCAGCATCCACAACATCTAGAGGCAAGAGGTTCCACAGCTCAGCTATACAGTAGATGAAGCACAGTTTCCTTTTCTTTTGAATCTGCTGCTTGTTCCCAATTTTTTGCTTTGGATAGAAGAATCAATATGTATTGCTCCTCATCATGCCACTGATTTTATAGATCCCTGTCAAATCTCCCTTCAATCATCTCTTTCCTAGATGGAGGACCCTAACCTCCTCCGTTGCTTCTTATATGGAAACTGCTCTGTGTCTTTGATGATCCTCCAGTCTATCCTCGCCTCTGAATTTGTTTCACTCCTACTATATCCTGTTTGAGCTGGTGGAGCTGGAACTGCAAGATGAAGGTGAAACATGGATTAACATACAGTAGTATAATGTTTTATACTCTATTCCTTTCCTAATATTAGGTTTGCTTTTTGACTGCTATGGAACAATGGGCATCCTGCTGATTTACAAGATAGCATTACTATGCTTTGATTTTTGCTTTTAGCCCTGCTGTCGCTGAACTGACCCCAGTGACCACCAATTAATTTTTCTGAAACCTGAGAGTTAGGCTACAGGCAAGCAGCCTTGCTGGTTTGGTTACAGTTACAGTAAGAGACTCTAATCAAGAGTCATGAAACCACCGTGTCAGATGAGGTACCAGCAATTATTAAATTGGGCTTTTACTTAAGAAGGTCTCATAATGAAGGCTGCATTAGAAATGCTAAATGAATGAAAGAGAAAAATGAGCTGAGGGTTGAAAAGCAACAACTGGGAGATGTGCAAATTTAGCATTGTGCACATAATCAGTTGTGCAATTAAGTGGGCTATAGCCACTGTACTACAACTATCTTCTAAAGGGAGATTTGAAGAATAAATTTTTGGTAGAATTTATCAACAGAAGGAGAAGTACAGGAAAAACATCACTGGAAAGACAGTGAAGTAACTGGCATCAGGCAGGGAGAGAATAGGTCTGACAAGGCATGTCATGCTGCACCATGGAGAGCACAGAGAACAGGCCAAAGCATCTGTGAACCTGTTTTTGCAGGGATTGCAGACCACCCTTCACTTACCATTTCAGACCAGTTACCACACTGGCTTCCATCTCTGCTACACAAGTGTTGCAGTACTTCATCTTTACTATCCCTCTGTATCTACAGTCACTCGGTGGCTTGGTCTTTCATAGAATGAGGGCAAAAAAGCACTGATTCCCAGTGCCCTCTCTCCACTTCTTCTAGAGGGCTGTTACAATTATTTGTCATTTCATGCAGTTCTCTGCTATCCTAAACAATCATTTCACAAAATCGGGCTCATAAATTTGTAAGTAGCAAAAGCACCAGTCATAAATCAGAATCTTATCATATTAGGAAATGGACAACTAAAACTACAAAATTTAGTACCTCCCCAGGAAATCTGTCCTCTAGGTATAATATAAGGGACAACAGACAGATATAGACAGGGCTGTATAAAGAAACAAGCGTTCAGTACGTTAGCTTCTTAGAAGTTATTTGTTAGCGTGTTAATACGGGACGGCTGTTTCTGTTCAGGAGGAAGCTGAAGAAGAAGAAGACGACGACAGGCTTCGTAGCTGTTTATGAGCAACTCCTCCCATGCTTAGGGGCAGCGGATGAAGAGAGAGCACGAAGGAGCTTGTTGAAAACTCAGCAAGTAGGAGGTGAAGGCTGATACACTGGGCTGATGAGAAGCAAGACACAGTGAAGGTCTCCCTCACCCGTCTGCGTGGGCCTTCCCGAAGAGACTGCGTTGGTTGCTACTCTGCCAGTGCACCTCTGTACAAGGACGCTAACTCAGTCACCCCTCTACTCAGCCCAAATACATTGGCAGGGGAGAAATAGGAGAGAAAAGAGCATGAAGCTACCACTGTGCAATTACCAAGAGCTTTTTTTGAGCGGGGAGTCTCCTAGGGAAAATTCCCTTTGGCTTGGCTTGAGGCCTGGTTCTGCTCGCATTGATGTAACTGGGAGTGACTTCATTTGGTTTGATATTTATCTCAAGCATTCAGTTTTGTGACTGGCAAAAGCTATCGAACCAAAGAATGTTCCTCTCTTAATAATAAAAAAGTAAGACGTGATGTGATCACAGACTACAAATATCTGTGCACAGAAAAATCTTCAGTCATAAGGAATTTTTTTATCTAGGTGGAGCACAGCAAAGTAACTGACAGATGAAGCCAGATGTAAAAATTCTCCCTCTGTCTCTAGACTAACAATAAGAGCAGATATTGGAGTAAATTGTGGCCCTGCTGGATTGTGCATCATTTGCTGCCTTTCCATATTATGGTCCATTTCAATGGAGCTTAACTGTTTTCTTCAGAAAGTGACATGAAATCCTAGTCTGAGCTATGCTGACTGGATGATTGCCACGATCCCTCAAAGCCTCATAGATTAAAAAAAAAAAATTGGACCTGCATTTCTCTGAATTCTCCTCTGTCCCAGGTGTGAATCAAGTGTGATCCTTCTTCAAGTTGATGGACTATATTTTTCTGGTCTGAGCAAAAGGAAAACTAGCTCAGTGATTCCTTTTTCTCTCATCTGCTGCTGCCTGATGTCAGCCCTGCAGCTGTTTCAGCACCTCGGGCTGGCTCTATCCTCCTGCCCGACCCGACTCCGGTGCTTGTCGTTACGTGTTCTGCCGGCACAGCGAGTTCCCAGCCTGCCTCTCTCAGCTGATCACTTCCCCGCTGGACCTGCTCCTCTGCTTCGGGACACTCCCAAGCGCTGAGGCCTTCGCAGCGCTGCGTGCACCAGCAGAAGGAATCGCCTGAGAGGCAGCAATGCTTGTACAAGCCCCCTGGAAAGGGATGGTCAGATACGATCCCTGCCTGAGACCCCGTGCTCATATGCAAGTATATGCACAATTTGCTGGACTTCTTAAACATCGAGTCTTTTCATTGCCCTGGATACAAGCAAGAAGAGAAGGGCAGCAGACAGAAGAATTAATTTAGCCGGCTGTACTCCACACACAGCCACGAAACCCCTCTGTGCCAGGGGTGTTGGGGGGGGCTGCCAAACCCAAAGTGATTTGACAGTCAGAGAAGCAGAAAAAGGTATATCCTGGAGAAAAGCAGTGATTTCCAGTCTGTGGTCCAGCAGGCAGGAGTGAGTGGGCCACAGATGGGCCACACAGCCATGTTAAACAGCGTCCCTTACGTCTCTTTATGGTGGGCTGTGAAGAATTTTCAGGTTTCCAAAATTTCTGGAATCACCAAAGTTTGGAAACCAATGATTTAAAAAATCACATTTGATGAAACAGAATAGTTGGTATGAGAACAGCTTGCTAATATCCTGGAAGTGTCAACTTTAGGAGACGACGGTAATGCTGAAGGTAAAACTACTTGGACAGACATGGCGATGATAAGAGGAAAAACGTGGGATGGAAAATGTGGGCTGCGCTCAAGAAAATGCTGTACGAGGGTTTAAGGTGGCTTTTTAACTCTGCTTTGTGTGATAGAGAGCCTGCCAGTGCTTTCTAACCCTGCTGCAGCTGGCTGAATAACCTGTATTAACTGTGACAGCTACGCTCATCTTTTCCAGGAGCTACTCCTACATGTGGCAGCTTTCTCTATTAAGGATTTAACTGCAACTGGCAAAAGATCTCTCAATTTAAGGCCTCTTACTTGCCAGTCTCACAGCCATGTGTATGCAGCACCTTTAGCTCACACGCAGACCCCAGAACTTGCTGAGTAGCCACAACACCTTGCCATGGAGAGTCTACAGGAGCTATGGCAAAGGAGGCTGGGCCGCACTGGAGACGCCAGTGCCTTCCTATTAGGTGCTTTTCTAGGTAAGGCTCAGACATGTTCCCCAAAACAGTCTAGTGAAATGCGGGTGCTGTTCTGAATTAGGCTCTTCCTCAGCTGCAACTGCGTCTGCTAAGTCCTCACAGCCGTCATTTTAAAAAAGGATATATCTGCCTGCTGTAGTCTAGGAGTTTCATTCTGTCTGAAGTCATGGTCATCAGATGAGAAATTGCTTGAATTCATTTAATCAGTTCAATCACTGAGCATCCACAGATGACAATTTTATCTCCCATATTATGTGCATTTGCCAGCTCACCCTGCGGACTGGCATAATAAACTCTTCCATGGTCCAAGGTGAGTAGCGAATGTACTGAATGCTACAGGCACGCAGCAGAGCAGAACTGGGAGCCTAGTCAGCACATCAGAACCGCTACTGGACTCCCACTCACCTCTGCTTTTTAGTCAGTGCAAAGGATCCCGCAAAGTATCCTTTGCTGGACAATCAGGAAATTAGCTGGACATTCAGAATGTCCAGGATCTTCCTACAGGCCAGAGGAAGAGAAAAGTAGCAGAAAAATTACATGTTGTAATTTTCCTTGTGAAGTGGTTGTTGAGACAGCATGTCAGTCTTAACTGTCTTATGCAATAAGGAGTATGCAGTGGCATGTGTAAATCCAGGATGCAGACAGCCACTGGGGCAAAACCTGATGTTTACAGCTAGTTACCTTCTGCACACTGAGGCAAACTGAAAACCAGGAAAATTAGATGCTGCATGCAAAAGCGGCCTCTACAGAAAGCGGGTTATCTACAGAGATAGCAATGCTCATGCAAAGCTTACCCTATTTCAATCAATCCCCTTCACTGGATCTATATCTACTAAAGAGCAGATATAAGGAAGTCCATAACAGAACTGCAAGAAAAAGTCCACCACAGTTTGCAGAAGGAGATTCCCCACCGCATGCTGCCCTTGGCCTTTTACCCCACCTCTCCTCCCCAATCAGACTGTAGAAATCCACTCATGAAACTCCTTCATTAGGGCTACGGTAATTCTGCCAAATGGGGTCTGTCAAACAGTTCAGAACTGTTCCATTTACCCATAAAATACAAAGAAGTCCAATTCTGCAAGATTTTGAGGTGGATTTTAGTTGCTTAGAAAGTTGTGACTGCATGAAAAATGAGGTATAGAACACAGGTGCCTCTGTCCTGAGCCATGACACTGCCCTGGCACAACCATTCCAGATGTGGTGTGTGACATTTTCACTTTTCCCTTTGACATGCAGTTTTCCCTACAACCATACAGTGATTGTAACTTTTTTTTCTCCATTGAATATCACCATTTCCCCTGCCAGGTGACAGCAAATACAGCTCTTACCCTCTCAAATACAACTGTCTAAAGCCCCTCAGACAAAGGGGAGCAAACAAGGAAAAAAAAACCACAAAAAACCTTTCTTTCCCCACACTGAAGCCCTTCTGTAGACCTGTAACATGGTGAAGGCATGCTATGGTTTTTCTGTCTGCTTGCTATTTTACTCCTTGTCCAAAGAATACACATATTATTGTAAGCTGTGCAAAGGAGTCCGGGGCCACCAGTGTTTTGCACTGTATTTGTCACTACTGTGCTTTGGGGCTAGTTTGTTGTTTAGAATTGTTACTCATTTATCTTTGGCATCTATTGCAGCTGAGCGTACTGCAACTTTCACGAATTAAATGTTTTCAGCAGAAGAGTGTCACTGTAGGTACTGCCATTCCTCTCCAAGCACCTCCTCCCCTTCTAACTGTTTTAGAAAATTGAGAACCTCGGTCCTCAGGCCAGACAAAAGTCACATCGAACTCCGTTGACCTTAATCAGTCTGGAGTGCCAGGAACACAAGACCTTCCCCTTCCTCTCTGTGCACCCACTGAACCTAAGCTCTGTCAGGCAGGCTCGTATCTGTGGAAAAAAGCTGGTGAGTCTATGCGCGTGAGCCTGTGCATGCATGTGTCCCTACGCGTGTGCCTGTGCCTGTGCATGTACGTGCACGTATGTGTGTGTCGCTGCTTGCAGGCCGTGTCAGCAGGTAGCTACACACCCATGCGTGCGGAGCCAGCTCAAAGCAAGCAAAGGCGCAGTGGCCTCAGAGCTGTTTCTGGTCTCCTTGCCTGCCTCACGCCGTGGCCTTTCCAGACCTGCCGCCAGTGAAATCCTCTTTGTCCCGATCTCCTGAGCGGACGTCTCATCCCTACAGCGGTTCTTACTCAAGGAGAAGGCCAGCTTGGGCTCTGACTTGGAAAACAGAGCCAGGCTGCCTGATCCCCTCCCAAGGACAGGGATAAGCTAGGAAATATCCACTCCTTGGGCCTTTTTCCAAAGGGGATGGGACACAGGCTTGGTGGAGTGTTCGCTGAGCGACTCTGCTCAGGCTACCTGCGGACTGACGGGTTTCTTCCCTCACCAGACGCGATGCCTGTGCCGTCTCTGCTGCGACAGCCACCCTCCGCCCCTGCCTCTGCCCTCTCCTCCTGGGACTCCCTGTCGCACCAGGGCAGCCATGGTGTGGCTGGCCGCTCCTGCTGCTGGGGCCTGTCCCCCTTGCAGCAGCCTCTCTGCCCCGGGCTGCGTGCAGCGTCCCTGCCCCAGATCCCCAGCGCCCAGCCCTGCCGAGAGGGGCAGGACGGGGCCTCCCCGGCCCCCGCCTGCCGCCCCCCGCGGCCGCTCACGTACCCCAGGAGGGGCCTGCACGTCTCCTACCTTCCCGGGTGAGCCAGGGCAGGTGGTGGGGCGCGCTCCGGCTCTCCGCTCCCCTGGACGTGCCTGCAGCCTGATTCACAGGCACCTCCGAGCCAGCGAGAGCCAAGCTCCACCCAGGGCAGAGGGTGAGTAAGAGCGAGAGAAAGGCAAACTCCGGAGAGTTGTTCCCTCCCCAGGATCGCAGGGCAGCGAAAGATAAGGGCTGCGCATTCCTGAGCCGCAGGCTGCCTCTCCCTGCCCGTCCGCCCCGAGCCTGTCGGACCAGCTCGGGCCCGGCTCGCGGGGCAGGCCGGGGAGCGCCGCCTCGGCACCCCGACGGGCACAGGCCCCGCCGCCAGGGCCCAGGTGCAGCGCGGCCCGGCAGCCGCCCTGGGAGGAGGGCTGGGCTCGGCGGTGACCCTGGGGTCTGCCCGGGGAGGCCGTGCTGCTCTGCCTGCGGCTGGGCCTGGCTAACCGGGCACGGCCCCGTGGCAGCAGGCCCGTCTGGGGGTGTAGGGCCATGGCCTCCCTCTTGCTTCGCCAAAGGGCACCGGAGGGTGCGGTACCACCAGTCCCGCCATCTCCCTGCTCCCCTCCCGTCGACCGTCACGCACAGCCTGGCCTCACTGACAGCGCGGCAGCCGGGCCGGCGCTGCGGCCTGCCCGGGCGAGGAGGGAGCGGGGCCTGGCCCCGCGCCGAAGAGGGCAGAGAAGGGTTAAGCGAGATTCCCCGCAGCCCCGGGCGTGGCAGCGCCTGCGATTCCACCTTTCATGTTCTATCTTATTCAGGCTGGCGGTGCTGCCGGTGCCGCTGGGGCGGTGCCCGGACGGCGGCAGGGCGCGGCGGGGGGCGGCTCCGCGGCGGCGGCGGTGACTCAGGCCTGGGCAGCCCGGTTGTGGAGGGCCCGGGCACCGCGGCGCAGGGCGGGCCGACGTGGGCGCCATGTTGCGGGCTGCCGCCTGCCGGGCCGCGGCGGCCCTGCCTGCCTCGGCCTCATCCTGCCGGTGACGCCCGGCTGCCTGCAGCTGGGAGCACATGGACAGCCAGGAAGGACCCTACAGCCGGAGGGCGCGGAGGAAGGCGTCCGGGCGTCTGGGTGGCTGAGGGAAAGGCACCACGGAAAGGCCAGACGCACGCGTGGTAGCATAAGCGCGTAGTGAAGGCGTATATACACACACAACAGCTAGGGCATGGCCACACATCACGCAATCTGCATTCCCAAGTAGCGCTTCCTACCACAGATTCAAGTTCCTGTATGATAATTTAACATATGTATTATAAAATGTTGTTTAAATTAAGGTGCCAACGTGGGGGTTCCTCAGAATGTGGAAAATACCAGATGAAGGTTGTCCGAGGATCATGAATCTGTTGTCTCTCTTTTCTACCCAAATGTATATGCATCATGTAACAGCTTTCAATTATATATTTGTGGAGTATTTTCTCTGTAAGAACTTGTTTCACTAAGTGCAAAGGATGGAAAGTACCAGCTGAGGAGGTAACCAGTCGATACATTGCTTTTAATCGTCCTTTACTGTGTTGCCCTGGGCATTATTCAACACATGCTGTTTAAACACCACACTGAATAGAGTTATTAACTTCCATGTAGGTGTTGCCATGCTGTTCATCAGAACACTACTGGAATGCTTCGCAAATATTAATTAACTTCCCAGTACTCAATTAGGCTGTGATGGTGTGATTATCCTTATTTTGAAGGAAAGGAATTGGAGCAGGAATATTAAATTTAAAATGGCCCCCACACTTTCAAGATTTCAGTAACCACATCTTTTAGAGTCTCTAGCAGGTGGGGATATAAGAAATGCAGACTGGATGGCCATCTATACGGACAGACCATCTTAATTCCATCATTGCCTAATCTTTCAGTGATTTCAGCTTCAAGTATCTGCTTTCCAGTAGCACATTATTGCGTGACTAATTCTCTACTGTGTCTTGTTCTTTCCTCTTCCTCTCCTCATGGCTATAATTGCGTATGTCCCAGAATATTTTCTTTGATTGAGCTTTTATGTTCTGTTCTTGTTTACAATGTGGAGGTTGCTAACCTTGTTAGAAAAGGCAAGATCAAAGAAGTGTGTTTTGAACTATAAGTAGGTATAAGCAAATCTGTGCTTTTATAGGTTCTGTTGTGCCACTGGGATGGTTATGATAGTCTCTATCACAACCTGGAATATCAGGTGATTTCTGTATGTTCTGTGCGCACACCTTGAAGATAAGAAACACAACTTAGAATTTGGTGTTTATCCAAAGAGAAGACGGCACAAACAGTACTTGGCTAGTTTGGTGTTCTTGTGGTTAACATGTCACATTCTGTGAAGTTAGTCTCTAAGGCCTGATTGGTTCATGCAGTTGTTCAAAAACCTGACTAATTCTGGTCAAGTCATCATCCACTGGGATGGGATGGAAGCCTCTAGATAATCAAACACAGGAGAAGTATTAGTAATTGTTGCTTCCACCTTCTGTCTAGTTCCTTCTTGTGTTTGAGTTTTGCCAGGAGCTCCTTGTTCATCCATGCAGTTCTCCTCCTCCCTTTTTTTGACTTTCTGCTCATTGGATGGACCATTCTTGAGCTTGGAGGAGATGATCCTTGAATACTATCTAGCTCTCTTGGACCCCACTTCCTTCTAGGGCCCTATCCCATGGGATTCTTCCAAGAAGGTCCCCAAAGAGGCCAAAGTTTGCTCTTCTCAAGTCCAGGGTTGTAATCCTACTTTTTGCCCTGCTTCCTCCTCACAGGATCCTGAACTCCACCATCTCATGGTCACTGCAGCCAAGGCTGCCCCCAGCCTTCACCTCTCCAACCAGCCCTTCCTTGTTTGTTAGTACAAGGTCCAGCAGTGCACCTCTCCTCTTTGGCTCCCCCTTCACCTATGTCAGAAAGCTATCATCAGTGCTCTCCAGGAACCTCCTGGATTGCTTGTGCCTTGCTGTGTTGTTCCTCCAGCAGACAGCAGCGTGGTTAAAGTCCATGATGAGAACCAGGGCCTGCGATTGTGAGGCTACTTCCAGGTGTCTGTAGAAGGCCTCATCTACTTCTTCTTCCTGATCAGGTGGCTGTAGCAAACACCCACAGCAGTGTCACCCAGGTTAGTCTAACCCTTAATCCTTACCATAAGAGCGTGTAGCCATCCATGGCAGCGTTCCAGTCATGTGAGCTATCCGGTCACGTCTCCGTAATTGCAATGAGATCGTAGCCCTGTGACTGCACAGAGATCTCCAATTCTTCCTGTTTATTCCTCATGCTGCATGCATTTGTGTACAGCCATTTCAAAGAGGTATTCAAGCATGATGATTTCCCAGAAGTGGTGCAAGAGGTTTCCCCATAGTCTTGTCTTGTAGGCACTTCCTTGCCTGCATCAAATGCTTGAGGTATCCCCACTTGAGCCCTGTTTTGCTGACTGCATGCTCTCTATAACTCTCCCCTTCCCATCTTTCCTAGCTTGAAGCCCTCCTTACCAGGTTGGCCAGCCTGTTGGCAAAGGCACGTGTGCCCTATTTAGTGAGGTGGACCCCATCTCTCCCAGTCAGTTGTCAATCTTCAAACAGGGTCCCATGGTCATAGAAACCAAGACCCTGTTGCCGACACCAGCTGTGCAGCCAGTTGTTTACTTGCAGTATCCGTCTACTCCTCCTCCCATCCCTCCCCCTCACTGGCAGGATCGAGGAGAAAACGACCTGGGCCCCCACACCCCTGACCACCGTCCCCAGAGCTCTGTGATCTCGTTTGATACCTTCCAAGTTGCCCTTGGCAGTATCTCTGGTTTTCATTTACCTAACATCACAACCTTCATCTGAATGTTGATTCAGTTTAAATTAAATGCAAAGACAAATAAAAACAGGCCTGTGTAAGATGCTCACTTAAAAAAAAAGGAGAAATCTTGACAAATTAAGAGACAGTGCAATTAGTCAGATTCAGGATTTCAAGGACTTGAACATGGAAGGAACCTGGAATTTCTTTAAGACAAAATTGCTAAAGCTGTTGTTTAGCACTGGCAGCAGAGAACTGAACTTAATTCAAATGAAGATTTTTTTTTTATGATCAGACATAGAATAAAATCTCCTTTACTTAGCAAAACAAAATTGAAAATTGTGTCTCTTTTCACTGATTCTAAGATTATTCAGCGAAGAAGTTGTTTGTTATCTTCTGCGTGACTGCTTAAGCCCAGCCATTATTACCACCATCTGTTTTCCAGTCTGTGTCTGAGAAGTTAAGTATTTTCACAATTCCCAATGGCATTTTTCTCTCTTAATACCTCCCAGTAATGTACATATGGATATAAACCTTTTGATGCTCTTTGCAGACTCCCAGTAGACTCCCTTTTATTATCTTTTCTCAGTCTTCTCTGAAGAGTGTATCTATTTTACCCATTATTTTGTTTCTTTACATTATACGCTTGCGTGTCCAATTGCTGACCTATGATCTTTACCTTTATTTCTGTTCCCTAAGCAGAAAGTAGCTTTCAGAGGCATCTTCCAGTGATGATTACAGTTATGTTTTTTTGTCACTCTTATAATGCCGACTTTCATGTTTAAAGTTTGGCCTTTGACTACTTTTCGTGCTTCTTGGAACTTCAGGATGACTAAACAGACAACTGCACACCTGGGTTTGGGATACTCATCTTCTTATTTGGTTTTACGGTACTTCAGAGCAGAACGGAAGGCTTCAGGTCTGCAGGACAGCCTCTGCATGGATTTCTTCTGCTTTGTTCGGTCATTGTTTCTCCTTTGTGTTGATCTGCTGCAGGTACTGTGGAGATGCACACACAGTGGGGAAGGAAGGAAATGTTGAAGGCTAACACTGGTGGCTAAGGCAGATATATAGTGGTGATGATTCACCAGCCCCTTGACTTCTCTCCCTGTGGACAGAACACTTCTGTTCTCTAACAGAATGTAGAATTTGGTTATATGGCTGGAATGCTGCCATGGACGGCTACATGCTCTTATGGTAAGGATTAAGGGTTAGACTAACCTGGGTGACACTGCTGTGGGTGTTTGCTACAGGCCACCTGAGATCAGGAAGAAGAAGTAGATGAGGCCTTCTACAGACACCTGGAAGTAGCCTCACGATCACAGGTCCTGGTTCTCATCATGGACTTTAACCACTCTGCTATCTGCTGGAGGATTTGATTATATTTATTATATGACTTTGAGATTGAGTCAAGATCATGTATCTTTCCTCTTGTCAGGGAATAGGTGTTTACATGGGCAAGTCATCCCATGCTCCTTTTACTGTCTGTGAAGGCCTAGTCAATGCAGTCAATGGAGTCTAGGATGCAATTCAAACCTTCAAAAATAGAAAAATGAACTCCACCTAAACCCCACTGAGTACACATGGAGCCAAACCAGCTATCTCAGATACAGTCACCTGAATTTAGGTGGGATAAATCCCGCTCCTAATCTGAAGATGAGATTCAGGATGAGTTGAACCAAATATGACTGTAAGAAAGGCAAATTTGCAATATGGGTTTGGGGCTTTTCCCTCTATGATCTCGCAATACGAATGCTGAACTTCCCCAGAACATCCAATCTAGAATGTTTCACAATCATTTTCGATAAGGTTTCAGTGTATGGCTTTACAAACCTTTTATTCTGTAAAGAGGAATGATTTGTAATTGAGCTTAAAATGATCTGTAAATGAATGTAAAATCCACATGAACTTTGGTTCTAGTTTCTATCAGCAAGCAAGGTACCATTTGAAGTATTCTTTTTAGACATGATATTTGAGGAAAACCTCAGTGTCATCTGCCTTCATAGAGCTTATGGTCAGAAGGGACTGTATCACCCTTCTGCTTCAACCTCCTAAATAATAACATCTATAGAATTTAATCTAGTCACTTCTATACTGAGTCTGGTAACCTTTATTTGACTAAAATGTTCCTCAGCAATGCAACTAAAATAATCACCTTACAATCTTCTCTTCAATAATTGAAATAAACTGAACTTTTAAAAATCTCTCATTGTTTGTTTCCCCCCATCTATTAAACTATATTTGTAGTTCATTTCTGCCCTGTTCCAGCTTTTCAAAACTAACTTAAAAATGGGAATACCAAACTGTCCACATACCTTTAGTATCAGGCTCACTATTGCTGTATACATAAATATATCACCAGAATTATTCTGCTATTCCAAGTTTTATAAACTTTATCTGAGTAGGTTTGACATTTTCTGAGCCAGTTCCCTTGGACTGTTAAGTGAAAATTATCGAGAACTGCTCATTTTAAGAAGGGCATTCCTAACAGAGGTGATCTTATTGCTGATGGTCTAAAAAGTCCTTTATCATCACACTATGGCATGATGGTATCACTTGCATCCTTCCAATTAATAATTAATAATAATGTTTTGCTGCTTTCTTGTTCTGAAGGTTGAGAATGCTTACTTTTATTTTTTCCAAGCGAACATTGATTATTTTTAAAGAATCCTCAGCCATTGCATTCATTTGTAAATTATGTTTGCTTTTTTACTAATTATAATGTATATATGCATTGTCGTTCTGGATTAATTTAGCAATACATCCAGATAATTACTACTTGTGACTAATGTCTTGACCTGGGCTCTTTTAAGCTAACTGCCTTCAAACAAAGAGCCAGTAGTAAAGAGACATTTGCTGCTCCACATTGCTTATAATGTGGATTAATGACATGACGCGACAGGAGGATAAAACAAAGAGGTAATCAGAACGGAGTGAGCGTAATTTCAGATGGTAGCAGTTGTCACAGCTGTTAAAACAGAGGTTTCAACATTGGAAGAGTAAGCAGCAAATGGCACTAACAGTGAACCACCTTGAGAAGAGGGGCAGGCCCTTCCGCATTCTGCTTACACCGGTCCTAGGAAAGCTTGCTACTCGATTAATCCTAGAGATTTTTTTTTCCCGGGGCTGTATTGCAGCTTGGTGATATATTGTGCAAGATGAGGAACCCAAGGCATAGCACAAATACGCATGTGTGCGATCAGTAATGGGTATGGCTGGTTGCTGCTAGCTCTCTGAGACGTGGGGTGAATGAAAATAGAACAGGTATCTGCACCTTGGGTTACAGTGGTCTTGGGTCAGCTTGAAACAGAGGTACTCACACACCTAAGGCAGAACTCAGGAATTAATCTCTTTTCCACTCTTCAGACAGGACTTTGGTGATATTTCTCTTACTGTTTAGGTGTGAAATTTTTCCTCCAGTTAGATCTTGTGAATACATACTGTATCAGTCTCTTCAGTTATTGAGTGAGGCCTACAGTGCTGCAGCCTATTTAATGTCTGAATGACTTTCTTACCACTTGTATCAATAAACGTATGAATAAATGGCTGCAAAATGTGCTGTAATAGATAATTTTTTTCTCTGCATACAATTACATACGCCAAGTCTAGGCCCAACTGTTAAGTTGTTCTTCCCTGGCTGAGGAGATGATGTCTCCTTTTGCCCTGCTAGCATTATACAAAGAGAGCACGTGACTAAGGTAAGGGTGTTTTTTGAATTGTATTGGTTTCTTCAGTGCTCAGAATGCTACTGAAGGAACAACTAACTTACACTGCTTTGAGATGAATGATCATCTTTCATTTATAAAGCTACTCTGCACAAAGCTTTAGCCATTAACTCCTTTTGATTTTTGAACTTTCAACTTTTTAGCTTTATAATATATATAGTAAACTTATTCATAAACAATTTTTCTGGATGCAGAAGCATTGCCATTTTTCAGCACGGATGATGCACACCACTCCTTCAAAACTGGCCTCCAGTTTACACCAACTGCTTCTTACATTAATTTCAGCCACAGTGGTTGTTTTGACACTAGCAAGGATCTTCTATTTCATTTTCTTCACTACAGCATTTTTGTCTATCTATAAATAGTGTATTACACCTTTTGAGCACTTGGTAAGTCCCCTGTTCTTGTATGTCTTGTGAAAGAAAATATATTCCACTGAGATATTGCTGATGATGATCTTTGAGCCTGTATCAGTGACTTTTTAAAGTTTCCCCTTCTCAGAATCTCTGCTGCCATGCTCTTTTGAGCAAGCAACACAACACACAAAGTTGTCGATTGGGAGCATGCTAGAGTTTTTCTGGGAATTTAGTTTTTGGCAATATCCTGAACAGAAGTACTATTAAAGATCACAGTAGTTTTTAGGAGAGTATTGTACAAATTTGTGTTTTGAGGTGACACAAGACTGGCACATGGATCTTAAAAGTTTGTGCTTGTTTGGCAAGGTGAGCCCCTTTTCCTCATTGCTTAGGAACAGTAAGGCTTCATATCTGCAAAGAAATATATATGCATAGTTGATTGCACACAAATTCACCAGCATGAGTTAAGTAACAGCAGTAGTGGCAGATGCACAAACAAAAGCAATGCAGTCATTTTGGTGACTATATGAAGTTATTTCTTTTGTAAAATTAACATCCTATATACATATATATTCTACTTTTATGCAAATGAGCCATATAATTAAAGAGTCCATGAAGTCACAAAACTTCCATTTTGGGTTGTACTGGTTATTGCTGCAGCACATAGACTTATCAGGGATGGGGAAGACACTGAAAAGAAGTTAGAATTTGAATAGGTGGGATACCAACATTATGCAGAAAACCCGGACCAGAATAATTGGTGGAAGAGACAGAAAGAATGTATTCCAGAACTTGAGCGAGCTGCTTAAAGTATGAATTCTCCATGAAAAATGTTACTGGATTCCTTCAGGTGGTCCGTGCTAATAAAGATACTCTGTGCTGTTGTGTTACTGTATCTTGAACTCCTCTATGTACTTCATCTTGAACTTCAATTGGATTTTTTTATTTCCAACTCTTGTACCTCTACAACTGCCACTTCACTTTAACTCTTGTTAAACAAGCTTTTCTTTTTGAGCTTTTTTAAATTTGGAATTGTTTCCTGATCCACTTCACATAATGGCTTCACAGACTAGTGCATTGGCACAACTGGGAGGAAAGAAGCATATTATAACATGGGAATGCATGTCCTAGGCTGTATCGTCCTCAGTCCAATTCTAGTTTTTTTGTTGGCATGACATGTAGACAAGCCTTGCCAAAATACATGAGAAAGACATCAACACCTGCCTCCAAAGTGTCAGTGTTCATCCTTCTCCTTTGGAAATCACAACAAACTGGAGGAAAATGACAGCCTGTGCCTGGCAGGACTTCTGCCTCTGGCTGATCAAGGTGAGGTCTGTAATCAGGAATCCAGCTGTTCAGAACCATTCTCATCAGTGATTTATTCAGTCTGGATTGCATCATGAAGCTGGCCTGACAGGAGCCTGTCTTTTATCATGTCCTCACTCCTTTGGTATGTCTTTCAGGCTTCAGGGGCCTAGCAGGAGCTCTCTCATTATTTCTTCCACTGCCTGTCTCGATAGAAAACTGCAAATTAAAAGGGAAGCAAAACTGAAAAGGCATTAATTTTTTCATAGCACTGTTGGCATTAACTTATCCAACTGTTTCAATCCAACTGTTTCACTTCTCTTTTTTCTCTTTAATTGAATTATCATGTTCTTTTTTGAGGGTATTATTTGTGCCGTTGTTCACACCAGCAGAGATTAGTGTTTGTTCTTTGGAATGGCAATTGCTGCTGGTCTTCTACAGCAATATGCAGGGCAGTGGGATGTTTCTAGCCGTGGGGAATTTACACTTCCCAGAAAAGAACAGAAGAGAATCTGGAAAGAAGGAAAGTTTGGAGATTGCCGGTGTTGTTAAAGGGTAGGATGGAATATGCCCTGCTGTTTTCTTATTTTGAACTGAGAAGATCTTTCTTTTCTGAAACACTGGCTAAAGAAAGGTAACCTGCAGGAGTGACTTGTGTTTTGCCCTGACAAAGTTCATTCACTGTGAGGTTTGCGTCTCTAGCTGGTGCAGGGTCCCACCACTCTGCATGTTGCATCAAGCTTGGCTGCCTCCCTGCAAATCTTTTTCATTTTTCTAAAACTATTTACCCATATCACTGTCTGAGATAAAATTTGAACCTCACAAATCTCATCATTTTATAAATGGAGAGTGGAGACAATGCAATAATTCTCAGATTGGAATGACATTTTCATAAAAAAAACAACATGCGGAGAGACACAGGAATAGAGGGGACTAAACATAAGCAACCCATGTTTATCTCCGGGCCCTGAGTGCACTTGTGGGCCTTAATGGCCCTGATCAACCTCTTCTGGGGCCTCCACCCAAACCCGCTGCCCATGGGCCCAGGACCCCCATTTCAGCCCAGCCCTGGGCCTTCAGTCCTGCCTGAGCTCCATCATAGGCGTACTAGTCTCCGGCTTAGCCACAGCCATGCCCATGCCTGGCTATGGACCCCATTGATCTGGACCCCAGCCATGAACTGAGTTCCCAGCTTGACCACAGACCTGCCGTATCACTATGGACCTGCCCAGCAATCACTGGACTGTGCCTAACCCTCATCACCACCACTGGACCTGACCCTCGCCATCGGATTGACTTCCTGGCTTGGCCTCACATCTGTCTTGTCACTACAGACTTGTCTGGTGATCTGGGATCTGCACTGACCCTGGCTGCCACCATCCCTGGGCCTGCCCTGCTCGCACCGTTCGGGCCCCGTGCGACCGAGTCCTGGCTGGGGAGGCCCCTGCCCTGCTGCCCGTACTGTCCCACCCAGCTCCTGGCCCTCCGTCCTGAGGGAGCAGCTGGCCTCATTGCTCCCTGAGCGTATACAAGGAACAGAAGTAAAATATCTACCCCAAAGAAGTCATAAGCAAAGACAAGCTGAGGTGGCCTGGGATGTATAGTAACTCATCTTGCTTGTTCTTTGAGTTGCTTATGTTTTTATGCTGTTACTTTAGCATTTCAGATCCCCTGGACTATGTTATAATGGAAGAAATGGTGAATGTTTCTTTTGGCTTAAAGTCTGTGACATCCTTTCTGCCTCTTCTGTTTTTGATCTGTTCTAGACACTTAATTTGTATATGTTAGATTATCTGGGTTAAGTGCAACTTTGCTTTCTTGCTTCTACTTATCTGGCCTGAAGCTGTCTAACAAGATCTTCCAGTTTTTATCCCAACTCCATATCAAGAAGTCATAACGACAACTGGCACTCAGCACTGCACTTATTTTCTGTGCAGTGAACCCTAACACATGCTCTGTGTATCCCTGAAGAATTCATTGGTCTCCAGCCTCTTGACTTCTCAGCCTTGCTTTGCTGTCAATATTGCAAGGGTCTCTTGAGGAGTTTGCCTGCTTCATTCCCATCCTAATTCTTCTTGGCAATTTTTCATTGTAAAGAACTTCTTTTTTTCAGGTGTGACTGTAGAGAAATCCAGCATGATTATAACAAGCAGTATTGACATCTGAAGGAAGAATGGGTGTGGAAACATGAACTTAGCTTTAGTCCTGTGTAGTTTCACTATTATGCTTGCAGCTTTGTTTTTTAATTTGGAAACTGCCTTAAATTAACATACTAGATGGAGAGTAAGAGAGTAAGAATCATCACCATCAATTCTTCTGTATAGCAGTATTCTTCGGGTACCAGAAGGCTTTCTTTTTTTTTTCTTTTCTTTTTTTTTTTGTCTTTCCCTACCACAGTGTCTAGCTAGTCTTTCCCTTTGGGGAAAGATATAGGAGGTGACTCAAGAGATGAAGGTTCCTGTCATCAGATAAACTGGCCCTAACCTGTGACTAGGAGGCTAATCCCCAGTGCGGATCAGGGGGTAATCAAGGTCAGTGTTTGTGGCTGAACAGCTAGTATCATCTGAATAAGAAAAAACACATCTGTTTGGCCTGGCCAGTTAAAGTCCTCCCACAGGAGGGAGGCAGGAGGATCGGTTCCCCAGTGCCCACAGCTCACCACTCCCCTTGACAGAGTCTTTACTGTCAGTTAGCAAAATTCTATTTTAATCTCTAATCCGGGCTTTATTTATACAAGCCAACATTAGGGTATGTAGAGAAGATGCACAGATTTTTTAACCTACAAGATATGTACTGAGCATCTCTCCTGTCTTGCATGAAAAGACCTGAGAAACTAAGCACCACCCTGCAGAGGATATGCATTTTAGAAGAATGTTGAAGCAATTAAATAACTGATAATCCAGCAAAACTGCATGTAAATAGCTCCTGTAGTTAATGAACTGTACCTTTTTATTGTCTTAAATGTCTGTCAGCTTCCAGCTGTGTGCCTCATTACGTCTGTTACAGAACGGTGTTACTAGAAATCTCATTGCATGTGAGCACTCATCTTATCTGATCTTATTAACTCCTTGTATCACAGCATGGCACTGCAAGCGCATGTGTTTTCTGTGGACTCCCCCGGGAATTTTCCAGTCAGTTTTCCAGAATGCAGTGCCTTTACTGCAGATGTGTCTTTGCACTCTGTAGATAGAAAACCTGCATTTAAGGTTTACTAAAACACATTTTGTTTTAACATACTGAAACTCTCAAGGGTTCAGACTGCTGAGCACAACAGTCCCGTCTTTGCAACCCTTCCTCCTCCCTCAATTTTTACTCCATTCAGAAATCTCATGAGTAATTTTAAAACCGCTGAGTGCAAATATTGCCTCAATCTGACCATAATTCCTCCCCGGACCGGGCCCCCCCGGGCCCCCCCGGGCCCCCCCAGGCCGCCGGCGCGGGCCGCGGGCCGAGCTCAGCACCCGCGGCGAAGACACGGCGGGGCGGGGTGGGGGGGGCGCCCCCCCCCCGCGTCACGTGATGGTCTCGCGCCGCAGCCGTTACGCGCGGCGGGCACTTCCGCGTCCTGGTTGCATAGCAACGGGGAGGTGGGGGGGGGGCGGTCCTGCCGCCGCGTTGCCGGGCGCTGTCGTGCGGTGCCGTGCGGCGCGCAGTCTGGTCCCTGGCAGTTGGTGCAGCCGCCTTAGCTGCAGACAACGTGGTTTTGCTTGACTCGCTCATTTACGGCCTTACCCAGCAGATGCACATAGGTGTAGTTGCCGTCCTCGCTGCGACTGCTCACGTTAGCAGAGCTTGAGCTCTGAAGAGCCCTTGAGCTGTGAGGTGTTTATGGGAGGTGTTACATGTAGCTCACAAAGAAAGGAGCATGTTGTCACTTCACAGCTGATAATAAAACTGTTGTCATGTGCTGTCTTTCAGGAAAATAAATGGCTGGAAAGCGTCAGAAAAGCTGCTGCTCCTAAAGCTGAAAACTAGCTTCAACAATGAAAAAACCTGGAGAAAGGGTAGGGTTAGTAGGGAGGTTTTCCTCGTGGAGTAAAATCGCATGCGGTAACTGGGGCATTGGACGGAATTTTGAGATTTTCCTGACAGGTGTCATGGTAACAGCACTGCGCGGTCTTAAGGCGCATGTCTTTTGCGCTTCACTGAATCTCATTAGCAGCATAGCTGAATACTTCTTAATATATTTCTCCCAGAATGTCTCTGTAAGGAAGAAAATGATTCCATCCCTGATTGCTAGAATACTTGCCAATGGGAAATGATTTGTCTGGAGTTTTGACCAGTAAATCTGTACTGGAGCAGAAACTTGAACTCAAGTTTCCTAAGTTACAGGCCCTTGCTTTAACTACTCTTCCATTGCTGGAGTTGAAATAAAAGAATGACTCTGTGTTATCCTTCCATTCCCACGAATGAAAGGAAGCTGAAAACTGAAACTGCTGGACATGATTAGCTGTGTGTCTGGTGTAAAAGTCTCTGTTTTCAGGTAGTATTAGGCTGCACTCTTGGGAGCGGACTATAGCAACGCTGGGTTGTCAGAGTCGTAGTGCAGGTGGTTGCATCTTCTGAGCTGAAGACTGCTTAGAACAACTGAGAGGGTGTTCAGTCAATGCAAGAAGACAATGCTAAGAATGCAAATGTTGTGCAATGCTTGAATAGGTAGGTTATGTATGAATATGCTTAAATACATAGGTTATCCACTTTCATCTGAGTCAGCAGTCTGTACTGTGGCCAGAAAGGTAATGTCTTGGTTTCTAGAGTGTAACTCGTGTCTGTGGGACTGCCTTCCTAAAGTACTTGTCCTCTGAGCTTTAATACTGGCTGTGGTCAGGGTCCCACTGCCAGTGATTTTTTTTTTTCTTTAAGCCTCTATTCAGGCGTACTGGATAAATTAAACCAATGGCTTCTTATCTGATTTATTTAAATTATTTATTTAAAGTGTTGAAAGTCTCTCTGACTTTTTTTTTTCCTGATATATAAAAAGCTAAATATTTCATTTGGTGGCTGTTTTGGGGGGTTTTTTTTTGGTTTTTTTTTTTCATTTCTGTAGATAAAAGATTGGTTATATATGCCATGACCTCTGAAGTGATGTAGGAAAGCCTTTTCTCAGATGTTTGGGTAATACATTTCACTGAAATGCTCACAGTTAAACTGGTTACTAGATTAGGGAATGGGAAGGAGTTTTTCTTAGGGCAGGGATGTTTGGAGCTTTTTACTTTCTTTAGGCTAGAGCAAGGCTTTCCCCCTAGGATTCTGTGATTGTATTTCATATAATTAATTCTTTCTGTCGCAAAGTACCAGGACATTGACAACGCTTTGGTTTTGTTCTCTGCTTGAAGCATCTGGTGGTTTAATATCAGGAGAATGCAACAGGTTCCAGGCTACTTTTTAAAAAGGTGAAGTATAAAGTGCGAAATACAAATTGCAAGGCTAAATTTTCATAGTTTTGTGCAGTTTGACTGGATTGTGTGGGAACACAAGTATGACTGGGACTGTAATCTGAGAGAGGCAGAACGGATCAGATATAGGACAGAAGTCCTCAAATACTATCAGATTTTTAGACTTTTACACCTTTTCACAGCTTGGAGGCAATTATGTGTCTGAATACTGTATGTCATTTTTGGTCATGCCAGCAGTCTGCCAAATTCTGTTACTCAGGCAAACTTCTATAAGATGCATTGTATTTTGAATAGAGGCACTATTTCATTTTTGTTCCTAGTGGACAATTAAAATTCAGCATGTTATGGAGAATGAGCAGAGTTATTATAAATATAAATGAAGGAAGGAGAGATATGAGAGGTAGTATGGAATTTTAGCAGCTCCTCTCTGTTACTACTTTGGTACTCCTCCATCAGTCCATTTTCTGCAACACAGTTGTTCTCTTTATATAAACAAGGCCAGATTGCTTTCAGGAAGGATGCTGAACAAAACCAAAACAGTCAAAAGAAACACTCATTGTATAACTAGCAAAAGAGGCATTGGGCGTCTTACAGTTAGAGGAGGAAAGGTCGGGGAGGAGGCTTTCTCTCTCCCTCTCTTGATTTCTGTACTTAATTTTTCTTCACTTTAACTGAATTTTGTATGCAAGATGAAATAAAAGGGTAAAATGAGACCAGTGTTCTACAGAAATTGTATATTGCAGTCCATACCACAGATTAAATTGTTGGATAAAGAGATGAAGTGATAGTTGCAAAGGGAGATGATGAAAACCGGTAATATAAGCCAGGCTGCTTTGTTCTCCACCTAGGGCCTCTTCTTTTGCTGGAACTGATGGGATTCGTGCTGAGTAATGGAAGATACTGAAAGATCGGAAAGATACTGAAAGATACTCACATGGAGAAGAGGAGGGAACTGATCAGGTTGTTTGAAGGAAAACCAGGAAACTCTCCTGGAGAAGAGGGGAATTCTCCAGAGCGGGGGTAACTGGGTCATACTACTTAAAGAAACAGGAGCCAGGACTACTAAAATATGATGAAGGGATTATTGTGCCAAATAAGAAAAAGCGAAGCAGTGATTTACAATGCTCTTAACAAAGTTCCATAATTGTAAGGGAAAAATCTTGATATTTGGAAAAGTACTAGAGTTGAGCAAGCAGCTTTAAGTAACGTGTTTTAACACTACACTGTAAAATTTCTTAACGTATATTTTATATTTGGACCTGTGATTTAATGTGACACTTCTTCCAAATTCTGGGATAGAAATTACTAAGAATTTGCTTGGGGATAGTAGGATTCTTAAAGTTTTCTATACGTCCAGTACTGTAATTCTACTTCCTAATCTCATTCCCATTAACTATCGTTCTTTTGTTCCATTGTCAACATCATGGTCCTTTTGAAAAGTGAGGTGAAGAGTTTATTTGTTGAATTACACTTTGCAATGTATATTAAGTTTGATTTTGGGGGACTTACCACTTTGTGCTTGCTCTTTTTTTGATCTTTGTTATGCATAGCTTTCTTTAAGCATTTTCTTTTTTAAGTTCTGCTAATTCCTAATATCCTTCTTGAGAAATAGTCATACATTTAGATTAACTTTATGCAAGTTTTATTCCTCGTTTGGGGTAATTTTAGCATTTTTGTTTTGAAGAAGAGGTTCTTCGATATTCAAATCAGCTGGACTGAAGAGCTCAGACAGAGAACCTAACTGATTTTCTTAGACCCTTATTTACAAACTCATTTTTATTTATTCTTTAATGTAATTTATACTGAATCATTCCATTCATAATAACTAGAATTTGGATATTAGGAATGATAGAGGTTTGTAGGCAGAGTTCCTATCATTTATTAGACAAACTAATAGAGAGGGTAATTCGAAAGATTTAAAGAGCTTTGAAATATTAACTGCACTTGAAGCCTCCCACCCAAAGTTAGGATGGAGGAGCTCAGTCCTTTGCCCTTGTGATTTGTTGTGTGGGTATCCCAAATTTAATGCCTATCTGACTGTGGTAGATATGGTATAGAGAGGAATGCTTTTCTTCTATTTTGAGGTGCAAATCTCCAGTTTCTCCCCTCTTTCTATCCCCTTTCTCTTTGCTTATTGCTGTGGTTTCCAATTTAGTATCACTTGGAAGCTAAAAACAAAGGTTTGCTAAATCAGAGCAGAGCTAACACCGCTAAACACTTGCAGGCTCTGTTAGATAATGTGGCACTTTAATCAATCATTTTCTGAGGCATGTTTAAAGCAAAATTAAAACGTTAGAAGAAATGTGACTGAAAGAGTGAATGAAATTAACACCACCTTAAAGCATTATTTTTAACTCTAATTTTTGTCTTTCTTTTCTCATTTGTGTAAGAGAGTGTGTGGCAATTTCCTAACGTGTCTGTGCAAAAATTCTGTGGTACGGCGTTCCTTTGAGAGGCGATGGAAGGAGCAGAGAAAGAGGAAAGTTATCATCCAGCCCTGTCCTGTTTCTCCCAAAATATGGTTCTATAGGGGTATGTTTTTTCCAACTGCTTTAGCCAAATAATGATTACCTTCTTTTACTGAAGTTTCTGCAAAATTAACATGATTTTACTTTCACATATATATGATGTGGATGAATTCATAGCACTTGGGAGTTGCTTAAATGAAGAGGCCAATATAGGCAAGATTCTAGGTAGGAAAATTTAATGGTTTCCTTGCTTGTGCCCTGGGAACATCGACATCCACTGAAGATCTAACAACGCTCCTTTGTGGGTTTTTTGTTTCCTAAACAAGCAAAATTAAATGCATGTGACTCTTGTAAATGTTTTCTTTGCTGAGAAATGGCCAAAGGCATGTTTGCTCGCTTCTGCCTGTCTTCTCAGAGAATGGAAAAATGGTTAAAGTGAAAAAACAATGCAAAGCTGTGCCTGACCACACTTGTTTGTGCTGGCCTCATGCAGGGACTCTGAAAAATCACCTCTCCGCTATACCAGGGAAAGAGTCCTTCTCAGCTAGATAGCATGGAGTGCGAGAATTGCTCATAAAAGGAAGCATTAAGGAGAAAAAAAGTGGCTAAGAGGCAGTAGGATCCAGAACTGTTGTTCTGGGGTTTGTGCTATGGAGGAAACTTATTACCAGAGTTTAAAAAAAAGTCTAGATCCGTTGCTCTATTATAACGTTGCTCTAAGAAACCTCAGTAGAAAAGCTTTGGCTACAATATCAAAGGAGCTTGTATATTTAATCTATTGAGGACAGATTGTGGTGATAGACACCATTTTCTTAATACAGCTTAAGAAATGACTTCTGACAGGAGAACTAGGACTGTTCCAGTGCCTAAGTCAGTAATTGGTGATACTTGTTGCTCTTAGAGCATTCACTGTCGCTAGGTAATGTACTACCTTCTGCCCTCCTTTCTGGACTCATACATCTTTTTTTCTTGAAGCTATAATATGTATATATGGCTTCAGTTTAAGACACAAATTTAAGTATGTCTCAACGTGAGTTAGGTGCCTCTTATTATATCCTAGGGCAGTTTACAATCAGTGAAGCCTAAAGATCAATTTTAGGTGTCTTAATCTTGAACTGAATCCCACTCAGACTTCTGTTAGTCTGGTGCCTAGCATATTTAGTCCCAGTTTTTGCTTATCCTTAGCCACTGTTTTAATAAATATGATGATTAAAATACAGCAAATATATTTTAAAATGATAATCACATCTATATAGTAGTGATTCTTGAATCACTGCAGCTACAAGAAGAGACAGTTTGTAGGATTAAAATCTTCTATTAAATTCACTGATATAGGTGAAAAAAACAGAGAAGCTCTTAAACAGAGGTTCATGAAGGACCACTTTGCCTAGGAATAGTGACCTTTTACAGTGTTTGTTTGGTTTTAGAATGAGGGAGATGGAACTATTTCTGCGCTAAGAGCCAAATTAACAGTGAACTGGACAGGAGTGAAGCCAAATGGATTAATTCAGCCTATCTGATAATACTGTAGAGAAAGAAGCTTTATTATATAGGTACTTACTGGTTCCAGATGATGTCAGGACTGTTCCCTTTTGGTAATTTGGTTAAACTCTCAGGAGGAGGACTTTTCCTTCTTTTTTTCACAAAGTCCGTATCTCTGGTGAGTCTCAGGTGTTGTTGGGTAGCCTGAGTTGGCGCTGGCCAGAGCCTCCAAAGCCATCACCCCTCCTCTGGGGACTGTGCCCTGCGGTGCCTGTTTTCATCACCATGTACTACTTGACTGGCTCTTTCGCCTCCATCGTGCATGAGGATCAGCCAACGCAGGGCATTTCAGGCTCCTTCCTGCGGACCTAAAAAGACCATACTATTCCTTTATGCTTACAGTTGAAACAGTCTCCAGTCCCTCAGTAATGAACTGTATGAAGAATGAACGTTTTATGTATCAGAGAGTTAGGGAAAAATATCCTAGGCATAGTGGATACGGTGATGAAGATCAGAGGGATTAAAGCCAAATTAATGGGAAGTGTAGGTTGGAAATGTACATCTAAAGGCAGAGCGGTGCAAAAGTTTTTGACTGTCATATATTTCCTTTGTACCAAACTTCCTAGTTTATCCTACTTCTCCAGAAATTCAAGTATTTCTTTACTTGTGTCAAGTATATTCCATCCTAGTGTTAAAACAGAATAATGATTTAGTTATCTGTCTTAAAATATTTATATTATATATAAACTATGATTGTAGGCTTGACTGTCATGGGGAGGAAATAGCCAAGATGGAACCATAAAATGGCTAAAAGTAATGCTGTTTTCATTCCTACAAACATTTTAGGGAAAAAAAAGTTACAAAAATGTGCAGGTTTTAAGGCCGGGGGGGGTCATTATTTAACACGAGCTGTGTAACACTCACGAAAGGAACTGACTTGATAATAGCTATAGAACTTGTACTTGAACTGCAGCAGGTCTTCAGAAAGATGCCTTTCCCTGGCTTAAGAACTTCAGTAAGGGATATCTACTTCCAGTGGTTAGGTATTCCACATGTTTTTTTTAATATTTTAGGGAAAAGTTCTTGTGTGAATTTTGAAGGTTCATGTTTTAGCCATTCAGTATATATTATGTCTTTTTCTGCCAGGCTAAAGTGATGCTTAATAGTAGCCATACCTTCCAGAAATAATCTGAAGATTTGACAATCTGTTTATGTGTTAACTTGCTCTTAAACCAGACTGGTCAAACTTCTTTAGTCACTTTCTGAGAAGGATAGTTACCACACTTTGTACTGTTCTTTTCTGAATTAGCTCTTTTTCTGTAAACCCTTCTAATTTTTTTGATATCTTTCTGAAGTGTTCTCCCTATAGGTACACACAGACAATGCATCAAAACATTATATATATAATTTTAGCTACAGCAGTATGCCTTTTAAGTGGTTATCTTTCATAACTATGAATGCAAAAAGTAACTGTATTGTTTCTCATCAGAAGGTTATTTGGAACAGTCTTTCAATATATGTATATATTTTTAAATTCAAGTCAGGTTGGTTGGCTCTAATAAGCAGCGTCATTAAATGATCCTTTCTGTGTATTGGCACAATATTTGCAAGGTCTGGAAGTTCTCCTATTTGAAAGTATTTTATAGTAATTTGTGTTGTTTGGGAATGTCGGAAATAGACAGTTGGACTTCTCTGGACTAAGTGTTTTATGCTGAGGCCTGAGACTTGAATTTGTCTGGCCAAGCTAAATTCCCACACTAAACTAAATCTTGACAGCTGGAGCAGGGCTTGGCCAAGGTAGGTGATGCACCATTTTTAAATCTGGAGCAAGTTGCATAGTTTTCTTTAACTCAGCCTCTGCTGAATTCCAGCCATTGAGCAATTCCTCCGTGATGGGACTCTCTGTATGTGGCAATTACTCTTTCTGTCATCTGAGGTCATTTTGAACCATATCTTTTAACTGTAAATTTTTTAAGTCCTTTGGAAAAGTTACTGTTATACATATAAGGTAGGAGAGGAAAAACCTTCAGAATATTTCCACTTGTGATCATGTAACCCTTCTGCTCATTAAAATGTTACTACCGTAGTCCATCCTTAAAACTGACAGATGTGTTCTTAAACGTGGATGTAAATTAGCATAAATTAAAATTGGAAATCATTGAATGGAAAACAAGAGGGTGTTTTTTCAGCGCCCTTCAGCAAACTTCCTACTGCTCCCATAGATACTTGTGTCTGTATTTCCATTCTTGATGCTTTTCAGTCTGCTATTTTTTCTTCTGCTGCTCTTCAGTAAATTGAGCTAATCAATTTTCCTGTAACTCTTCTTCATATGATTCTGTAAGCTCTTGAATATCTGTCTCTTTCAGTTCATCGAATCCAACAGTTTGTCCAGTGTTTACTACTCGAGTTACGTTACCAGCTTATTTCTCAAACCTTTCAAAAATCATGAGGATATTCCTTCCATAGTGCCTTCGAAACACCATTCATCGTCTTGCTACTTATTGAGTCTCATGCAGGAAGATGTTTTTCAAGGCATGCTGGAACTCTTCCAAAATTCACATGCTACTGATTTGTTTGGTTTGTCATTTCTTTCAAATGTGTTTGTCATAAATAAAACATTTTGAAAATCACACTCTTTGGTCTAGTGGTTGTAAAAGTGAGGTAGAGTTTGGTGGCAAGCACAGCTGGACTGTTCAGCTGCACATCACACAGGTGAGCTGGATGGCTAGTTTTATTACTGAGCATCAGGAAGGTGTTACATGCTCAGCGGTCTGTATGGTTCGAACAGGTCACTAACCAATCTTCTGTAATACTGGCTGTTAGTCATGCTTTTTTAATTACTGAATAAGTAACATATGTAGGGTTAAACTTTTCAGCACCCCTTGGGTTCTTGTAGGTGTTTGCATTTAAAGTTGCCGTGTAAGTTCCCACACAATATTTAATTTGGGTGGGGTTTTTTTTTGTGACCTTAAATTGTGGAGCTCACTTCTTTCTCCAAAGCTTTTGATGGTATGCTTTTCTGTTTCTTCCATACTGAATACCTGCTGGGATGCATAGCCTTTAACGCTTACCTCCCTCAGCTCTTGGAAAAGCAGCTGCAGCCTTGCGATCAACACTAGCTGATTCCGCTCTAAATTTCGTTATAGGGAGATTGGTTATTTTCCTTTTTTTAAGTTTATTTTTATAATCGTCCACTGTTGGTTTGAAAATCCTTGCTAGTTAAATGTTCACCTTATTCTTAATACAGATATTTATAATTTTCACTGTTTTCTGCCAAGTAACACTGGAACTTAATGCATGAGGTTCAAAGGGTTTCCTTACATGGCTGGTTATCTTCATGGATAAAATACTTGGATTTTACTCTGTTTTGTTTTCTTTGTTGTTGTTTGTTTTTTCTTTTAATCATTTGGTGTTATGGTTGCCTGGAAGACACATACACAATTCAAGCACTGTTGGTTTACTGGCCAGTTCATGTTTTACCCGCAATTCCTCTTGCATTGTACTTGACATACCCAAAGCATGCTGTAACAGTGCCATAGTCCTTTGCAGGGTGTATTTCTTCACTTTTTATTGTTTGAATTCTTTTTCCTAAACCTTTTACATGCAAAGCCTCTGGTATTTGTGAATTTTGATGCTAAAAGGTGGAGACCATTTCTTCTGAGCGACTTGTGTACTTAATTCACATCTTTGGGGTTTTAATTGCTAACCTTACATTCCTGTAATCTTGCTGCTGCTTTTCAACTGCCCCTTTGCTGTACTTAAGGCAGCTGTATTCTGACAGCAAATAACTGACTGTGCTGGTGCCAGGATGGCACTGAAAGGCTGCCTTGTATTTTTGGCCTCTTTTGCTGTGAGTAGTGCTGTAAACAGCTGGGTGCATGTGGTCTCACACCTGTGGGGCAGCAGGCAGGGGCAGCAGGCTTGGCAGGGATCAGTGATGGACTCGTCCTCACTGCCCCGGTAGGCAGCATCCCGTCTGGCAGCCTTTACTGACAGAGGCCTGGGCACATGAAGCAGGACACCACCGCACCCAGGAGCATTTGGTACCTAGTGACCCCCTCATACTGATGGAGTTAGTCTCTCTGCAGTTACTGTTGGTACTTGTCTTACAGGGGTGTAATACTGAAGGGATGATTTTGATCATTCCCAAATCTGTCCCGTCTCTTGCAGGCCATTGAGCAGGATGTTTTTGACTAATTGTCACTGACAAACGTGATGATGAAACCACTGTTGCCTACATGTATCATCTCCTCTGTTTGTCCCCCTTTCCCTTCTCCACTACTGTGTCTTGTGTATCGCAACAGCAACTGCAGCGGCAAAAACCTCTGCTCTGTCCCACCCTGCCCCAACCAGGGAATCTGCTGCTTCCAAAATATGGAGCCTTTTTCAAACGATGCGAAGATGAGTCTAATAGTTACTGTTTTGGGTTCCCTTCCTCCCAACACAGGTGCCATGGTTTCATATTAGCTTCAGAAAACAATCTGCAGGCAATGAATAGCAGGTGCGCTAGAGGACTTTCAGTTAGGGCTGCATGAGTAACACAAGCTCGTCTTGATATCCCTGTAGCTAGCACTAAGTTATGTGATCATTTATTTGTGCACACAGAAGCAGTAAAATTCACTGGTGTATTTGCTAGATGATCAGGATCAAAGTGTTGGTGTAGAAATTGCAGACACTCACACACGGCAAACTGCACTAACTACAGGCTCTAAAATGTAAAGTAAACTTTATTATCCTTGAACCACAAAATAGATTTCTTTGGTTGTACAAATTTCACTAGTTACAGTCTTGATGCGCTAATTTTCCCTCAGTCTCTCAGGAGAGAACGGGAGAGAACCCAGAGCCTGGCACCAGGTACCGCAAAGGGAAAGGAAAAAAAAAAAAATCACAAGTTAGTCACCAAAATCAATCCAGGATTGTTTCCAAAATTGCTCTTGTTAAAAAGCAAATGCTAAAATTAGATTTAAAAAAGGAAAGCTCAACTTGCTGATGATGGAAGCAGCTGTAGCTGCAGTTTGAGATTATCAGAGTTCCCCCTTCAAAGCCCTGCAAAATTAAAACATACAAAGTCAGTTAAAATGATCCATTGGATTTTGGCATGAAGGGAGATTCTCCACTAAAAGAAACTGCATCCAGTCATCCAGCAAATACACAAGCAGAAGTGCCTGCCACTCCCAAGCCACATCCCCTCACTGAGAGGCTTCAGGTGCAAGTGGTCTTACTGCTGGAGGGGCTCCGCAGAGAGCACCAATGCAGCAGGGCAGACAGAGCAGGTTCCTGCCAAGCTCAGACTGAGATGCCTTTCTCTCTTCTCCTGGAGGCATTAAAAACAAACAAACAAACAAAAAAGGATGTTTACATCAGTAGTGGGCAGTAGAGCAGGAGAGACTGATTTCAGACCAGAGCTATGAGCAATGTCTGTCTCCTCCACATTTGCAAAGCTCACTCAATACCGAATTTGTTCTAAGCCCTTGTTTCATGCAGGAAACAAGCACACCCCTGCTCCTTTTCTTTCTTTCTTTTTTTTTTTTCTTCTTGCATGGGCAAGCGTGTATTTGCCCTGTTCTGCATGGAAAGGGGCCTAAAGCCAACATGTTGGCAGAGAGAGCAGGGCTGTGCAGTTATTGCAAGGCAGAGGCCAGACCCATCGTGTTTCGCTGTGCTCCCTGCCGGGCAGGCGCTCCTCCAGAGCTCCGGACCTAGCACCGCCTCAACATCACATTTCATCTCGGTGCTAGTGGGCAACGTGGTGGATTCACCCACTAGTATCCTCCTACCTGTAAGAGCCCATTACTCCTAACTTAACCCCAGCAATGTCACCTACCGTTCCCCATTTTCTGAATCCTAACCCACTACTTTATCTGCTGTTTACACTTCCTAGCTCTGCCACCATATCCTAACCCCCAGCTATTCTGTCCCCTATTGCTGTCACACATGCACACTGCTATATTCTCACTACAGCTTTGCAGCCTGTTTCTCCTTTCTGCCCCAGTTCACCAACTGGATCGTGATGCCGACAGACCCCGGTGTCCCCTGACACGTGCTGCAGCGTGCACGTTGAGTGGCTCGTGCTCTGCGTGCGTGGGACACGCAGCTGTGTGCACCTCCAGGTACCGTCGCCCAGAAGAGCACAAAGCACCGGCAGGAGCAGTTTCCTACACGGAACAGACAGGTAGCTGCTCTCACAGAGGCAAGTGGAACGGAGCTGATGCTCCCTGGAGCTGGCACGGGCTCCTGCTCATCCAGTCTTCTTGCTCGAGCACGCAGGTGTCAGTGTCAGAGGGAGGCACTTCACTGAAATTTTTTTTTTTTTTTTTTTGCCTCAAAGCTACCCACTTCCACATGCTCCCAGAAGAAAGCGAGGTGACACTGTGTGTGGGAGGTGGAGGGAGATGCTTTTTGGCAAAAGACTGGAAATTAAATAGCAGTAAAGGCTGGAACTTCCTTCAAATTCATACCAGAACGGAAGCTCCCCTATTAACCACTTAAAAAATCCAAGTTGAGGAAATAACAACTGGAGCCCCCACACACATTCTCACTCTTATGCTCTCCCTGTCCTACCCTTCCCCTCCCACCCCCCACCCCAATATTTACAGGCTAACAAACTGCATCTGCCCTGTCCTACCCACACCTCCTCTCCGTTGGCCATCAGCAAGTCTAGTGTTGTCCTGTGTCGTGCAGGACATGCCCCGCTGCGTTACGGGGTGAGAAAAGAGGGCGGTTCACAGCCTTGAAGGAAGTCAGTTAACCCAAAGCGCCCCGGGGTGCTCAGGTCCCATCCGGAGGCCAGGCGGCAGCGGTGGGGCAGTCCGGCGCTGTCCCTGGAGCACAGGACGCCCAAGCCCCGTGCGGGACCGTCCCATTGCCCAGGTGCAGCGGAGCCTCTACGTGGGGACAGCAGCCTCCAAACTGCGCCGGCTGTGTCGGAGTTTGCGTTTGCTGCTGTACAGAGCCATTTCTTCAAGTGCTGATGCAGTAGGTGCTGATGAATCATGTGTTAATAACGTTTCCTCGTCCTCTTGCTGCCCAACCTGCTCCTGGAGAACTGCGTAGACACAAAAAGTCAAGGTTTTAGGAGAAAGTGCTAGGTCAGGTATATAGCTGATGCAGCAGATACGGGCACAAAGGTATACATACATACCCCTGCGCTGTCTCAAAGGTAACACCCAAGTCTTTAAGGTGTCATTTAAACCTACCCTGTGCCCACTATTTCCTGTTGGTGTTTTTAGGTGTAGTTCATGTACTGACTGCTATGGATTTTGAGAAGGAATTCACATGCCTGAGGAGATTTTTATCCCTAACATAAACAATAAGGAAGTGCCAAGCCTTAGGAAAGACAAGTATACTGAAAGGCTTCAGGTGTCTCCTCGTGCTGCGAGCGTTTCAGCAGCATTCTCAGGCCCTTTAGGGATGTGTGCTGCACACGAAGTACTGCTCTTACAGTGGCTTTTTGCCTTCCCGAAAGGAACCAGTGCAACTTATCCAAGGAGCTCTGACATGCGCCTGGGACACCTGCCATTTGCAGTGGTTTGACTTGAGCAATGACTCTGAGATACTTGTGTAAAAAAGGAGAAGGCTCCATTAAATCACACATTTTTCTCTTCAAATACAAACTAGCTCCTGAGAAGCCCTTCTCCACATTTTCTGAATGTAGTACAGAATGTCAAATACAAAAATCTATGAAGATATATCAGAGCAGAGGTGCAACGTCCACTGAGCTGTGCCTGGTGGCCCTCCCCTGCTCTAGGGCCAGACTCCAAGATGCAATGCCCCCTCACTACAGGACCCAAGTGTGAGTACTTGCTATAGTCCAGAACTGTTCCTGAACCACTACCTGTAGTCTTAACCTGCTGTTTGAAAAGGTCTCAGGACCAAATGAATATAGATGACAAATCTGACATCCTGAAAGGATTCTGTAAGCAGATGACTGACTTCCAAACAAGGCAAACTAGTATAAAAGAAAGGCATACGTAGACATGCAGATAAAAATCCAGATTTGGGTGAGAGGGAAATCAGCATGGCTTTCACAGAAGGAGGTCATGCCTCTTAAACCCACCAGAACTGGCACACATGCAGGTAAGCGTGATCTCAGAGCAGCATACTGGACTCTGCAAAAAGCTTTTCACTGCTCCTCAGCCAAAGCTCTTATTGAAAACAGGCTGCCATGGGATAAGAAAGCACGGCTCTTAGTGGATTAATAAGTAGCTAAAACACAGAAAAGGTGTAGGAGGAAACTCTTCTCCGTTTTAGAAGCAGATTGTTATCTGTAGCACAGTCAGTGTTTGGTAAGTGATGAGTGAGGGGCGAAGTGGAGAGGGCTGTACTGAGAGAGTTTGCTGATGATTCCAAGTCGTGTATCTGGGCAGTCAAATGAAACGTCACGACCAAAAAAGTTTACTAGGATTTTACAGAGTTGGCTGGGCAATAACATGGCATGTGAGATTTACTGCAAATGTATATAGACTCAAGAAAGCAACGAACAAATCAACTCTGAAATTAACAGCCTCTGGCTTAGAAAGTGCTAGAACACAGTTTGCTGTAGTCTCAGGCACTGTTCCGAGAAGAACCACTGTATGCTTAGCTTCTTTCATGCTCTTTTCTTGGCATTCCCAGTGACTCACGCCAGACACCAAATACTGGGCTAGCCAGAATCTACTAACTCTTTTCTTATGTTACTGGATGAAACTCAAGCTCAGTAAAGGTAAACTAACATAATCCCAACTGCATATAAAATGCAACATCCTTAAAATGAGATTACCAGTCCACAAAGACTTTACAGTCCTTAGGGGGAGCTTTCTGAAAACGTCAGCGCAGTGCTCAGCAATACCGTTTCACTTCTGAGTATGAGAAATTGGAAAGGATGGGAGAACCAAACAGAAAACATTATTCTGCCACTGCATAAATTCATCATGTACCTACATTTGCAAGAGTGCCTGTAGCCATGTCCTCCTCCACCACCTCAAAAACAGCATAGAAGAAACAGGAAAGGTCCACAGAGAGGGTATGGGAATGACTCCCACAAAGAGAAACGAGGACTCTTCAGCTTGGAAGGAAGATAGCTGATGGCAGCTGTGCTCGGGGGCCTGCATGAACGGGATGGAAAGCGTGAGTAGCACATGGCTACTTTCTACATCCCACAAGAACCGAGGAAGTTACCAGGAAACAGAATTAGTGTAAACGAAATGCCTAATTATGGAACTTCACACCAAAGTGTCATGAAAGATAAAAAATTTAGAAAGACTAGAGAATTTTATGAAGGCTAGTTCCACTGATGATCCAGATACAACATCTGGCTTAAGACAGCCCTAATTAATACATGATTAAAGCAAATAGAGAAGATGCATGTAAGCAAACAGAGAAATCGAGCTTCCTATAATCTCCCTCGAAGAACTCCCTTCCAGCCAGACAGGATACAAGCCCAGGAAGACCTGCTGCTTATTAGTAAGGACATATTTCTGAAACCTGACGGTTGTAAGACTGGAAGGCACAAGCCTCTGGCTTTAAGTGATTTGGAAATCAAGCACGTGGCACGGTACCATTGCACCCCACAAATACTATTATTTGGTTCGTTAACTTCATGGCCTCCTGAATGGCTTGGAATAAACGTTTTAACAAATTTAAAAGACGATGACAGGAGTCTGCTGCAGACCATGAAGTCAGATCTGAGAATGGGATTGTTTCTCAGAGCCCATCTGTGATGGGCAGGAAGCTAATGGTGGTGGTCCAAAAGATGTAAAGATGAAAGATATGCTAATACTTCCTGCAGTCAGCAGTAAGATATCCTTGAGTTTCTATTATAACAGTTTTCTAACATAAAGGTGAGTTTACCATATGGTCAAAAAGCCAAAATTACATGATCAAGGACAATTTTGATTAAAACCCTAATGTGGTAAAGGGATACAGAGAAAACGTGTCACAGCAATTGTAACAATTAGACATTTTAAAAGCTGTATTAAATTCACACAAGTGAAAGGCTCAATAGGAGCCCTGAATCCCTCAAAGCTTAGCAAGCATATATAGGACAAGATATATAACTCTGGAAACATTAATTCATTTTTAGCATTATTAAAGGGATGGGGCACAACAGTTTCTTGTGCAGACTCTAAGACAGATGTAAATCAAGTCATTACATCTGATAGCTATGGCACGGAGCAGAATTTTGTATCCTTGGCCAGTGTGAAGGAGGTTCTTCACCTGGACCTAATCACCTGGACCTAATCATCCTAGAAACTGGTGCCTGAAATGCTGGGAGCTGCCAATGCAGCTAGTGTTTGGGAGGGGGGTGGGGGCGGTTGGGAGCAGTGGGGCGCAGACACAGGGTTTTTTTGATAAAGGTTTTCTTTCCTTTTATGGTAAGGAAGATTGCAAATAAAAATCTCTCCAACTCTCATGTATTTTCCTGAGAAAAATACTTCATTCAAATATGCTCTCCATGTATTCTGAGACATATATCTGAAGAGAGACAAAAGCAGGACTGGCAGGAGGCTGGAACTGATGCTGAAAAGGAGGTTTTTATTCTAGATACAGATGCTAGAACTTGCCAAAAATCTATGCAGGCTCCATGAATGAATTAAAAAAAAAAAGTCTGCATGTTGAATGAAATGCTGCACTGCCTGAAAGAACCAGATAGGAAAAAAAAAAAAAAAAAAAGAAAGAAAAAAAAAACTTGAGAGCTTTGTCCCATATCAAAATAGCATAGTTGCATCTTAAGCTGCTATCCTTCCAGACTGAATTTTGGAAAACCTGCATGCTTTTTGGTACCTCGCACATATCACAGCCTCAGTGATGATCTAAGGATTACTTAGGCTAAAGGCTAGGTCAAAAAGCTCTTAATAGAGCATCACGGTCTTTTTTCTTCATCATCTGATAATATGGCTTATATTCTCTTTGAGGACCCAACAGACTGATGATAGGCAATAGCGAGGTCTGAAGCCCCCGTGCAAATGCTGATTAAACTCCCTAGTTATGTAGACTGGCTGAATGGACCATCTCAGAAAAGAAACCCAGGGCTGAGAGATTTACACTGACAGATGAACAAGGAAAATGAGCTTTAGCTGAGGATCCCTGCTTCTGGCAATGGCCAGCACAAGGATCAGCTGTCTGGAGTGCAGCCTTTACTCAGGAGATTTTCCAAGATAAAACTGAGAGAGAAACTGTTTCGTGTGTTCATTAAAGGAGAAAACAATAGTTGCCAAATAGGCAGAAAAAAGCCAGTGCTAACTGCTGAAAGAAACAAAACCACGATGAAGGAGCAGGCCCTGCCGAACTACACGCTACCGCAACAGCCACCCAGGAAGAAGTGGGAGAGCGCCTGAGCCTCCCTGTTATACTTGCAGACAGGAAGGCATGGAGTAGCCAGCACGGCCTGAACAAATACAGCAGTCAAAGGTTTCAGTATCGTTTATTTCGCCCCCCAGCACATGGGTCCACGAGGTCAGACCTAGCAAGTCACCTGGGTGCTCAAGCATCCAAACGCTCCGAAGCTCTAAACCAGGAGCAATTTATCTGCCGTGACCTTCTGCCAGAGCAAGGAGTCGGACTGCAGCAGCACGGGCTTCAGGCAGACCCTGAGCAGTGTGGTTATCTACCTACTGCGGCTGCCAGGAGCCAGAACTCCCCCCCCATGTTCTGCCCACTCGTTGCTCCAGAACAAAAAGCAGGAAGGAACCAGGCATGCTTGTTACACATCATTCCCAGCAGGTTAGTCATCACTAAAGCAACAATCACTAAATGTAAAAATCCTACCCAAAACTCAATGTGGCGAGTTTGGAGGGTTCATTCTAGAATGGGACAAAAAAAGGACGTTGCTCCAAGCAGCAAGAAACGGATGTCCTCAGTGCTGACTCCACAGGCAGGCAGAGGGGACCCTCCAGAACCACGATGAGGAGCAAGCGGTACAAGGGGGACCCCCCCCCCGCCCCCCCCCACCCCCCCCGGCCATCAACTTACCTGAGTTATTTCTGTCATCTACATATCCGTGATCATCAGCTGCATCAGGTGACTGGAAAAGAGCAGAATATGTGAGCATCTACCTCTTTAACACTAGTGCCAGGTAATGACCCGCCTTCAGCCTTCCAACACGCTAGAAAGAGCCTTTTGCCCTCAAAGGCTCTGGTGATACAGCAGCTGGGGCACGACACTTGGTGAATGCACGTGATAATACATTAATCCTTCATGCTAAAGTCAAGTAGCCCATTGCCTGAATTGCAGGACAAGAGGTGCCTCTGCCCAGCAGAGTTGTCTCCTCTTAGTACTTTTGAGTGGGCAGGGAGAGGTGCGGGAAGGAAGTGACAGGAAACGCGGAAAGCGTAAAGAAGAAAAGGAGCAGAAACATGAGAGCCAAAACACGAGAAATCTATGTGTCCTCGACAGTCTTGGATCCTAATTCTGCATCTGCAGTGTTTCCAGGCCTAGCTTCACAGGCAAAATCAACCTTCTTCAGTATCTGGGTACGTGTAGAGAACCGACATGCACTTACAGCCTAGACGACATCTTAACGAACAGCTTTGGAGAGACGGTAAAGTGATACTCATGAAACTCCACCACTTTCTGCTAACTTTAAAGCCTTCACAAAATTTCCAACAACCACAGCTGTCTGTAGTTCATCAGACCAGAGTCTTAACACCATGAAAAGCAACAACTTTGGTCATGGTCATGAACTTGAGGTGACTTGAGAATCAGCACTACTGTGGGGACAGGCATAAATGTCCCAAACTCTTGTTATTTTGCTTAAATAGAGAATTTAATCTAGCTGTGGATAGTGCTTCAAGGACAGAAAGGTCAAACTACTCTATTAAGGTCCTCAGTTTACCACAATGACTGCATTTATTGCTTCTTTCCAGGTTTGCACACAATACTTATGCTGAGGACCTAAACATTTCTCTGAGCTACACAAATATGAGGATAGGGTTTCAGAAGAGCTCAGTATCCAAACTTAATAATGCCAAACTCTTCTGAAAGTTCTGGCCGCTACTGAACAACATCTGTTTGTCTGGGATCTTTTCCTTGCTCAGCTCAAGAACAGCACAAGTGAGAAGGGGGTGTAATTTTTAATTGCAGGATAAAGACTGAGGGCTCTTTGCACTTATAGGGAAAGCACTGCAGAAGTCTCACAGCCGTGACAAGTCCAAGACGTGCTCATCTCCATATAGGCTTTGCCTATTTTGTGCAACCAGCAAAACTGGAGGGGGAGGCAGGAAAGAAGGGGAGATGATCTCAGACCATTTAGTGCCTTGGAAATAAAGTGAAGGTATGGTAAAAGCCATGCTCTTCATGAAGACCAGAGAGCAGAGCACAGAGGACAGTGATGATTTTGGAAGGTTTTGCTGAGGAGCTTTTCATAGTCCAGGCAAATAGCAAAAGGGATCCAAAGGGAATGACATACTTGTGTGAGGATGGCCAGGAAGAGACACAGTCTCTTAAACACTGCACTGCTGGGAGAGGTCCAGAGGAACTGCCTGATGACTTGGAGGTGTAGCGTTACCCTCTGGAGGCAGCTTCTTAGCTGCACGAAGAGGGTGGCATTACGACCTCAGCAGAGCCTTGGGGAAACTCGAGCGGTCCAGAGCTGCCCCTGGACACTGGGGCTCGAGTTGCCAGCCCTCAGCATGCTTGGTACAGAACCTGGACACCATGGACCTACACGTGCTGAAAGGGAAAGGATTCTTAGAGAAAAAGATGAGTGACTACCAAAGGTTGGGTAATATCACCAGTAAAAGTAGTCAGGCAAAAATATGAATCAAACAATGAATAACTGCCTAAGAATCCTCCGACTGCAATTCTGCTAAAGTCAGCTTGACTTTGGGGTTAAGACCTTCTGGACCTGGGATCTGTGTGTCATGAGAGCAGGTTAAAGCCTAACATGGCAGTGCTTGCTAGCTCTCCATGCACAACACAAATGTAACCCCAGGGATCTAATATTACCACTTCGTTGTCTTCATAAAAAAAAGAAAAAAAAGCATTATGGATGCATAGTGTCTGCTCAGATCAACTGTCACAAATGCAATCAGTCAATGACAGACCCAGACAAATAGAGATCACAGGAATGACACGGCAGCGTATATGAAATTAGTATTTTTTTCCCAAAAGAACCTGGCCAAGGCACTCACCCCACAGCTTGGTGTGCTCTCATCACATGATTACTTCACAATTCATCTACAGTAGAGTTACAACATATGGCAATTGTCAGCACAACTGTTTCTTTGGCAGGATGCTGGATACACTCTAGTTTGAAGTTAAATTTGCTCCAACTTGCAACTTGTTGGCAATCAATTTTGTAGGTTTTTGCCCCTTTTAATTCTCATTTTACACTTTAAAGTGTTTCAGAATCAATTGATTGTCTATGGAAGTTTGTCAGAGTTGCCTTGGGCTTGTATCATGCCCAAATATGGTGACCTTAAAAGCACTGAGAAATGATGCTCTAAGGTGAAGATGGAGCTGCTTTACATTTGCAAAGGCTTTGTCATTAGTTTTAAAACCATCTGGATCAATTTCTTCATAATCCCACTTGAAAGAAGTCTCCAGGAATAACTGAGTTATATGGCATGGCTGGTCATCACTGCCTCCCACACAGACAGGACCTCTGAGGAGGGCTTCCTCGAGTGGTCCAGCCTCTACTCGAGGTCATTGCTGCCTTTGCAGGCACTACCATCAAATCAGGCTCTAACCAATCTCGTAGCTGGCAGGAATTCAGCATGCAGTTTATACCTGGATTTCGTAAACAGGTTTGGAAGAAGGAATAGCGGCAAATTCCCGGTAGTCAAACTTCTTTTCGGACAGGGACTAGAAAGGACAGCAGGAGAGGAAATAGAGAAGAAAGAGTAAGGGGAGAGGAACAGACAGGGAAACAGCAGCAAGCAGAGTGATTTACACAGAGACAAAAGCAGAGGCAAAGCGTCGTTCTCAGTTAGTGCCAAGGTGAGCCTGGATACAGCCTCTGAAAATGAGGCATCTCTGGGACACTGTCTTTTAGCTCTTCTGGCATCAGGACAGGGGCACCACGTTGCAGAGGAGGTATTATGTGCTCCAGCAAACTGCACACCAAATTAGGTAACAACCCTATCTTCATTAAAAAAATTAGTGGTAAGATTTCTGATAGCTTTAGCATAGCCAGGATTTCAGTCCAGAGTTGGCTCTACTGTGTGACCTTGGGCAAAGCCGTGTCCCCTCTCTGCAGCTGTTCCCACTCTTCTGTTTGTCTGTCTTACTAATTTTGGAAGCTATCTGCAACAGTTCTGTTTTTGCATAAATGCAATTCTGCATTTATACAGTGTCTAGAAAAAGCAAGATACTGATTTCAGCTGGACTTCTCAGTTTTATGCTATGAAGAAGACAAGCAGGTAAAGTCTCTGGAATGAAAGGCTTTCTGAATGCAGAGATGGAGGAAAAGAATTGAGAAGAAAGGGGTGGAATAATAAAACAGGGAAACAAAACCAGACACTAGAACTCAGTTATTAAAAATGGGGATACTTTTAGCAATGGGTATGGCAGAGCTCCATGCAAGGTGCCCTCATCACCATTCTGCATATCATGCAACCAGACCAGGGGAAAGGATTTAAGCAGGGATCCTGTGGCCCAGATGTATGATCCACGCCCCAGGTCAGTGACTGACAAATCCCAGGATTACAGGCAAAATAACAAAAGTAAGCAGAAGTATCTCATACCAGCCTTCCCGGAGAAGTGACGTTCCTGGGACTGCAGTCTGCAAAATAAGATGTGAAAGCACTATTTAGTGAATACTGTATTACACACAACACTTCCCCTGCCATTTAGCAACATATAAGTGTAATAAAAGACTGTGCTCAGGAAAGAGACTGCCTCCTCAGCACAAGTGCCTCTTTCCTGTCTTTTTGGTCATGATGCTGGGTCATCTTCTGCTCTGGTTCCCTGGAACTGTACCTCAGATGTTTAAGTCTCTTTTCTATAGGTCAGGGCTATCCCCTATGCTGAGAGATGTCATATACCCAAAAGGACCTTCTAGTCTAGGCAGAATGAGGAAACTGCTTTCGACAGGTCTGTTTTCAATCACAAGAAAGAAGCTTAACTAGAAAAGCAGTAACTTTTATTCCTCAGAGACAGACATAGCTGTACAATACCTTCAAGTGGTGTTGGCGATGGGGTTGGAGCAGGTGAAGGTGACTCTGCCAGCTGCTCCAGAGTGCTGCGTTTTTTTCCCTCCTTGGACTTGGCGATAACCATTTGGGCTTTAAGAGCATCCTGCTCAAGTGACTTCATCCTGCCTCAGAAAGAAGGGGCAGAGAGAGACAGACATCAGACATTGCCACCTCTGCAACAGCCAACACCCTCTTCTGTACCGAGCAGCCAGACCACAGACAAGAGGCTGAGTGCAGAAAGGTGAGAGCAGCACATGGCCCCGTGGCTTCCCGAGGGACACAAACTTTCGGAGCAGGAAAGAACAGCTTGGTTTGCTGTCATCAGACATTAATGTCCTGAAACACACACCATCGAGTACCTTGAACAGACAGAACCTAGAGCTAAGCACCAGCCCACTGAGAAGCTGTAGGGCTTTCCGGAGGTGTCATATATGGTGGGAGAGCAACCCAGGTTAGGGAGGAGGGAGGTGACCTGCCTGGGCTCAAATGAGGAGAATCAGTTCCTCTATGGTCTCAATGTTGTATCTTAACCCTCTTCTGCCATGAGATTATGAGCTACCTAAGACAATGTGGGCTCAGCTCTCAAAAACGTCTGCTTCCCAAATATCAGACAAGCCCAGCATCCCTCCATCTCACTCTCACTGAGCTGTCAGCAGTCTGTGGGGCCTCAGCAAAAGGAACACCAGCAGCCACGCTGAAATCTTCTCCCTAGCCGTAACAGGACGCATCTGGGAGCACTACGCCGGGATGCAGGGATGCAGACAGGGACTGTTGGACATGCAGCTGGCAGGGAGGGGCTGTGCACACCTGGATTCGCTTCCTGACCCCAGGATTCTCGAGACGTGACTCTGCATTGGACTAGGCATCTGAGCTGGCCTGGCCCCAGGAGCAGGTGCCCACTGTCGGGATTGGTACAGCTTCCTGGCCAGATCCTGCTCGTACTGTTTAACACTGTCTTCAAGAGCTGAGGATCTGAGGAGGAGGAGGAGGAGGAGGAGGAGAAAGAGGAAGAGGAGATGATGGTGATGAACATCACAGCAGACAAGCGCAGGGAAAGAAAGAAACAGATACAGGAACATACCCTGGTGAGAAAAAAACATGTGCCTGACATAGGGGTAGCCTTGATTAAACCGGGCTCCTATATCTGATCCTGTCCAACACCAACTACTGCAGAATCCGGGACCCCCAGAGGGCAATCTGGGATGCTGTGCCCAGAAGTGTCGGCCTTTACAGCCTCAGCCTCCAGGGACTGCCCTCCGCACGTGCTGGGAGATGACAAGAGAGGCCCGACAGAAAGGGCCCAGCAGGTAGCTGCAAAGAACTGTGTACGTGTGCATGTGTGAAGCTGACTTAGTGAGCACAAGGCATCATTCTCTGTGTGTGTGTGTTGTGCACATGCACACACATTTGGACAGCTGTTAGTGTACATTTGCATACACATATCTGACCATCTGTGGTGCAAGGGGTGCAAAATGGACAAGCGCATCAGGAGGGGGGGCTGTATTTGCCACAGGCCCTGGAACACATGCAATTGAAAAGGAGAGCACATTCACAAAAGAGCACCTGCATGTTGGGAAGACTGCCAAGATGCACAGAGCCCTTTCTAGACACCTTCTGTCCCGTCTGGATATGTGCCCGTACCTTCTCAATCATACTCTTCCTATGGCATGACAGTTGTGTGTGCTCAGACCACTTATGTAGCATGGCTCCCAGTGTGTTTGTCCCAAAAGAGCACTGGGGTGGGGGGGGTGAGGGGGGGTGTGCACATGTCCTGGCAAGGCACCGATGACTGAGTACGCAAAAGGAAAGCCCAAGAACGTGCAAACTGATGGGGTCAGGAGTGACCGCACACAGACCAGAGAAATGGAAAGACTCAGAAGACAGAAGATTAGAAAGAAGGTAATAAAGTCAGCAGCATGCACTCAAAGAAAATACAGGTTAGTAAGGCTGCAGCACCATGTGCAGGGCAACCTAGTCCTCCCTCCCACCCAGCACATGCGGTACTGCCTGGGGATCTCTGGAACAAGACCTGAGTCCTGGCTGCCTGCCATCACGTCACTGCACCTGCGCAGCTATAAAAGACAGGTCCGAAGAAGAACAGCTCATCCTGGGAGACGTGAGGTAGCAGGGGACAGTCCAGCACACACTGAGCTCAAGTGTCCATCCTTGGCTTACAGAAAGGAGCTATCATTACGGCGACTGACTGATTCTTGCCTATGCCAAAATAAGCAAGGCCTCAGCCCTGTCCAAGGAACCAGCCAGACTGTTCTCTGAGAACTGAGGAAAAAGCAACACCTGGGAAGGTATTGCAAGAAACGAAACGGAACTGAGGACCTGGTCTGCAGAACCTAAGAATGGTAAGACTGGATCTGATACTTGAAAACCAAGGCAGTTGCAGGTGGCATCTTCCTACATCTGAATGGCTCTCCCTTCACTGGCTCATTTTCCACCAACAAAACATGCTTAAAAGGATGAGACTGAAGGTTTGGAATGCAGAGGTTTCTACCCTGCACACAGTGACAAAACCGCTATACTCAACACTAACAGTGCAGTGCAAAACTTTTACTGTGCCCTAAGCAATTTCAGCAAATGCCCAGCTGATCCAGAACCACAGGCAGGTGTATGGTATTGTTACAAGAGTCAATAATGTTAACATTAAAAAAAATGCTGTTTTATTTCTCAGCATCAGAAGTTTCTTCATCTGCTGGCAACAGCAGCAAGCTCCTGTAGCAATACAGACTCCTGAGGCAATCGGTGCACGTGCTGCGACACGTGAGCCGTGTCCTCACAGCTACTTTCCTTTCAAAGGTTTGTATTAAGGGCAATGTCATGGTCTCCCATGCTATATCCATCTTAAACAAAACTTTTATTCTAGCATTCCCTGGATATTTTCATGTTCAGGTTTAGGAAGGAATCAGAGCTGGTATTACCTCTTACAGCCTGCCCTGTAGTACGAGGAGATACGCGTGGAAAGTGGAGGCACGAGGGGAGAAAAGCATGGGGTTCTAGTTGGGAAGGGCTGAGAGATGAGTGTCTGTCCCCTCTCAAAGCACAGTCACGTTGATTTTCAGACAGAGAAGCCTAACAGACAACTGTTTCGCTAGGTCAAATACAACAGTGGAGCATTTTTTAGGTGCAAAGACTGAGCAGCAACTCCCTGCTAGATGCCTAATCCTGCTGACTTTGTGCTGCTTACACAACACCATATCGAACTTCAGCTCTTCTGTCTTTACGATCATAGCTTCCCTGTGAGACAGAGAAGTGCTATTGCACTCTTCTCCCAAGAGTGCATCTGCAGCGCAGCAAGATCCGGTGATCTGCCCAAGGTCGTCAGGGACTATAGGGCAGAGCGAGAACCTGGATCCGGTCACCTCAGTGTCAGCCCAACCTCTCCCGAGCAATGGTTTGCAAGCACACATTAGCTCTCCGACACCTTCCCAACTTGTAGCCCTCTAATGCAAGGACAGTGCCTCTATTCCAGCAAGAACAGCTCACAAATTCCTTTCCATTTGTCAAGGTTTTGTAAAAGGCTGTTCCTCAAGTAATGCTTTGGAGTCATTGGTTCTGTGTGAGCTCTCAGGAAAAATATAGTTTGCTTAATAATAATCATTTAGTTTGTCCAAATATATACTCGAAACATTTTTTTTTCAGTTTTTGAGTTAGATTTTCTCTCTTGGCTGCTTTAGAGGACTTGTTTTTGAGTAATTTTTGAAAGTTACATGAAAATCCATTCTATTCAGAAAATACACTGTAAATAAGATAAAAACATTACATTCTCCATGAAAAATAGGAAAGAGAGAAATCCTCGCTTAATGTGAAAATACAGAACCTCATTTGTAAACGAGGCTACCTGAAAACATGTGAAATGGAAACCATGAGAACAGCAGCAACTAGAACAGGTGTGAAATGCCACATAAAGCACAATATTCAGCAAGTCAGAACAGCAGACATAGTGCTACAGCTTTTGGCACTTCATCACAGGAGCATGAAACAGTAGCACGGGGAGAAAACAACCCCGACAGAGCACACTATGACCCTGACTCACTGCTGTGCCTGTATCTAGGCATCTCCATTACTGGCGGGCGGGGGGATAAGATTATTGAGTACAAAAACCAGAATAATTTGTGCTGGAAAGGACCTCTGGAAGTCACCTGGTCCAAAAGCTGCTCAAAGCAGGGTCAGTTTTGAAGGTACATTAAGCATGCTACAAGATGACAGAACTCAATCTCTTCTAAGTTAAGGTTTCATACAAAAGACAGGCTTTCCGGTGACCTGCTCAGTTTTCTGGCCCTACAGGGCAGCGTGGTGAAACTCAGGCAATGCTTCAGAAAAGATTTCCAACTGAGAGACAGACCTGGCTGGGAACTCTTTCAAGACAAAGGAGTTGGAGCACGCCAAAAACTTTTTTCCTGAAGGACAAGAGCTCTGGTACTGGGAACATTAGCTCAATTCAGCTCTAAACAAACCATAAACAGATGCGTTTTATGATCTCCAGATAACAACAGGACGCTTTATACTCTCAAAGCCCTAGATAATTAGCCAACTCTCATCACGGAGGGTTGCACCATTCATTTCTTCATCCTCAGAGCCTTCTCAGAAGGAGACAGCACCATTATCATCCCTGTCCAGGCACAAACACTGGAACTGCAAGGTCACAACTCAAGGCAATCCCTCCAGTGTCCCATCTAACAGACTGGCAGGGGTGAGTCTCTAGCAGCCCTTTTCCTCTGAAAGTCTCATTCAAACTGCAAAAGAGCCCGCTTTCAGACTACCCTTTGGATAGCCTCCTACAGAGCACTCAGGGAAGAAAACTGTAATTAGTTTTAGGAGCAGCTTGACCACTTTTTGAAAGGAATTATGTAATGCAGTAAAGGCCTGAACTAGCTTCCGGCTGGTCTTAAGTTCTCAAGTAGGAAATCCTCTCTCCCAAAACAACTGTTTAATTATGAGTTGACAGCTGATGAAATAGCTGGATAAAATTTCCCAAGTTTTGCTAACTTCTTGGCTTCAGCAAGTTTTCCAGTCTAGCAAAACCAAATATAAGAAATGCTCTTTTCCTTTTTCCTTTTTCAATCTGTTGCCTTGCAGCTTCACTAAATATCATTTTTACATGTCACAAAAGAGGTGAGGAGCTGTGTGCCGAGAGGAAAGGCATACATTCATCACTGTGCAAGTGCGTTTGAGTCACGTTTTTTATAAAACTCCACTGTCCTCATGGTTGTGCAGGTGCTGTTGAAATATGAGAGACATCTCACCCGTGCACCTCAGAAGCATTGAACAGAAGCAACGTGCTACAACTGCCTCCTCCAGCATCTGCCTTAGGAAGGCTTGTATGTTCCCAGTTTCTAATACCGCAGATGCTGAAAGACACGCAGCAGCTCCCTTCCTCCTGAACTAGCCTACCGGGGAGAAGAGGGAAGACTCTTCTGTCTCACCGTGCTGCCCTCCACATGGCTCGTTTCTCTGCCTCCAGCGCGCGACGCTCTGCTGGAGAAAGCTCCTTCTCCTGGCCGCTCAGCAGCTCGGGACTCTGCATTCGCAGTCGCTCCTGGTGACGCCGCTCGGCTTTGGCTGTCCTCACAGGTGCCACCGGATCCCCTGCGCCAAGATACAACGGGCTCAACCTGGGGAGAGAGGGAAGCAGTGAGGGGTCGGCTGCCCTGGTCCACCACAGCTCTATCTGCCTGTTCTCCTCAAGATAAAGGTGACGACCAACACTCCCAGTCAACTGTCCTGTACCACCTCCAGGTTCAAGGACATCACTTTGGGAGATGGAAGACAGACACAGAACACAAAGGTCAGTTACTCCTAAAAGGCTGGTTCCAAGCAGTTTCCCCTTTTCCACTAAATCCTTCCTTTTACGCCCCGTATCTGCTGAAAAGCAGAAGCCTGCTTCACCATCTGGCAGTTCTTAGGCAAAGGACATTGCTGATCCACCTACCCAGACACGGAGCTGGTTCTCTGTTCTGCCTTGATCCCCTCTTCCAGCGAATTCCTCTGGGAGCTGCTGTTCTCACTGGCTTCAGAGAGTCTGGAGCAAAACAAGCATGTCAGCCAACGGCGCTAGGGACCGGCATTCCCAGGGGATGTTCGGAACAGATCCAAGCCCCAGGAAGCAACAGCTAGTTCAGTTGGAAGACAAGGTTTTCGACACTTGAGTTTTTGCTCAACAGGCCTGTCTTCACTACTGCAAACGTTTCCTTGTTGGTCTCATACAGTTCATGCTCTCCCTACCTAACCTCAGACTCATTTTCTTCATTTGGAGGTCAACCATGCCCCTTGCACTACGACACACGCACACAATGCGCTGTACTTGCTGATGAGCTCTTACACAGCTCTAGCCTGGCTGTTCCCAGGTGCCGTTACGGAACTGGCAGCCTGGCTGCTTCCTGCTTTTCCTCCGTTGATGCCAGATCTGCATGAATGTTAACGAAGGATGACGCTCCTAGGCTGTAAATGAATGCAAGCCTGGGGTAAGGGCAAATCCTGAGCGATCCCATAGCACTGATCCTCAGGGTAGCCACTCCATGCACAGTTGCATCACACTTTGAAGATTTATGCTCATGATCAAATTACTGCACACATCAGATCAGCTGAATTGTAGTTACCATCTGCACTCTTAAGTTGTGGCACATGCAGACACTACTCAGTTTGACCTGAAATGAACGGAGATCATACAAACCCACAATACCTGTTTTCCACAGGTTAAGAACAGCCACACAGTTACTGTAGCACTGCTGGCAGTCAGTAAGTTTATCATGAGCCATTATTTTTACTGTTCAAATTTATATGGCTTGAATTCCAGCTTCTGTTCTAGCATGACAAAAATATTTAAAAAAACACAAATTCAGCCTATCCCACTGCCTCTCCTTTGTCTGAGCATAAATAACATGCAGCTGAAAGTCTTATACCAGCAGCTGCCTATTCTTGCACAGATAAGCACTGGTAGCTGCAGGCTGCCCATCCTCAGAGCTTTCCCCTGTTAGATTCACTGCCGACTGAGCAGGGCAATCTGATGGAGCCAAACTCAGTGCTCTCCAACCTCCCACGCTTCATTATGCAAAAGGCAGGGATACGGGGGCCTCCACACCAAACCAAGCCGCTGGTTTGCATTTGGCTGCTGCCTTTCTTTAGGGCTGCCAAGTAACGAGCTAAGGGTGGCACAGGAGGTGGAAGGTTTAACTGTATTCATGTTGTGAGAAGTTCCTCGACACGGACAAGACAGAAACGATAGAAAGAAACAAGATTCAAAATGACAGGATGAGTGTTTCCAGCCACTGCAAGACTGACAATGAAAATGTTGGTGAAGAAAAAGAATGTCTTACCATAGACTCAGAAGAGAGAGTCAGACAAGGGCAAGTCCAAAAGCAGGAGCTTCAGCTTTAATCTACCACAGCTTTATTTTTATCTGAGGTCTTATGAGAAGTCTGTTCTCATTCCCCAGCTGTACGGCCAAGAATAAGGAAAACAACATCAAGGCAACCTGGAGAACAAGTCCAGGAGAACTGGGAAACAAAAGCCTAAAAAAGCAAAGCTGGGGTAGGTTCAGCATCAGAGCTTATCCTGAGTTACCCATCTCACAAATCAACGGTTCTACATACTGAAGGAGCTATTCTTCTGAAAAGAAAGAGCTGACAAAAAACTGCAGGTTGCCCATTTCTACCTCCAAAAGGAGAGGCTGTCCAGCCCTCTTCCCTGAAAATTACTTATGCTGGGATACCGCTGCGAGCACACGGGTGGCACTGAGCTAGCAGTCTGTCTTACCGAGCTGCTGGGGCCTGGATGCTCCTTCCATTTAGCCTCTCAATCTTGTACTCGACTCCTTCAATGATGACACTGGACTGCAGGCTCATATCAGGTGCCTGTTTTACCATCTCATCCTCTTCCCCTTCTTCTTCCAACAGCAGGGCACGTTTCTGCTGGAGTTTTCGGGCTGCCAAAATAACACAGGCTCATCTTAGAGCACGAAGTGCTCGCTAAACCCCACAGGGATGCAACCTCTGGGCAGGTCCTTATGCTGACCGCCCCTGCAGACTTCTGCTGTTCTACGTCTATATCCTCTCCACAGATACATTTATTTCTTCTCCACTCCATTACTGCTCCAGATGTAGTAAGCTCCACCCCATTCCCTCAGTCCCTTCTTCCTTATTCACTAAACTTTTTTCCTACAACTCTCTGGACTTACAATTTCAAAGATTTCCACCTCTCAGCATTCCTGGACACTCCACAGAATAAGTTTCCAGCAGCTCATCATGCTGAGTTTATTTACGCTCAAATTGGAAGCTGTGTGCAGACCCAGGATGGAAAGCCCTAAGAATCTGCACACACGTGTTGTGCCTGACCTTCCCACCTGCCTCCCTGCGGGAATACGGCCCGGCGTGCCGGCGACGGGGCCCACATACGGCACCGAACCAAGGGGAACCATCGGGCGGGCGGACACACAAATCACAGGAGGGTGAGAGACAGAAGGGGCCGCTGAGCAGGCTGTTCTCTGCAGACCCCCACAAGCACACGGGTATTCTGACCTGTCCAACGTAGCTCCAAAGTAATAATGCTGCTTATCCTGTTTGATTAAACGTTTTCAGAGGCACAGAATGGTTAAGCTTGGAAGGCACCTCTGAAGACTTTAATTAAAACCTTGTTAATAGCCACTCACGGGCCTTTGGAGGTGCTGCATTCCTGGTGTGTCTCCTCTCACTTGCCTTCCATTGAGGAAGAATTCACGGGAGTAGGCCAAGTTTCTTTGCACAGCCTCTAACATACCTTCCTCTTCCTTCATCTTCTTCAGGTCGTCCTCTCCCACCAAGGAGACACGCTTGGGAGGCTTATCCATCTGCTGCTGCTTCACCTCGATCTCAAAATACTTCTGTCTCTCTCGGAAGGATCGCTGCTCCGGGCTGTGCAGTCCGCTCGGCCGTGGCACCTGACAGCACACCGGGCACACCGTCTGTCCAGCAACCGACCCAGACCCCTCTCCACACCTCTCCGCCCAGTGAATGCCCCCCCCTGCCCACCCCAGCCACGACCCCGACACCCCCACGCTCCTCCTCCTCCCCAGCCCTCCCTGCATGCCCACATGGCGATCCCGTTTCCACGCCCGCCGTCCCAAAGGCCCGACTCGCAGGAGTCCCCATCCCACTCCCACCACCAGAACTCACCTCCTGGGCACTTCGGAGTTTCTCCGTGCTGCTCTGACCGAGGAATTCCTAAGGACATAGAGAAACGGGCACGTTCTGAGAAGACGGTCTGCTACCACCACCCCTTTTTCATTCATATTCTCTCTCTTTCTCTCTCTTTCCCTCCCACTAGAGCTCGGGGTCAACAAAGAGGCAGAGGGGAACAGAGAGAGGGGAGAGAAAAGGGGCAGAGAGAGGCAGGCGGGGGCGGGAGGGCAGAGGCAGAGAGGCAAAGGCAGAGAGATTGGTATGGTTGTCTAAAAACAGACTGCCATGGATGGACGGACACAAGCTCTCCAGGAAGGACAGGCAGGAGAGACAGGGCGGGCGATGCATCCGCAGCAAGCTGAACGCGGGTCAGCGCTGCGCCTTTGCAGAATGAGGGCTGACCGCATCCCGGGTGCTGGAGGGCAGCCGGCAGGTCCAGGGAAGCAATCCTTCCCCTCTCTGGCGCTTAGGAAACTATGTTTGGAGCAGTGGGTCCCGTTTGGGGCTCCCCAGTACGAGAATGGTACTAACAAACTGCAGCAGGTCCGGGGAGGACCATCAAGACCAAATGATCCCAGAGGGCTGGAGCACACGGGGCATGAAAGGAGGCTCAAAAAGCCATTCCTGTTCAGTGGGGCAGGGTGGGGGGTAGAGGGGAATTAATTCCTGTCCCCAGCTACCTAACGGGGGGGTACAGAGAGCACGAGGTCAGACTCTTCTCAGAGGTGAGAGGTAACAGCCGCAAGCTGCAGCAAAGGGAATTCTGATAAAACACTTGGAGAAAACTCTTCACAGCAGCGGTGGTCAGACACTAAAAGAGGTTGTCTGCAGAATCTCCATTTTCGGAGACATTCAAAACTCGGCTGGACCGGGCCTGAGCAACCCGATACAACTTCAAAGGTGGCCCTGTTTTGCACGGAGGACTGGAGCAGATGACCTCCAGAGGTCTCATCTAGCCTAAATCCTTCTACTCAAACACCTGGAGGGAGGAAGGAGAGGAGGAGGATAATTCTGATCAAGTTAAAGAGCAAAAGTTGACCAAAAACCTCCTCAGAACAGGTACGGCCTGGCCTTGGAGCCTGCAATTTCAGACAGTTTCTATATATCAGGGTAGGAAGTTTATGCAACAGCATTGCAATGTCCTGGAGGACTAACAGGGACATGAAATTCAATTAGCTTTCAGAACTTAAAATACTCATTGCTAGGTCTCTGCAGCGTGACCACCCGCACTTGAGTAGACTCCCAAGGTCCAAGGGGCCTCAGTACATCCCTCTCACGGCATCTTTCCTTGGAGGAAACAAATCACTACCCCTTCCTACCCTTCTGCTTCCCCTGCTCACCTGCAACGCTCAGTCCTCTGCCCGCTCCGCCGCTTGTGAACCCTTCCGCCCCGCCACCACTAGTTACCTGCGTCTCAAGCAGAGGGTGCGACAAGGGCACGGCTGCAAAGGTCTTGTATGCTTGCTTGACGTTGATAGGGATCTCGTCAGGAGAGGGGGGCGAAGGCGGCTTTGGCTACCGGGACAAAGACAAAACGTAGAAGTAACCACAGATGTCATAAAAAGAAGAGAACGTGGGGGAAACACAGCACAATCATCGGCCTGCAAAGCCTGAAGAACGGCATATGTAAGGGACAGTTTCCGCAGCCTTGCGAGGTTGTGAGCAGCCTCGTGAGCAGCATCTTGTTTGCATGCTACACAGCGCAGCACCTGTATTTCCAGAGTACTCAGCCCCTGTTTTACTGCTTGGATAGAGGAGGAATGACAGTTCTGGCGGTACAGATCCTCACCGACCTGACCTCCTGGTCAAGGGGCCACATTGCTGTCCTGTTCCTCAAGGATTTTTTTCCCAATTCAACCAGCACGTATCTTAAATCAATGGACTTTGGGGCTGGAATAGGGGAGCTCTTGCTACTTTACTCCAATCCCTACTTAGGGCTGAACAAGCCAGACCAAAATTACTACAGCATGAAAGATAAGCCTCATCTGGCCACTTCTGATAGAGGGATCTTCCTCGTGGCAAGGGATCTATCAGTCTCATTCCATTTCTGTTTTTGCAGGAGCTATTGTACTTCTGTTTATAAAACTACCAGCATGTACTTCTACACATTTCAAGGCTAATGGTCACGGCCTCCTAAACCAAAGCAACGTCCCATTCAGGGTTCAATAATCTGGAGAAAACTTATCTTTGACCTCAAATTTTCCCTTCACAGAATTTCACTTATTCAGAGAAACATCTGATGAGGTCCAAGAGGACCTTCCTACTGCTTGTCGCTTATCTGTGCTGCTCTTTTCCTCCCGTCTTTCCTGGGATCCCCCTCACCCCCACCACATCCAGCAAGGAAGAAGAGTCAGTATGACCTGCTCTAAGCACCACAGAAATGAACGGTGGCAGGGGAAAAGACACCACCGCCTTCCTTTCTACTTCAAACCAAATCCCCTTAAGTTACTTCAGCTACTGTCTCAGCCTCTGGTGCTTGCAGTTCTTCTTCCCGGGCAAAGGCTAAATTATGTCGTTTGATGAGGTTCCCCTCTGCCTAGACTGAAGAGCAGCACATCAAGATTAGAGGAGAGATTCTAAAATATGTGAATTTTGGCCAATTATATGGATCAGATACAGCTGTGTCTGGTTTTATCTACAAATCAGGTCTTTACTTTGGTACTGCATCATACAGGCATCAGAAAAAAAGGGAAGGGCTACACTGCAGGTATGCAAGTCTTCTGACACGGCAATTGTTACCAGGGCAAAGACCAAAATACCTGAATCTTTCTCTCCCACAACTTACAGCCCTGAGCACACGAATCTTTCAAAAAACCAATAATTTCAAGAAACAGAAAACGATACCAGCAACATGGTACTGGCTGTTGCTCCAAGATGCAAGATACTGATACACAAAGGTTCTGAAAGTTTTATGCATCAGAATGCAGCTCCTCATCTAGAGACAAGGATCTAAAACCGTAACGGCTCGGCAGATTTTAGCCACAGTCTATCTTCAGCAACGCAAACTTCTTGGAGGGGTAAGGGAAGACACAAGGCAGGCTGGCGAGGCTCATCCCTGTTGGAAAACTGAACGGGACGCACTGACCGTGGCTCTGCTTGTCAGGAGCATGGATCTAAATCGAGGCAGCCAGCCTGATGCAAAATCGAGAACAGCCCTAGGTAAGGCACGTGATTTTAACCTACAAGGAGGGTGTGTTCAGCCTACCCACCGTAGCAGCCTAGGACAAACAGACACAGCTTAGCGAGAAGGAACGGCAGAGGCCACTTACAGAGTTCTGGACATTGAAGCGCGGCTCGTGTTGCTGGAAGGGATTGGGGCTGTCCCCGTCCTCCAAACTACGCGAGGCAGCACTCTGTCGCGCTCGGGAGAGAGGCTGAATGACGCCTGGCTTGGTCTGCTTGTGCCAGTACCGCACGACAGGGGAAAGGGCGGAGGAAGAGAGAGGCAGAGAAAGGAGCAGTTAGGGCAGCAAGATGGCTCTGACGTGCAAGTGAGTAAGGCGAATCCATGCACCTGAGCTCAATTCCTCAGCTGTGCTGCTGACTCCAAGGACCAGCCTGGGAGCGAGAGCTACTACAGCAAGCAGCAGGCAGTGCCTCTGGAGGCAGGAAGCATTCCGGACAGGCAGAGGGACTCAGACTAGCTAGGGCAGAGACAGGGCCCAATGGATAAGCCGAGGACACAAAATCTGCCGCAAGAGCAGGCAGCTGCAAGGCTCGGAGGGATATGGCACGAATAGGTCAGTTTGGCAGAATGCAAGCACCACGAATGGGAGGCGCAGCTGGGAACACCAGCCAGGAGCAGGTGCCGGCAGAAGCCTGGGGTGAAACGGAACCGAGACCCAGCGCGTGTCCAGTTAGAAATGCAAACGCAGGCAGGAGCGAGGAGCAGAGACGAGTGTCTGAGGTTTGACCGAGGTGCCATCGCTGTCGGACAAAACACCAGGTACCAGAGCGTGTGGAGGCAGGAATGGAGTGAGGCAGCAGAAACGACATGAGTGAAAGCTGCAAGTGTAAACAGGAGTAAAAGCTGAGAAACTACATGCAGCAAGCTTTCACATCAGGAAAATGCCAGGCTTAGTGCATTTGTATAGACCTCAGGTACAGTGGCGGGTTAAAGAGGAGTACAAGAGGCAACGGTGGGGCTTGCGGGGCTGGAAGTGAGCACACAGACGGAACAGGCAAGCTCTAAACGCAGCGGAAAGCGCAGGGACACGACAGCAAGGTCTCGTGGCAGATGTACTTACTGATTTGCTGTCATCCTGCGATGCAATGAAATTAATGGAAGCCTGAAAACAGGAATAAAGGTAAACTTGGAGTACAGGAACGCTTTAGTCCACCCTGCTCCATACACAGACACAAAAACTCCCAAACTGACCACCTGCCCCTGCCTCACACAGGGAGAAGCCTGGACGTCCCCGTCCCCCCCAGCTTGTTCTTCACATGGGGAGCAGTGCGGAGCCCTCCCACGGGATCAGCTTCTCCTCTTCCTCTTGATGTGGGAAGACAGGCACGACTCTCCGTGCGGGTTCGGGCACGGACCCCCCGCGCCCCCCCCCCCTTCTGCTGCAGCTCAGCTGATCCTGGCCCTTGCCCGCGTCCCCTGCGCTTGCTCCCAAGCTCGAGCAAAGCCATCAGCACGGCAGCTGCTCTGCCGGGAAGCGTTCGCAGATGCCATCTCGGAGCGGCTCCGCGGCGCAGGTCCCGGAGCCGGAAAGCGCGGAGCCGGCGGAGCGGGCGCGGAGCAGCGGGGCCGGGGGGAGCGGCGGGGCGCACTGCACACCCGGGGCACTTACAAAGCGGGTCTCCCTGCCGGCCAGGTGAGCAGGCCGAGGGGCTGCGGGCGCCTGCAGAGGGGCAACGCCGGGGAGGATCGTCGGGGGAGAATCCAAGAAAAACGGAGAGAGCAGGTTTCCCGTGTGAGCGGCTGAGACGAGCACCTTCTCCCCAGCGCGGACATCAGTGTCCCGAGCTGCCCGTCCACGCACGGCTGCTGGCTACACGCCGTGGACGTGACCCCTCCGCACACGCACACGCATGCACACGCACACGCACACATGGCTCCTGGCTACACGCCGTGGACGTGACCCCTCCGCACACGCACACGCATGCACACGCACGCATGGCTCCTGGCTACACGCCGTGGACGTGACCCCTCTGCACACGCATGCACACGCATGCACACGCGCACGCACGCACACGCACACCCCTACCGCAAAACGGCTCCTTCCCGCCACCCCGCCTGCTCCGTCCCCCCACCAAAACCTCACAGAGCCCACGACCAGGCAAGATCATCATCAGCACAAAAGATCCAGTTTCTCTGGAAAAGTCTTTCCGAGCTCTGAGAGTTCAGAAATAAGCCTATAAATCCCGTGAGGACTGCGAGAACTCATACTCACAGAATTTACTTTAAAAATAATTGGAGGCAGAGAATTAGTGATCCAATCCCTTGAAATTTCTGCTCTGGAGCAACAGCTTGAAGGTCAGTCTCCCAAATCTCCAAAAAACGTACCAGCTACAAGGCTAGTGATTATGTTATACGTTTATATTCTGTTGGACCTGTTCCATTCTGTATAAGGTTCATTGTGTGGACAGAGCTAAATCTACCAAATATAACCTCACCTGACACGAAGGAGACTGCCATGCAAGGCTCTGATCAAGAGTATTAAATAATGTAAATGCGACAGAAGGTTCCCGTACAGACCGCTGGACTGAGGATGTCGTTAGCAAACCTAACGAGTCGGCATTGCGGCAACAAAGTGCCTTCAAGAACAAGTGCCAAAGTCACTAATTTATAACAGCCACAGACCAAGCAGGGGGAGAGGACTTTCAAAAGTGATACACAGACTAGATCTCAGAAATGGAGATTTCAAAGCAGTGAGTGATATTGCTAAATACCTTAAAAGGTTAAAATAAAGGACAAAGCCATGAGGTTGGCTGTAAGTACTTTAAGAAACAGACAGACTCTCACACGGCATGCACATTTGTGCACACAGAATTAAAACAGAAGAGCAAGAAAAAATACGCGTGTTATATTGTATACATTATTCAAGGGGTTTCTTAAGCTACAGAATCTAAACTGACAGAATGGAGTGTAAATTACAGCAAGTGCTACCTAACAGGGCATTTGAGACATCCAACCTAGAGTTGGAAAGGCAAATGCCTGCATCCCTGCATCCGGAAAACTGCCACCGGGATGCTCCAGACTCCACAGAATGCTTTAGTGAAACTTCTGTTCTTCGCAGGGTCCAAGAAGGAGCGAGCGAACAGTTTCATCTGAAAAGCCTCTACAATCAGAGCAGTGACTGCTGCTAGAAGACGAACTCTCGCTGTTGCCGCAGGAAGCTGGACAACAGCAAACCACTGCCCCTCTGATGCCACAGAGACTTTGCCATCAAGCAGGCCCATCCTGAGCCAAAAGAGCCGATGACGGCGTTAGCTACGGGGCAGCCAACTGCAAGGACATGCCACCGAACCTCCAATGCCAGAACATCGATAAGCCAATAACTTCAGCAGTACCACAAAAGCTGCCTGCGACAAGTTGGAACAAGGGAAATTCCAATCAGATACTATCCAAAACAAAAACCCCACCATAACGAGGACAGTCAAGCACTGGGGTCCAGAGAGGTGTGGGCTCTCCATCCCTGGAGGTACTCAGAATTTGACTGGATATGGCCTTAGGCAGCTTGATCCAACTGGACCTGCTCTGAGAGGGGCATAGACCAGAGGTCTCTTCCAACCTAAATCATTCCATGAACAGCTACAGGGTCATCCTTGGGGATTTGTGCTTCCTTTTCAGCTGAGAACTGAGGACCTTTAAAGACAAAGCAAGTGAAGATCCAGATCTCTTCCCTTTGCAGACAAGGGAGTAGCAGCCCCACTGCACGAACACTTCTGGGTAAAAGCACCTAACTGCACAGACAATTGCCACGTGTGCTGAAAGGAAAATTTACAAACACCCAAAGATAAACCTCTGATCAACAAGCAACTGCTGTCAGAAAAGCAAGTAGGCAAACATAAGCAGCTGGAACAGAAAGTATAGAAATAGTATTACTATACTACATTACCTTATATATTACTATACTCTGAATATTACTATAGTGTCTTCTCACAATCTTATCGTGTGCTTGGTGCTCACCCGAACTCCAAGGATCCAGGAACTGGGGGAGATGCAAGACAGGCCAAGGAAGCACTGCTGTGGCACAAGACGGGCTGAGCTGTTGCTCACCACGGCCCCCTTCTCCTGTTCCCTGCTCCCAGCCGCAGGGTCCCGGCCCTTCTCCCAAAACCAGTGCGATTGCTCACCTCCCCCCAAGATGACCCAATTCAGTTCACTAAGCTGGTGAAAACTAACCCAGAAATAAAGTACGTAGCTTTTTTCCAGCTTAGAGAGCTGAAGTGACGCAGCAGAAGATCAGGTAAAAGCCAGGGCTGGTAGGACCAAGCAGCAGGGAAAGTGGGACAAGCGAGCGTGACGGTCCTTCTGGAGAGCACTTGCACTCCAAAAGGAATGCGACAGATACAAAATGACTAGGTATAAAGTAGACGGTACAATTTTCAATTAATTCCAGCTCATAATACAAGAATAATGACATGTAATGACTGGGAAAGCAGAAAACTTTAAAATCCATTTAAGAATATTTCCTTTCACAAGGCACTGCCAACTGGTGAAACTTACTGATAGAAAGTGAAATCAGGCACTTTGCAAGATTTAAAAGGAAAAATCAGAGTTGATATAGGTAGCAAGAATAGCTAATCAGAATAGGCAATGCTTACAAAAAAATCAAGTTACGCAAAACCAAAAAAATCTCCCATTTCAGAGACAGAGTGAGCTCTCATGAAAGAGGTTTAGAAGATATTTCCGAAGGGCAGGTTAAGCTATAACTCTTTGCTGTAAGAAACAGAACCAGTCCTCTCCCTGGGAGACAGACTACAAATGGGTTCAAGGCCTGAGATGGTTTTTGCCCTTTCCTGAATCCCGACTTCTCCATCTCTTCTGAAGCAACAGTTGCCAGAATTAAGTACAGTCTCTGTATAAGGCATTGGCGAGGCCAGTCTCAAAGACAGACCACCACCGTTTCGTAGGTGCTCCAAGCACTGCCCTGCTCATTACCCCGATAATTAAATTAACCTTCAGAGGAACAACCTCTTGCTGAGTTTATGACTAGCTAGTCCTGCTCCTGGGTCTCTGAGGCACTCTGAAAGAGCAGAGCTTTTCTTCTAGTTTTGGAGCGGCCTCCCTCGATGTCCACCTCTCCACCTCGGAGGTGTTCAAACACACGCATCATTCTCGGCTTCTTCTGCCCTTCTGCACTAGTGCTGTCCTGCCCCGGGAACACGCCTCCCTCCCTCCCCAGACTGCCTGTCCCGGGTGCATCCTCACCTGCGGATTACCGGGAGAGTAGGGGGGGTCCCGCCTGGAATTTCCTGTCCCAGACTCGCCCGCAGGAGCCTGAAAGACAAAAGACAGAGCTGGACAGTTACTGTAGAGCAGCGACTCCCACGCGCCTCCCTTAGCAGCGAGGGCGGCAGACGCGAGCACTGACGTCCAGACCGGGGCCAGCGAGGGAGCAGAATCAGCACTGGGCCCAGCAGCAACTGCCACATGGCAGCAGCTTGCAAAAACCACCAGAAACAGCCAGAGAATTATATGAATTAGAAATCAGATCACATCCAAACGCCTTGCAAGCCAAGTGAATCGTGTTAGAGCCTCCTGCCTTGTAGGACATCCCTGGGAATCCTTTCCCCCAGCTTCTCTTTAGCCTTTGAGAGGACGGGCCATAGCGTAGACAAACCTCCTGTTCTGTGGACGCTGAGCACCCAAAGCCAGGCCTAAGTGAAGGGAGGCAAGATTCACCCCCAGCCCCATCCGCTGCCTTTGGGGCAGCCTAGAACGTAGGAACGACAGGGATCTCCTCCCTTCCATAGGAACCTGGGAGCACCAGCACTCGCGCTCAGAGGCAGCCTGCGGCCAGCCCCAACGGCTGCAACAAGAGCAGAGTCCAGCTGATTATCTACAGTCTGACCACAGGATTAAGGAGCATGACTTAAAAAGTAATTTAGATGCCTAAAGGTGGGAAAAGGCCATTTGGGATTTACAGAACCGTGTATGCAAGTCTAAGGTCCCACGATCATTAATACCATCTCCATGCACTAGTGAATCATCCAACCATGTTAATTTGACTGAGGTCAGCCCTGGGCACTTGCATTTCTACTGATCGAGCCAGAAGATGTGACCTGAAGTTTATACTACAGAGCAGAAAATATCCTTTATTTTCTATATATAACCCTATTTTTATGAAACCGTCCTTAGCGCTGGAGTGACAGGGAGTGTTGCAGTCGCAGCAGATCTACTTCCACACCACCACCGCAGAGGATGTTCCTGCTCACCCTGCTTCCCGCCACAGGTATCAGCCCTTCCCTTGTGCCAGCACGTGCGGCGTTGCAATCCGCCAAGGATGGAGCGTTCTGCAGAGACCTAATCCTACCGAGAAAGTACCGTTTTCTCAGGGATATCAGCTCCCTAACGCAGCTGACACACGGCTGCTCCAGTTCTGGCATCAGCACGCAGAAAGAAGAACGTGTAGACAGGGGAGTCGATCCCTTTGGGTGGTAATGTGGAACTAGACTGGCTTAAGGTAACTCTGGCGCCTACCTCCAGACTGGTGATACCTGATCTGGCACAAGCCTTCGAAAAGGCTCAGTGCTTTGTGACTGCTGCTTTTTCGGTCCATCACCAGGAACTTTAAAATTGGATTTCTGTAATGTCCAAACAACAGCCTTTGCGTCTGAGCTATTGAGAGGTTACAGATATCCCATGACATGCCTCTCTCAATCCTCAGATGCCCACACACCTGGGAAGAAGAAACTCTCATCGAGGAACTAGGCAACAAACTAAGAGAACTACAGCTGGGTGGGAGGGGGGGATGTTTGTTTGCTTGGGGTTGTTTCGGTTCTCTTGCTTTTCAGAGCTCCCGAAAGGCTGAGAAAAATGGAAGAAGGGGAGAGCAGTGTGGTGCTAGTCTGGAACATGAGATTTTTGGGTCCAGTCTTTGCTCTACTACAGGTTTGCTGTGCAACGCTTAGAAAGTTAAATACAGACAGATTTTCCAGAGCGAAAAGCAAGATTCTGCCTTGAAACCTGAAAATCTAGAAACGCTGAAATCCTTCACTTTGAAGAGCAGCACGTCCCTGGGCTGCGGATGGGCTTTGCCAGCTGCGCTGCCCCTCGGTTTCCGGGAGTCTAAACACGGCTTTGTTGGCCCAAGCCCTGAGCCGTCGGGGTGACGCCATCCCCGCTGCCCCGCAAACCCCGCCAGCCCCAGAGGGGCTCAGCAGCATGCACGCTCGGCAACAGCCGCGAGCACGTTAGTGGCCGGGGGACATCCGCCGACAGTCGCCGGCCGACAGCCTCGGCGCGCGGCACGCCAGAAACGCGCCGCCGCTCCGTGTTAGCAGCACCGCTCCCGCACGAGGCTCGTGCCGGCGCCCGGCGCACGCGCGCTGGTTTAGTAGAGGGCGGGCGGCTGCGCCGCGCGGTTGCGTGCTCCCCGGCATGCCGCGGCGCTGCTTGCCTCCGAGTAAGGGCTGGTCTTCAGCACGCCCCCCCGGCCGTAGCCCAGGGGCGGGCCCCCCAGGCACGCCTTGCCCGCTGCCTTCCCCCTGCGGTTAGCCACCACGAAGGGGTTCTCGCTGAAGAGGATCGGCTGGGAGTCCACCATGCACTCTTGCTCTGGCGTCCTGGGCGGCTGCTCCCGGGACGGGGGGCCACCCGCGGGGTCCTGCTCGTCTAGCGGGGGCTTTTCTGCCCCACCTGCGCGCTCGTCGGGTGACGCGGGGGCCCGGGGGAGGCCGGCCGCGCTTCTGGGGACCGGGCCTGCGGCCGTGTCGGGGTCTGAGTCCCGGCTGTCCTGTGCCACCGGCCGAGGCAGCACAGCGCAGTCGCCCTCCATTCTGGAGCTGGCCCTATTACACCGAACGGGCTGAGAGGAAAACAGAAGGATCAGACAGACACAGAGAGAACAAAGTAAAGGAGAGGAGGGAGAAAACGCAGAGCACTTGCTAATACCACCAGTGACGAAGGCTAAAGGGAGAAGAAAACGTCCGGCACTGATGCCTGCCCTGCCGTCCCTTCCCTCTCTTCTACTCCATCACCAAATCCGCCGGTGATCCTGAACGCTGCTTCCAAGGGCAGATCTTGCTCTCTGCGTGCAGTACATGCACCAGATGCTCCACACGCACTTGCACACTTCCAGCTCTCACGCACCTCCCAGCCTGCACTTCCAGCAGCTCTCCAGTAACGCCGCGACCCCCAGCAGAAGTGACTGCCAAAACCAGTGCAGACACAGATCCCCTCTCACCCCGTCGCAGCAGACCCTCAACGCCATCACGAGGCCAGTCATCACCTGTCTCACCCCAGCATGCTTCCAGCATAGCTCCACTACTTCCACGTGGAAAACGCCCCTCGCCTTGCTCCAACGCACTTCCACACACCTCCACCACATCACCCGACCGTGAGCCCCAATCCCTTCCATCACCCTGCACGAGCCGGTGCCTTTGATGGCCCCACTTCATCAAAACACGCACCAACAGCAAGGAACAGAGGCTAAGTGACAGCTAACACGGAGCACAGGCCCCTCTGCGCACTCTTCCCGCAGCAGGGCTGAAGCAGAGCTCCAGCTCCGTCCAGGCTGAGCTGCACCCGCCAAGGCGGAGCACTGACCTTGCCTCTTCTAACGCCACAGAAGAGCGTGCTGCCCCGGCCAAGGCCTCCTTCGGGGAAGCAGAAATAACCAGAGAGCAACGTTTCAACCTTCCTCCATCCGACTGCCTGCAGGCAGCAGAAAGACCCCTCTGCCCAGAGCACATTCTCCAGCTCCCACGTCACGGCAGCACTCTCAAAAATAGCTCCCGGGGCTGGGCGGGCTGGTGACCACGACGGCAGCTGGGAGGCTCAGGAATTTCGGAGGCCCTCCCTCAACCTGTCAGCCCCGACCCAACGTGAAGCAGCAGTTGGCAGGACCCTGGGTCATATCACATTTCTTCAGACAGCGAAGCCTGTGCTACTCTTAGAAATTTTGCTAATGTAGCCAAGTCACTTCACAATGTTTAAAAAAAATACCAAAAGAGAAAGAAAGAAAGGAAAAAAAATCCCTTCCTTTTCCCGAGTGCCATAAACTGCACTAGCAAGAGCTCTAATGCACATGAAGCTACAGCAGCCACAAGTACCTTTAGGAACACTGTCTGTCTCAGACGGGGATGCAACAGGGAAAAGCACCAGCAACCCAGCTCCACGGGGCGGGCTTGTGCATCCCGCAGCCTGACACTACTCCCATTCCTGCTATTTTCCCTTGACAAGCCGGAGAGCGCAAACTCCAACCAACCACGATTCCATGCGAGTCCTAACATCAGCACCGGCTACCACGCTCACGCAACAGGGAAAAGGAAACAATACCTCTAGGGCACCGCGGAGACGGGCATCCCGCCACGCTTGCGTGAAGTCCGATAGACCGCGAGCAGCCTCAAAACTCTACTCTGTCCAGAGCAAAACCTGAGCATCATCCATCCCTCACTGCAATCTCCAGCGCTACTGCTGCAGCGGTGCATTCGCGTGCTGGAGGCCCCGCTCCCTCCACTTCACTGTCGGCTATTTATATCAGACAAGCGACAGTTTCTATTCTGGGTTAGTGGAAATTTTGGCGATGTAGCGTGCTTTTTTCAGCTTTGTCTCTGCCACTCCCCAGTCCAGGAGAGAGGAGACTCATGTTCCCCCCCGCATCCTCCAAGGCAAATACAGGACAAATGCATTTGCAGTTCTGATCCATCACTTAGACTCGTTTCAGCCCTTGTTCCGGGGCAAATTTTAAATCTAATGAACAAACGTAGAAAAAGAATCGCTGGCTGGAAATTACAGAGAAACAGATTCAGACTAGAAAGTACAGACTATTAATTATCTAGCCACAGTGACACTTTACTGAGAGGTATAAAGTCTTCTCCATTACTTACAGTCCAGAAAGCGAAACAAGACTTTAAATGCTTTGCAGTTATTCATGGGTAAGGTTTTCAAGCCTGTAGTACACAGAAAATTGAGAGATTACAGTGGCCCCTCTATTACTGTGATGGGACTATCCAGAAATTCTTGTGAAGTGGGTCCTCCACAGGCATCAAGTTACTGGGAAGCTGGCACAGAGGCAGGGTGTCAGGGAGAAGAGCATCCCAACGAACCTTCCTGCTGAAACTTCTCAGCTGGAGTTTTAAACGTATGCAGACATGAAAGGCGTGTATTGCAGCAAGCCTCTGCAACCCTTGCTCACAAGAGCATCAATACACAGCAATGCAGAATAGTCCAAGCTAATTTAAACATTTTGCCCCTTCTTAGGCATGATTCCTGGGGAACCCTCATCGGAAATTCTACCTGCAATCTACAGCAGAGTTATGACAGAGGGACGCACCGTGAAGGACGGCAGGCACTGAAAGGGAACGCAGGGCCTTTCCCCCCCCGCTGCCCCCAAAGCACCCGGACCCCTTCCCCACGGGGAATCCAGGCTGCCAGGAAGGGACACCCTGGATAGCACTGGCCACGCTGCCTGTCATGGCCCAGCACTGGAGTCCGTTCTCCTTAGACACGCTGTCGGATGAAAGACCACTCCAGGCCCAGCTGGGAGTCTGCGCAGACGATGCTGGCTTTCCTTGGCATCGAGAGTTAGAGGCTGAACTGTCATTTATACAGCAACCGAAATATAGGGACACTGCTTAGAGAAGAAAGTAGTTGCTGAGAAAGGAACTTGAGACAGGAAGAAATAGAAAAGTACTGGGGGAAGAGGGCAATAACATTAGTCATCTTTATCAAAGCAGACTGTCCGGAAATAGATAATCTGGTAATTGAATGACGTGCTTTTCTGCTGGCCAAACTGATCCCAGTTTGAGCCTTTCTGCTGGCCAAATGGGTTAGGTGTAGCTCTGGAAGGAAAGTAAAAACCTTGTCCTTGAAGCCTGCATCTCTTTCTGCCTGTTCGCAGTCTAAATAGACATATTTGTCAAACAGAGCAATGACAGGGCTGGGCAAAGGACAGCTGGAGGAAGACGAACGCGGACACTATTCGGCCCTTCCCTTGCAACAGGACATTTATAGATGCCACTCACCCCCCCAGCGTTCCAGCCCCACATTCCAGCCCCAGGCATTCCCAGGCCGGCATCAGACCCGCTAAGGCAGAAGTTCCCAAATGCTGCTTTGGAGGACAGGGGCTGTTCAGCAAACAGGCAGCTGCTTGCAGGGGGCTGGCTCTCCCCTTGTTCCCAGCTACTGAGTTATATTAACAGATGCTAAAAATACACTAAACCTTTCCCTGATAATAGTCTTCTGTGTGACTGGCCACCAGCTAGTCTGTGTAAATACCCAGGAGACAAAAACCAGAAGCTGGAGAGTAGGGAGGGGAACAAAATGAGACAAAACGACGCAAAATAGAGCTCTAATAAGAGTGAAAACAGAAAAGCAAGAGGGCCTGAGGTCAGTGAGAGAACAGAAGAACAGGAGGGAAGGCCTGTCTGAAAGGAATGACATGGAGACAGCGAAGGTAAAAGAAATGTTCCTGAAACAATGGAATGGGAATGCAGAAAATGTCATGTCTAGCGGCAGTGGAGGAGCAAAGGGTAACTTAACCTCTGACGGTGTTAGCAAAGGGGTGGCCTTGCTGCAGCGGCAAGACAAGAACGGAGGCAAGGGCTGCGGACGTGTGGGAAGGAGCAGGCAGAATCCCAGTGCAGGAGGTACGATGCAAACGCAGGGAAGACAAAACAATACCAAAGGAAACAAGGATGGAGAAGTGAGGTGAGACTGTGAACAACACAGGACAGACACCACTTTGTAACGTGCGAAGTCTGGATTCTGTCTGCTGAGCTGCTGTTAGGTATCAGGGACTGACGTGCAGGTCAGAGGGGCAGGAGTACCCAGCCTGCATCTAGGCTAAGTTCTGATAGGCAGTCACTACCCTTTTGCCTTTTGCAGTCCTAGACGGACCTGTGACTTTGCTTTAATTCTTGGCACCAGTGCCTTGCTTCCTAAACGCCGCCGTGCAATGAACCTGCAGCTAAGCTCCGTGGATAACATTACCACCTCCCACGTCAGGCTCAGTCTTCCCCTCCCTCCCCTGAGCTTTCGGTAGCTGCTTCGTTCCTGTCTCCCACGACGGCCCATTCCCGCGTGTCCTGTTCTGTCGGGCTCTTCGTCCTGCCCTGTTCTGAGACACCTTCTCCTTGTCTCAGCAGCTGCCGAGACCACCTCCCCTTCCAACACGGAAAGCCACCTGGCCCTCCACTCTCCTCATTTTCTCATTCCGATCTGATTTTCTGTTGTGGCTACCTTGCACGTCAGAGCGTGCAGGTCGACCACAGCTCTGCTTCCCAGTTTTCCCCTGCAGAGCTTTCTGCTGTCTCCCACAGGGAGAGGGCAGGAAAGGGAGTGCCCGCAGCTTCCCCGCACCGGGACCCCCACCTCAGCGGCCCCCCACTTACAGTGCGATTGCCTCTCTGCAAGCCGCTGCTGGGCAAAGCAGCCAGGGTCCGATAGTCCAGCCTCAGAGGTTCACTCGTGACACTCTGGAGAGGGGCGAGGGGGGAGCACAAACACACAAACAAACAAACAAAAAACACCAGGAAGAGATCAGGCTGGAAGTCGACGGAAGAGAGCAATTCAAAGGAAACCACCCCCCGGGACAACAGGCCTCGTAACAACCGCGGCCTTATCTCCAAACTGCGGGAAATTCCCATTGCTGGGAGATGAACCCAGCAGTGTCCCAAACACAGCCACGGAAAAACGTGACGGACACTGGGCTTGAGAAATACCGCAGAGAACATGCTGCTCTGGGCCTGGTAAACACACGCTGGTGCACAAATCCCCGCCGCTCCTCCTGCCCCCGGATGCATCCACCCGGTCCCTTACGGGAAGGGACAGGAGCGTTACATCTACGGCAGCTTTCTCCAGATCGCATCCAGAAAGACTTCCAGTCTGGATTTGAAGACCGCGAAAGAGAGAATCTACAGTTCCCTTATGGTGTCTCTTCCCATCACACGTGTTGTTCAATTTTCTTTGATTTGATTTCCCGTTTGAATTTGTCTGGCTTTCAATTTCTAGATGCTGTTTTTCCACCATTCCTTCCACAATCACGTAAAAGATTCCTTCACTTCCGATATCTTCCCTTATACCTTAAAGTCAATCTCTTATTTTGGAGGGGGGTGGACAAGTTGAGGGGAAAGAGCACTTTCAGAGGTTTCCTCAGCCTTTAAGCCCAGCTGGCTTCCCTGCGACTCTCCAGCCCTCCCGCCACGCTCCTCACCTCTGCCTCCTCCTCCAGCTGCTGCGTGGCTGCCTCCCGCTCCCTGCGCATCCACTCCTTCCACGGGGACAGCACAGAGTCAGAGCAGCGTCCAAGCAGCGCAGGCAAAGAGAGACGGAAAGAGGTCAGCACCATGCTGGGCAGTAACTCCAGAGGGGAGGACACAGCAGCACAAGCAGGGCTGGCGCCAAGGAAGGGTGAGCGGGAAGCTGACGCACGGGGGAAAGCGGAGCAGGAATTCTGCACAGCGTAAGCTCAGTTACTGCTAGCAAAAGAGACGGGAACGGCCACCGCAAGCAATACGGGCCACGGTGTCACCACGTGACGGGAAGAGGGCAGGTGCCTCTAGCATCCTTCCCCAGGGCCGGTCCTGGGGAGAAGGGAGCTAAAGTCCTCCGCACAGCGCAGGACGAGCCATAACCAAGGGAAAGGAGAAGACTGCTCATTGCCGAAAGAGACATCTTGACAGAGCACAGGTTGGAGAGGCCGGAAGGGAATGGGAAACAAATCTACGTGGCACAGGCCTGGCTGTCACTAGGGAAAAAGACCTCAAGAATCACACGCTCATTTATAGCATCACAATCAGAAATGCTATGGAGAGACAGGAGTTGAGAAAGCGTAAGACAGGGCTTGAAACCAGCTGGTCAGTTCCCAACCGTTCAGCACAGCACAGCACAGGAACGTCATGTAGGAGTGACCAGTGACGAATCTCACAACACTTTCCCCTGGCTGGAGGCTTTCTTCCAGGCTTCATGAGGAAAGTAATGTCTGTTACTTATCTTAAAGAATGATCTCTGTGCATTTATACTTTTGTGACTTTCTGTGCTGCATCTATGTTGCAGAGGGAGGGCTGTGCACAAGCGAAGCATCATTCTTCTATTCTACTGCATATTCCAGCCCTCCTGACTGCTTCCCCGCAAGCAGCAGTACCCAGATGGTCCAGAAGTCCCAACACTGGAAGGATGGAAGGTGGGAGGCATTTAAAAAATACAGAGGGAGCCGACTGAAAATACTGATAGTCACCTAAGCCCTTCTCTTCAAAGGCTCCTGTGCACAACCACTAGCAAATAACCAGTGCCCCCATCACACCCTCACTCTCCCGACAACAGTGAGCGACATGAGGAGACACAAGGCTCTGGAGAATCACAAGACCCAAAGGGGTATTTCAGCCAAAGTCTACGCTGAAGTCGGTTATGCACATTTTGGACAAGTATTGTCTGCAAAACAAATGTTCAAGCTGACAGTAATCTTGCATGTGATCCTTCTTTGAAGCTCTCAAGTTGAAGAGAGACAAGAGGGCCGACCACCCCAGACTGAGCTGGGGAAGGTTCAAAGTCCATCACTGGAAACAGCTGAGCAAGGTTTTGGGTTAAGATTAGAAAAAAAAACCTACAGATGCAGAACTGAGATAGAAAAATGCACAGTGAATCAGTCCATGAAGATTTGGAGTTATTAATATTGTTGCTAGAATCTGAATCAACAGAGTGTCAGACTTTGGAGATGTATGTAGAGACCGCAACAGCGGTATTTGAAAACCTCTGAAGGACTCTTGTGCAAAACTGAACTTAAAACACGCATTATCAGAGGACCAAATATAGTGACATAGGAACAGTGTTAGTGAGGATCAGGCGCTGAGGTGGGAACTTCCTACTACATTATGATGGCTATCATATATTGTCACTGGTATAAATTTAGATTTAACCATCAAAAGCAGTATTAGAGACAGAATCCCAGTTTCAAAGTCACATTAAAAGGCATCTGCAGAAAAATGTGTTTTTACTCTTTGGTCTCAGGCCATGGACAGTGAAACAACAGAGTCTGGAGCCCCCACTGCCTCCCCCCTCTAGTGCCCTAATGGCAGGGGCATCAAAACCCCAAAAAAGTCTTTTAAGGCACAGGCAATTCTGGAGGGGAGTCTTGGTCTCTGCTGATCACCAGGCTACAGGCATAATTCTCAGCTTTTCAGAGGCTGAGACAAACAAAATTCTATTTATAGTAAGCCACACTATGGTGAGAGAAAGCACAGTATATGAGAATACAGATCTTATACCAAGTTCTTAAATACACATCATCGCAACATCAGAGCGTCTTTTAAGAATCCATCGGATTTAAAACATCCAAGAAAGACAAAGACAGATTACTATGCACAGTTCAGCTTCTAGAAAGAATAATGATATTTGTTATAAGATGCTTACCACTATTTTTAAATATTGCTGATGGCTGAATGGCTGGTTATGGCTAAGGTTTTTCTTTTAAATTAGCCGTTTTAGTAATATTTCAAGTTTTCCATAAAGAACTGCCATAATACCATCAACATTTTTTAAAATAAGATATGGCCAAGACCACTTCCCAATCTATAAATGTTTTTCTTTTCTTTTTGTCAAAGTCTTTGTGGTATTTTACAGTAATCTTAGCATCAATTACGGAAAAGTCTTTGCCTACCTAAGACTGAACTAATCCAACTAGCTCAGACAGAGCTGTATGGTTTTGGGAAAGGACTTGCTCTTTGTTTGTCCAGAAGTTTTAGAAATGCTGGCAATGACTCATACTATCTGTAGACTATGAGAGTTCCTTATTAAAATCCATATGCTACTAACTTAAAACTGGTAGGAATACCCTTTGCTGCAACAGCAACACAACAAAACCAGGCTTTCTCTGAAATCACAACGAACCACTCTCAGTTTCTTTCTGGGCAAGGAACAAGACATATTACAGGAAAAACCTAAACCTGATTTAATTTGGCTTTGCTTTGAGCAGAGCTGAACCAAATGACCTGCAGATGTTCTTTCCAACCTAAATTATTCTATAATTCTATAAGGTCATTCCACTGGAAGACTTCCCATCTAAGTACAGATCTCAAACACCGCCAGAACACCTTGCAGGTAACTGGGACAGAAAACCCTGTCCTACACGTGCTGATATTAATCTGACTAAGCTGTAGGCGAGCCGAGAAAGAGTAAAGGTCCCAAAGGGAGTCCATGACACGCTGAACCCCTTTTGTGTCTCTGCCCCAGCCTTTTGTAAAGCTGTGTTCCTGCACAGCCCATCGCAGCTGCGCACAGAAAGCAGAGTGGGATTGTCTAAGTATATATGATTTTTTTTTTAAATGGTCACACATACCACGTGCCTGAAAGGCCATAAGGCCATTTCCCTGTTCATTGCCTTGTCCTTTTACAGTCTGTGCCACTGTCCATTCAAAACCTTGGTTGTTTTTGCCAAAACAATTAACACCTTAAGTGTTAGCTAAATTAGAAAGATCATCTCCATCCAGAATTGCCAACACAACTGTACTCTCATGGGGTAGCAAATGGAAAAAGTCAGGTCAAGTCTATTCAGTTGAGGGATTACAACTACAGAAAGAATGTAGAGAAATTTGAGGTGGATCTAAACTGCAAACCTGAAGAAACATCTGCAAAATATATCCATACTTATCTACCAGTGGAATAGAATCACGATTCACAGTAATGAAGAAGCCAACTCTCCCTCATCTTCCAGAAAGATCCAACTCTGAATAAATTACATTTTTAAAAGGGGTAACCAGAGAACTCAAGTCCTTGAGGAGCCTGACTTTGCTAATCTATTTTCTGTGAAAGACTGAGATAACGGGCAGTAACACAAAAAGCCCGACAGACCAGAAAAATGGTCGTGCAAACTGAGGAGCACAGAATTGCGATTATCAGGGCCCCTTCTTCAAATTCAGGGCAACTCTGAGCTGTGTGTTCTCATCTTTGCTCATAAACGCTCCATCAGGTCATGGAGTACTGCCTGGCGAGAACGGATTAACCATGGGACTTCCAAGCTAACGGGCCATTTTTCTCAAAGTTGCAGCTTTGAAAAAAACTCGTCCAGAAAGTGGAAGCAGGTAACAACGAAGAACTCCGTAAGTAAGAGAAGAGTACCACCAAAGTGGTGCAGAGGAAGGTACGGCCAAGTCAAAAAGCAGCTAGAATAGCTGAGAGATGCACTATGAAGAGAGAAGGCCCCAAGCTGCCCCACGGGAATAACATTTTGGTTGAAGTAATTCTGCGGCATTTCCCTTAGGGCTCACAGCCTTGGCAGACCTGCTGTCAAGAACAGACTCCCCTACATGAAAAGTGTCTCACCACTTTCTCCATTTCTTCTCTCTCCCACTGAGTTGCTTCTCTCACCATTTCCATCTCCTAGGAGAGACCAAAGTTAGAGCCACTTCACGCAGCGCTCTCTCCCCCCATGGAGCACCTACAACCTCATGGAAATTTCGGTCACGTCCTAGCACGCTCCTGATGCAAAAGCAATGACCTACTGATCCCATAAGAAGAAGGAAGTCCACTACTAGGACAGACTGGCCTACTCATTATACTGCGGATTACCTGCCACGGGATTCCCCCTCTAGGGAATTTCAGAGACTTTCTCCACTCCACACCATGCTCCCAGTTGGGGCTAGAACACCCACCTTCTGCAGGATCTCCAGTTCTTCAGGGCTTAAATCCCGATCAATAGACGAGATACTCTCTAGGCTGTTCTTGCGCCCAATACCAGCAGCAAAAGGGTTTGCAATAATTCCTGGAGACATCTACAAAGCAAAAAGACAGCAAAGCATGGCAGAAGCACCAGCACCTGGTATGCCATACAATAGATTCCATATCCTGGGCTTCCAGACACAGAATATCAAGATGATCCTGGGCAAGTCAGAACTGTATCACAACTTGAAACCTTATTTCCACTGCCAAATACACAAAGAACTTGAGATCAGTGAAAGCTGAATTTAAACTGAAACTCGTACAGAAAGGGGATAAGATGATCACGGACTGGATACATATTATAATGGAGAATTAAAAAAAAAGCTAACTTTCTAAGCCCTGAAAAAAAGCAAGCTGAGAAGGCACAGGATTTCTGCCTGTAAGTGTACTAAGGGGAAAGGTAAAAAGTACAAAAAAAAATAATAAAAATTAAAAAAAAAATCTTCAAATACAACAACAGAACAAATAGGCATAAAATGGCCAGGAGAAAATTACTTTGAAAACTAGGTTTCTAACCAGAGCAGTGACATTGTAAAACAGTTCTCTAATCAGCAGTGAGATGATCTACAGAGCCCTGAGAGACTATTACATTTATCAGCTGGCAACAAGCTCCAGTTCACGTAGCAGGAGACCAGACTTTAGAATCTGGGACTTCAGGAAAAAAAAAAAAAATCTATACCAAAAGTTTGGAAAATCCAGCAATGTGCTATGAGGAAATAGGTGGGATCCTCGTGGTGCTGTTTCCTGGGATGGCCCAGGCCCCTGTGCCTGCCCTTAAGCTCCCACCTCAATGGCAGCTGCAGCCTTGGGATCAAAGCCGTCGCACACAAGCACGAGGAGCGCATCGCCCACGCTTCGGAGCATCTGCACGGCTTCCGTATGCGTCATTCCCAGCAGACTCTGATGATTCACCTCCAGGATCCGCATCCCCACCTTCAGACGACCATCCCGGGCAGCAGCCCCAGAGGAGCTCACCTGCAACGGACGGGGGAATCAGGAGTTTCTCTAAGGCGTCGAGAGAGGAAGAGAGCGCAGGGGGCCACGAGGAAGGAGGGATGAGACGGGAAAACATGCAGAGGAAGCAGGGAGGAAAGACAGAGGCTGCCTGACAGAGAAGGGTGTAGAAGTGCTTATATAGTTAGGGAGAGGGGGGAAAAAGGAAGAACGTATGAAGCTTGGCAGAGGAAACAGGTGCAGAAGAAATTGCTTAGAGGAGAGAAAAGGAATATGCATCTGAAATGTGCTGCCCCAAGGAAAGAAACCGCTGCTGGTTTGTCAGTGAAGCAGGTAAGTAAGAAAGAAAGCTCACACATCTACGACTTGTTTTCAGAGGAAGGAAAGTGTAACACGTTGTCGGGGAAAAGAGAGGGGGAGAGAGAAAGAAGTGTGCAACTTTTTCACAGAAGGAGGAAAACACAAGCACAAGTACATAATTTCTGTAGATAAAGAGAGACGCTGCACAAAGACTTCTCATTGTCTTCACAGTAGATGCAGACACGACATTACGCACGTGTGGCATTTCCCTCCTACTTTTCACAGGAACAGCATGGGGAACCCTATTCTCTTTCCTCAGCGAGTCACGAGAACTCCTACTTGCCTCCTGTACACCAGCTGTCACCAGGGCAAGCAACTACTTGCAACCCATCGACAAGGCACATGAAAGCCAGATTTTGTCTCAAGGAGTGCAAGCACCCGTACGTCTGAGGAGAGAATGCGAGTGCGTGCTTTGTCACCAGGACAAGGGAAGTAAACGTACAGGGTTTTGTTCATTTTTCTCTTCAGGACAGTGAAAAGAGACTGCAGGATTCGCAGAAAAAAAGAGAAAAAGAAAACGGCACATGCAAATATGAGATTTGCTATAGGAAAAATACGCAAGCTGGAGAAGTGAGAAACAACAGAACAATACAGAGTTAGGAGGAGGAACTATCAGGAACTGGACAGAAATACAGGGAACAATGTAAAGCGCCTTGGGGAAAGGAAGAGAATCACCGAAGGGCATTACTTTTTGTACTGGAGAACCAAAAAGCCTGGAACAAAACGGAACAAACACACACGTGGTCAGCTGGACCAGATGAACACCTCGGTACGCAGACAGAACTGCTGGGAACACCAGAGACAAACGAACGGCTTCGGTTCAAAAGCCCAGTCTTAAAGCTGGAGAACCAACACGACGAGCCTTAATAAAGAAAACTACGACCAGTGCTACACAAGGGCTTTGCAGCAGGAATACACCAATGTCAGGGATCTCGAGCGAAGCCTGTAAATCCAGAGAATAAGCAAAGCATAAGGGCACGTGAGATGGGTCACTGGATGGGGAAAAATGCAAAGACACGTTTGGCTGGTTGTCAAGGTGGGAAGGAGGCGAGTGCGATGGCACAGGTATCATCGGAATGGAAGAAAGGATAACTGCACACTGTATATTACTGGGAGCAGTGAAAATAAAAAAAACCCACAAGCATGAGTGTTTTGCTGGTTTATGAGATTTGTTTTGGACAAAAAAATACCACCAGATATGATATATATGTTTAACAAAGTACCTATAAAAGAGGAGAATAAAAAGCTGCATGCAATTTCTCACAGGTCGGGGGGAGGGAAGGCAGCCACGCATGCCTGTGCGCACTCTCCCCAAGGAAAACAAGTGTGCGTGTGTAGGTGCATGTGCATGCACAGAAGTGGTCACATGCAGCTGAATGGAAAAAGACCAAGTACTCACAATTTCTTTTCCAGGGAGAGCAAGTGCACAAGTGTGACAGTAGAACACCCAGAAATAATGGGAGGAGGTGAAGTTAATGTAGAAAAGTGTCCTGAATGCCGTCATCTGTACTATTCATGTCACGGGGGGACTCTGAACTATCCCCGCTGAGACAGATTATGAATTTCAAATTGTAGGTATAATTAATACTTCTCATGGTATTCAACTTGTAACACTTCACCAAGCAGGTTTTAAAAAGTAAGAGCCAGATTAAAGCTAAAAAATGTGATAACTAATGTACCCAACATAAATGCAAATTCAGAAAGACTAAGTGGAAAGAAGGGGGTAATCAGACACGCAAGGAACCTCAGGGAGAAAAAGCAGTGCTCTGTCTCCTTGTTACGGGAGATATTCCAAGGCAAAACAAAAGAATCGGGAAACACACAATCATAAAGGTCAGGTAAGAGAGATCAAGCTGAAATGACAGTCAGGAGGAGACCAAAAAAGTTCAGCGCTTTGGCTCTATGCAAGCTAAAGCAATTATTAAAATGAAAAAACTAAGATTAAAAAAAAGCAAACCAACACTGCAATGGGGCTAAATTATCAGCCTTCCAAAAACTTAGATGCTGAAACACTGAAGGAGACAAAAACAAACCTAATCATTAAAAATAAGTCTGGATTACAATAATCTTAGGTTTTCTTTTACCACTATTGTAAATATTGCAGTTGACTATGCAGCTATTACTTTGATAGAGTATACTTACTCTTTCAGCTTTAAAAATCAGATAAAGAAGTGATGGCAAAGTGAAAACAAATGTTGAGTATTCCATTTCTTTGAAAGTAGCAAGTTATTATGGAGGATTAACCAGGACTCACGGAGGGTCTACCATCCAGCAAGGATTATTAGGATCTCTAAAGCTGTGCAGCATTTCCACCCTACCATAACACAGCTAGACCAGAAACCAGTGACACTAACACGAACGCCCAGAGTCCCCTTCTGGTCAGCAGCAAGAGATGTGAAATGATTTTGACCCAAAGATTACACCTCTGATCATGATGCTTTCTTGCTAACAAGGAAGAAAATGCAATACTTTTTGGTGAGAGTATAAGCATATATAACAATATATGGTTGAAAAGAAAATGTGTCCCTTCTTCGGGAGAAGTGACATCACAAGGGTACGCACACAAGCATTCGCTTACTAAGGAAAGGAAGCAGAATTACCCACGTGGTACAAGGCCCAGGAGGAAAGGTGAGGAATGCGTACGGCTTTCACTGAAAGGAGGGAAGACCAAGCATGACTGAGTAGGCAGAAAGGTCACAAGCACTTGGGGGAGGCAACAGGAATGGAGAGGAAAACGAAGGAGTGTGGGTTCATTTAATGGAAAAAGTGCAAGAGAAGAAATGCGAGGCAAAATAGAGACAAATATAGGAAATGAAAGAAGAAATCTTGCAGCTGTCGTAGAAAAGGAAATATGAAAGGATACCCGTGCATATGCTTTGGTGGATGGACAAAACTCTGGGAAAACTGGTATATCCAGTGAAAAGTGCAGACAGACTATGGAACAAATTCCCGCAGTGATCACTTTTCTCCCTAGCATGCAATTAAGTTGCAGATTTCAGGGTCTGGTACCTTAGAAATGAAGATGCCTTCATCAGTGGGATCGAAGGGATTTCCAGCATGACCTTTTGCTCCACCCCGGATGCTGATGCCCAGCTTTTCTCCTGGAGCCTTTTCAATGCATATTTCCTGTGGACACAGAAAAGGTCTTCTTGTTTCTGGGTTAAGTTCAGATTGGAATCGTTGAGGAAAAAATACTTCTAATAGCTGACCATATTCTAAATATCCTGAAAGGGACCTGATTTGTACCTTTCACCTATTTGGCACAATTTGTTTTTTTTCACAGAATCACAGAATGGTTGAGGTTAGAAGGGACCTCTGGAAATCATCTGATCCAACCCCTCTGCTCAAGCAGGGTCACCTGGAGCAGCCTGCCCAGGTCCCCGTCCAGACGGCTCTTGAATATCTCCACGGATGGAGACTCCAGAGCCTCTTTGGACAACCTGCTCCAGTGCTCAGCCACCCTCACAGTCTAAAAGCTTTTCCTTATGTTCAGATGGACCTTCCCGTTTCAGTTTGTGCCCGTTGCCTCTCGTCCTGTCGCTGGAACGAGCCTGGCCCCATCCTCTCTGCACCCTCCCTTCGGATGCTTGCACATGTTGAGCAGATCCCCCCAGGCTCCTCTTCTCCAGGCTGAACAGCCCCGGCTCCCTCAGCCTTTCCTCACAGCAGAGATGCTCCAGGCCCTTCAGCATCTTCGCAGCCCTCCGCTGCCCTCGCTCCAGTAGCTCCATGTCTCTCTCGGACTGGGGAGCCCAGCACTGGACCCAGCACTGCAGACGTGGCCTCCCCAGGGCTGCGGAGAGGGGGGATCCCCTCCCTCGCCCTGCTGGCAATGCTCTGCCTGATGCAACCAGGATGCCGTGGGCCTTCTTGGCCACAGGGGCACCTCGCTGCCTCACGGTCACCTTGGTGTCCCCCAGGACCCCCAGGTCCTTCTCCGCAGAGCTGCTCTCCCGCAGGTCAGTCCCCAGCCTGTGCTGGTGCCTGGGGTTATTCCTCCTCAGGAATTAGGAGGACCCATCAGCAACCTTGCCGAGGGTGCACTCTGTCCCTTCGTGCAGAGCACTGATGAACAAGCTGCCAGTATTGACCCTGGGGGACACCGCTAGCTACAGGCCTCCAACGAGACTGTGTGCCACCGAGCACAACCCCCCGAGCTCTGCCTTTCAGCCAGTTCTCAGTCTGGCTTGTTTGATCTGGCGCTGCCCTTTTTTCTAGTTCTGTCTCCTATTCCAGGTCTAGTCTTCAAGAAATCTGATTATTCACTGATTACAGTGTCATCACGGGCAACAGGCTCTCCACAGTCCTCAGCTGGATACATACCTACCCGTGACTAGAAGTTTGGCTGTATCCTAGTCCCAAACTTCCGGCTAGATAAGAAATTGCCTTCGAAGGTGAGACTTGTATAAAGAGGAGAGTGAAGTCCCCCAGCGCCCCTACCCAGCACCTACCTGCATTCCAGGTGGCGGTGGGTCTCGTCTCACCAACATCGTCAGCTCCTGGGCGTTGGAGAGCAGGGCGTTCACCGCTTCCTGGTGCGTAGCGTGACGCAGGTCGATGCTGTTCACCTCCAGGATCCTGTCCCCCACACGGAGCCCGCTGCGGGATGCCAGCCCACGGGGAATGACCTGCGAAGACCATCAGCGTTAACTGGAAAAGGAAATCCCGTCTCTGCACAGAGAGATCCGATAAAGCCAGTCTTGAAAAAACACACGAACAGAAACCAAACAAGCGTCAAAGCTTTACTGGAAATAGTAAGGGATAATTACCATCGTTTCCCTAGACTATCCTCCAGCACTTGAGGCCTGTTTTGACTCCTCTCTGCAACCAAAGCTAAGAGATAATGTATCTGTGAAGAATCTGCTCGGTGAGCTAATGCATTAACGCCTCTGAGAAAGCCGTCATAAAAAGGACAATTCTATCCTCCAAGCACGCTGTGCGTGCATTTACATGCACTCACACACAACCCTCTCAACCTTTCTTTTTTTTAATTTGGAGGCTTCCGAGGCATTGGAATAGAGTGCTAAATCATTCAAACCTTGGAAGGTGAGACAGCAGCCAAAGAGATACAACCGCACCCAAAATGAGCTCAAAGACTGCAAGTTAAAACTGCGCATACATCAGGACAGCAGGGAGTCTGTGACACAAGCAAAAAGGAAACAGAAGTTTTCAGTCACCTGACAAAACCTGACATAACTGGGACTGCTGGTAGTACCAGTTATTTGCTGTAGGACGCCATTCAAGTGGGATTTTCATTTATATTATTAAAGCCAGAAGAAATCATCTAGCACATCATGAAGGATTATCACAGGTCATTCAACATCCCTACTTTCTGCTCTAAGCTCAGTACCATGTTTTAACACAGTTATCTCTCAGATGAACATCCAATCTCAATTTGAAGGTGCTGATGGCTGCAAAAACTATAATCACCCTCGATAATTTTCTCAGTGACCAATTATTCTTTCTAGTTAAAAAAGCTTTCCTCAGTTTTCAGCCCACTACTGTCTGACATCTTTTCTTAAGCCCCTGTTTTTATCTTTGTCATTTGGAAAAAGCGTCCTTAAGGACTTTACAATTTCTCCACAAGAAGGTAAAAGCCCGTCACTATGTGACATTTTCTCCAGCTCTTGAACAGTCTTTGTAGCTTTCATTTCCTCTTCCGCATTTTTAACATCTTTTGATACCGCAGATAGTTCAAGTGGATGAAGGTTTGACTTTGGCTTAGCCAGCACTGCCCTGGAAGGAAGCTTTGGTCCCTTCACTATCCCACATTGTATGTCCAAAGACCAGGTGGATCACTGTTTTGCACCAAGAATTCATGCTGTAGTTTGTGCTTTTCAACACTACTGCTTTCCAGAAAATAACAGCACAACATGGGAAACTGTTCAACAGATTATTTCTAGATGTAAACACTCGTGTTCGGTTACCTTAAAGTACATCTATTTGAACAGAAAATGTGATCAAAATCTCTCTTTTCTCCTCATTATTTACCATGGTGTCAATATTTCTACATACGTTTTATTGGCTTCAACTAGAGATTCAGTCCAACAGCATTGCTACTGTTGAATAGCATCAGGTCTGGTATGAATCTGTGCAAAATCCCTCTGGAAACACTCCCATTCGATGACATCTCACTGGTGGCTGCTCCTTGAAAACTGCTGCCCAGTTCCAAGTTCATTTAATATTTCTTCTGCTATTACAAAGCGTTAACTTTTAATCAGGAGATAATACAGCAAATGTCTTATAAAGGTTACTTTTATCAAGCTGTCTTTATCAATCAAAAATGTAACGCTGGCAAAAAATGAAATAAAATTTGCTTTATAATGTCGTTGAATGTGTTTCTGTGTTCTGATACCAGCATTTTGATCTGACCAAACCCTGTGCCAGCTCTTCCATTATTTTCCCTGTGACTGATGCCAGACTAACCAGCACACAGCTTTCTCCCAAGAGCTCGGAAGGACCACAAATGCGAAATTGCAGTGCTGTGGCCCAAGGTGCACGACCTACCATTGCAAATGGCCTCTGTGACAGAACTGGCAGCATCGGTACAAAAGCAGTGCTCCAGAGGGGATCTTGAGAGCTACAGACCAACCAACCTAACTTCTATTCCTGGTAAAATGATAGACGCAACAGTAAAGAGTAACATTTGTGAGCACGTAGATAAATGTAGTCTGTTGGGAAAGAGAATCACATGGCTTCAGTAAAAGGAAATTCTGCTTCATTGACCCATTGAAGCTTTGTGAGGGAATCACTGGTTGAAGGGATCTGGTAGCCAGAACATGGGTTTCCAAAAAACCCTTGACAAGGTCCCAGCCCAAAGGCTACCACAGAGGCTGAGTCTCCACGGGACGGGAGGAAAGGTGCTTTTATGAACCGAGAGCTGGTTCAGGGAGAAGCAGCAGAGGGCAGGGCTGGACGGTCCCTTCTCAGGATGGAGAGCAGTCCCTGATGGGATCCCCGAGGGATCGGTGCAGGACTCACGTTATTGTTATTCTGCATGTTCATGCTGAACCCAGCGTGTTCAGCAACCTGAGAAAGGCAGCGAACAGTGAAGTCCCCAGGTCTGCAGATACCATGCTCTTTTGAGTAGCCAAATACCACTCTGGTGCTGGGAAACTCAAAAAAGCGGTGGACAAAAAGGCAGCGGATGAGTTTCAGCATAGATAATGAACCCAGGGCAAAAAAAAAACCCTAAACCATGCCCACGCAATGCTGAGCTCAGCCCCTGCTGAATGATCTCTGAAATCATGGGCTCTACATGAAAGAAGAGCTAAAAAGAAAGACCTTCAAATGCTGCGCACCATCAGAAAGGGTACTGAGACAGACAGCGTCACTGGATGCTGGTGCACCCGTGTCTCCAGCACTGTCCAACTCTGCGTCCCCACCATCCAGGCAGAGCAGAAGGGGATCCAGCAGCTCTGCCTGGGACCGCGCAAGGGTGATGGTGATGTGTCGCAGGCCAAGAAGTACCAGTGGGAGTGCTCCCGACGCTTCAGAGGCCTGGGTCTAGGCAGATCTTGAGAGGGAGGATACAGCTTTCGAGGTCCTGGGCTGCGGGAAGGGGCCTCTCCCCAAAGCTGGTGGCGATGGTGACCTCCGGCAGCAGATGTGCTCTGGCTGGGGCGCTGAGCTGCAGGAGGAGGCGAGCGGACTGCACGACACCAGGGAAGATGAACAGGAGAGCAACAGGGTCCTTACAGCGACCCTGCAAAGGGAAGAGCCTAAACCCCACATCACACGGAGGGAGGGTCAGCGAGGGGCTGTGCTTGAAAAACCAGGAGAGGCTCCCAGGATGGGAAAGGCTGTGTGAGAGACCATTAAGGACATGCAAGGCATGTGTGAAGCACGTGTGCACCCACCACCGGAGGACTGCCATGGATGTCATGGAGACCGAGGGATCCAAGGGCGGTGACCATCTCTTTCTCTATCTTTCACTCCTTCTCTCTTTGTTCCTTCTTATAAACATTTCAGCAGAACCCCTTGCCGACCATTCACACTTTCTAGGTTCAGGCTGCCTCCAAGTTAATGCTGTTTCTAAGTCCATGTTAACGAATAAAGGGTGTGACTGATCGTTTGGTGTAGTTTCACCTTAATTTAGCCCAGGGGAACCACGAAACCTGGATCTCTGGGACCCTGGGTCGTAACAGGCTGGAAGCTTGTGACTGCTGGTAACAGGGAAGGCACCTTCTTTCTTGCAGTGCCTTTAACAGGCGAGGAGAAAAAAAGCTGCATCAAGGGAGGCACTGGAGCCACAAGCCGTATGTCACCAGGTGAAAGCCACTGGAAACTCCCTGCCGCAGGGGACCAGAGCACACGTCTGCCAAACACACTTGCTGTTTCAGGTTTGCTGCTTGCCAGAGCTTGGCTCCAGTTTCCTGTGGAGACTTAGTCCGCAGACCTAGACTGCTTGCAGCAGTGGAGCCTAACTGCATACTGAACTACCACGAGTGTAGCCAGCAAGTTGAAGGAAGTGATTATTTCCAGTGATTATTTCCCACTAATCACCTGTGAGGCTGATCTGGAATACAGGAAAGACGCTAACAGGCGGGAACAAGTACCGCAGATGGGCAGGAGGACGAACAGGCGGCTGCAGAACGCATTGCAAGGGAGTGGCAGAGACCTGGGCTCACCCAGCCCGAGAGCAGAAGGCTAAAGGGGGTCTTGCTGCTGCCTTCAGCCGCCTAAACACGAGGGTACAGAGAGGACAGAGAGCCAGGCTCTTCTTGAAAGTGCGTAGTGGTAGGAACAGAAGCAACGGACTCAAGTTGGACAAGGAAAATTCTGACTAAATATTAGGAAAGAAATGTTCACCATAAGGTTAGTTAAACATTGCAGCAGGAGCCCAGAGAGGCTGTGAGATCCCCATCTGTGAAGCTTTTCAAAACAAGCTGATCTAAGTTGGTCCTGTGCTTTGAGTGGGATCAGGTGGATCAAATGACCTCACAGCTCTGTTCCAAGCTCAATTACTCCGTGATCCCACATCTAAAGAAGGACATAGAAGTCAGAGACGGTACAGAGAAAGGCAACCAATATAGTTGAGGGGTTGGAGCAGCACCTTGCAAGGAAAAACGAAGAAAGTCGCAACTCGAGTTTGGAGAAAAGGCTGAGGAGGAAAATGAATGAGGTTTGCAAAACCATGAAGAAGGTGAATAAGCTGAACATAGGAGACTCGTTTACCAAATCAGCAACACAAGAACGGGAGAGCACTCAGTGAAACCAGTAGATCAGCTTCAAACGGATTAACAAGTGTGCTTTCTCACACGGCAGATAACGAACTTCTGGGACGTGCAACTGTGCGGGGCTGGAGGAGACAGACTCGGCACGTCCAGGGGATCAGAAAGATGCATGGACGCTAGTAGGACTGGGCAGGGACGTCCTCTCCAACATCTCTGATCCAAAGAGGCTGGGTGCGGGGGACTGTGAGGGAAACGGGCTGCAGAAGGTGGCTGGGCTTGTGTGCTGTCCCCAAACAGCATCTGCTAATGCCACCTTTGGAGACAGAGTATTGGGTCAAATGAACATTGGCCTGAACGCAGCAGGGTACTTCGGTTTTTTTCTTAGTTACACATTCATCCCACTGACACTTTCTGAGTAATGACCCGTTTTCTGAAATGCCCACATCTTTCCAGGATTCATTAAAAGCTAAGAGAAGCTCACCAATTTCAGAAGCTAACTCCTCCAACAGTTCAGCACGAGTTATACAGGTTTGCCGGGTTTTAAGCATCATTTAAATTTCTAAAACAGCAGCAGGATGTCTAATGCAAACTAACTCTTTGTACATGCACGCATCCTTCCTCCCTATTCCCCACTTTTTGTTTTTTAACCTACACTATACTTTTCAGACTCCTGCATCAAAATCCTTCTTCTTAGCCCCAATAACGAAGCAGTTCAGGAATGTCCACTGCCGGGCGGCCCACACAGGCCCCTACCTTTGAAATGAAGACACCTGGTTCGTGGATCCCAAACGGATGGCTCGAATGGTCGCTGCCTCCCACGATGCTGAGACCCAGGGGACCACCTGCTTTTACAAGGTGAATCTCCTTGAGGGAAGAAGAAGCGGAGTTACAGAGAATAAAGGATATCACGTAAGGACCACAGCATGGGGCTGGGGACGTTCCGAGTTAACGAGCACAGGGAAGCTCCCACGGCGCAAGGGAGCTCCCCCTCACTTCTCCACGCCCCGGGGCCAGCCCTCCTCAGACCCATCACCTTTTCACATGAAAACCACCCAACTTTACACCACCCCGTACTCCAGCAGCCAGGCTCACCTCGATGGGGTACTGATCCTCCAGGCCTTTGGAGAGATGGCTCCTCGGCAGCGCGGGCGTCTCCTCGGGCGGGCTCTCCCCACGGCTGGGAGGCGGTGGCGGGGAGTGCATGCGCGCTCGTGGCACCCCCGGCGAGTCTCCCTCGCCGAGCTGCTCCGCACCCTCTCTCTCTACCAGCAGCACGATGGTGGGGGAGGATGCGGTAAGCAGCGCTACTGCCTGATCATGCCTGGCTTCTGTCATGTCTACCCCATTGATCTAGAACAACCCGCAAACTCAGTGTCAGAGCATCGCCCGAGTACGCCCTCTTGGTTCAAGCGCGTGGCCAAGCAGCCCAAAGGGCCCCGTTCTGCCAGAATCCGGCCCCTCCTCAGGAGTCTGCTAAAGGCCTATGCCGAAGCGCACCGTAACCTACCCCGCTCCTGTGACGAAGGGACAGAGGAGCCCGCACACGCCCAGCCGGACCGCAGCCCCTTCTCCAGCCAGCTCACCAGCCCCTTCCCCACCTTCCCTGCACGCCTCCAAGCTCCAGCAGCATCGGTGATGCTCCGGGGACCACGAGGACCCAGCACCATCTCCACCCGCCGAGCTGGCTATTGCCAAGGCGATGCCTTGGCTCACTCCCTACCAGGAGACTGCCTACCGCTCCTGCACGGCTTCGCGTTCCAGCTTGCCCGCTGCTTCACGACGAAAGCAGCCCAAAGGGCGATGTTAAAGGGGTGGGTCAAAAGCTCTGGACGTGGGAAGAAGGCAGAGCACTGATTCCCAGAAGTGTCACATCACACCGACGTGCCACAGGAGCACCTGCTCTTGTACCAGGCCATTTGCCCTCATCAGTCACTCCCAGGAGCCGTGTCCCAAGAGGACACGATGTGCTGTGCGGCAGGACCTGCGGCTGGCCGCCGAGCTGCTGCCCACCCGTGCCGGGTAAGGTCAGGGCAGTTCAGGGGGGCCTGTCCTGTGCTGCCTGCTTTAACACATAAAAAGCATACCCAAGGTATCAAAAGATTTGGAAACACTGAGAAAGACTCTACCAGTCAACAGTGACCGGCTGGCTGACACAAAAGGAAAACTATCATTCCCTTGGGCAAGAAAACATTATCCAATATGCTATGCCAAGTAATTTCAAGAACGCAGCTACAATCCTGCTATGAAACCAGCAAAAGATACGATGCTTTGGATGAAGAGGTACTTCCAGTACATGTAGGGAAGCAGCAATGTCATTTGTAAATGGCATTGAGGAGAACTCATCTGAAAAACTGTATACTACTCTCATTATTCATATTAAAAAAAAAAAATCTAACACAAGTTAACATATACGCAGAGAAGAGCTGCTAGGCAGAAGAACAGAGAGCCTTTTCCTTAGGGAAACAAGGTTTAAAGCAGCTTGGCTAGAGTATCAAAGGCCCAGAAGGGAGGTGGCTGCTCTCCGTTAGCGCAGGAGCACAGCACAAGTGCACCGCGGTGCTTCCACAGACACAAGTCACCCGGGAACGCAGGAACTCCCCGGGTCAGAGGTGCATCACGTAGAGTAGCCCTTGGCGGCATTTTCCTCGTGAACTTCTCCACTGCCCAGTAAGTCATGCTGCCTTCCAAGCTTCTGCACAGCTAGCTCTCAGGGGCCCTTATCACCGTGCCTCTGCTCAGCAAGAGGAGAAGGCCAGGCAGAGCAGTCCGGCTGCCCAGCGCTCAGAGGAAACGACCGGGCATCATCTGCCCTTCACCAGCTCCGCGCAGGGCTCTGCGTCCCAGGGAGCTGCAGATTTCTGGAAAGCTTCTTAGTGACCAGACTGCTCTCACCAGGGCCCCCACCTACCGCCTGGCGCTGCCACGGCCCTGAGTCACCCCAGAACCAGTTTTCTTCATTCTGCTCCCGGCCCTGTTCCAACACACTGTCCGTCCTTAGCCACCGCTTCCACTTCAGCTCCCTCCTATGTGACGACTCAAACCGTCTAACGCTCCCCCCTCGCAGCACCCTGCCCCACGCCTGTTGCTCCCAAGATGACTCACGATATCCACCCCACAGCTGTACCAGGGTGTTATTCACAAGAGGGACCAGAATTTGCGGAGGGCTGGAGAGTTAGCAGTCAGTCAGGTGAGGTTTGTGGGGTGTTAACTGTGAAGAGAGATCTAGGCTGGGCTCTTCAATCCATATACTCAAAGCTCCCTGAAGCAATAAAAGGAGTTATCCCCGTCCTTCCCCGCAGAGAAGTCCAGGGTGGCTTCGAGCACAGGATGAGAATAGGAAGCTGTGCTGTATTTCTTTTCCTAACAAAACAAAAATTCTTGGGCAAAGTGAGAACGGAGGCATGACCAGGAGACTGCGGCCTTGACGAACGGGACACATGAAACCGCCTGCATCCTGCCAGGGCCCTCTTGCCTTCCTCGTGCAGACCTAGGGGAACGTCTGCAACCCGCACGGCACATCCCAGGAATCACCGCGTACTGAAAGGCTTTCCAATAACAGTGGGCAATCACTGCCTTGAAAGAGCTGCAGCAAACAGTGAATTTGTGTGACGTTAGCTGGGCACCGTTCTGCGGTGAACACCCTCAGCATCCTGCACCACCGGGCCAGAGCAGTACCACAGGTCTCAGCCAGCACCAGAGCTGGCCGCCGACAGGGTAAAACACATACAGCTGCTTCCGCCTCTCCTGCGAGAGGTGGGCACGTTCCTGAGGACAAACACTCCCAGGAGATATGAGAGGCCTCAGGATACGCCCCTACCTCCAGCAGCACGGGGACATCCTCCCTCGCAGCAAACCCCACAGGCCGGAAGCACAGAACGGCAGCTGCGGAAGACGGCGAGGTCGGACACTTGTGGGAAGGTGCGGGGAGTCATGTGAGAAGCCCAGACTAGGCAAGTATCTCCCCGGAAGATTATCAGTTTCTTCTTATCACACTGATGCTCAGCAGCACATCTCTCATTACTGCACGTACTTCTGCACAGGCCGTGACGCTGAGGGCAAAGGACCGCGCTCTCAGGCACGGACACACTTCCTATCTGTGCAACAACACTGCACTCTCCGTGACAGCACGGCGTGTCAGAGGGCCGCTGACAGCAAGGCCCTAATCCATACCAACACCTGTTAATGCTCCCGAGTTCTGTAAGCCTTGAGCCCATACAGAGCAGTCTGCAGACACTGCGAGCTGTTTCTAGGGAGTCAGATCTGCTTTTCCTAGGAAGCTGTCCACGGAAACGAACACAGCTGCTAACGGAGGGCTGGGGTGGGGAGCGCAGGAGCAGGTTTCACTTCAGGATCTGCTCTGCGATCTCGTCTCCCCTGCCGGCCACAGGCCCAGCAGGTCAACACCACGCAAGGGGCTGGGTGCCTGTCTCCCGGTCATGCCTCCACGCCAGCGCAGCGTCAGAAGACGAGCTAAAACCAAACAAGTTAGGCGAGCTGGCAGGGCAACGGCTTGGTTTTGGGGGCAGGGGATAACGTTAGCAAGGAAGGCGGGAGGCTGTAGCACTTCGGGTCCCCCGCCAAAGCAGGAATGGCAGACCCAGGCCAGAACTCCGTTAAAATTTTGCGCCAGAGAGGAGAATACAGCACAGCCCCCAGCCTAGGGATAGAGCAGACAGAAGCCAGCACTGACGAGGCCGTACCAGTGCTTACGCGCACCAGCCCTGCGGTAACGCGTGCTCCTACCGCAGCAGCCGGGCCGGAAACCCACCGGCAGCAGCAGCGGGGAGGCGGCAGCTCCCGGCCGGAGCGCGCAGAGGCGGCACGCGAGCTGGGGAAGAGGGTGAGGAGGCTCCGCAGACTCGCCGCGGGAGGGGGAGCGAGGGACGCGCACGGCGGAGAGGCTCCACGGCGAAAGGCAGCAGTGAGATTCAGACCACCGACACCAGCAGCACGGAAAACCGGAGCCGGCGTTTCGGAGGAGGAAAGGCTGGGGAAGGACTGCGCTCGCGCACGGTCCAACCCCGCAGCACCCTCAGCGATCCCCCTCCTCTCCGGCCGGCCCCGGGCCCTGCTTCCCGCAGGCAGCAGCGGTCAGCTGTGCCCCGGGGGGCTTCCTTTCCCACGCGCTGCGGGAGAGGCCTCCAAAGCTGCCCTGCGAGGCAAGGAGGGAAACCCAGGCCAGGGCGGTGCCAGGGTGTCGTCTCTCTCCAGCGCAGCCGGCATTGCTGCGTGCAGTTCCTCCGGGGAAGCAGGCACACGCAGCGCTCGTGCGGTCAATGCCTCCCCTCTTCCCCAGCCACTGCCAGTTGCAAGCTGGTGACGGGCAGGGGGAGAAGAGCCAAGATTTAGGTGCTCTCCCAGACGGCCAAGGAGTTGAAAAGGACCCCGGAACTCCAGCGTCAGTGACGGGAAAGCAGCTCCCGTCTGCGGAAGGGCAGGGAGCTGTACCTGTGATTGCTGCCCAGAGAGCAGCGAGCCAGACCCCTCGCCAGGCCCCGCTGCCCTTCCCCACACCCCCCCACTCACCGAGATGACCCGGTCTCCCACGTGCAAAGTCCCGTCCCGATGGGCTGCACCTCCTTCTGCAATCCGTGAGATAAAGATCCCCTGAAATACAGGCAGGAAGGTCAGAGCAGCCTGTGTTTCCCCTCACCGGAGCCTTTGCCTCCAGAATTGCTCCTTGGCTCTAGGTCAGTCTCAACCCCTTTCCCTCAGCGGACTCCTCCTCCTCTGCCCTGGCATTTCCCCGTCATTCCTCGCTCTGCAAACAAAACCTTTTCTGCTTCTAGAGCCACCTGCGAAACCTCCGCTGCAGCAAAGCCTTCACGTGGCCATGAGCCCGGGATATATGTGGTCAAAAGGACAGAGGCAGGATTAAATGTCACTGGCATGGATCGTGATCCTCAGCCCCACCTCCTTCCGAGCTCCTCTCCATCCCCAGTTTAGAACAGACTCTGCTTCTCAGCACAGGGAGGACAGAGCCTGCCTGGCCCCCAGCCCCACAGTCCCTGGGCCCCAAAAGCGAGGAAGACCCCGAGCTGCTCCCACAGCCTACGCAGAGACGTGGTGACGGAGCACCTTCACTCCCAGGGGACCGCCACTGACCGTGTCACCAGCCCGGTAGGGCGTGGAGCCTTTGCCGCCAGCGATGCTGAAGCCCAGACCCTTCTCGTTGCGCACGAGGCAGGTGGAGTATCTCTCCGCGGGAGGTGCCCCGTCGGGCCGCTCCGGGAAGCGCAGCCCCCCTCGCCTCTCGCGGGGACTGTAGTCATCCTCGGGGCGCAGCGGCGTGACGGTGATGGCGTTCTCCGGCTCCACCATCCGCTCCCGCAGAACCGTCATGGAGACGGAGCTGCCCGACCCGCGCAGGGCTTCCACTGCCACGTGATGCTCAGCCGAGTGCAGGGACACGCCGTTCACCTGGGGACGCACAGAGCCGGGCACAACCTGGGCTCCACCGGGAGCCCTTCCAGCCGTCCGCACAGACGGCTCCAGCGTTAGCAACTGCTGCCCCACAAAAAGTACAGCCGATCTCCTGCGCGGCTCTATAGTTCCACCTTGTTTCCACCGGATACCCCAGGCCTCATGTGCCGCCTGCAAGGGAGCTTCCCCACCATTGCACACAGCACAGGAGGCTCCTACAGCACGCGATGCCCATCCCGCTGCCTACGACGACAGCCAGAGTGAAGGTCCCTGCAGAGGAAATCTCCCTCCAGGTCCCCACGGACAGCGAACACGCATCCCACGGGAACACCCTCAGACGAGTAACTGCTCACCGAAACCTACTTCCCCTAACACATCTCAGCACAACTCAGGAAGACACGGCTTCTCGTTGAGCTTTAAGAAGGGCGTCTGCCTCCTCCTCATCTGAAACACCGTTTCTCTCCCTCCACGCAAAACTAGTGAAGTGCTCTCGGGGAGGACAGCAGGGTCTGCAGTCCGCAGGGGAGCAATCGGATTCCCTCCGCTCTTGTTTCCATGACTTCAGAGATGAAGTCCTACCGCATCAGGAGACTGAGGAAGTGCAAAGTTGGGGTCAAGGAAGCTGAAGAATCTCCATTTCAGAGCAGCTGCTCCATTTCGTGTTAACACAGGCTTTCGGGAAAGGCTGTCTGCCTCCCAGCCTGAACACTAGGAGTTCATACCCCATCTCTTCTACTTAGTGGTATCTAAGAATTTCTTACCATCGTGGCCTTCATCACTGAGCAAAGTCTTGTATCCTTATTCTAAGGGTAAAGGGGTATTCCTTACAATTCATAGCCAACCCAACTCTGATGTGCCTCAGCCATCTCTTACTTGTGGCATACACAGTATTTTAGTGGGAATATGACAGATCTCTTGAGAAATGTTATGAGAGTACATCCACTTTTGCAGGAGGCATAGATGAATGAGCATCATGGGAAGGCAAATCAAAATTAAAAGAATTAGTCTTTTCTGAGAGCCATAACCAAAGATGGAGCTACGTTCTACCAAATGGTAAGCTGCCATCAATTTAACTGTTGGGGAAAGGAGGAATCATTCCTCTCTCAAAATCTTCATGATCTGACTCCCTTTTGGAAGTCACTCTGCAGCAAAATACCAGATGACGGGTGAATACAAGAATGTTGGGTGACATTTAAGGCCCTGCAACATACAAAATATCACACTAGATGATCGAGTGGATATTCCTTTTTGGACTTCATGAAATTATCAAGGCAACGTTATGATAACTGCACAAATGAACACTGTAGCTTTTGAAACTCCAGAATCAAGTTTATCTCATGAAACCAATGTAAAAGCTTTGAAATATAGAACCATATAGCACTTTAAGTGACTTCTACCATGGTCAATGCCAGGTAAGTCGTGAGAAAGACTGGAACTTACAGTCAGGCAGATGCCCAGGCCTCCATGGCTAAGAGGCAGGCGGCAGCCAGTAGGGGTGCAAGACGTATCTAGAGACCATACTGGATCTCATGAACATGGAGCAGTTCTACAAGTATAGGCCAGTTATTTCTCTGGTCTCAATCCAATATTGTAACAGTAGACATTTCCCTGCATGATGCAATCAATCCTTCCTCAAGGATTGAGGAAGTGATCTTGACTCTATATGATTAATCGTTTTTAAATAATTTGAAGAGAGGCAGGTACAAAGTATCTTAACCAGAGGCCCTCTGGTTAAGAATCTGTCTTACAAGGTCCACTTTTGCCCATGTAGGAAAGCAGAAACCGACAGCGGGTGTAGAGGCTGGCTGCTCGGCCTTTTGGAGAGGCTGGCACACGCGAGTTGGCATCTCTACCTGCCTAGGTTACAGAACGCTCCAGAGTTGGGGAGAATGAATGCAGGAGCAATTTCTGTCCTTATAAAACAGCAAAGGATTAATGGTAATGTTAACCAAACAACTTGCTCTTTGAGCTGGGGGACTTTGTTTTGTTCTTGCACAGCTCCTCATGCTTAACTTGGCCTACAGACCAGTGTGATGCCAGTAAGCATCAAACCTCACCTCTCCCTGCACTCTCTAGTAATCACTAGTTCCAGGCATTTATTTGTTCACGGCACCTAAGTTCTCACCTCCAGGAGCTTGTCCCCAACACGAACCCCTGCACGAGCCGCAGGACCCTCTTCTGACACACGTGAAATAAAGATGCCCTGAAAACAAAATTACATGTTAGAAAACGTGAAGCCCATTCTTCAGCCCTGGAGCGTGGAAGGAGGACATTCAGCCCCACTCAATTTCATGGAAAGGGGAAATCCCTCACCAATCCCATCCCCTGGATTGGGGGAAGAGGACAGCCACATCACCCCATCCAGGAACTGGTGTAAAGGGGAAAGAAATCCCATTGCAGGGCTATCCCACAGGTGACGAGGTGGAAAAGGGAACGACACTTAATCCTCCTCCTCCAGTGGGATGAGAGCATGACACAGCTGATGACACCATGTGAATGGAAGACAACCCCAACCCTTCCCCTTTTGAGTCCTGTGCATCAGGGCCCAGACGGGAAAGACGGTGCTGTTCCTCGTTATTGCTCTAGGCAGTCAGCAGCTTGCAGGTACCAGAACTCGGGTACCAGAGGCGACAGCTCTTACTTCTGGAAGGGTCAAGCACTGCTCCCACCTTGCTCTGCGAAAGCCCGGCCTGGCCATCCACATATGGACATCCAGCCTCTAACTACAGAGAACTAGCTCCTGCAAGCGGGTGCGTCAGTAACTACGCAGCGCAGGGTCTTACCTCGTCGTCTCCCTTATAGGGGGTAGAGCCCTTGCCCCCCGCGATGCTGATGCCCAGCCCCCCCGTCTGCCGCACGATAGTCAGCGTCAGCTGAAAGGAGAACGGACACGGGTTACAGGTCAGCACAGACAGGGAGAAGGCCAAAATCGTCTTGAAGAGCAAGGGACGAGTATACAAGAAGACAAGCACGGGAGTTCAAACTTCACATGCATGCATCTGCTCGCACATCTGGGTAAGCTGCGGTATCCGTACCTCAGAGGGACCACAGTTACAACACGTTTGGACAAAGTCTTTTTCACAGTTGAGCCCTGAACTAGATGTCAAGACCAAGAGTCAGTTTGCTTGCAATGAACACGTCAGAACGAGATGTCCACCGCAAAATAAACTGAGAGGCAGTGGGACAGGACCGGATAAAGCGGCGAGGATGGTGTTCACATCACAGCCCAGCTCTACCACATGGCTCCCTTTGGGGTCTAATTCCACACGGCTACTGGGAGATGAAGGGTCACCCCACTGCAGCGTGCGGTAACAAGAATTGCACCTCTTCCAGAATACCCCCATCAGCAGAGCAAAGCCAGCCAGCGAGTCTGAACAAGCCATCTGCTTTGCCCGGCTGGCTCCTTCCTCCTCTCCCCTCGGCACAGGCAGGCTCGAGACTGTGGCCGTGCAATACAGAAGCCTCTTCTCCTTCCTCCCTCCCACCTCCACATACCAAATTATCAAGTTCCAAAAGCAAAACTTGAACTGAAACTGCCTGTAGTTAGGACACTAGCATAAACTGCTCGTGTCTCAGCCATAGGAGGGAAGATATGGAACATGAGGTAGGACACATGGAAGGGAGGGGGATACAGGACTCTCAGGGATCTGTCAGGGCCAAGGACTGAGGAGCTGGAGAGGTAAGCGAAAGAAAAGTACACAGACACCTGGAGAGAACCAAATTTGCTGTCTTCCAGATGTCACTTCTCCAGAAACAACGTCCAGAGCAGAGAGCGGCTGCTGCAGAGGCATCTAGCTTCAACGTCATGTCCTCTTGGCTTAGGTCGGGCCACAAAGCGGGCGGCAAAAGAAGCGGGAGACTGGCCTTCCTTAACCCCCTCCCCACAAACCCTTCCTTACTTTCTACAGGGACCAAAGCAGGAGCCTGTGTGAGCTTCGCGTTCTGCTAAGATCAAAGCAAACAAAAAAAAAGGAAATGAAGAACTAGAATTAGTTTTTTTGCCATTTCCTTTGGTGCCTAGTCAACTGTAAAATTGGCAACTCTTGCCGGCTGCTTCACAAGGGAACCCGATTCCACCCAGCCCATAAGTACATCTCCCCTGGAGCAAAACCTAGCGACTAGTGAAATACAGGTATTGAAAGACATGCGTTCTTCAGGTGAGACAGAGAAATGTGGTCACGAGACAGCTGTGTACATCACTGCTAGCACACTGCAAGCCAAGTTATAGATTAGATAAACGTATTTGAGTTACGGAGTCTGTTGGATCTAACTACGAATACCTACTTCCTTTTTCCCCTCCAGTCTTATTGGATTTTCGTAATGTTCTAAAGATTTCTATCTACATTCAACACAAAAACTTCTAGAGATCATTGAAGACCTGGTTCCCAGACAAGGACCAGAGAGTACTCTAATCATGGGATCCAGATATTGCCAAGTAAAGTAGCTGGTGAATCTGTTCAGTGATGGAATCAATAAAACGGGATGCCATTTTTGACTTGCTTCTGACAACAAGTAAGGAATTCACCAAGTCAGTACTTCCAGAAAGTGGCTCTCATTTGTACAGTAAGTTGATGAAGTTTAAAAAGAAAGATGAATTTTGCAAATTCATAGAAGCTAGACCAAAAACATGGGGGAACTTGCCAGAAAAGTCAACTGGGCTGAGAGTTAAGAGCCTCATTTCTATAAAAATAAACTGAAAGAACCAAACACCACGGAGGAACCAGACCTAATTAAATTAAAAGACACTGCTGGAATAACAGCAAATGGACATGAATTGGACGTAAATATATTTAGGCTGGAAAGAAGATTTCAAACACCCAAAACAAATGAGTCCTTGCACAAAGACAGTGTAGCAAGAAATCGAACTGGTGAATGGTCATTTTAAGTCTATGAAAAGAATGATGTGAATATGAACCTGAGCAAGAAGAAACTGGATCCAGTAGTCTATTAGGGCTTTTCAATTTTACATTCAGTGTTGCACATTATGGCCAAGACGCTGCTTTTTTTTCTCCACAAAAACTGTAAGTTATTTCTTCCAACACCACGTCTGTCCTAAGGCTGCTTCAGAGCTGCCTTGACTTTCCTGGTATCTGGACTGAGAGACTCTGGAAACGCAGCGAACAGTTGCCCTCATAGCCCGGGACCGCACAGCCTCTGCAGTCACTGTCAGTGACTTTCCTGCAGTTTTCTCTCTTCTTCTATTTTTGCCCCCAGAATCAGGGACCCAACTCACCCCCCAAAAACGGTACATCTCACAAGTAACAACAAATCAGAGATATTCTCACCTAGAAACATGTTACTCATCTGATTCTGGTCCCTGGCACCAGCAAAACAGGCAAACCTTCGTGAACTGGGTTCACATGCAGTGTTTCTTCCTAGGTCCTCCCAGACGGGCAGGAACGGGAAAAGGGAAAAAACCACCACTTTGGCCTAATGCTTGCATCTCCCTGAACTCCCACTGAAGACAAGGAAAGGCCCATTTCTCCTATCCATTGCACCAAAGTACAAGCCAAGGCAGCAGCTATGCTTCCCTCCCCTCTCCTCTGCCCCCCCAATCTGTTTCTGCCTGTGCATTTCTGAGGAATTCACTCAAACCAGGACTGATTCCATCCCAACCTATTTTTTGTACCTTTTTAAATACAGCTACCTTTTAACAGATTCACTGCTACATTTTCAAAGTTGCAGCACGTCAACATATACTGTTATAGAGAAACTTGAAATAAAACGCACAGGGACAGGCCTGCTTTTCAGCAGCCGCCAGGGCATATGTGAATACCGTCCTGACAGACTGGGCACCGTGCTCTCGCCGTGCCCTTCAAGCTGCCAGCTAAGGATTTGTGCAGCCTGCCCTTAGCAGGGGCACAGCAGACACCGCGGCAGCAAACCAGACGTTCACGGGATTTACAGTGCCAAAGCGTGGAGCTGTTACACTTCGGAGCCTGCCCAAGGGCTAAGTTGTCCTTCCAGACGTACCCGGGGGAATGGGGCTTTAGGGCTTTACTGCCAGCAGGCAGCAAGTTTCCGCATGCAAAAACGTCTTTTTTTTTTTTTTTTTTTTTTTAAACATGCTATACGACTAGAGGCAGGTACACGTCTGATCCCTGGATTTATATCACTTGAAACTTTAAAAGATTGGATTGTCCGCAGTGACGCAGAAAAGCCAAGCATGTAATAAAGACTTCGGACTTGCATTTGGATAGACAGACGCACGATGATGTACATGCATCACATGCTGGTGACAGAGCACATCTCACTCCGTCGGCAGCTAAAGAATCCATTAAATATCATCAATAAAGAACAAATAATAATTTAAAACCTAGAAGATCTGGGTAACTTGCACCCAAGAGTCTCAACAGTTGACCAAGATCCCTGATCTGCATACGGAGTATTTATTAAATTCTGCAACCCCGATACCCTGAAATAGCATTTATATCGTGTGGTGAGACAACGAGGTCACGCACAGCAGTGCCCGTCGCTACAGGCTGGTCACGCCAGCACCAGCTCCAGAAAAGTAATTTAAGAACTGGCACGTATGCGTCTTACAGACAGACAGAAACACAATTCATGCCAAGCAGCTGAATTTTATGAAACTCAGGTCTTGCAAAAAACACACACACACAAAACCAACAAAAAACCCGCCCCCCCCCCCAAACAGCACTCTTCCCTTCTTTGACGAGGCTCTGAACTTGGCTGATGCAGCAGAGACGAGACAAGCAGACTTTTGTAAAACATGAAACTTGTGATCACGAGACATTCTTACTGACATCATCTGATGCTATTTTTAAGCGTACATGACACAAGCGAAGAACTGGCAGAGATCAAGTACCGGTCATCAGTGGAGAACCCAGAAGCAGCATTCTGCAGGGACCTTTATCAGGCCTGATCTTAACGCAAACCACTGACAGCAAAAGCGTTGAATAGCTCCCCACGGGGGGAAGCCAGGATTCTCCGAACAGGGGGAGGAGAAAGCATAGGGATATATTCACCTTCTCCATGCCATTCATGCTGTTATAGGAAATAGTTATTCCGTATTTGAAAACACCGGAATCGGTGACACCCAACGAAACGCCAGCAGCAGGCTTACAAGAAATGCTGCTGCGGACGAAGCACAATTAAATTGCATCATTTATTGCCACAAAATGCTGTGGAAATCAAATGCGTGAAGGGGACCGGAGAGAATCAGACACTGACGGCAGCTGCCCTGCGTCTACTTCAGCGGTGCGAACCCTGCGAAGGGCCGAAGCGACAGAGTACAAGAAGCTGGGAAAACGGGGCAAGCATCGCCGTGCCTCCCTCGGGTCCGGGCGTCCCAATCCCGCAGCCATCCCAACAGCACTGCGGAAGGAAACCCCTCACACCGGCATCAGAGGTGTCTTCGCAGACCCCCCTCGACTCCGCGTGTCCTTCTTGCGGGCGCAGCCGGCAACACGGGGGTCCTTACGGAGCGGCTCACGCAGCTCGGGGCCAGAGGCGCTGACTCGCCGGGGAAGATGAGCG